>NW_011495064.1:10343175-10368688 GCF_000754665.1 Bison bison bison
GTCATCTGCATATCTGAGATTATTGATATTTCTCCTGGAAATCTTGATTCCAGCTTGTGCTTCTTCCAGACCAGCGTTTCTCATGGTGTACTCTGCATATAAGTTAAATAAGCAGGGTGACAATATACAGCCTTGACGTACTCCTTTTCCTATTTGGAACCAGTCTGTTGTTCCATGTCCAGTTCTAACTGTTGCTTCCTGACCTGCATATAGGTTTCTCAAGAGGCAGGTCAGGTGGTCTGGTATTCCCATCTCTTTCAGAATTTTCCCCAGTTTATTGTGATCCACACAGTCAAAGGCTTTGGCATAGTCAATAAAGCAGAAACAGATGTTTTTCTGGAACTCTCTTGTTTGTTTGATGATCCAGTGGATGTCGGTAATTTGATCTCTGGTTCCTCTGCCTTTTCTAAAACCAACTTGAACATCTGGAAGTTCACGGTTCAAGTATTGCTGAAGCCTGGCTTGGAGAATTTTGAGCATTACTTTACTAGCACATATAAAATAGATAGCCAACGGGAAAATGCTGTATGGCTAAGGAAACTCAAACAGGGGCTCTGTATCAACCCAGAGAGGTGGGAAGGGGAGGGAGATGGGAGGGAAATTCAAAAGGGACAGGATATATGTATACCTATGGCTGATTCATGTTGAGGTTTTATAGAAAACAACAAAATTCTGTAAAGCAATTATTCTTCAATGAAAAATAAGTTAATTTAAAAAATACACATATACTTTGCCAGATGTAGTGACAATGACAATCAGCAGTAGCTTAGTTTAGTTTAGTTTAGCTTAGGTTAATTTTCAATATCCTTACTTGACTCTGTAAGACACTGAAAAAAAACCTATATCAGTTCTCAAATTTTATTTAAAATTTTTACATGAAATATGGAAGTCTTATAGATCTTGAGGTTTTAAGCAAAGGAGTCCTAAAGTTGGCCTCACCACGCTAAGCCACCTTTAGGACACTAATTGTGTGCTACGCACTAGTGAAGGGCAGGTATCCCCTCAAGAACAGGTGTGTCCATCCCCCTGACAAATAGATCCTGCTGTGGAAGGGGGTGCACCGGCCTTTTAAGCTCTAAAAGTCTGATGTCAGGGAGGCCCTGGATTGAGCCAGCGAATCCGCCTGGTGCTGAATCTGTTTAATGATCTATAGCCTTTTGAGCCTCCAGTACTCTTGCCTGGAAAATCCCATGGACAGAGGAGCCTGGTGGGCTGCAGTCCATGGGGTCGATACGGTCGGACACAACTGAGCGACTTCACTTTCACTTTTCACTTTCATGCATTGGAGAAGGAAATGGCAACCCACTCCAGTGTTCTTGCCTGGAGAATCCCAAGGATGGGGGAGCCTGGTGGGCTGCCGTCTATGGGGTCACAGAGAGTCGGACACGACTGAAGCAACTTAGCAGCAGCAGCAGCAGTAGCAGCAGCAGCCTTTTGATTAGACCAGCCCCAATACTCAGTTTATTTAGTGGTCGTATCTCCCCCTAAAATGGTTTATGTATCAGATTCCTGAGAGGGTGGTTAGTATGTGCATACCTGTGAAGCTATGTGTGCTGACAAAAGGAAGGTTCTGGGGCTCAGAGACTGAGGCCAGCCCCTACACTGGCCTTTTCCAAACTTATTAAGGAAAATGCCCTTGGGAGTCTCTTGGTGCCTGGCCAGTCAGCCATCCCCTGAGACACATTTGTGTACCACAGAAACACATTTTCTTCCAAAATGCAGCAAAGTGCACTAGTGAGTCTGTCTCTAAGGAGGAATTTGGGTAACTGCCCTAAACTAGATGCCACTGAGGATTTAAACTATTTAAAACTGGTGAATTGGGGTTCCCTCTCAGAGTATCGTCTTTTCACATGTAGGAGTCACCCGCCTCAGAATCGCTGAGGGACTTACTAAAATTCATGTTCCCAGGCTTTCCCTCAGAATTTCTAGGGTAGGGCAAAGAAATCAGCATTTTTAAAGCTGACTCACAGTGATTTTTTTTTTTTTTTTTACACGTTCTGAGACTATTTGCCATGAAGATGGAAGAAACGGGGTTAAATATGATGGGAATATCTCTTGTCTTTCTGCTTCTAACCCAGGAAATCACCTCCTTATCTTAAGAAACGTTTTTGTTGCTATTGTCAGGGTGGTACCAAAACAATTTTTCAGCAACCAAAACAGGTTTTCACCAGCGAATTGTACTCAGAGAGAGTCTGAAATAAACAGGGGTTACCTTAATTTGGGCTGCTGTAACAAATTACCATAGGCTAGGTGGCTTAAAAAACATTTCTTTCTCACAGTTTTGAAGGCTGGTTAAGTCCAAGATCAAGGTGCTAGCCCATTCTGTTCCTGTGAGAACCTTCCTCCTGGTTTGTGGAGGGACACCTTCTTGCTGCATCCTTCATGGCAGAGAGAGATCATTTCTGTCTTAAGAGCACTACTCTCATGATGAGGGCTCCACCCTCATGACCCAGTTACCTCCCAAAGACTCCTGTCTTCTAAAACCAGCCCACTGAGGGTTAGAGTTTCAACAGCCCTTTGGGGGAACACAAACATTCAGTTCATAACAGAGGTCTTTCTTGGGAGTCATAGTGAAGAGCAAAGGCGTCTCGAGGTTGAACCCTTGCTTGTCCCCTTCCCACTCCTGATTTTCTTGTCCTAGGGAGAGGGGAAAGTAAGGAGTGACCTGCACTACCCATGGTTTCCCCAGGTGGACACTGGTACCCTCAGGGCTCCACTTTTCAGACAAATTCAGCACAAAACAAGCACAACTCATGTGACTGGGTGGACCAGGAGGGGTTAGATAAATAGTGTCACAATGACAAAGGATATGTGATTCGATAGAAATGAGGATGCTAAAGAATCTTAACCTTTCAAGGTTTCACTTATCCCTCCAATCTGTGGTACCCTGGGGCTTCCTGGGACACTATTTCTATAGTATGAAAGTACAATGATAGAGTGGAAAAAGAAATAAACACCTGAATTAAAACCCTAGCTCAAACCACATTAGTCAAAGAACATATTTGAACCTCAAATTAAATTGCAAAATTGGGGTGATAAAGCCCAATCTTAACAGAATTGTTTAAACAGAGTAACACATGGTAATTTTTTGGATTGCAGTTGGTGCCAAATCAAGGTAGCTCGAACCAATGTATTCACCCAGCCCTTGTTCCCAAGGTTTCCCGTGGTTTCCATGGCCATCTTCAACCTCAATTCTCCCACCTTATGTTTTCTCCTGATATTTTCTCCCCTCTCAAGCCCAGCTCTTCAAGGAATTCTAGGAAACCAGGCTAATTGTGGTCATATTAATTTATGCTGCTTGTTTTGCTGCTGCTGCTAAGTCACTTCAGTCGTGTCCGACTCTGTGCGACCCCATAGACCGCAGCCCACTAGGCTCCTCTGTCCCTGGGATTCTCCAGGCAAGAATACTGGAGTGAGTTGCCATTTCCTTCTCCATGCTGCTTGTTTTAGCACTTCTCTTATTGATGTCATCAACTGCTTTCCTGTGGCCAGTCTTCTCAGATCTCTAATTCTGCCCCACCTCCATCCTTGACTCAGTAGATGGCTCATGTCAACCACACCGAGAAAACAAAAGCTGAAACTTCCTTCTCTTCTCTCTCCCCCTCTGCAATTGAGCCCTGTTTCTGCTCCTTCTGAACTCTTCCTAGCTAACTTCCTCGTCATACTGAAATTGACTCCAGTCATTCACCCACAGATCATGCAGTGCTCACCACAAACTAAAAATTGGCCTTCTGACTGCCTCCCCACCTTCTCCTTCTCATCACAAACATCTGTACTATGCTTGTTACAGTTATTTTTTTCATTGATATATTTCTTTGTTCTTGCTTTCTGGCTTTGTTCCCAACATGATACTGAAATTGCTCATTACTGACCTCATCATTGTCAAATCCAGAATTCTTCCAATGTTGTAAGAGCATAATAGAAAGTAAAGTAAAGGAAGACAGAAAATACCATTTCCTGAGCAGCCACTATTTTCTAAGCACTAATCTGGGGACTAGTTAGGTGGTAAGATTAGGGGTTTAAAGTTTTAAATGTTGTGGTAAGAAGTCCATGCTTAATCTGGTAGGCAATTGGAAGCCTAAACAGGGAGGTCATTTGTATCAGAGATCACAGCTAAGTAGCAGAAAACTTAATCCATGGTTGATAATATAGGGAGAAGAAAGATATCCATGGTCCCTGCTTTCATGGAGCTTATAGATAACTTGGAAGACAAAGCTAAGGTGCCTGAAATGAAGAACTGTATGAGGCATCAAGTAATCAAAAATTAAGAAGATGTTCAAACCAGTCAATCATAAAGGAAATCAGTCTTGAACATTCATTGAGAGGACTGATGCTGAAGCTGAAGCTCCAATACTTTGGCCACCTGATGCGAAGAACTGACTCATTTGAAAAGACCCTGATGCTGGGAAAGATTGAAGGCAGGAGGAAAAGGGGATGACAGAGGATGAGATGGTTGGATGGCATTATCGACTCAGTGGACATGAGTTTGAGCAAGCCTGGGGAGATGGTGATGGACAGGGAAGTCTGGGGTGCTGAAGCCTGTGGGGTGGCAAAGAGTTGGACATGACTGAATGACTGAACTGAACTAAGTAGATCTTAAGTGGTAAAGGAGATTAAAGGAAGAGGAGGAATTATGAGGACTAGAATAGTCTAGAGAAGCTCCTAGTATCAGGAGATGGACTTTGAAGAAGGGTAGGTGTTGGATTGATGCCAGAAGAAGGGAGAGAATCACAATAGCATTAATAATACAAGTGAAGGTACAGTATTAGTCTTACTTCTGTAATCGTAGCTCAGCCTCTTCTCTATGCAGTACAGTGAAGCAGAGTAGGCAAAGTTTAAGGGCCAGGTAATAAATATTTTAGGCTTTGGAGTCCCTATGGTCTCTGTCACAACTATTCCCCTCAGCAGAAGGGGGAAGCAGCTACTAACTAGATTCTCTTTGGCCAATTTAAGGAGGTATGATAATCTTCAACACTCCCTCATTAAAAATGTCTGTCCTCTCACATATGACTCACAATAGGCTTTAAACTGAGTATTGTAGTCTCCTTGATAATTTCTTGTGAACACACAAATTGCATTGCTCAATTTGTTAATGAAAACTATAGACTAGCAGCCTGTGTGGGTCATGTCATAATGGTCTATTCTCTATGCTGAGAAATTCTGGTTGAGGTACAAAAAGTAAAGCATTTGTCTTTCCCAAATATTTCAGCCAACCGAGAGTCTTTGGGTTCAGGGTTCAAGATAGGAAAAAGCTGTGGAAATACAAAAATGAATCCAGATGTAAGCTGGAAAACAAGGTATGACCACATTCCAAGTCACCGATGTAGACACAATTAAATTCTGTGTCTGAGTTTTTTTTTTTTAATTTATTTATTTTAATTGGTGGCTAATTACTTTACAATGTGTCTGATGTTTTAAGCTATGCTACTTTTCAGTGAATTACCTGTATTATCAAATGCTGTGAAAATTTTTGTACTTAACATATGAGCTTACTCTTGAAAACTGTGTTTTCCCTGCTGTAAGAGAAAAGTATCCGTTTTTCTTCAGAGCTTATTTAAACAGAAATGATAGAAATGTAAAGGGCTGGAATAAGAACAGATCTGTTTTCCATTCCCATTCAACCCTGAGTGACTTTAACGAAGCAATCACCTTCCCTGTACTTCATTTTTTCAATTTAAAATGGAGTTAGCAATATCTGTCCCGTACCTCAAGTCCCCTAGAAGTAATGAGATGAAGTCAAATCCACTTTTCAGAAACACCTTTACAATGAAACTACTGCACATAGAAAATGTGACATTTCTGCACCTTCTGCAAGCCAATGACTGTTCATGTTGTTCCACACTTGATAAACTAAATTTCGTTAGTCTTTATCACAAGAAAAGAAAAATGGCCACTACCTGGCCATCTGCTAGTGGTTACTATGCCAAGATTTTCTTTGTAGAGAGAAAATACTATCAGGGCACAGTCAGGAAAGAGGGCACTCAGCATGAGGGCCAAGAGTCTGGGCACTTCATCCAAACTTGAGGACGTGAATGGTTATTAGTCACCAAATATTGTGATTAGGATTACTTTGGTTATTTTAAGTGCTTTTCAGGTGCCAGAGGCTACAGTACAAAAACACCCACATTTATAAGCAACTTACTTTATAAAGAAATGTTTACTAATACCAGTAAGCATCAATCAAAGTAATTTTAAACAGTGCCCCACCAAAAATAGCAGCATTTTAAATGCTCAACAGAATGGAGAAGTACAAGCTTCATTTTTGCTGTATGTATAGTGCCCCTTGACTCAGTGTTCATCACAAGCTCCAGCAGCCACGGCAGAAGCTCAGCCCAGATCTGTCCCTGATCGTTAATACAGCAAGGAATATTCCACTGCAGTGATAGTCAGTTAAGCTAACCTCGAGGTGACCAAAACATGTAGAATTAAGAACTATCTAGAGAGGTTGAAGTTATAGAAACAAAAGTAAGTTATATAAACAAAACATTTATCAATGTCCACTGATACTCAGAAAAAAGCAAATCTTGGATAAAATGCGATCTTGTTCTTGATGGGATTATAATTATCTGAGGAAGTTTGCAAAGCCCATGCCATGGTGGTAAAGACTGGACCAAGGTAAACACCAGAAAATGACATCATGACATGGTAAGGAACCGATGAGATGGCTGGATGGCATCACTGACTCGATGGACGTGAGTCTGAGTGAATTCCGGGAGTTGGTGATGGACAGGGAGGCCTGGCGTGCTGCAATTCATGGGGTCACAAAGAGTCGGACACGACTGAGCGACTAAACGGAAATGAAAGGAACTGGGAGGTGGGGTGTGCAGTGTACAATTAATTCAAACACATAAAAATGCATGTTGTTTTATTAATGAGTTATTGAAATACCAGTTGCCTAAATGAAATACTGAATGCTCCAGGTCCCAGCTGAAGTTTGGGGCCACCTGGTGGCAATATCTATTCAGACATCAATTATCTGTGCCCTGTGGCTGAGGCCTTAAAAATAGCTGAGAAAAGAAGAGCAGCCAAAGGCAAAGGAGAAAAAGAAAGATATACCCATTGAATGCAGAGTTTCAAAGAATAGCAAGGAGAGATAAGAAAGCCTTCCTCAGTGATCAATGCAAAGAAATAGAGGCAAACAATAGAATGGGAAAGACTAGAGGTCTCTTCAAGAAAATTAGAGATACCAGGGGAACATTTCATGTAAAGAAGGGCTCAGTAAAGGATAGAAATGGTATGGACCTAACAGAAGCAGAAGCTATTAAGAAGAAGTGGTAAGAATACAGAAGAACTATACAAAAAAAGAACTTCATGACCCAGATAACCATGATGGCATGATGACTCACCTAGAGCCAGACATCCTGGAATGCGAAGTCAGTCGGCCTTAGGAAACCTTGGGAAGCATCACTAGGAACAAAGCTAGTGGAAGTGATAGAATTCTAGTTGAGCTATTTCAAATCCTAAAAGACGATGCTGTGAAAGTGCTGCACTCAATATGCCAGCAAATTTGCAAAACTCAGCAGTGGCCACAGGACTGGAAAAGGTCAGTTTTCATTCCAATCCCAAAGAAAGGCAATTCCAAAGAATGCTCAGACTACCACACAACTGCACTCATCTCATACACTAGCAAAGTAATGTTCAAAATTCTCCAAGCCAGACTTCAACAGTTTATGAACCGTGAACTTCCAGATGTTTAAGGTGGATTTAGAAAAGGCAGAGGAACCAGAGATCAAATTGCCACCATCTGTTGGATCATCGAAAAAGCAAAAGAGTTCCAGAAAAACATCTATTTCTGCTTTATTGACTATGCCAAAGCCTTTGACTGTGTGGATCACAACAAACTGTGAAAAATTATTAAAGAGGTGGGAATACCAGATCATCTTACCTGCCTCCTGAGAAATCTGTATGCAGGTCAGGAAGCAACAGTTAGAACTGGACATGGAAAAACAGACTGATTCCAAATAGGAAAAGGAGTACGTAAAGGCTGTATATTGTCACCCTGCTTATTTAACTTATATGCAGAGTACATCATGCAAAATGCCAGGTTGGATGAAGCACAAGCTGGAATTAAGATTGCTGGGAGAAATATCAATTACCTCATATATGCAGATGACACCACACTTATGGCAGAAAGCAAAGAAGAACTAAAGAGCCTCTTGATGAAAGTGAAAGAAGAGAGTGAAAAAATCGGCTTAAAGCTCAACATTCAGAAAACTAAGATCATAGTATCTGGTCCTTTCACTTTATGGCAAATAGTTGGGGAAACAATGGAAACAGTGACAAACTTTATTTTGGGGGGCTCCAAAATCACTGCAGATGGTGATGGCAGCCATCAAATTAAAAGACTTGCTCTTTGGAAGAAAAGTTATGACCAACCTAGACAGCATATTAAAAAGCAGAGATATTACTTTTCCAACAAAGATCCATCTAGTCAAAGCTATCATTTTTCCAGTAGTCATGTACAGATGTGAGAGTTGGACTATAAAGAAAGCTGAGCAGCAAAGAATTGATGCTTTTGAACTGTGGTACTGGAGAAGACTTTTGAGAGTCCCTTGGACTGCAAGGAGATCCAACCAGTAAATCCTAAAGGAAATCAGTCCTGAATATTCATTGGAAGGACTGATGTTGAAGCTGAAACTCCAATACTTTGGCCACCTGATGGGAAGAACTGACTCATTGGAAAAGACTCTGATGTTGGGAAAGATTGAAGGCGGGAGGAGAAGGGGATGACAGAGGATGAGATGGCTGGATGGCATCACTGACTTGGTGGACATGAGTTTGAGTAAGCTCCAGGAGTTGGTAATGGATAGGGAAGCCTGGTGTGCTGCAGTCCATGGGGTCGCAAAGAGTCAAACACGACTGAGCCACTGAACTGAACTGAACTGTGGCTGAATGGGGTTTCTAGAACTACCATAGAAATTCAAGGATATCTATCTATGTGATCTGATGTTGTTACTGAGTTAGAGTTCACTTTACTCACCACATGACAGGCCAGTAATCTGAGAGATGAGGTGTTAAGGCAAGGAATATGAACTTATTTGGAAACCCAGCAGATTGAGAAGATGGCAGACTAATATCTTAAAATAACTGTCTCATTGGGGTCTGAATGCCAGATTCTTTTACAGAACAGAGAGGGAAAGGAGGTGAGGAAAGAAGTCTTGCAACTATCTCCTGGAATGTCCAGCCTCAGGGAAAGAATGTGTTAATTTTTTCTTTCCTATAGCCATTCCTGGGTGGACAGGGTCCTGAACTTTGGTTTAACATTCAGGTAGAGGGGCAGGGTTCCCAGAGACAGGCCATTATGTAGAATTATAATAACAAAAGCGATGAAAAGCAAAGGTTAAACTCAATGAAATGGATCCAATATGGAGTCAAAATTGACTCTTCTCTGTAACAATGTCATCTGCCAGACTGGGAAGTTTGACCAGGGAGCATAGTACAGATTCAGGAAATCTGTGTCGTCTCCCTGCTTCCTGAGGCAGAGACTTCATCTCCACCACATCTTCTACCCCAAACAAGGTAGTGGGAACTTTGTGGACAACACCATCTCTAGCCAGCCCTCTTGGCTTCACTCTGGAAACCAATTCTCTTCATTTGTTTCCTCAAAGTCCCACTGACATGGAGTTGTTGGGTGAGGTATATTTTACTGAAGATTTGGGGAGTGGTTAGAGAAATCAGAGATTTATAGCATAGGACAGGATTGTACTTTCTTGAATTTACTCCCAGATACCAGTGTTCCTACAATATATAGCACAATCCTTGCCAAAGTAAATTTCTTGCTAGCTGTGTCCTTTTGCAAGTCCCTGCTGCCAACCAAGGGGTTTCAATCTCTCTCTCTCATTTTCCTCTCCTTGTTACCTGTATTCTTGACATTCTTCTACCACACAGACACCAATTTGCAGTTTTCATCCCATTTCAACATGACCTATCTTTTCTTATCACAAAACATGTTGATATCCCCAGCCAAACCAACCACCATCTAATTTGTTCTCCTCTCTCGGATATATGAAGCATATAGAAGATTTGTAACTTATGGTTTCTTTTTATTTAACACATCCACTAAATAAAGGGCTTCTCTGATGTCTCACACAGTCAAGAATCTGCCTGCCATGCAGGAGGCCTGGGTACAATCCCTGGGTCAGGAAGATCCCCTGGAGAAGGGGATGGCACCCCACCCCAGTATTCTTGCCTGGAGAATTTCAAGGACAGAGAAGCCTTGAAGGCTTCAGTCCATAGAATAGCACCCAGTCAGACACAGCTGAGTGAGTAACACACACACACACACACACACACACACACACATACACACACTAAATAAAATTTTCAGGTAGGATTATTAGCCACCTGCCTCCACCCAAATCCTTGCCCTGACCCTAAGAAGACAGGAAAGAGGAAGGGTAGAGTAAGTGAGTTTCTTTCTGCTGGAGTCTAATGCTTAAGTATTTCTTATTAGAACATTTCTAAACTCTGGAGCCATTCCTGGCAGCACATCTTTTCTCTTTGCCTGAAAGAGCTGACCAAAAAAAAGAACCTGAAATAAGGACATAAGAGACTGAGCAGATCAACAGCACCTGCTAAACTTTATCATGAGAATCAATGTTGAGATGGGCCAGGGAACTCAACCATCTGATATCTTCTGGGAGGCTGCAGGCCTGGCTACAAATAACTGAAACCATCCCCTGATGCTCTTTTAAGAAATGTGTATTATAACAGACATCCTTTATTTTTTGGAACTAAGTAAAATAATAAGAGATTTGCACTGCCATGACATTAAAAAAATATACTACAAAGCCACAAAAATTTAGATTGTGTGGAGCTGATACCATAAAGGAGGGATAGGTCCAGGAAACAGAGCAAAAGCCAGGAAATAGAGCTATAAGAGTGTACAGACATATGTGCAATTTTAAAGCATCAGGGAAAGGATGGAATATCCAATAGTGCTGCTTGGGAAACTATAAACAATTGTTGGAGAAAGAAATTTGGAGCCTTTTCTCATAATATCAAAGTATAGCCTTGATAGCCTAATCAGTTAAATGCAAATAAATAAATAAACCAGGAGAAAGCATAAGTGAGTGTTTTCATGATGTTTATATGGAAGAGACATTTTAATCATAATATGATAGAATCCATAGAGACTTCTTAGAAAATAGTAAAGATAATATGAACACCTCAATGTAAAATTGAGTAAATTAAGCAGGCAATCAATTCACAACAGAAATGACAATTAATAAATAGAAAAATTATAATATTTCAATTTACAATGAATCAAGAATACTAAAGTAAGTAAAGTAAGGAATCGTGTATAAACTATTATGTTGTCAAAGACAAAAGACTTACTAATACCCAGTACAGGCATGAAGAGGAAAAAGAAATCTCATAAATTGTTGCTGGTTGTATAAATTGGCATATATTTTCTGAAGAGTATAAATATACACCAAATCCTTAAAAACACTGTAACTTAATCCTGACTAATTCTTGGGAAATAAGAAATAGAGCAAGACATTTATCTGAAGGTGTTAATTATAGTATCAGGTATATATCAAGACATTATAAATGACTCAAATGTTCACATTAGAATACTGATTTAATGACCATGTACCTTCATGAAAATCGCTTCATGAATCATAGCTTTGTCATGGCAAAGGGGCTTGTGTAACTCAATGAAGCTATGAGCCATGGCATGAAGGGCAACCCAAGATGGACAGGTTATAGTGGAAAGATCTGACAAAATGTGGTCTCCTAGAGGAGAAAATGGCAAATCCCTCCAGTGTACTTGCCTTGAGAACCTCATGAACAGTTTGAAAAAAAGATATGACACCAGAAGATAAGCCCCCTGGGTCAGAAGTTGTCCAATATGCTACTAGGAAAGAGTGGAGAAAGAGCTTTGGCTGGGCCAAAGCAGAAGTTGCTGACTTGTCTGGTAGTGAAAGTAAAGTTCAATGCTGTAAAGAACAATATTGGAATTAGGATATTAGGTCCATGAATCAAGGTAAATTGGATGTGGTCAAGCAGGAGATGGAAAGAGAAGACATCAACAATTTGAAATCAGTGAACTAAAATGGATAGGAATGGCTATATCTACTACTGAGGGCAAGAATCCCTTAGAAGAAATGGGGTAGCCCTCATAGCCAACAAAAGAGTCCGAAATGCAGTACTTGGGTACAATCACAAAAACAACAGAATGATCTTGGTTCATTTCCAAGGCAAACCATTCAATATCATACTAATCCAAGTCTATGCCCCAGGCACTAATGCTGAAGAAGCTAAAGTTGACCAGTCCCATGAAGACCAATGAGACCTTTCAGAACTAAAGCCAACAAAACAAAACAAAACAAAAAGTCCTTTTCATCATAGGGGATTGGAATGCAAACATAGGAAGGCAAGAGATCAAGAGATACATGGAATAACAATCAAGTTTAGGCTTGGAGTACAAAATGAAGCAGGGCAAAGGCTAACACAGTTTTGCAAAGAGAACTCACTGGTCATAGCAAACACCCTCTACCAACAACACAAGAGATGACGCTACTACACATGGATATCACCAGATGGTCAATACTGAAATCAGATTAATTATACTCTTTACAGCTGCATAGGAGAAGCACTATACAGTCAACAAAAATAAGACCTGGAGCAGACTGTGGCTCAGGTCATGAGCTCCTTATTGCAAAACTCAGGCTTAAATTGAAGAAAGTCAGGAAAATTACTAGGCCATTCAGGTATAACCTAAATCAAATCCTTTATGATTATACAGTGAAAGTGATGAATAGATTGAAGGGATTAGATCTGAGAGATAGAATGCCTAAAACACTATGGACACAAGTTTGTAACATTGTACAGGAGGCAGTGACCAAAACCAACCCAAAGAAAAAGAAACAAAAGAAGACAAAGTGGTTGTCTGAGGAGAATTTACAAATAGCTAAGGAAAGAAGCGGAGAAGGCAATGGCAACCCACTCCAGTACTCTTGCCTGGAAACTCCCATGGGTGGAGGGGCCTGGCAGGCTGCAGTCCATGGGGTCACGAAGAGTTGGACACGACTGAGCGACTTCACTTTCACTTTTCACTTTCATGCTCTGGAGAAGGAAATGGCAACCCACTCCAGTGTTCTTGCCTGGAGAATCCCAGAGACGGAGGAGCCTGGTAGGCTGCCGTCTCTGGGGTCGCACAGAGTCACACACGACTGAAGTGAGAAGCAAAAGGCAAGGGAGAAAGGGAAAGATACACCCAACTGAATGCAGAGTTACAAAGAATAGCAAGAAGAGATAGAAACCCTTCTTAAGTGAACAATGCAAAGAAATGGAAGAAAACAATAGAATGGAAAAGACTAGAGATCTCTTCAAATTGGAGAATTAAGAGAACATTTCATGCAAGGATGGGCACACTAAGGGACAGAAATGGTAAGGACCTAATAGAAGCAGAAGAGATTGAGAATAGGTGGCAAGAATACACAAAATATATACAAAATATACAAAAAAAGTCTTAATGAC
The DNA here is from genome assembly GCF_000754665.1 of Bison bison bison. Classification (NCBI taxonomy): domain Eukaryota; kingdom Metazoa; phylum Chordata; class Mammalia; order Artiodactyla; family Bovidae; genus Bison; species Bison bison. The sequence continues at coordinate 10,356,661 of NW_011495064.1, forward strand.
CCAGAAAACCAAGATGCTATAGTCACTCACCTAGAGCCAGACATCCTGAAGTGTGAAGTCAAGTGGGCCTTAGGAAGCATTACTATGAACAAAGTTAGTGGAGATGTTGGAATTCCAATTGAGCTATTTCAAATCATAAAAGATGATGCTGTTAAAGTGATGCACTAAATATGTTAGCAAATTTGGAAAACTCATCAGTGGCCACAAGCCTGGAAAAGGTCAGTTTTCATTCCAATCCCAAAGAAAGGCAATACCAAAGAATGTTCAAACTACTGTACACTTTTGCTTATTTCACATGCTTGTAAAGTTATGTTCAAAATCCTTCAAACTGGGTTTCAGTTGTATGTGAACCTAGAACTTTCAGATATACAAGCTGGGTTTAGAAAAGGTGGAGGAACCAGAGATCAAACTGCCAACATCTGTTAGATCATAGGCAAAGCAAGGGAATACCAGGAAAACATCTATTTCTGCTTCATTGACTGTGTTAAAGATTTTGACTGTCGATTATAGCAAACTCAACATTCAAAAAACTAAGATCATGGCATCCAGTCCCATCACTTCATGGCTAATAGATGGGGAAACAATGGAAACAGTGAGAGACTTTATTTTCTTGGGCCCCAAAATCATTGCAGATGATGACTGCAGCCATGAAATTAAAAGACGCTTGCTCCTTGGAAGGAAAACTATGACCAACCAAAACAGTGTACTAAAAAGTAGAGATATCACTTTGCTGACAAAAGTCTGTCTAGTCAAAGCTATGGTTTTTCCAGTAGTCATGTATGGATATGAGACTTGGACAATAAAGAAGGCTGAGCCCAATGAGTTGCTGCTTTGAATTGTGGTGCTGGAGAAGACTCTTGAGAGTTCCTTGGACTCGAGGAGATCAAGCCAGTCAATTCTAAGGAAAATCAACCCTGAATATTCCTTGGAAGGACTGATGCTGAAGCTGAAGCTCCAATACTTTGGCCATCCATAGGAAGAGTTGACTCATTGGAAAAGACCTTGATGCTGGGAAAGATTGAGGGCAGGAGGAGAAGGGGGAGACAGAGGATAAGATGGTTGGATGGCATCACTGACTCAATGGACATGAGTTTGAAAAAACTCTGAGAGAGAGTGAAAGACAAGAGAGCCTATCTGGCTGCAATCAATGGAGTCACAAAGAGTCAGACATTACTTAGCAACTGAACAACAACTAGGCTCTGCCTCTAAGAACCATGTCATGTAATCAAGCAGATAAGGAGGGAGATCAAGATTGCATAGCAGGGAGACACAGAGGTTAGTTCCTCCCACAAACAGATCAAAAATAATGTCTTCATATGGAGCAATCCTCACTTAAAACTAACTGGAAAGTGGCAGAAGTCATGTGTAACCAAAGCTATAAGAAGATCGACAAAGATTGAGTTGGAAGGGAAGAAAATTAACCAGGTCAGTCCCTATGGGAAGAGAATCAGAGAAAAAGAGCAATTACATAGAGATCCTTCCTGGGAAGTGAGCAGTTTGAGTCACATACTAGCCACCCCAACCCTGGGTTCCAACGCCAGGAAGATGAGCCTCGTTGGCTGGTTGGAGGGCTGGTGGGCAGCTCCAGAAGGGCAGAAGAAAGCCAGGACTCTGCTCATGAGGCCTGCATAACGATTTGCTTGCCCCTGAAGTAGGGCAAAGGGGACAAATGGAAACTGCACCCATGGCTGACTGGTTTCCTGCAACCTCCTAGGCTTGCCACCCAGCCTGAACTGAGTGAACGTTCCAACACCACTTGCCTGGCATCACAGCTCCACGCTGAAGCAAGGACTGGTACAACCAGCCAAAAAGCTGGACTGTGAGATCTGAAGTAGCTCAAACCCCAAGTGGTGTCTCAGCAGGGAAAGGGCAGCCATTATTTGCAATTGTACAGGCGACATACCAGAGGCAGTCTGGATCTCTGACAGTAGCCAAACGGCCACAACCCAGCCCCAAACCTTGCTAACTACCCACAAGAGCCCTTCTTGCTCCAGCACAGCTGGGTGCAGGAGCTGGGAAGGAGAAGAGCACACACTTAAAGGAAACAGAGCCAGTTCAGACCCAAAAAGTCCAGGACTTCTGCTCCAGTGGCTTGAGGTCTGGCCCAGCACCGAGGGGCATCAACATCCATTAAGCATAGGGGAAGCCCTGCCTCACACTTGACTCTGGCCCCAGTCTCCCAAGCTCCAGCTCCACTTCCTTTTAAGGTGATAGCTGCCCACACACCCTGAGGAAGATGTGACGTGCGTTCACATCAAAGCCAGCTCTCTGACCAAAGCCACAGATGCTCCTTACCTTGGACCAGTGGTTTTTAAACTTAAACCAGCCTCAGAATCAGGTATAGGGCTTATGCAAATATGGAGGGCTGGGCGCCACCCAGTTTCCAACTTAGCGAGACTGAGAATCTGCGTTTATAACAAGTTCCAAGGTGATAACTGCTATTGGTTCTGTTTCAGACTTTGAAAAACACTGTCTTAGATAAGTCTTTCTCAAGCTCAGAATCACATGAGAATAATTGGGGGAGATTTTAAAATAATCAGTGTCCAGAGATACTCATGTAATTGGTTGTGAGTGTGGAAGCACAAAACCACAGTTTAGAAAATTCTTCAAGCTATTCTGGAATATGGCTAGCCTTGAGAACTGCCGTTTCAGATCCAAGGCCTACAAGCCTGTTGGAACTACATTATTGTCTGTAATGGTTTCATTTATGTATTTTTGGCCATGCTGGGCCTTCACTGTCGCACAGCAGGCTTTTCTCTAGTTGTGGTGAGTGGGGCCTACTCCCTAGTTGCAGTGCTCAGGCTTCTGGCTCTAGGGAATGCAGGCTTTAATAGTTGCGGCACACGAGCTTAGCGGTTGTGGCTCCTGGGCTCTAGAGCGCAGGCTCAACAGATGCGGCACACATGCGTAGTTGTTCTGCGGCATGTGCGTGGGATCTTTCTCGACCGGTGATCAAACCCATGTCTCCTGCACTGGCAGGCGGATTCTTCACCACTGAGCCACCAGGGTAGTCCCTGGAACTACATTGTTGTTTGAGATTTAATGACATCACTAAAGTGTGTATTAACAATTTTTTCTAGTTTCTGTATCTGATGCTTTGATACCTTGGGTCTTGTTGATGATCTAAGAGGGACTGCCTGTCCAGGGCTAGATAAGTCCTAGGGATAACTCCTGCTAGTGTGCTTTCATATGCAAACTAAACAACCCAAAGCCCCTACCTATCACCTATCTGCTTTTTCGGGGCTCTTATACTGCAAGACACTGTCCTCTGCCATAATCACCCCAGGGCCACGTCTGACATCTATGGGCAGTCCCTACACTGGGCCCCACTGAAACGATTCAAACAAGACCATCCTAGGCCTGTTTATCTTGCCTCACTGATTCTTTCCCTCAAAAAACATAGTAGAAGACTTTCCTACATTTTCTCCATGCTCTCTGCCTGTAACCGTCTGTGAGACGGTATGCTCCTTTCTCTTGGGAAATATGACTAATAAACTATCTTTTCAATGGAAAACTTGTCTTGATCTGTTAGTGACAGCATTTCTTAGGCAGGTGGATAAGGAGTCCATGGACCCAGTTATGTAGTCATCCATGTCCTGGAATTTATGGCCATTTGGAATTTATGGCCATTCACCCACATGGGTTAATCGATAACATCAGAGCCATAGGAACAGTTTCCTTGGCGTTGTCAGGAGACCAACCTTTGTTACAAGATCTAAGGGAAACAAACTGACCTAATACCATGCCAAAACTATTTTTAGTAACAGGTCAAAAGGTATATATAATAAGATATCCTAAAAGCTGTATGTGGCTCTCTTCCTAACCCATCTGGTATCTGTGCCAGAAGCTGTCCCTGTTACTTCCTGACTTTTAATAAAATTGTTACACTGCTGCAAACACATGAGAGACTGTATTCCTTTGGTCCTGGAGAGAGTTCTTTCCTTTGAAGACTATGAACTCATAGCTGACACCGAACGTCACAGAACATAGGCCTCACTACTCCTGAATTTAAAAAAGTAAAATCTATATTTTAAAACAACGTGCTCTTTGGAAAATCACAGATCAGACCATTAGGAAAATCCTAAGCTGAATCAGTCACCCTAGTTTATCAGTCTCTTTTTTAAGAAGGAAAAGTTATTTTGTTATTCATTTGTGAGCAATAAAAAGTGTAGATTTAATTTCAACTAAAAAGAATTATAGACAGGTTCATACTCAAACATGGACAATTAATAACTTAATTATTATTAAATTATTCTTAATAATAAGACCCAGCAATTTCACTTCTAGATATATACTCAGAATTGAATGCAGGGCCTCTAACAAATACTTGTACACCAAAGAGTACAAAGTTTATTCACAATAGCCAAAAAGTGGAAACAACTCAGATGCTTCTCATTAGATGAACGGATATTCAAAATGTTATAAATATATATGTGGAATATTATTTAGCCTTAAAAAAGAATGAAGTTCTGATACATGCTATAACATGGATGAACCTTGCAAACATAATGCTAAGTGAATAAGCCAGACAGAAAAGGCAAATATTGTATGATTCCACTTATCTAAAATACTTAGAATAGACAAATTCAAAGAGACAGAAAATCTAGCTCAGACAAACCCCTTTCACATAGAAACTGCAAATGCTCAATCCAATATCCAAATTTAAATGAATGTAGGTCAAATGATTGAAATTTAATCATTAGAAAAGATGAAAATAAACATTTCTTCCATCTTGACATCTTGGAGAAGTTTTACCACATTCTTGCAGTTCATTGGAGATAAACTTACATTTTAATATTTTGCCAAAATCACTATTTTAGAGAATTGATCAATAGAACCTAGTATAAAGTTATTTTTGTACAGCTTCATGGGGGATTTTTTTGGCTCTCAAATCTGATAGTCAGCTCTCAGAATTAATATCGGCCTTGGAAGAAGAGCTCAGAGATCAGGGATCAGGGATGCGCCAAAGTGAGCCAGAGAATAAATCGAGAGTGACTACAATAGTCTGTGACAGAAGGAACTGCTTTGGTTCCCACATGATGAGAGACATGAGATTTATGCATTGAATTTTTGTGTTTTTATTTGGTCTTTTTAAAAGATTGTAGTACAGTTGATTAATAATATTATATATTTTAGTATAGCATGCTGCTGATGCTGCTAAGTTGCTTCAGTCGTGTCCGACTCTGTGTGACCCCATAGATGGCAGGCCACCAGACTCCCCCATCCCTGGGATTCTCCAGGCAAGAACACTGGAGTGGGTTGCCATTTCCTTCTCCAACACATGAAAGTGAAAAGTGAAAGTGAAGTCACTCAGTTGTGTCCAACTCTTAGCAACCCTACCAGGCTCCTCCATCCATGGGATTTTTCCAGGCAAGAGTACTGGAGTGGGGTGCCATTGCCTTCTCCATAGTGCAGCATAGTGATTCACAATTTTAGAAGTTATCCTCCATTTATAGTTATTATATAATATTGGCTATATCCCCTATACTTTGCAATATATCCTTGTAGCTTATTTATTTTATATATAGTAATTTGTACCTCTTAATCCTGTACGTGAGTCTGGGTGAACTCCGAGAGTTGGTGATGGACAGGGAGGCCTAGTGTGCTGCGGTTCATGGGGTCGCAAAGAGTCGGACATGACTGAGCGATTGAACTGAACTGAATCCTATACTTCTATCTTGCCCCTCCACCCTTGCCTCTCGCCACTGGTAAGCACTAGGTTGTTGCTATACCTATGAGTATTTTCTTTGTTGTTACATTCATTAATTTGTTTTATTTTTTAGATTCCACGTATAAGGGATAACATACAGTATTTTTCTTTCTGTCTGACTTATTTCACTAAGTACCCTCCAAGTCCATCCGTGTAGTTGCAAGTGGCAAAATTTAATTATTTTTATGGCTAAGTAGTATTTCATATTTATATACCACATCTTCTCTATTCATTCATCTGTTGATGAATACTTAGGTGGTTTCCATAGCTTGGCTATGGTCAATAATGCTGCCATGAACATTGGGATGCATGTATTCTTTTGAATTCATTTTTTTTTTTTTGGACATACATTCAGGAGGAAAATTGCTAGGTCATATATAGCTCTACTTTTAGTTTTTTGAGGAACCTCCTTTCTGTTTTCTATAGTGGCTTCACTGGTTTACATTCCTACCAACAGTGTAGGAGCATTCCCTTTTCTCCACATTCTCACCAACATTTGTTATCTGTAGATTTTTTGATGATTTTTGTTTAGTTACTCAGTCGTGTCTGACTCTTTGCAACCCCATGGACTGCAGCACACCAGGCTTCCCTGTCCTTCACCATCTCCTGGATTTGCTCAAACTCATGTCCATTGAGTCAGTGATACCATCCAACCATTTCATCCTCTGTCATCCCCTTCTCCTCCTGCCTTCAATCTTTCCCAGCATCAGGGTCTTTTCCAATGAGTCAGCTCTTCACATCAGGTGGCCAAAGTATTGGAGCTTCAGCAACAGCCACTCCATTGAATATTCAGGACTGATTTCCTTTAGAATTGACTGGTTTGATCTCCTAGAAGTCCAAGGGACTCTCAAAAGTCTTCTCCAACACCACAGTTCAAAAGCATCAATTCTTTGGCGCTCAGCTTTACGGTCCAACTCTCACATCCATACATGACTGCTGCAAAAACCATAACTTTGACTAGATGGACCTTTGTTGACAAAGTAATGTCTCTGCTTTTTAATATACTATAGAGGTTTGTCATAGCTTTTCTTCTAAGGAGCAAGTGTCTTTTAGTTTCATGGCTGCAGTCACGATCTGCAGTGATTTTGGAACCCAAGAAAATAAAGTCTCTCACTGTTCCCATTGTTTCCCCATCTATTTGCCATGAAGTGATGAGACCAGAAGCCATGATCTTAGTTTCTTTTAAATGCTGAGTTTTAAGCTACCATTTTGACTCTCCTCTTTCACCTTTATCAAAATGCTCTTTAGTTCCTCTTTGATGATAGCCATTCTGATAGTGGTGAGATGATATCTCACTACGGTTTCGACGTGTTTTTCTCATAATTAGTGATGTTAAGCATGTTTTCATGTGCCTGTTAGCTATCTATGTCTTCCTTGAAATATGTCTATTCAGGTCTTCTTCTGTATATTTTTTAATTGGGTTATTTCTTGATATTGAGTTGTATGAACTGTTTATATATTTTGAATATTGAACCATTATCAGTTATATCATTTATAAGTATTTTCCCCCATTCAGCAGTTTGTATTTTCATTTTGTCCATGGTTCTGTCAGGGGAGTGTGTCATTTCCTCGGTTCTGTCCCATCAGAGCAAAAATTTGAAGTGACGGACATTAAAGCCTTCAGTGTGTCATAGCTCTTGGACAGACTGTGTCACAGCTCTTGGACAGATCAGTGTTACGGCTCTCAGACAGATCTGTACAGAGTGTTACAGCTCCGTGTTACAGCTCAGTTTTATTTAGAAAATAAAGGAAAACACATCCTTGAGGCATGATGGCATGGCAATCCAAAAGATGCAAAGAGAAGAGAGAGAGAGAGTACGAGAGAGAGAGATCCCCAGCCTTTTGGCTCCTCTTTTTATATGTTTTTCCCTCCCCCTGGGCCTGCCGTGTGTAAACTGGGCTAGCCGGAATGCTGTTTCTTCTACCTGAGGTCCTCACTCCGGTCCTCATATCTTCCTTTATTCTATTTTCGTGGGCTTTTCCCTTCCTCGTCTTTTAGCCACCGCCATTCTGGACTCCTTTTTCCTATTCTAACTACCCAACAGTTCCCTTTGCAATACAAAAACTTTTAAGTTTAATTAGATCCTGTTTGTTTATTTTTTTTTCCATTTGTTTATTTTTGTTTTAATTTCTTTTATCCTGTTTTCCCATCAATTTGCCATGAAGTGATGGGACCAGATGCCATGATCTTAGTTTTTTGAATGTTGAGTTTTAAGCCAGCTTTTTCACTCTCCTCTTTCACCTTCATCAAGAGGCTCTTTAGTTCCTCTTTTACTTTCTACTATTAGGTTGGTGTCATCTGCATATCTGAGCTTGTTGATATTTCTCCCAGCAATCTTGATTCCTTGTGATTCATTCAGCCTCTCTAATATATATCATAAAACCTGAGGTAAATAGGATGGGCTTGTTTGGCTTTTAATGTTGGGAACCAGTAGGTGTCCCTTTTGAACCATTTAGCTTTAGGTAATGTAGTAAGATCAAATCTTGTTTTAACCACATTTCATTGGTCCCATTTTAAGTAATCATCCAAATATTTCTTTATTCATTTGAGATAATACCTTAAAGAAATTCTAACTTGTTGGGAATTATAGTCAGACTTTCCTTACAGGTTTTTCATGCTTATATTATAATTATTTTAATACTCTTTTTAGACATTGTAAAACCCATTGAGAAGAAGCACAGACCACAAATGAAGCTTCTCAAGCCAGTTTTTTAAACTTATTTTAAATAAACTATGGAAGTCCTTAGTTTAATTATTAGATACATAATTTCACCTTTAGTTTGATTTTTGTTTATAGGTACCAGCAAGACCACTGGCTGTGATGAGCATACTTTAGATTTACCAGTTAGTTTTTCCAATTTTAAATGATCCATCAATTGGCCACCAATAAAATATATCTCAATAGAAATTCAAACCATTAAGATGCAAAAGGCCTCCCCATAAGAGAATGGAAGAGGATGTAATCTAAACCCAGAGAGTTTTACTCTCAAGACCAAGTTTTCAAAAACACAAACAAACAAATCAAACAAGTACAGGTCGACCTGGGAAGATAGGGCAGAACATTTACATCTCAAAGACACAGAGAAATGCAAGTTTCCCTCTAGAAAGTCTTTGTTTAAAGGCTGAAAATATATTTTTTTACTAAGCCAGCTTTTCACCTTAATGAAACTTAATTGCATAGGCAATGAAAGAGCCCACTCAATTTCCATGGTGAGGTTTTCTCCAATTTCCAATCAAGTAAATACCTGTAAATTTTGTATGGCTATTGGCAATTTCTCATTCATTTTTATTTTGAAACCTTTATTTTCCATTTTGAAGTCAGTCTGTTGAGATAAAATTGCATGTGATGGGCCACTGTGTGCTTTTTGGGAGCTTAAGTTCTCTGGTTTTGCCCCAGAGTTGTTTAAGCCCCATCTTATGTGTCTTGGGTTTCCCAGTGGAGTATAAGACTTCCATGGATGCTCAGATTGTGGGATAGCCAGTTCTTATGTGTGTCCCCTGTTGAGCAGTTTGTTAATTACATGAGTGGGTTTTCCTGTAGGAACAAGCTGCATGGCATGAGATCTTGTTCCTGCAAATTTCTCAGTCATCTGAGAAGGCCATTGCCAGCCAGGAAGAGAGTCCCTTTTTGGAGCTCAGAAGCTCTCAGAAGATTTCCGTTTTATTTTGACAAACTCTATTAAGGTAGCCAAGTCAAGGAAAGACAACAAGCCAGTCTTCCCCGCTAATCCACCTTGCCCAGTGTTTGAGCAGTCTTCTCAGTCTCTAAACTGAGGCTAACCACTCAGTATCCAAAATGAGTCTTCCCAGGGCTTTAACACTGAGGATCTCCTGCTTGAGCAAAATCTTCCCAGTGCCTTAACACTGAGGATATCCTACTCAGCACCTAAATTGAGAAAAATCCTCCCAGTACTTTGAGGGTGTCCCACCCAATGTCTAAACTGAGAAACCCAGGTACCTCTTCTTGAAACCAAGTTTCAAAGATAACATTTTCCCCCAAATAAAACTCAAGGTCATCAACCAATACAGGACATCTGAGATCCAGGAAGATTCACTCAAATCTGTCTGGATTTCAAGGAGGCAGATGGACACAAGAGGCCTCTGCTGGTACCAAGGCTCCAGATTCTCGTAGAGTTCAGGTCAAGGATAGGAATCCATTCTGGATCCCTTTGTTGGTTGCCAAAACTGTCCATTTAAAAAATAATCACAACCTGGAAGTTGCAAGTTAGGTTTTATTTGATGGGAATTTTTAGGACTTTGAGGCTTCCCTGGTGGCTCAGAGGTTAAAGCATCTGCCTGCAATGCAGGAGACCTGGGTTCGATCCCTGGATCAGGAAGATCCCCTGGAGAAGGAAATGGCAACCCACTCCAGTACTCTTGCCTGGAGAATCCCATGGGCGGAGGAGCCTGGTGGGCTACAGTCCATGGGGTCGCAAAGAGTCGGACACGACTGAGCGACTTCACTTTCACTTTAGGACTTCAAGTCCAGGAAACAGCATCGCAAGTAACCCTGAGAGAACTGCTCTCAGGAGGCAGGAGGAGGAGTCAAGTTATATAGAAGTTTGCAACAAGGGGCAAGTAGTCCGAACATCAAAAGACTATTGTTAATTAAAGAAAACCAGATATCTCAAGTAATTTAGTGCCTTTTTTTATGTGAGCAGATACAAGAGCCTGGGCTCACTGAAGTCATTTCTTTCATATATATCTCAGCTATCTGGGGCCAGTTTCTAATGCTTTTCACACACACACACTCCAGCTCTCAGTGCTCACCTTGGGGAGTGGCTGAGGCTGCTGGATAGTAGGTATTGTTCTTTCTGGGTGGCCTGCAGGCTCAGAAATTCACATTTGGAGGGATGGAATTGCAGATGACTGCGACATACTTGTTTGTTGATATGGCAGGGAATATTCCATTTCTCACTACCCTTGTTTTGAGGGTTAAAGAAAATACTGCCAGTAAAGTCCTTGGCATTGTGTTCTTCTCTAAATAAAATCTAACTTCCAGTTCTGCTATTAACACTATCATTAATGTAATTATTAATACAGTGACCTACAGTAAACCTCCCCAATTATTAGCTGTTCTCATGTTATTATATTAGAAATTCTGAGCTTTTGCATTACACGCACATCAGAGGGAAAGCCTTATAACTAGCCACATCTCCCAAGGACCCTCTGAGAAAAAATATTCTTTCTCAAAATTCAAATAACATTTAAACGTCCAACTTACAATGACCCTCAAGTTGTGCCGTTGTAGGAAATCTCAGAATCTGTGGGCTAACACTGCGAAGGTTTGTTTCTTGTTCATGTTCCAGTCAGACTCAAATCCTTTGGTAACTGTCTTTCAAGCAGTAACTCAGAGACCCAGACAGCTTCCATCAAGAGATATGTATTTAAGAACTATGCTTAGAAGTAGCTTAACCTTTGTAGCTCTCACCTACTGATCCTAATTCTGGGATAAGTTTTGTCTCTCTCCGAGATAATTATACTTACATCTGTGAATCCATTTGTCATTTAGAATAGCTTAACTCAGTGGTAAAGAGTTCACTTGCCAATGCACGACACATGAGTTTGATCTTTGGGTCAGGAAGATCCAGTTGGAAAAAGTAATGGCAATCTACTCCAGTATTCTTGCCTAGGAAATCCCATGGACAGAGGAGCCTGGCTGGCTACACTCTATGGAACTGCAAAAAATTAAGACGAAAGTTAGCAACTAAACAAGTCTTATTAACCATCACAACTGTTCTCACATGAATGTACTAGTTGTTCTATTGATCCATGTCCCTGCATCAAAACTAAGCCTAAGTTTTTAAATCTGACAAATACTATTGAATGGTACAATCACCTTCTTTATTCTAGAAAATATACTCCTATTAATTCAGCCCAAGTTTGTATTTTTCTTTGGAGGGAGCAGTAAGCAATACTGAACTAAAATTGCCATACATGTTCAACAAATTCAGTTCCCTTTCATTATGTTCTTTTCCTTCTGAACAGGAATCTCCATTATGGAAAAATCCACAAGAAAAACATATCAAAAAGATTTGCTTTCTCTACTTTATCCACTAATAGATCACCTACTTATTCATGCAAGTAACTAGTCTGAGACAGGTAACCGTCAAGGCTTGACCAGCCCTGTTACTTCTTGAACTGACTACTCTCACTCATCTTCTTGCAGGTACCATATCTGCGTGACTGTGCTGATCTACTTCCTCCCCCTGCTGGTGATAGGTTATGCTTACACTGTCGTGGGCATCACACTGTGGGCCAGTGAGATCCCTGGGGACTCCTCTGACCGCTACCACGAGCAAGTCTCTGCCAAGCGC
>NW_011495064.1:10368788-10370639 GCF_000754665.1 Bison bison bison
AGGTGACAGACTGGTAAGCATGTGAGCCCCAGAGCCTCAGGAGTCCCGGAGGCAGTCCCTGGGTCCCCAGAACTGTAGAAAGGAGGGGAGGAAAGGGGAGGGGAGGAAGAAATCTTCCTTCAATGTGTTGTAACCTAGGCCTGCCTATACAGGCAAAAGCCTCCTCATTCTCACCCTAAAGCTAACAGAAAACTGTCAGTTCATAAAACACAAGCACACAGATTTACCCACAGAAGCATGAAGAGCTATTCAGCTCTCTTTAGTTATTACGATTTGACAAAATAATACTTTCATTTCATTCAAACGTTAAAAAGCACTAAAAGAAAGAAAACTATGGTGATTGGGAACAAACTGGGAATTGCCAGGATTAGTACTGGGGGAAGAATCTGCCTACAAAGCGATTGCATGAGTGAATTTCCTTGCGGTAACGGAGCAGTTCTGTATCCTGATTACTGTGGATTTTTTTACTTATCTCTGCATATGATAAAATTTCATAGAACTATACACCAAAAAAGTGCATGTAAAAGCTGGCAAATTCCAAGTACAGCCTGTAGTTTAGTTAATAGTACTGTACTAGCATCGGTTTCTTGATTTTGATGGTGTGGCATAGCTAGGTAAGGTGGTATCACTGGGAGAAGCTTTGTCATGGGTATCTGAGAATTCTCTGTCCGACTTTTGCAACTTCCTGCGAGTCTTCAATTGCTTGAAAATTAAAAGTCAAAAAATATATTGAGTCTTACCATGAAAAGGCTCACTCCTTTCTAGGTCCTCTATTGAGTTCCCAAATGTTTATGCACTTATGCGCATGTGCGCACGCACACACACACACACACACACACACACACACACACTCACCATGGTAACCACCGTTATTTGTTATTAATCCTTTCAGATATTGTATTTATAAGCCAAATAAACATATGTTCTTTTCTTTTTTACATAAATAGTAAATATGTACTTTTCTTCCCCTCATTCTTAAACTTAACAGTATCCACAAAATCTTCAAAACTCAATATAGAAACAGCTTTCTCATTCTTTTTTTCCCCTCTTTTAGTACCACCTTGCATAGTGTTTCATTGTGCAGATGCTAGATACCTTTGTTTTACTGAAATATAGTCGACTTACAATAGTATTTAGTTTCAGGTGTATTGCATAATGATTGGACATTTGCATCCATTATCACCACAATAATTCCACTAACCCTCTGTCCCTCAGTTCAGTTCAGTTCAGTCGCTCAGTTGTGTCCGACTTTTTGCGACCCCTTGAATCGCAGCACGCCAGGCCTGCCTGTCCATAACCAACTCCCGGAGTTCACTCAAACTTAGTCCATCGAGTCAGTGATGCCATCCAGCCAATCATCCTCTGTCGTCCCCTTCTCCTCCTGCCCCCAATCCCTCCCAGCATCAGAGTCTTTTCCAATGAGTCAACTCTTTGCATGAGGTGGCCAAAGTACTGGAGTTTCAGCTTTAGCAGCATTCCTTCCAAAGAACACCCAGGGCTGATCTCCTTTAGAATGGACTGGTTGGACCTCCTTGCAGTCCAAGAGACTCTCAAGAGTCTTCTCCAACACCATAGTTCAAAAGCATCAATTCTTCGGCGCTCAGCCTTCTTCACAGTCCAACTCACACATCCATACATGACCAACGGAAAAACCATAGCCTTGACTAGACGGACCTTTGTTGGCAAAGTAAGGTCTCTGCTTTTCAATATGCTATCTAGATTGGTCATAACTTTCCTTCCAAGGAGTAAGCGTCTTTTAATTTCATGGCTGCAGTCACCATCTGCAGTGATTTTGGAGCCCAAAAAAATAAAATCTGACACTGTTTCCACTGTTTCCCCATCTATTTCCCA
>NW_011495064.1:10370808-10385586 GCF_000754665.1 Bison bison bison
AGCCAACTTTTTCACTCTCCACTTTCACTTTCATCAAGAGGCTTTTTCGTTCCTCTTCACTTTCTGCCATAAGGGTGGTGTCACATGCATATATGAGGTTATTGATATTTCTCCCGGCAGTCTTGATTCCAGCTTGTGCTTCTTCCAGCCCAGCGTTTCTCATGATGTACTCTGCATAGAAGTTAAATAAGCAGGGTGACAATATACAGCCTTGACGTACTCCTTTTCCTATTTGGAACCAGTCTGTTGTTCCATGTCCCATTCTAACTGTTGCTTCCTGACCTGCATATAGGTTTCTCAAGAGGCAGGTCAGGTGGTCTGGTATTCCCATCTCTTTCAGAATTTTCCACAGTTTATTGTGATCCACAAAGTCAAAGGCTTTGGCATAGTCAATAAAGCAGAAATAGATGTTTTTCTGGAACTCTCTTGCTTTTTCCATGATCCAGCGGATGTTGGCAATTTGAACTCTGGTTCCTCTGTCTTTTCTAAAACCAGCTTGAACATCTGGAAGTTCACAGTTCATGTATTGCTGAAGCCTGGCTTGGAGAATTTTGAGCATTACTTCTGTATGTATTTTATACCCATTCCTCTATCAGGGGACACTTAGGTTGCTTTCATATCTTCGCCATTGTAATGTTGCTATAAACATTAGGGTGCATGAATCTTTTCAAAGTGTCTTTGTTTCCTTTGGATAAATACCCAGGAGTGGAGTCGCTGGATTCTATGGTGTCCTATTTTCAATTTGTTAAGGAATCTTCATACTGGTTTCCAGCGCGGCTGCACGAGCTTCTGTTTCCACTAACAGCTTCTCCTCGCCAGCACTTCGTTGTTGTCTTTGTGATATAGCCTTATGATACATGTGAGTGATATCTCATTGTGGTTTGGTTTGCAGTTCCCTATTGATTAGTGATGTTGGGAATCTTTACATGTGCCATTTGGCCACCTGTATATCTTCTTGGGGAAAAAAATCTATACAAGTCCCTGCTTATTTTTTAATGCAGTTGTACGGTTTTCTTGATGTTGAGTTATATGAGTTCTTTGCATATTTTGGATATTAATCTCCTAACAGATATATTGTTTGCAAATATCTTCTTCAATTCAGTAGGCTGCCTTTTTGCTTTGTTTGTGGTTTCCCTCACTGTGCAAAAGCTTTTCACTTTGATGTAGTCCCACTTGCTTATTTTTGCTTTTGTTTCCCTTGCCTGAGGAGACAAATAAAAAACCAGCTAAGACCAGTGTCAAAAAGGGTGGTACTTATGGTTTCTTCTAGACGTTTTATGGTTTTGGGTCTTTTTCATTTAAGTTTTTCGTCTACTTTGAATTTATTTATTCCATCCACTTTGATTTTATGTCCAATCATTATGTGACAATGTGATCCAGTTTGATTATTTTGTATGCAGCAGTCAACTTTCCCAACATATTTTGTTGAAGAGGCTTTCTTTTCCCAGTTGTAGATTCTCGCCTCTGTTGTCATAGATTAATTGACCATATGAGTGTGGGTTTGTTTCTGGGATCTCTATTCTATTCTACTGAGCTCTGTGTCTGCTTTGTGCCAGTACCATACTGTTTTGATCACTGTAGATTTTAGCATAGCTTTTTGAAATTAGGAGCATAATACCCTTAGCTTTGTTCTTCTTTCTTAAGATTGTTATGTCTATTTGGAGTCTTTTGTGTGCCCATATAAATTTTAGAATTATTAGTTCTAGTTCTGTGAGATTGTCTTTGATATTTTGATAAGTTACATTGAGTCTGTATGTTGCCTTGAGTAGTATGGTCATTTTAACAATATTAATTCTTCCAATCTGTAAGTATGCTATATATTGGTCTATATTGATTTTTGTTTGTGTCTTCTTCAACTTATTTCATCAGTGTTTTATAGTTTTCCATGTACAATTCTTCTAGATCCTTGGTTCAGTTTATCCTTAAATATTTAAGTCTTTTTGATGCAATTGTAAATGGGATTCTTTTCTTAATTTCTCCTCTGATAGTTCATTAGTAGTATATAGAAATGCAACAAATCTGTGTGTTCTTTATCTACCTCTATTTAACTTTACACTCTATTCTGTTGTTCTTTTCTTTCTTTTTTTCACCATATGGTTGGTTTGTTCTGTCTTCGTTGTTTTTTCCCAGTTGGCACCTTGTTTTAGTCTGTTTTCCAGTTCATGCTTTAGTGAGCTTTGTTCTTAACTGGTGGATATCATTTCTGGTTTCCTTTGTTCAGTGGGTCTATCTATTGTACATTTTTTTTATTATTGTTTTGGATTTGTTTATGAGTGTATACGTATGTGTGTATATTCTATTATTTTAGTTATTATTTGCCTTATTTTGTAATTGTTATTGGTCTGGGGTGCATCTTTTGTTTCTCATTTCTGTATATTCATTTTAATCCCATTTAATACCATACCAAACCACCTCTGGAATCTCTATTCCCTGGAGAATCTCCAAACCCTGAGCCTTTGGAGTGGGAGCACTGACTCCAAGACACTAGACTATCAGTGAACTCCTAACCCTAGGGAGTATCAGATAGTGAGAACTACCACAAAAGCAACCACTTGTATACAGGACCCAGCATCACCCAACTGCCAGTAGCACCCTGGGCAAGATGCCTCATCCAAACAACAAACAAGACAAAAATACAAACCCAATCATCAGCAGACAGAATTACCACCTCACTCAGCCCTGCCCATCAGAAGGATAAAAAAACTCACCCCCTTCCAAACAAATGCAAGCACAAGTCACACCCTACATGAAGCTTACACAAACCCCTGGACCAACTTTACAAGGGCAGAAACCAAAGGAAGGAAGAATTCAACCTCAAAGCCTGGGAAAAGGAGACCTCAAACACAGCAAATTTAAAAAAAAAGAAAAAAAAAAAGGCAGAGAAATACTGCACAAATGAAGGAACAACCTAGAAACACACAAGTCCAAATAAATGAAGAGGAAATAGGCAAACTATCAGAAAATAATTCAGAATAATGATAGAAAAGATGATCCAAAACTTCGAAAATAGAATGTAGAGGATGCAAGAATCAATTAACAAAGATATAGAAGAAATAAAGAATAAACATACGGAGACAAACAACACAATTACTGGAATTAACAATACTCTAGAAGGAATCAATAGCAGAATATCTGAGACAGAAGAACGGATAAGTGAGCTGGAAGATGTATGTGTAAAATAAGATGAATGGTGTAAAATAACTGCTAAAGAGCAGAATAAAGGAAAAAGAATGAAAAGAACTAAGGATAGTCTCAGGGACCTCTGGGACAATATTAAATGCACCAATATTCAAAAAAAAAGAAGAGAAAAGAAAGAGTATGAGAAAATTTTTGAACAGATTAGAATTGAAAATTTCCCCAGCATGGGAAAAGAAATAGTCAATCAAGTCCCAGAAGCACAGAGTCCCATACAGGATAAACCCAAAGAGAAACATGCCAAAGACATATACTAATCAATCTAACAAAGATTAAAGACAAAGAAAGAATATTAAAAGCAGCAAGGGAAAAGCAACAAGTAACATACAAAGGAAACTCCATACATTTAACAGTTAATCTTTCAGAAGAAACTCTGTAGGCCAGAAGGGAATGACAGGATATATTTTAAATACTGAAAGTGAAAAATCTACAACCAAAATTACTCTAAGCAAGGATCTCATTCAAAATTGATAGAGAAATCAAAAGGTTTACAGACAAGCAAAAGTTAAGAGAATTTACTACCACCAAATCAGCTTTACAACAAATGTTAAAGGGACTTATATAGTCAGGAAATACAAGAGAAGAAAAAGATCTACAAAAACAAACCGAAAGCAATTAAGAAAATGGCAATTTGTTGTTCAGTTGCTCAGCCATGTCCAACTCTGTAATCCCATGGACTGCAGCACACCAGGCTTCCCTGTCCTTCATCATTTCCCAGAGCTTGCTGAAAGTTGTGTCCACTGAGTCAGTGATGCCATCCAACCATCTCACTCTCTGTTGTCTCCTTCTCCTTCTGCCTTCAATTCTTCCCAGCATCAGGGTCTTTTCCAATGAGTTGTCTCTTCACATCAGGTGGCCAACGTATTGCAGTTTCAGCTTTAGCATCAGTCCTTCCAATGAATATCCAAGATTGATCTCCTTTAGGATTGATTGATTTGATCTCCTTGCAGTCCAAGGGACTCTCAAGAGTCTTCTCCAACACCACAGTTAAAAGCATCCATTCTTCAGCACTCAGCCTTCTTTATGGTCCAACTCTCACATCCGTACATGACTACTGAAAAAGTCATAGCTTTGACTTTACGGACCTGTTGGCAAAGTAACGTCTCTGCTTTTTAATATGCTGTCTAGGTTTGTCATAGCTTTTCTTCCAAAGATCAAGTGTCTTTCAATTTCATGGTTGTGATCACCATCTGCAGTGACAAAAACAAACCCCAAACAATTAATAAAATGGCAATAGGAACATATATATCAATAATTACTTTAAATGTAAATCAATTAAATGTTCCAGCCAAATGACACAGGCTGGATGAATGGATACAAAAAAGAGACCCATATATATGCTGTCTACAAGCAACCCACTTCAGACCTAAAGATACATATAGCCTGAAAGTGAGAGGATAGAAAAATATATTCCTTGCAAATGGAAATCAAAAGAAAGCTGGAGTAACAACCATCATATAAGACAAAATAGACATTAAAATAACGAATATTACAAGAGATAAGAAAGGACACTACACAAAGATTCGAATATATTCAATACATTTCCTATGAAACTACCAAGGGTATTTTTCACAGAACTACAACAAATAATTAAGCAATCTGTATGGAAACACAAAAGAGCCCAAATAGCCAAAGCAGTCTTGAGAAAGAAGAATGGAGCTGGAGGAATCAACTTTCCTAACTTCAGATTATACTACAAAGCTACAGTCCTCAAGACACTATGGTACTGGCACAAAAACAGAAATATAGACCAAAGGAACAAGACAGAGAGCCCCGAGATAAATCCATGCACCTATGGGTACCTTATTTCTGACAAAGGAGGCAAGAATATACAATGGGGCAAAGATAACCTCTTCAATAAGTGGTGCTGTGAAAACTGGATAGCTACATGTAAAAGAATGAAATTAGAACACTTCCTAACAACATACACAAAGATAAACTCAAAATGGATTAAAGACCTAAATGTAAGACCAGAAACTATAAAACTCTTAGAGGAAAACATAGGCAGAACACTCATAGGCAAAACATAGCACAACACTCATTGACATAAATCAAAGCAAGATCCTTTATGACCCATCTCCTAGGGTAATGGAAATAAAAGAAAAAAGTGGGACCTAATTAGGCTTAAAAGCTTTTGCACAGCAAAGGAAACTATAAACAAGGTGAAAAGGCAACCCTCAGAGTGGGAGAAAATAATAGCAAATGAAACAACTTACAATGGATTATTCTCCAAAATATACAAGCAGCTCATACAAGTCAATACCAGAAAAACAAAAAACCCAATCAAAACAAGGGGGAAAGACCTAAACAGAAATTTCTCCAAAGAAGACATACAAATGGCTAACAAACACATGAAAAGATGCTCAACATCACACATTCTTAGGGAACTTCGTATCAAAACTACAATGAGATATCACCTCACTCCAGTCAGAATGGCCATCGTCAAAAAGTCTACAAACAATAAATGCTGGAGAAGGTGTGGAAAGAAGGGAACCCTCTTGCACTGTAGACTGATACAGCCACTATGGAAAACAGTATGGAGATTTCTTTAAAAAACTAGAAAACATAAAAAACATAAAACCTATGACTCAGCAATCCCACTCCTAGGCATATACCCCTGAGGAAACCAAAACCAAAAAAGATACACGAACCCCAATGCTCATTGCAGCACTATTTACAATAGCTAAAACATGGAAGCAACTTAGATGTCCATCAACAGATGAATGGATAAAGAAGTTTTATAAAGTTGTACCACAACTTCTTTATATATATATATATATGTATATACATATACATATACATATACAATGGAATATTACTCAGCCATAAAAAAGAACTCATTTAAGTCAGTTCTAATAGGTAGATGAAACTAGATCCTATTTATACACAGGGAACTAAGTCAGAAAGAGAAAGATAAATATTGTATACTAACACATATATATGGAATCTAAAAAGATGGTATTGATGAATTTATATGCAGGGCAGCAGTGGAGAGACAGACATAGAGAACAGACTTATGGACACAGTGTAGGGGGCACGTGGAAGGGGAGAGTGAGATGTATGGAGAGAGTAGCACGGAAATACATACGCTATGCATATGTGCTCCAGGACCTCACTCAGACTTCAAGCAACTTTATTCTGCTGCTGCTGCTGCTAAGTCGCTTCAGTCGTGTCCGACTCTGTGCGACCCCAGAGACGGCAGCCCACCAGGCTCTCCCGTCCCTGGGATTCTTCAGGCAAGAACACTGGAGTGGCTTGCCATTTCCTTCTCCAATGCATGAAAGTGAAAAGTCAAAGTGAAGTTGCTCAGTCGTGTCCAACTCTTAGGGACCCCATGGACTGCAGCCTAACAGGCTCCTCCGTCCATGGGATTTTCCAAGCAAGAGTACTGGAGTGGGGTGCCATTGCCTTCTCCGACATATGCTAACATATGCAAAATAGATAGCCAATGGGAATTTGCTGAATGACTCAGGGAACTCAAACAGGGGCTGTGTAACAACCTAGAGGGGTGGGATGGGGAGAGAGACAGGAGGGAGGTTCAAGAGAGAGGGGACATATGGATAACTATGGCTGATTCATGCTGATATTTGGCAGAAAGCAACAATTCTGTAAAACAATTATTCTCCAATTAAAAAATAAATTTAAAAAATACCACACACACACAAAAAAAGACCTAAATGTTAGACTAGGCACTATAAAACTCCTAGAGGAAAACAGGCAGAACGCTCTCTGATATAAATCACAGCAATATCTTTTTCAATCCATCTCCCAAAATAATGGAAACAAAAACAAAAATAAACAAATGGGACTAACTTAAATTCAAAAGCTTCTGCACAGCAAAGGAAACAATAAGCAAAACAAAAAGACAAACCACAGATTAGGAGAAAATATTTGCCAGTGATGTGACCAACAAGGGATTAGTCTTCAATATTTACAAACAACTCATAATGCTTAACAGCATCAAAACTAGCAACCCAATCAAAAAATGGGCAGAAGACCTGAATAGACATTTCTCCAAACAAGACATATAGATGGCCAAGAGACACATGAAAAGATGTTCAACATTGCTAAGTATTCAGTTCAGTTCAGTTCAGTCGCTCAGTCGTGTCCGACTCTCTGCGACCCGGTGAATCACAGCACTCCAGGCCTCCCTGTCCATCACCAACTCTGGGAGTTCACTCAGACTCACGTCCATCGAGTCAGTGATGCCATCCAGCCATCTCATCCTCTGTTGTCGCCTTCTCCTCCTGCCCCCAATCCCTCCCAGCATCAGAGTCTTTTCCAATGAGTCAACTCTTCACATGAAGTGGCCAAAGTACTGGAGTTTCAGCTTCAGCATTATTCCCTCCAAAGAAATCCCAGGGCTGATCTCCTGTAAATCAAAACTACAATGAGATATCACTTCACACCAACTAGAACAGCTATCATCAAAAAAAAAAATCCACAAACAATAAATGCTGGAAAGAGTGTGGAGAGAAAGGAACCCTCCTACAATGTTGTTTTGAATGTAAATTGGTACAGCCACTATGGAGAACGGTATGGAATTCCTTCGGTTCAGTTCAGTTCAGTTTAGTTGCTCAGTCACGTCTGACTCTTTGCGACCCCATGGACTGCAGCATGCCAGGCCTCCCTGTCCATCACCAACTCCTGGAGTTTACCCAAACTCATGTCCATTGAGTCAGTGATGCCATCCAACCATCTCACTCTCTGTCATCCCCTTCTCCTCCTGCCTTCAATCTTTCCCAACATCAGGCAGGGTCTTTTCAAATGAGTCAGCTCTTCACATCAGGTGGCCAAAGTCTTGGAGTTTCAGCTTCAGCATCAGTCCTTCCAATGAATATTCAATTCCTTTAGGATTGATTGGTTTGATCTCCTAGCAGTCCAAGAGACTCTCAAGAGTCTTCTCCAACACCACAGTTCAAAAGCATCAATTCTTCGGCACTCAGCTTCCCTTATAGTCCAACTCTCACACCCATACATAACTACTGGAAAAACCATAGCCTTGACTAGATGGACCTTTGTTGGCAAAGTAATGTCTGTTTTTGAATATGCCATCTAGGTTGGTCATAACTTCCCTTCCAAGGAGTAAGCATCTTTTAATTTCATGGCTGCAGTCACCATCTGCAGTGATTTTGGGGCCCCCCCCAAAAAAATAAAGTCCGCCACTGTTTCCACTGTTTCCCCATCTCTTTGCCATGAAGTGATGGGACCAGATGCCATGATCTTCATTTTTTGAATGTCGAGTTTTAAGCCAGCTTAAATGTTGCGTGTTTATTTCTCTGTGCCTATTTCTATATATCAGGTAAACTGATTACATGTTCTAACCTTGGAGAAGTGGCTTTATGTTGGAGCTGTCCGGCGGGACCCAGCAGCACACTCCTGTCTGGTCAGCTCTATGCTCTAAGGGTGCCCCCTGTGTGTGCTCTGTGTGCCCTTCCGCTGCGGTGGATCTGACTACTGTGGGCATGCCTGTAGGTGAGGCTCCCAGCCCAGTTCACTGCCAGACCTGCCTTGTGTGGTCACTGTTGGCCACTAGTGCACAGGGATAGGTTCTAGGGCATGTGGCTACGGGCCAATGAGGGCTCTGGGGCTGGCATCAGCCCACTGGTGTGTGGGTAAGCTCCCAGATCTGATAGGCTAAAAGGAGAACTCCAAAATGACATTTGCCAAAAGCAATGTCCTCAATGTAGAATGAACTCCCTAAAATGGCTGCCACCAGTATTTTCATCCCAGAGGTGGTCCCAATTGCCTCCTGCCTCTCCAAGAAACTCTTCAAGGTCAGCAGGTAGGTCTGACTCAGGCTCTCTTAGGAACAGAATCTCTGTTTCCTACGATCTTCTCGCACTCCTGTGTATAAGCCCTGGTGGCTTTCAAAGTCAGAGAGTCTTGGGTATTGTCTTCCCAGTCCAGGACCCACCAGGAACCCAGCGTGGGGCTCAGGCCTCTTGTTCCTCGGGGGGAACTGTGCAATTGTGATTATCCTTCCGTTTGTGGTTTACCTTCCCCAGGGTATGGATCTTCACTACATTGCATCTCTATTCCTCCTACCCATCTCATTGTGATTCCTTCTGTATATCTTTAGTTGTAGAAAATCTTTCCTGCTAGTCTTCAGCTTCTCCCATATGTAGTCGCTTTGTACCTAGTTGTAATTCTGCTGTGCCCATGTGAGGGCATGAACTCACTGCCTTCCTATTCTACTATGTCGGCCACACATCTTCTAGGTCATTCTTTCTCTTAAGATGTCTTGGGAATGAAAAGGAGTGGATTATATCACCCTATATTCATAAAGCCATTTTATGAATATTCCCTTTAAACATCTGACAGTCCCTTCCTGCAGCTATCCAAATCCTACCCATTCTCTTTCCTTCCCCCAGAGTCTTCAAGTCTAGCAGCCTACTCTGACTCATGGCCCTTTTCCTTCTGCTGCTTTCTCCCCATTCCGGGATCTTTTTCTCCTGAACACCCTTTGCTCATTAACCTGGTCTCCCTTGGCTTCTCCAGCCATTTCCCAGAAGTATGATATGATATTCTTAAACATGAATGCACATGAGAATAATCAGAAGGGCTTCTCGAACACTGAATTTTGAGTTCCACATTCAAAGTTTCAGATAGACTGGAATGCAGTCTAAGGACTTTTGCATTCCTGACAACTTCTCAAGTGATATTTATGTTCCTGGTCCTGGGGCCACTCTTGGGAATCACTGATACAACCAAAGTCCTTTGGTACCAATATAAGTGGTCCTTCCTCCACCTTGAAAGGTGTTACTATATCATTAGTTACTTTATATCACATAGCACACTGTGCATAGTAAGTGGGCAGGATAAGAGAGAAAATAACCATTATAAAGGGAAGATGTGCTGCTAGTCTTACCTGTCTCACTCTCTTGCCAGGTGGTTAAGATGATGATCGTTGTTGTATGCACCTTTGCCATCTGCTGGTTGCCCTTCCACATCTTCTTCCTCTTGCCTTACATCAACCCTGATCTCTACCTGGAGAAGTTTATTCAGCAGGTTTACCTGGCCATCATGTGGCTGGCCATGAGCTCTACCATGTACAACCCCATCATCTACTGCTGTCTCAACGACAGGTAAGACCTCATCCCCCATACTCTCTCCAGGACAAGACCCTACTAATCCCTCTGTTGAATCCCTGCTGACTGAACCATGTGATGATTAGTTTTCTATAGTCTGCATCACTCACTCCTCTCTCACAGCTGGCTCTGCTCAATTAGGTTGGCTGCTTGGGGACTACAAAGACAAGTGGTCTTGTCAGCATGCAGGAATAGGAGCCACGAGAAGATTTTTTTTTCCTTTCCAAGGGGAGCCAGAAACACATACCCATATTTGAAATCTTCAGACTTTTAAGCACTAGTTACCCAGCATTGGAGGGTCGGGTGCAGGGCAGATAAAAACTCTCTGTGATTAATATACATAAATCAGGTTGCCAGCTGGATCAAGTTCACAAATTTGTTCAATCTGCTCTAAGGATTCCATTCACAGAGAGTTGTGCATGCAGAAAGAGACAAAGAATCAGAGAGAGAAAGAGTCAGAGAATGAATGAGTCAGAAAGTGAGAGAGAACAAGAGAGAGAGAGATTGATGCCATTTGAATGTTATCTACCACATGGCATTTTTTTCCCTTCTCTGATCTCTCATTTTCCTCTTCCCAGCCCATCTGGGCAGGGACTTCCCTGGCAGTCCAGTGGTTAAGACCTCACTTTCCAATGCAGCAGGGGTGGGGCGGGTTCAATTCCAGGTCGGGGAGCTAAGATCCTACATGCCTTGCAGTCGGAAAACCAAAACAAAATCAATATTGTAACAAATTCAATAGACTTTAAAAATTGTCCACATCAAAAAAAAAATCTTAAAAAAATTTTTTTAGGTAGCTTTGTCCAGTTTCTTCCAGCACTTCTAGCAGGACAGGGTAAGCAAAAAGAAGTCAGAGCCTCAAAGGCCTGATTCTGCCTTTGTTCGGCCACAGGGGCCAGGAGAGCCTCCCCTGAAGTGGAAGCCAACTTCAGACAAGTAAGAAAAGAAAGAACCCTCAGGAATGGTGATCAGCAATAAGGAATCCACCACAGAGTGCAGAGTCTCCAAAAGGGAGAGCTGTGGGAAGCTGTGGTTGGCAGTTCAGTTATCTGGAGCAGCACCACAGAAGGGAGACAGGAGAAGAAGGGGGAGGGATAAAAGATTTGTTACATTTATAGCCAACAGTTATCAGCCGATAAGGAGCCTCCCATGAATGAGACACCCAGGGGACTTTGAAGACAGATATTCCCTGGGACTTGTCCAAATGGTCTTTGTTTAACTCACAGATGTATCTTTCTTCTAAGAGCCTCACAACCTGCCTAAACATTTCTAGGTTAAATCTCTCAGCACATCTTTTAAGTAAAAGCTGATTCTTCCTGCTCAAAACACAGGGAAACTGAGGCACACTGAAGGGACACGATTGGTAGAAAGTCAGTGGGCTACTTGAGGGAAAGGACTGGGTCTTGACACTGTATTGTGCATGTGATGAACGCTCGGTGAATGTTTTTACTGATGCCGAGCTGACCCAGAGCCGGTGGAGGCAGCATATTTCAACTGCCACCCTCAGTACAGACTTGCGTTTCACATGAACTTGGGTTCTAATCCTGGAGTTGACCTTGATGACTGACCTTTGAATCTTTTGCCCTTAGCATCTCCAGTTATCAATTAATTAAAAAAAATAAGAAGACAGAGTCTCATTTGGGTATACCCTCATATTAAACAGCTTCTGCAATGGTGGGAACACCCCTGATAGCAGGCCATATGCAAGCGTTACTTGTCCATCCACTCTCTTTCCAGGTTCCGTCTGGGCTTCAAGCATGCCTTTCGGTGCTGCCCTTTCATCAGTACTGGTGACCATGAAGGGTTCGAAATGAAATCCACTAGGTACCTCCAGACCCAAGGCAGCATCTATAAAGTCAGCCGCCTGGAGACCACTGTCTCCACAGTGGTGGGGGCCCATGACGAAGACCTGGAGGAAGGCCCCAAGGCCATGCCCTCGTCCCTGCACCAGATCTCCAATGACCCCTCTCACAGCGACTCTAAGACCACAATGGAGAGCTTCAGCTTCTACTCCAACATGCTCTCCTAGACCCCGGGGCTTTCAGCAGGCACGGCCACCTCTATCTTTGTCTTGCTTCACTTCATGCATGGATAAATCTTCGGTATAAAATCCATAAGAAACACCCTTGGGGCTTGTGAAAGTCTGAGAATAGTTTGAGTAAAACATTCCATTCTGGAGATAAAAACCTACATTCTTCTATATCTTTGTCACACACACGCTGCGTGACCCCAAAAAATCATTGACTTCTCTGAGCCTGTACAATGAGAAGGTTAAACTTGATTTTCTCTACAATCCATTCCAAGATTCTAGAATTAATTTCAATTGCATGTGCTCATTTCAGGGTGATTCCTGCAGTGCAGAAACAAATCAAACTGATCTGAAGTAAGACCCTGTCTTACTTCAATAAAGGTGTTCTCAGTCTTGCTTAGATTATTTTCCTTTAGCTGGTGGCTCACACTGCATCAGCCTCTGCTTGATAATGTAAACAAAAGGAGAAATCAGCTAAAATCTGAATGAAAGATTTAACCTTCTCTTCTAAGCACCAATGAAAATAAGGTATACTTCTGAAGCCCCTTTTGGCATCTCAGTAAATCAATGTATCATGGGATTGACAGTTTCAGATTCATCTGTATTATGTCCCCATTGACTCTCCTGAGCCACCAATGCAAATAGAATATGTCCACTGATACTAGTTAATGTCTGTTATGAATCAAGACTCAGGAGAACTGTGCAACACTTAATCTGATCCTCTTTCCTTATTTGTAAAACTAAGAGGCTGAATGACATCATCTAGGTGTCCCTCCAAATTTTAACATTCATCGGTTCAATGATTGTATGTGTTTTTTGTTTGTTTAACCCAAAACGGAATAATAGGAGCAGTAAGTCTAGTGACTTAATGCCCAGCTCTTTGAGATGTAGCAACTGCTAAGACCATGTATTAATATCCACATATGACATTCTCTGATTTGTCCTGGAACTGTGAGTACTTTCCTTCTCCTGAAAGATTTTTGCCTTTGACAGAGCAGAGGACTTTGTGTCAAGACTTGCATCTCTCTATCAGGCCTTAGCAGGCTAGGTCTCACAGCTAGAGAATACCACTGGGAAAGACAAACACGTGGGCTCCCTGCTCTGGCCTTTTGGTTATCTTAAGGCAGGGGCACTCATGCAGATTTTTCTTTATACTAGCATTAGGCATGTGCTCAGATGCTCAATGACTGAGGAGGCTGTGCCCTGCAACCACATTTGAGGGAAGAGGCCACCTTACATCTCTCTTTAGGCTCTGAATCTCCCCTTCCTGCCACTGGCTTTGCTGACCTCCTGCCTACAAGAGGTAGAATGATCAATAAACCCTAAAGAAGAAGAGTCGGTCAACAAAGAGTCATGAATCAGGAGAACTTCATGTCCTAACACAGTTTTGGGGTCACAGCAGGTGAGCATGCAATTTCTTTCTGTCTCCAGATCTGTGCTTTGACCAGATGTGGCTGAAAGCAGAGACAACATGTAACCATATAAATGCCTTCCTCATGGTTTGAAGAATGCATGCACAAGTCCTGCGTCCATCGTGTTGAAGGAGAACAGTCGTGCACATCAGGTTTACAGCCCTTACCAGCTGTGCTGGCCCTAGCCCTGCTAGGGCATTGGCAGGCCAGGAAGAAGCTGTATAGCAATAGTAGAAGCCAGAAGGACCTGACAGCCACATTCGCCAAAGCAGAACAAGGAGGATTAAACTAAGGAAACCAGCTCAGTGTAAACATGTGGATGGAATACTTAATTTAGGGGCAACAAAAGTCAGTGCCCAAAACATTTTAGTCA
This sequence comes from Bison bison bison, assembly GCF_000754665.1. Classification (NCBI taxonomy): domain Eukaryota; kingdom Metazoa; phylum Chordata; class Mammalia; order Artiodactyla; family Bovidae; genus Bison; species Bison bison. The sequence continues at coordinate 10,384,906 of NW_011495064.1, forward strand.
TACTTCTAATAAAGAATCAGGCCATGTATGGATTATTCACGTCAGAGGGATGTAAAGAACTGGCATGATTATGAGAAGTACCCAAGAAGAAAATGCTAAGGAGTAGGGGGACTTTCTCTCTATGGAAGAGGTTAGAGTTGAATTTAACAAGGACTGTTGAACACTTAATCTGGACTTGGCCCTGAGCTGGGGACACACAGCTTCCTCTCTTCTTGAGAAAGCCTATCAGACAGGCCATTGCTAACTCACCAGTCTTAGTTGGTCTAGGCTGCCCAGCAGGCATGGAGGCAGTTGAGAAGCAGATTCTCCACAGGATTCTAAAGACCCACACTCAACATATATAATGGGGTCAAAGTCAAAGCCCTTAAGATAGCCTTTTGCAATGGACATTCTTTGAGATAATTCCAAAGAGAGCATCAGCCAATCTAGAGGAACTGAAGGGATGTGGTTGGACAGCATCATCGCTGCACATTGTAGGAGGGGGCAGTGTCAAATATGGCAGAACGTTTCCTCTGAGAGAGAGAGCCCATCAAGCCTTCCCCTGACCCACCCTCCAACACCCACTTACCTGATAAAAGTGCTGTCTTCTCCCCTGTGAGGAACACCATGATTTGTACTGTGCATGGGTCTCACTCTTATAGAAATGTGTCACCCTGCGTTTATCTCCTAAGTGGTTTTCCT
>NW_011495064.1:10385686-10390544 GCF_000754665.1 Bison bison bison
TGATATTCTGTTCAGTAGGGATAAAATAGAAGGCATCATTGGGCCATCTTTGTTATGTTACTTCCAAAATGTGGGATCCAATTGCTGTCCGTGAGCTATTTATACTGTGCCAATTCCTCCTTGTTCTTTCACAGACAGAAATTAATGTATATCATAGACACACAGTAGAACCATAGCAACTGAGGGATGGGGAGGAAGACTAAATGGGAAGAACTAAACGACAGGAGTTTATATCTTCCTCACCTCCCACTAAAGTGCTAAGACATAGTGGAATTTCCTTTTTCTTGGAAAGACTAGGTGGAACCCTGGGAAAAGGGGACTTGGGAGCTAAACTTATTGACCTGGCTTTCAGGAAGAATCATGTAAGCAAAGACAGGTAGTTCTTAAGGTTTCTATACTTTCCAACCTGGGATCCTGGAAAAATCTCCATACAGAAATAAAGTATGTTTTTGACTACTTCTTGCCTCTGTCTCATCTCTAGGAAAACTAAGCACCCTATAAGATACTGAATGGGGTGGTCCTATGAACCCTAACAAATTGCATAGACAAAAGAACGGAGCCTAACGCCCAGCAAACCCTACCTTTGTGACAAAATGGGTTGGCAAGATGTGGGAACGATTTCTGGGTGGGGATCTGGGAAGGTAGTATGGGATTGTGTGAAGTGACCAACAGAGTCGCCTATGAGTAGAATTGTGTCAGTTCAGGTCCTCCCAGAAGCAGACACCAGGACAGAGTTGGAAGTGCAAGAGACTTGTTAGGGAACACTTGGGAAAGATAAGGGGTGAGGAGGACAGGTTGGGGGGGCCTTGAGACTCTGTGGAAATCTGATGCCTGGGAAAAAGATGGAGGGAGATTGAGCAGGAGGAGCTTCCATATGAGGTACAGCCCTGGGAAAGTCTCAGCTGGCCCACCAGCTTGCATGCAAAGGGTGCCCCACACTAGCAGAAATGGCCAGGCCTCGAACCCCCAACAGACTCTCACTGACTGGGAGCTATCTGGGGAGAGAGTAGTCTGGGCTTGAACACTATGGCGGGTCCTGAAGGTACTGCAGCTAAAGGCAGGCAGCTGACTACACTCCCACGGCCAGCTCTCTCCTGAAGAGAGATCTGTGCCATCACTCCCACAGCCACCACCAGAGCTTTGGTCCAGCCCTCTGTGTTTGAAAACATGTCAGGAAGCCCTTGGCAGTATTAGAAACATCAGTGGTTAATCTCTGTGAGCCCTGGCAACCTGGAAGAGAGCCCAGGAAGCAGGGGCCACCCTGTACTGCCTCATCCCTCAGGCATGCCCCCTCAAAAGAGTGATGAGCAGCTGGTGGAAGACTTGCAGTGATAGAGACTGTAAGGCTTTACGAGAGTGAATTTTGAGGAAAATCTAGACACCTATGCAACATGGGGAGTATCAGAAACAAATAAATAATAAGGATGTTCATGTTAAAACTAAGATGACTTAAATTGAGGTGCCTGGATAAGCTTCAAGGAATCCACAAATTCCCTTCAAGTTCCCCACAAATCATATGTAAAACATTGTGTGTGTGTGTGTGTGTGTGTGTGTGTGTGTGTATAATAAAGGGTGCAAAACCTGAATCATCTCAGAAGAAATCATTCTCCCTCCTCTCTCCAGAGAAAGAGAGAAAATAAACTGTTTACAAGAGAGGGAACAGGAGCCCCGAGGCCTTCAGAACACAGAGGTAGGGGAGCCCCGGGAGATCCAGAATGGCTGCCAGGAAACTTGAAACAACTTTGGAACAAAACCATAATTCACTTCAGGCACCCAGATGAGTTAAAGTTGTAGAACATCTTTAAAGATGTTTGTGACAGTAAAAGCACCCAATTCAGGATTAAGGGCTGGGCTTACTCTTCATTGGAGAGATGAATATTTGTTAGCTGAAGAAAATACTAAGCTTAATTATAGGTCAAGAAATAATATCAGCTGTGGAGTATGGACATTCTTGCAGAAATTCAAAGACATTTTCATTTAGTCCTGTGTAGGCACGTGGCCTCATACACCATGAAGGTGACTTAAGAGCCATTCTGGCTTTGGTAATTCTCCCTGCATAGCTGCATCGATCCTTTTCATGAGTAAATGGATCTTCCCAGCTCTGAAACCCAAGAAGGGGTTTCAGTCAAGTCTTCAAACAGAGGCAGGCAAGGTGGAGACACATCAAAAATGTTCTTCTCCATCTTCAAAGGTGAAGGGAAGGGGCTTCCCTGCTGGCTCAGTGGTAAAGAATCCACCTGCTAATGAAGGAGACACGGGTTCGATCCCTGGTCTGGGAAGATCCCACATGCTTCAACTTCTGAAGCTGCAACAAGAGAAGCCACCACAATGAGAAGCTGCGCACCTCAACTAGAGAGAAGCCCAAGAAGCAGCAGAGACCCCGCAGGGACAAAAATAAGTAAAAAAGTGAAGGGAGAATCTGACTGCAGAAACTGCTTTCCTGAATCCCATAGGCAATGCTCTGAAATGCCCTCATTAAGCAGCAGTTAGGAAAACAGGGAGGAAGAGAAATGAGGCCATGTATGTGCGTGCTAAGTTGCTTCATTCATGTGTGACTCTCAAAGAGGAAGATCTCCTCCTCCAGGAGATCTTCCCAACCCAGGGATCTAACCCATGTCTCTTACATCTCCTGAACTGGCAGACGGATTCTTTACTACTAGCACCACCTGGGATTCAATACAAAGTGACTGTGACCTTTGGTTCTTTCTCAAGCAGTGCAGTTAGGAAAAAAGGCTGCTAATTAGAAATGCGACCTCCTGTATCAGCAATAGCAATGACATGAGCCCCACTGTGGTTGCTGCCCTGACCCTGCCTTTCTCTGCTGGCATGTTAGCAGCATCTATTCCACTAGCTTCAGAGATTTTCACACTGACAGATTCTAAGCCAAGTCCTCTGCATTCTGTGCATGTGTCCTTTGTCTCTTTCCTCTTCTTTTTATGTCCAGTTTCCTTTTGTTCTCCATTCTTTATTCCAACATTATTTTTATCCCTAGAAACTCTCTCCTCCTAACACACACCCTGCTGAAATCTCTAAGTTTTAATCCCACTACTCTGGATGCCTTCTTAGTACACCCTTTAATAAAGAGAGTGAGGCATAATAGTGAAACCCCACCATCCCTAACAAATTTCCTTTCCCATCTCAAGTTCGCTCTTGCTCCCTCATGTATCTGCTCACCCACTCTTTTCTTTAATCCCCTTCCCAACTTCACCGCCCACTCACCCATTTTCCGAAACTAAGAGGACTTTCAGAGCAGGGCTCCTGAGTTAGTGCTAAAACTCAAAAGAAACAGCTGCAGCAAGAAATCCAGACACTAGATTGGGCTGAGAGAATAGCAGGCTCCAGAGGGACTCCAGGATCCAGTACTGTCATCTCCTAACCATGCCAGTATATGAATTTAAAGAACAATGTTAGCACATGAATAGGCCATGGGACAGAGTGGAGGAAGTAAGGTAAGGCAGTGCGTGCTCACTGCTCACAAAGCTCTTTCTGGATCTGGTCGTGCTCCTCTGCCCATTTCCTCATTGAAAAGGGACTCACTGACCCATACCCACCTGGAGAAGTACCTGTTTTGGCAGAAGTGTCCTATGGGACAGCAACTATTCCTCCAAGATGGCAGCCACCTGGGCTGGTCCAGACAGTCAAAAAAAAAAAAAAAGATTCTCTTATGGGTGATTATGAACATGATTCTGTGTTGACCTCAAGAATTTGGGGACAAGCCAAACACTATCTCACAAAGAGAGGTAGAACTTTTCTGCTAATTTTATACCTACAAGAATTTGACAGCTAATGGGGGAAGGATGAGAGGAAGGAATAGTCAGGAGTTTGGGATGGACAGGTACACACTGCTATATTTAAAATGAATAGCCAATAAGGTCTATTGTTTAGAACATGGAATTTTGCTCAAATGTTATGTGGCAGCCTGGATGGGAGAGGCATTTAGGGGAGAATGGATATATGTGCATGTATGGCTGAGTCCCTTTGCTGTTCACCTGAAACTATCCCAACATTGTTAACCAACTATACCACTATACAAAATAAAAAGGTTAAAAAAAAAAAGGATTTGATAGCAGATGATTCAACTTCATCCACTGGAGATTTGTCATGATATAGCAGGCACTCTGTGGGGGAGAGGAGGGTTGGAAACGTAAATTTCAATAGCACATGGTGTCCACCCTCAATAAATTCACAGTCCAGAGGGGTAGACAGATGTTCATCATAGTCCAGGGGGAGGAATGTAAAAACAGAGATGCTAGAAAGAATTCTTGATGTCTCACCACACAAAATGTTGTAAAAAGATAACAAAATCTTAAGTCCAATGTTTTCCTCAATGGCAATGCACATATAGTCACTCACAGAAATGTTTTCCCATTGATTTATTTATATTTATATTTATTTTATTTATTTATACTTATTTATATTGATTTATTCTCTCATTGATTTATTTCCACAAACTTCTGTTTTCTCGTATCAGATGGACACACTTGCTTTAACCCTCTTTCAGTTGTTGATTTTTCAATTGGGTTTATTGTTGACTTTCAGTTCAGTTCAGTTCAGTTCAATCGCTCAGTCGTGTCCGACTCTTTGCAACTCCATGAATTGCAGCACACCAGGCCTCCCTGTCCATCACCAACTCCCAGAGTTCATTCAGACTCACGTCCATCGAGTCAGTGATACCATCCAGCCATCTCATCCTCTGTCGTCCCCTTCTCCTCCTGCCCCCAATCCCTCCTAGCATCAGAGTCTTTTCCAATGAGTCGACTCTTCGCATGAGGTGGCCAAAGTACTGGAGTTTCAGCTTTAGCATCATTCCTTCCAAAGAAATCCCAGGGCTGATCTCCTTCAGAATGGACTGGTTGGA
>NW_011495064.1:10390652-10424303 GCF_000754665.1 Bison bison bison
CTTGCAAGGAGTAAGCATCTTTTAATTTCATGGCTGCAGTCACCATCTGCGGTGATTTTGGAGCCCCAAAAAATAAAGTCTGACACTGTTTCCACTGTTTCCCCATCTATTTCCCATGAAGTGATTTAAATCCTCCCAAATCAAAAGACAGTCCCAGTAGAATCTGACCACCACTGCCTCTGTTCTCACCCCTCTCCAGGCTCCATCTTTGGGCCACAGGACTGGTCTTGGGTGCCCTCTGAAGGTCTCTATTAAAATATGCAGGTTATGGATTCAAATGAAAGCAGTATCCAACACTAAAGCCAAATGCCCTCTACCAGCAGGTGGGGACATCACTTTAAAGTATCCCAGGAGCCAGTGCCAAGAACATAACTGTCCTAGGCCTAGGTGTTGCTTGGGTTATAGATTTGAAGAAAATGCCAACCCGGAAATGGGGAGTTCTCATACAACTGTACTCATCATACATACAATCACTTCTGCTTCTGTTCCCACCAGGAGAACTCCTGATCTGATTGGGGGAGGTAATCATGAGGCTCCCCCATTGACTCCTCACATCATTATCCTTCTGTCCTCTCTGATTTGAAGATCCCACATCACTAACTATGGCAGGCATTCTGCCAAGTCCTCAATATCTCTGCATTGATCCCAATATTCCACTAGGAGTTTTCACAGTGGGAATAGAGAGCTATGCCCACTACCAGGGATAAGCAGAGTGGGGGACATGGACAGTAAGCTGCAATTTCACTCACACCTGACCTTGATGGCACAGGTTCCTGTTGCTTGCTGGAGTCAGTTCTATCCACTCTTGAAAAAATGATCCTGTGATGTCTAGGTAGTAGCTCCTTTTTCCTCATCACAAATGACACAGTAGCACTGGATTACATTCTGAACAGCTGCTGCAACTTTCATGTACCATTCTACAATGGATCCTGTGCCTCACAAACTAACGGTGCCTCCTCAAATAAAGAAATCTCCTTGCCATTTCCTGCATCATGAATCTCTTTGGTGCTTCTGTTATTTCTTTCTCTGTCTTCATCCTTTCTTGGTACTTGGCATCTCTGAGCTACATCACCTCACCTTTTTATACTTGCTTTTGGACATCCTGGGCCTGAAATAAAGATACTGTACTACTGTACTCTACCCAGCACTGTACGCAAAAGCACAACCACTTGTAGAGGACGTATGCATATGACAATGTACACCAGACATGCTAACTAACTTACACGATTGCACAAGCAAGTGTACATGTGCACCTTTGAAAGCTTGCAACTTGAAGGTTCTTATGTGGGGGACTTACTGTACCTTTTTCCATCCCCTCACTTTCAGTTTGTATGTGTCCCTAGGACTGAAGTGGGTCTTGTTTTCTATCCAGTCAGCCAGTCTTTGTCTTTTGATTGGAGCATTTAATCCATTTCTTAATGCATTTAAGGTAATGATTATGTTCTTACTGCCATTTTCTTAACTGTTTTGGGTTTGTTTTCCTAGGTCTTCTTTCTCTCCTTCCTCTCTTGTTCTCTCCACTTGAGGTGAGATGACCATCTTTAGTGTTGTGTTTGGGCTGCTTGTGTGTGTGTGTGTTGTAGTTTTGGGATTTGCTATTTTCATAAGGTTTTGCTATAGCAGTCTATATATGTACAGATTATTTTAAGTTGCTGATCTCTTTCCCCTCTAGAGAAGTTCATTTAGCATTTGTTCCAAAGTGGCCTATTGGTGCTGAATTCTCTTAGGTATTGTGTGTCTGTAAACCTTTTGATTTCTCCATTAAATCTGAATGAGAGCCTTGGTGGGTAGAGTAATCTTGGTTGTAGGTTCTTCCCTTTCATCACTTTGAATATATCATGCCACTCCCAACTGGCCTGCAGAGTCTGAGCTGAGAAATCAGTTGATAACTTTATGGGAGTTCCCTTGTATATTGTCACTTTCTCCTGATTACTTTTAATATTTTATCTTGGTCTTTAATTTTTGTCAGTTTGATTGCTATGTGTCTCAGCACTTTCCTTCTTGGGTTTATCCTGTCTGGTACTCTCTGTGCTTCCTGGACTTTGATGAATGTTTCTTTTCCAATATTAGGGAAGTCTTCAGCAATTATCTCTTCAAATATTTTCTGAGATCCTATTTATCTTCTCCTTATGGGAACCCTATTTTGTGAATGTTGGTGCGTTTAATATCGTCTAAGAGTTCTCTAAAGGTTTCTTCATTTCTTATTTCTCTTTTCCTTATTCTGTTCTGCAGCAGTGATTTCTACTGCTCTGTCTCCCGGGCCACTTATTCATTTTTCTCCCTCAGTTATTCTGCTAGTGATTCCTTCTAGTGCATTTTTCATTTACTTACTTTATTGTTCATCTCTGTTTGTTTATTCTTATTTCTCCTAAGTCTTTGTTAAGCATTTTTTGCATTTTCTCAATTTTACCTCCATTTTTTCCCAAGATCTTAGATCACCTTCACTGTAATAATTCTAAATTCTTTTTCCAATAAATTGCCTAAAATCACTCCATGTAGTTCTTTTTGGGTGTAATCTTGATCCTTCATCTGGGATATATTACTCAGCTGTTTCGTTTTGTCTAACTTTCTATGAGTGTGGTTTCCATTCCACAGGATTCAGGGATGTTGTTCTTCTTGCTTCTGTTCAAATCTGCGTTTCTTCCTTTATAATTCTTTCCATTGTTTTCTACATGGAGATCCCTTACCTGTTCAGGGATTAAATACATATTCATTTGTTTTCACCAAATTTATGAAAGGATTTACATGCACTTTTAAGTGACATTCTCATTACTTTTATTATTGTTCAGTCACTAAGTCATGTTCAACTCTCTACCACCACATGGATTGCAGTACCTCAGGCTCCAATGTCCTCTACTATCCTGCAGAGTTTGCTCAAACTCATGTCCATTGATTCAGTGATGCTATCTAGTCACCTAATCCTCTGCCACTCCCTTCTCATTCTATCTTCAATCTTTTCTAGCATCTGGGTCATTTCCAATGAATCAGCTTTTCACATCAGATGACCAAAGTATTGGCGCTTCAACTTCAGTATCAGTCCTTCCAATGAATATTCAGGGTTAATTTCCTTTAGGATTGACTAGTTTGATCTACTTGCAGTCTAATGGACTCTCAAGAGTCTTCTCTAGCAACACAGTTTGAAAACATCAATTCTTCGGCATTCAGCCTTCTTTATGGTCCAACTCACACATCAGTACATGACTATTGGAAAAGCCATAGCTTTGACTATACAGATCTTTGTTGGCAAAGGCTTTAGTATAATCAATAAATCAAAAGTAGATGTTTTTATGGAACTCCCTTGCTTGCTCCATGATCCAATGAATGTTGGCAATTTGATCTCTGGTTCCTCTGCCTCTTTGAAAACCAGCTTGTACATCTGGAAGTTCTAGATTCGTGTACTGCTGAAGCCTAGTTTGAAGGAATTTGAGCATAATCCTGCTAGCATGTAAAAAGAGCACAGTTGTTCAGTAGTTTGAACATTCTTTGGTATTGTCCTACTTTGGGATTAGAATGAAAATGTAACTTTTCCAGTCCTGTGACCACTGTTGAGTTTTCCAAATTTGCTAACATATTAACTGCAGCACCTTAACAGAATCATCTTCTAGGGTTTGAAATAGCTCAGGTGGAATTCCATCACCTCCACAGCTTTGTTCATAGTAATGCTTCCTAAGGCCCACTTGACTATACACACTCCAGGATGTCTGGTTCTAGGTGGGTGACCACACCATCATAGTTATCCAGATCATTAAGACCTTTTTTGTATAGTTCTTCTGTCTATTCTTGTCACCTCTTCTTTATCTCTTCTACTTCTTTTAGGTCCTTACCATTTATGTCCATTATTTTGCCCACCCTTACATAAAATGTCCCCTTGATATCTCTAATTTTCTTGAAAAGATCGCTAGTCTCTCCCATTCTAGTGTTTTCCTCTATTTCTTTACTTTATTCATTAAAGAAGGCCTTCTTATCTCTCCTTGCTATTCTCTGGAACTCTGCATTCAGGTGAATATATCTTTCCCTTTCTCCCTTGTCTTTTGCTTCTTTTCTTTCCTCACCTATTTGCAAAAGGAGGTTCTAAGATTATTACTTTTGAAAATAACCAATGTCTCAACATCAGTTATTAAATAATTCATCTCTTTCTTATTGATTTTTGATGCTTCATTTACTGTATTTTAATCTATTTTGTGTTCTAGAATATGGATGTCTATATTTTGAATCAATACCATGAAATTAAATTGTAAACACTTTATTATTATAAATTATATATTTATATATATATATTATATATTATTTATACATTTGGTAAGATAAGTCCTTCTCATATAACTTCTTTTCTAAATATTTCTTTTTTCTATTTACTCATTTAATTTTTTCTTAATTTGTCTATTTTATTGAATTAGAGTTGACTTACAATTCAGGTGCATTGCAAGGTGATTCAGGTATGCATATATACATATATTATCTTTCAGACTATTTTCCATTATAGGTTATTACAAGGTACTGACTATAGATCACTGTGATATACAGTAAGCTTTTGTTGCTTGCTGCACATTTTTAATTAGAAATATAGTCTTCTATTCATACTAAGACAAACAAGTGGAATCAAAATGTCATAAACTTTGCAGTTAGGCAAAAATTCATGGTTTCTAAAATATGTATATTATACATACTATTTATATATAAATATATATATATTTATATACAAAAGCTTTTCTACTACACTTGATAAAGATTTGAGAAAGAACATCAAAAATAGAAGAGATGGAGAAACTGGAAAACATAAACTAGATGAGGTGGGAGCACTGGATATGAAATAGAAAACAGACCAATCACAAGCATGGTAATCAAAACTGTAATCAAAAATCCTCCAACAAACAAAAGCCCAGGACCACATACCTTCACAGGTGAATTTTACCAAAAATTTAGAGAAGAGCTAACACCTGTCTTACTCAAACTCTTCCAGAAAACTGCAGAGGAAGGAAAACTCCCAAACTCATTCCATGAGGCCACCATCACCCTGATTGCAAAACCAAGATGCCACAAAAAAAGGAAAACTACAGACCAATATCACTGATGAACATAGATGCAAAAATCCTCAACAAAATTCTAGCGAACATAATCTAACAACATATTAAAAAGATCATACATCATGATCAAGTGGGCTTTATTCCAGGGATGCAAGGATTCTTCAGTATTCACAGATCAATCAATCTGATACACCATATTAACAAATCAAAAGATTTAAAACATACAATTATTTCAATAGATGCAGAGAAAGCCTTTGGCAAAATTCAACACCCATTTATGATAAAAACTCTCCAGAAAGTAGGCATAGAAGGAACATACCTAAACATAATAAAAGCTATATATGACAAACCCACAGCATACATTTCCTCAATGGCAAAAAATTGAAAGCATTTCCTCTAAAATCAGGAACAAGACAAACGTGCCCACTCTCACCACTATTATTCAACATAGTTTTGGAAGTCCTAGTTATGGCAATCAGAGAAGAAAAAGAAATGAAAGGAATCCAGATTGGAAAAGAAGAAGTAAAACTCCACTGTTTACAGATGACATGATACTCTGTATAGAAAACCCTAAAGATGCCAGGGTTTTAAAAGAAAATTACTGGAGCTAATCAATGAAGATACTAAAATCACAGGATACAAAATTAATACATAGAAATCCTTTGCATTTCTATACACTAATAATGTAAAACCAGAAAGAGAAATTAAAAAAACAATCCCATTCACCATTGCAATGAAAAGAATAAAATGCTTAAAAGTAAATTTACCTAAAAAAAAAAAACACCTGTGTACAGAAAACTATAAAACACTGAGGAAAGAAATCAAAGATGACACAAATAGATGGAGAAATATATCATGTTCATGGGTTGGAAGAATCAATATAGTGAAAATAACTATACTACCCAAAGCAGTCTATATATTCAATGCAATCCCTATGAAACTACCAAAGGTATTTTTTACAGAACTAGAACAAACAATTTGGAGAAGGCAATGGCACCCCACTCCAGTACTCTTGCCTGGAAAATCCCATGGACAGAGGAGCCTGGTAGGCTGCAGTCCACGGGGTCGCTAGAGTCAGACACGACTGAGCAACTTCACTTTCACTTTTCACTTTCATGCATTGGAGAAGGAAATGGCAACCCACTCCAGTGTTCTTGCCTGGAGAATCCCAGGGACGGTGGAGCCTGGTGCGCTGCCGTCTCTGGGGTCACACAGAGTCAGACATGACTGAAGCGACTTAGCAGCAGCAGCAGAACAAACAATTAAGCAATTTGTATGGAAACACAAAAGACCCCAAATAACCAAAGCAATCTTGAGAAAGAATAGAACTGGAGGAATCAACTTTCCTGATTTCAGACTGTACTACAAAGCTATAGTCATCAAGACAGTATGGTATTGACACAAAGACAGAAATATAGGTCAATGGAACAAAATAGAAAACCCAGAGATAAATCCCCACACCTATGGACATCTTATCTTTGACAAAGGAGGCAAAAATACACAATGGACAAAAGACAGTCTCTTCAACCAGTGGTGCTGGGAAAACTGGTCAACTACATGTAAAAGATTGAAACTAGAACACTTGCTAGTTTATACATACACAAAAATAAACTCAAAATAGATTGAAGATCAAAACATAGGACCAGAAACTATAAAACTTTTAGAGGAAAACATCGGAAGAACACTCTCTGATATAAATCACAGCAAGATCCTCCATGATCCACCTCCCCGAGTAATGGAAATAAAGACAAAAATAAATAAATGGGACCTAAGTACAAAAATAAACAAATAGGACCTAAGTAAACCTAAAAGCTTTTGCACAACGAAGGAAACTATAAGCAAGGTGAGAAGACAGCTCTCAGAATGGGACAAAGTAAAAGCAAATGAAACAACTGACAAAGAATTAATCTCCAAAATATACAAAGATCCTACACGTAGGGTAGCAAAGGAGATGCAGATGTAAAGACTAGACATTTGGACTCAGTGGGAGAAGGTGAAGGTGGGATGATTTGAGAGAATAGCACTGAAACAGATATACTAACATTTGTAAAATAGATGACCAGTGCAAGTTCTATGCATGAAGCAGGGCACCGAAAGCTGGTGCTCTGGGACAACCCAGAGGGATAGGGTGGGGGGATTCAGGATGGAGGGATACATGCATACCTATGGCAAATTCATATTAATGTATGACCTAAACCATCATAATATTGTAAAGTAATTATCCTCCAATCAAAAGAAATTTATTTTAAAAAATAAAATGATTGCATACAATTTTGAGGGCTCAAGCAGAGTGATGTGGTAAGCAAAATTATGTACATGCACAGGTTTTCATCCACCCAGCCAGTCTATGTCTTTTGATTGGTGCTTTTAATCTATTTACATTTGAGGTAATTATTGATATGTATGATCCTATTAGTATTTTGTTCATTGTTTTGGGTTTGTTTTTTGGGAAGATCTTTTCCTTCTCTTGTGTTTCCTGCCTAAAGAAGTTCCTTTAGCATTCGTTGTAAAGCTGGTTTAGTAGTGCTGAATTCTCTTAACCTTTGCTTGTCTGAAAAGCTTTTGATTTCTCCATCAAATCTTCAGGAACACTTTCTCATTCTCTTCATATAGAAGCAATATATTATTAATTTCATTCCTAGGTATTTTATATTTTTATAGTATTTAAATATGATAAACTTCATATTCCATTTTAAACTAGTTTTGCTAATATATTATAAAGTTATTAACATTGCAACTGGTCATACAGTTTTTCAACTGGGATTTTCTTAAATTTTCTAGAGAAACAAACTCTCATGTCATCTAAAAATAATTATTTTGCAAATAAACGTATAGCTCTACCTTTTGACTTTCCTTTTTAGTTCTTGTCCATTGAATTCCCTACAACAGTGTTGTCCAATCTATGGTCTGCAGAACTCTAGCGACCCATGAATTTGGAAAATGCTGGGTACTTTATTTTCCCCTTACAGGTTCACAACTTACCTTTCAGTGTTGAGGGCAGGCCCAGTCTCAAATATCTCCATCCCACAAGCATGTATCCTCCTAACCTTTCCTACTTAGAAATTCTACAGTCACCACTTCTTGTAATACCTGTATTTAAAAAATGAAGTTAGGGTAATTCTAGACAACAATTTCTGAACAATGTTGAAAAAGCATCTTCAAATTATTAAATGTTATATCATAACAGTTAACTCTGCTCATTTATGCTCTCTTTATTTCTTGAATAGACTTGTCAGAGGTTTATTTTTAAAAAGAATCTTATGTTTGCTTTATTAATTCTATCTCTCTGTGGGTTTTAATTCATCAATTTCTGCCGTTATCTTTTCCCACATTTTCCTCTTGCTTTCCTTGAATGACTTTGCCATCATTTTTTTCTAATTCAGGTCCTTAGTTCATTTATTTTCATATTTTCAACTACTTATCAAAATGTATGGATATTAACCAAATGTTAAATCGAGGGATAGGGAAGGGGAAATAAAGGAGTGAGAGGAGGGGGAGATATACTGGTTAAATTTCAAGCTTATTGTTTCTTTCATAGACTGCAATATACTAATTAAACTTTATATCTGAAAAGCTACTTTAGATAAGAATAAAAACTGACGGCTTCTGGAAACAACTTTGAAAAATAGTGAGGTATGAAGAACTCAAACATCCTTTCAGCTATGGGCAAATCAAAGTTATCTGACAGGTGAAGAACTCAGCTAAAATGAATACACCATTTTCAAGGGCTCTTTTGGAAATAAAAAGTGGCATTATATTCAGCTCAAATTTGTCTTATGATTTTAGAGGCTGTCTTCATTTGGGTTCCTCCAGAAGCCAATCCTGAGGCAAAAATTCTCAACTAAATGGTTTATTTTGGAAGCCATCCCCAGAAACAGCACTAGGGGAGTGGGGAAGTGAGCCAAGGAAGGAAAGAAGATAATAAAGGAAGTGTTGTCGTGTAAGTTCCTACTATGGGCCACTGGAGCTTGATTCTGCTCCAGAACCTTGGAGGTCAGTGTGCAGCTTGGGTGTCAGACCGTCACCCCAGAAGCGAGGGAGCTGATGTAGTTATCTACACACCAGCTCCATCAGTTGGCAGAAGGCTGCTAAACATAAGGACCACTACTGGCCTGCAGCTTGCCCGAGAAAAGCCCGTAGGAAAGGCTATTCGGATGCTGGCAGTCAGAAATCAGACCACAAGCATTACATGAAAAGGTGAGGGGATGTGACGGGGGGAAAGAGTGGGGGTATAAGGACTGTCCTGACAGCTGTCATAGGGGCATTGGATTTCTTTCCATTCGACAAACCCTAAATTTCTCACTCAGGCTTGAGAATCAGTGTCTGGAGTTACTTTGGGGCTAATTTGTTTTCTGGGAAACATGAAACTTTAAAAGGGGTTTGTTTATAGTCCAAGTGAGACTACGACCTACTATAGTCTCAATATCAGAGAAGCATTGTCTGGAAATGCAACCAAGAAAGTATAAAGACTGAGCCCACGGATGCTGTCCAGAAGCGGAAAAGCTGCATGGGAGCCAGGATGGCTCTTCAAAGTTAGGACACAGAGACGTCTGTGGAGTTACTGCTAAAGTGATTCAAACTTCAGGGGACTGAGGTTGTCAAAGAAGTTTAAAAAGCAAAGGACTTAAATTGCACCTTCATGACAATTTTATTGTCTTAATAATTACTTTACTATTCTAAGGACTCCCAATATTTAAAGAACCTAAACCATCGTTAAGAAAAAAAAAAAAAAAAACACCTCTCCTAGCTCTAGTTCAATCTAGAGGGTCTTAAGTCACTTTCACCTCTGAATAGGGAAAGAAACAAAAACTGCTACACCCAGGGAGTAGTGGTAACAACTGATTAAATGTAGGGAAGCCTTTTGATTGGCATTTGCTAATAAAAGCAAGTAGTTCTCAGAAGAATTTACTCAGCTTAATTAATGTGGCAATCCATTCTCCAAAGCACAATGCAAACGCAGTATAAGCAAAAGGGATCTGACCCTATTTTTCTTGCCAATTTCCCAAGAGTGGAGAATAATAAAATCTAGCTTCCAACTATCTCTTTTACACTGATGAATTTACTCTCCAAAGTGATATTTTGAAAACTACAATCTGTTTCCATCAATACAACGCCCTTTTCATAAATATAGCTCTCTTTCATTCATTAGTTGAATTTTATAAGCTACTTACTACAGTCACAGTAGAATAGTAACCAATAATACTGGCCTTTATGTATCAATACTTTGCTTGTGAAACTCTGAGTAGGTACTATCAAGATGCTTTTCCTCTGCAGAAAATACTTGACCTAGGTCATCATCACCTGTTTGCTTTTTTGAGGAGTGGCTTTCTCAACTAAAGCCCTTACACACTAATTTGCAGTTCTTCCTTTTCCTCATCATTTCTGATGACTGTGTTCCCACACAACTCCTTCCTGATTTCAGCTTGAATTTAGAGAGCACGGGGACATTGTACAGGCTCAGTTTCTGTGTCACTCCAATCAGCCCATGTACCTTGCTTCCTGGATCTAGAGACAGCTTGTGATTGTGGAGCCAGTCACTGCTGCTGCTACCACTGGTGCAGATCAAGAAGCCCCCCACTCAGCGTAGACAAAGAGAGACCACGTCCCTGAAAACCAGACAACTACTTGGAGAGGCCAGGTGACAGGAGCTGAAAGCACGGTGGAGTTACACCCTATAGGGTGACTGACCAGTGGAAGACAGAGTGGATCTGGCCAGTCCATTGGACCTGGGAGATAGCTGGACCTGGGAGAGAACTCCTTTCCTCTTTTTCTCACATATGGACTATTTGGAAACCCTGAAGATATCCTATGAAACCAATCAATTAGATGTGCGTGTTAGACCCTGAGACTAGCTAAGTAACCATTTTTCTCTCTTTTTAATATGTGATATGTGTGTCCTTAGCTGCTTAGTCATGTTTGACTCTTTGCAACCCCATGGACTGTAGCCCGCCAGGCTCCTCTGTCCACGGTGATTCTCCACGCAAGAATACTGGAGTGGGTTGCCATGACCTCCTCCAGGGGATCTTCCTGACCCAGGGATTGAACCTGGGTCTCCTGCATTGCTAGTGGATTCTTTACCATTATATTTATATATGTGTGTGTGTGTAACATAAAATTTACTATGTCCACTATATTTAAGTGTGCAGTACAGTAGTGTTAACTATATACACATTGTTATACAACAGAGCACTAGAATTTTTTCATCTTGGAAACTGACACACTCTACCCCTTTCCCCACCTCCCTAGCCCTGGCCACCACTATTTCTGTGTGTGCTTATTAGTCACTCAATCGTGTGCACTTCTTTGCAACCCCATGAATGGTAGACTGCCAGGCTCCTCTGCCCACGGAATTCTCCAGGCAAGAATACTGGAGTGGGTTGCCATTCCCTTCTCCAAGGCATCTTCCCGACTCAGGGATTGAACCTGGGTCTCCCACACTGCAGGCAGATTCTTTATCATCTGGACCACCTGGGAAGCCCCCACTGTTTCTAAGAGTGACAATTTTAGATACCTCATATAAGCGGAATGGTGCAATGTTGAACAATGATCAGTATTGAGGCTGCAAAGAACAAAGAGCTTTATTTGGCATTCCTCAGAATTGCCCACTTCAGTGTTCTTGCCTGGAGAATCCCATGGACGGAGGGGCCTGGTGGGCTACAGTCTATGGGGTTGCAAAGAGTCAGACACAACTGAGTAAGTAACACTCACACACAGAATTTCAATCAAGGAGACACAGATTCCAGTAAAACCACGTGTTCAGAGGAAGACAAAGAATCAGGGGCTTACAGAGACAAAAGCCACAAGGTAGTTAATAGTTTTCTGAAGAGAACTGTGATAGACTCCGAGGCAAGTCAGGAAATATTTGTCCTTAAGGAATTACAATTTATTTTAGGGTGAGGGTCCAGCAGGCAACTTGAGTTTCTGGTGGATATTCTGGATGCCTACATTAAGACAATAAGTGGTTAAAAGGTCATATTCCATCCAGGCAGAGACATGCTTCCTCAATGGCCTCTTGACTCCATTTTAAGGAGCTCTCTTAGCAATACAGAATCCATTTTTATTTTCCTTTCACAGTGGTAGACTTATTTCACTCAGCATAATGTCCTTACAGTTCATCCACACTACAGCATAGGATGGGAATTCCTCTTTTTAAGGCTGAATAATATCCCATCGTATGCATATATCATAGTTTCTTTATCCATCATGTCAATAGACATTAGTTACTTCCATCTCTTGGATATTGTGAATGCTGCTACAGTGAACATAGGTGTGCAAATAGCTGTTGAAGACCCTGTTTCAATTATCTGGGGACTGTACCTACACCTCCTTGTATCTGAGTTGCCTCGTTCCCTGCTTCACTCCCTGTTTTCCTCACTCCTGGTTCTCTGGGTTTGCCCAGTGGTGTGCTAGTCAATGTTCAACAATGGCTCTCCTAGGATAGTCCCAATGTAAAATTGTCTGACATTTCCATTTAGAATGAATAAAAAGAAAGTGAAACTACAAAGAATAACAAGTCAAGCCCTCATTTGTATCATTTACCTATTGCTAGGGCTTCCCTGGTGGCATCAGTGGTAAAGAACTCACCTGTCAATGTAGAAGACACAAGAGATACAGGTTCCATCCCTGGGTAGGGAAGATCCTCTGGAGAAGGAAATGGCAACCCACCCCAGTACTCTTGCCTGGAGAATCCCATGGACAGAGGAGCCTGGTGGGCTACAGTCCATAGGGTTGCAAAAAGTTGGACATGACTGAGGCGACTTCCCACACCTATTGTTCACTTGTTCAGTCAACAAGTCTGTGGTGTAAATACTCCCACCCTGGCTGCTTTCAAGCTGCTAACATACTGTTACTGCAAGTGGAGCTGGAAAGAGATGTCTGGGAAGAACTGTTATTTGTTATTTCTACCACATTCAAAACACAAATAACCTCAAGACCATAGATGGTAGGAAAATATAATCAAATAATCAAGAAGTAATGTTTGGGTATTTATTACCTTTGTTTTTCATGTAATTTCTTTCATTGGTTTAATTTGGTTCATTTGTTTAATTTATGGCATTTTACAAAATTTATGGCGTTTTACAAAAATACCCGAAAATTAAACAAGTAGCTCTTGTGAGACTGAGTCCCCATTGGCTCAGTGGTAAAGAATCTGCCTTGCAATGCAGGAGATGTGGCAGGAGCCACAGGTTCGATCCCTGGGTTGGGAAGATCCCCTGGAGAAGGAAATGGCAATCCACTCCAATATTCTTTCTTGCCTGGAAAATCCCATGGACAGAGGAACCTGGTGGGCTACAGTCCATGGGGTCTCAAAAGAGTCAAACATGACTGAGCAACTAAAAAACAACAGTTCTTGTGAGACTCCAACATACCACTGGTCTGCACTCTGAAACAAAGTATTAGGCCATAAACTTTACCCTTGAGCTCTGCTTTCTACAAAGAGTAGACTATGAAAGACACCAGCAAAACAACTATGAAGTGTTCTACTGTTTCTTATTAGTTTTGCCTTACCCATTTATCTTCTTCATAAAAAGGAAAAGAGAGACGGGATGGAAGAAAGGAGGTAGGAGAGGAGGGAGGGAGGCAGAAGGCAGCACTCAATAGGAGCCAAAGACCTGGAGGCCCCCTTAAGTATTTGATTTCTCGTAAAGCCCTGGAGCCTTTACGTTGTTCCACGGCAGAGAAGGCATGAAGAAAAAGCCCTAATGTTGATGAGGTTCAATTTCCTTCTCATCCTGCAGTATGGGCACCCAGAGTTACGTTTACTTTTATTTAAATTCACATGGTTGTGCCTTTGTTCAGAGTACAGCCCCCTCCAAGTCTACCCTCTTTCTATCACTTAACAACTGTGTAATAAACAAGAGGAGCACTGTCAGAAGAGCAGAAAGGAAGGATGTAAAAAATAGGATTCCCATGTCCCGTTCCATTTGGAAGTGTTGATCCTTGGAATACCCTCTTATGAACAGATCTTCTCCACTGCAGGTCTTACTGACTCCTTGCAACATGTACCTCATTCATGAACAGTTGAAGATTCTTCACTATCACTTTTTTATCATAAAATATCACAGATAAGGAACAATTTCATAAGTGCCAAATATTTCATAGGGGAAAGATAAAAGAAAATTCTATTCTTACAAATGTCCCAAGCCACAGACCGTATTTCCTCAATAAATAAGGAGATGTAAGGTGTTACAAGCATCCAGGTGCTACAAGCTTCAGGCCGCTTCCCAGGTGGCACTAGTGGTAAAGAGCCCGCCTGCCAAGCAAGAGACATAAGAGATGCGGGTTTGATCCCTGTGTGAGGAAGATCCCCTAGAGGAGGCCATGGCACCCCATTCCAGTATTCTCGCTTGGAGAATCCCGTGAACAGAGGAGCCTGACAGGCTGCAGTCCTTAAAGCCACCAAGAGTTGGATATGACTGAGCAACTCAGCATGCACAGCTGCTAAAGTACTGTCCTGAATCTTGACCAAGGGAAATCTCTGAAAATCCCTGCTCCTTATTCTGAGTGATTATAAATCGACCCAATCCCATCTAAGTGCCCCCTTCTAAGTCTTCCCCAAACATATCCTTTGTCCGCTTTTCTATTGGCGATAATTATCTTTTGCTTCTGAAGAAATTAAGATATTATAAAAACTAACTTGTTTTCTAACATATATGTTGTAAATGCTTTCTTAATTTGTCCTTTGGCTTGTAATTCATTCATAAACAGGCGTGTATTCATATCTATCAATATTTTGTAACCATTTTCTTAAGGGACCACTTGTTTTCCCATTATTTCCTTCAACCATGCCCCTCCCCATTTCTTAACTGCATCTTGGCAATGGTTGGAGTTCTCTCTCTGCTGGCTGTCATCATTCCTCTGGCTAACCATGGCCATAGAAGCCTTTAGAGCAGCAAGTGTTTAAATGCCAGTGTCAACATGAGGTTAGTGCAGGTTCTCCAGAGAGCCCTGAAGGATATCGCCACTTGGTACCCTGATGAGGGAGATCTGAACTCTTCCTTCCTGTTTCATCTCCCACCACCAAGGATATCTCCCACCACCAAGATACCCTGGTATCTTGCTACTGAAACACCTGTTATAATAATAGCAGTATCTTAGGTACAATACTTGCTAGATAATGCAAGACCAGATAATGTCCATGAGGTGGCCTTGACCAATGAAAAATTCACAAATCTTTCCTATGGGGATTTCAAAATATGTTCAGAAACTCTTTGGTACTCCTTAGATAACATGGAGCCTTATTCTTCTCCCCTTGTGTATGAAATTGATTTAGTGACTCACTTCTAACTAATAGAATAAATAAAGTGATGTGTCACTTCTAAAATCAGGTCACAAAAGAGACTGTGGCTTGGGCAATCTCTTGGGTTGCTTCTTAGGGAGGGAGGTAGCCACCATGCTGAGAGGACACTCAAGAGCCTATGGAGAGATTCGTGTGGCAAAGAAGTGAATTTTCCTACCACGATCCTGTGAGAAACTGAGGCCTCTTGCCACAACCATGTGAGTGAGCCATCTTGAAGGTCGATCGTCCAGCTCCAGTCAAGACTTCAGATAACTGCAACCTCTGCCAACATCCTGACTGTAACTACAGGAAAGATCCTACACCAAAATCGTCTGGTTTGGCTGCTTCTGAATTTCTGACTAAATTAAATTTGTTGATATTGTAATTAAGAGTTCTGCATCTACATCCACATGGAGCTGCTGCTCCTTCTGCAGATTCCCATGCAGTCCACATGCTCTGAGAGCTTCCTACCCCTGTCGGTCTCCAGATCCCACTGCTTGCCTGTGTTACCACTTGCTGATTGCCTGCTCCCACACCGGCACTTGAGAGGGTAGCAGCTCCAGACCAGCTTCGGACCGGACAAAGCAGCAAACTTTTCTACTGTCTTTTGGGCTAAATCGCATTCTCTTTAATGAGGTCCGAAGTCCTTCCAAGTTTAGCCTTTTTTGTGTACTCCTCTTTGATCTTAAGGTACCCTATAGTTTCCTTATAGCATAGCCAGTGATTCTTATATTAAACTTCTATTTAACCCACTGTATAGTTTATATCACCTGATTTGACCCAGAATGCTGCAACCAAAAAGAACTTCATTAACATCTCTTCCTTGGAGCTCAAGACAGCTAGAGACTCAGGTCATGCCTGAGAGTGAGGTCAGGAAGAAAACCCAGTCTTGCCTGCAGCAGTGGATCCTCAAGCCACCCTTCTGAGACTGTAATACTGTTCTTTTTTTTTTTTTTTACTTTTTTAAAAAATTATTATTTTTTTTTTTACTTTACAATATTGTATTGGATTTGCCATACATCAACATGCATTCAAAGATTCACTAGAAATTGATAATAAATGATTGTTAACATTGAGGCTTTCCCTTTAGTGCTGTGTACATATCTTAAGGTAGGTCTGCTATAAAATATACACTAAACTCTTCTTAAAAACATAATCACTGAGTAAAAAAAGACACATGTGCCCCGAAATTCATAGCAGCACTACTTACAATTATCAGGATATAGAAGGAACCCAAGTTGCTTCATTCAGCAGGTAAATGGTCAGTCTCTATCTTCTTCAAGATAGAGATGTGCTAATTATCAGTTCATCAAGAAAACACTGTGAACTGACAGGCATAGTCATCTTTTTAAAAGCATATCTTTCTCTGTTCACTGTACTAGACTCTATTTAGCAGTAAGGAGTGAAAGAAACATGCTGTCTTTCTTGGGTAAAAGCTCTTGAGCATCCCCAAAGAGGTCCTTCACAGTAACATTGATCGTTTCAGTGAGTACGTCACAGGCTAAGAAACCTGGGACCGCCAGCACATCAAGTGAACATTTTTCTCAGAAGCAAACTCATTAACCGAGCCAGGTGTCTGGTGTGCAGACATGTCTCCATCTATGCTGTTCCCCTTGTGTGGTTTGGCAGAGCCCTCATTTCTTATTTAGAACTTTATTATCATAGGTGATGCAGGCATGCTGAGCCATGTTGAAAATAGAAAGGGCTTCAGTGCTCGGTAAACATGACTGGAGTTGACAAAAGGTATAGTAGCAATGCCCAATATTAGTTCAATACTGTGTGCCCAGCATGGTACTTTATGGCATTAAAGTGAGGGCTTTATAGCATTAGCTCATCATGACCCTCACAATAACCTTATGGAGTGGTGATGATGCTCATTATCACCAAGGCTTAGAAATGTTAATGCACCCACAGTCCTAGAGTTAAGATTACAAAAATGAGATGCTGTGGCTGAGACTTCTAGATATCCACCAAAGTCTGTTCATCACTTGAGCATAACAATAGAGCTGCACACGGCCCTCTAGGCAGAAACAATTTCCTCTCTGTCCTTATACCTAGATGTGGCTAGTTGACTAAGAATGGATAAATGAGATTTGAACTGAAGTAATATATACACCTTCAGAGTCCTCTCCAGCTTAAAAGATGAGCCCTTTATCCTACTAACACTCTCTTTCCGTTCTGTGAACAGGAACTGGTCTTGGAGACCACCCAGCTTTGATCTAGAGTTGTTCTGTCAAACAAAGTAATCACTAGACATCTATGACTATTTAAACTTAAATTAACTAAATTAAAATTTTAGTTCCTCAGCCACATTTCAACTGCCAGCCACATGTGGCTGTGGACTGTCATATTGTACACCACACATGTAGCACATTTCCATCATCATGGAAAGTTCTACTGGACAATAATATACAGCTGGTAACCTCAAAGAAATAAGATGGCAGGATCTTGGATTCCAATGACCCCTTAGAATAGAGCTTCCATGCTAGTCTACACCAGTTGAATTGTTGGAGGAGAAATAAACTTCTGCTTGACTTAAGCTAGTATATTTGGGAGGATATTTGTTATAGCAAATTAGCTTTTCCCCTAATACAGAAAACTAAGGGTGTCACTGCCAGGCAATTCAGCACAACAACCAGTGAGTGACGGGTCTTTCTTACTTGCCCCATGGTCTCTAATGCCTGGGGCTTCCCTGATAGCTCAGTTGGTAAAGAATCCACCTGCAATGCAGGAGGCCCCTGTTCAGTTCTTGGGTCAGGAAGATCCGCTGGAAAGGGATAGGCTACCCACTCCAGTATTCTTGGGCTTCCCTTGTGGCTCAGCTGGTAAAGAATCCGCTCACAATGCAGGATACCTGGGTTTGATCCCTGGGTTGGGAAGATCCCCTGGAGAAGGGAACAGCTGCCCGCTCCAGTATCCTAGCCTGGAGAATTCCATGGACTGTATAGTTCATGGGGTCACAAAGAGTCAGACACAACTGAGATTTTCACTTTCACTTTTTCACTTTTCCACTGCTAGAGACTGGACATTTGTGTTTGGATTATTTTAGATCTGGTTCATGATGCCCCACATCCTTCACCTGTGCAAATCACCTTCTCCTCCTTCTAAAATATCTCTCTCTCTTCCTCCACCTGTTGGATGTTGTCACTATCTGATACACTGAAATACTGAATATTCATCAGATCAGATCAGTCGCTCAGTCGTGTCCGACTCTTTGTGACCCCATGAATCGCAGCACACCAGGCCTCCCTGTCCATCACCAACTCCCAGATTCACTCAGACTCACATCCATTGAGTCAGTGATATCATCCAGCCATCTCATCCTCTGTCATCCCCTTCTCCTCTTGCCCCCAATCCCTCCCAGTATCAGAGTCTTTTCCAATGAGTCAACTCTTCGCATGAGGTGGCCAAAGTACTGGAGTTTCAGCTTTAGCATCATTCCTTCCAAAGAACACCCAGGGCTGATCTCCTTTAGAATGGGCTGGTTGGATCTCCTTGCAGTCCAAGGGACTCTCAAGAATCTTCTCCAACACCACAGTTCAAAAGCATCAATTCTTCGGTGCTCAGCCTTCTTCACAGTCCAACTCTCACATCCATACATGACCACAGGAGAAACCATAGCCTTGACTAGACGAACCTTTGTTGGCAAAGTAATGTCTCTGCTTTTGAATATGCTATCTAGGTTGATCATAACTTTCCTTCCAAGGAGTAAGCATCTTTTAATTTCATGGCTGCAGTCACCATCTGCGGTGATTTTGGAGCCCAAAAAAATAAAGTCTGACACTGTTTCCACTGATTCCCCATCTATTTCCCATGAAGTGATGGGACCGGATGCCATGATCTTCGTTTTCTGAATGTTGAGCTTTAAGCCAACTTTTTCACTCTCCACTTTCACTTTCATCAAGAGGCTTTTTCGTTCCTCTTCACTTTCTGCCATAAGGGTGGTGTCATCTGCATATCTGAGGTTATTGATATTTCTCCCGGCAATCTTGATTCCAGCTTGTGTTTCTTCCAGTCCAGCGTTTCTCATGATGTACTCTGCGTATAAGTTAAATAAGCAGGGTGACAATATACAGCCTTGACGTACTCCTTTTCCTATTTGGAACCAGTCTGTTGTTCCATGTCTAGTTCTAACTGTTGCTTCCTGACCTGCATACAAATTTCTCAAGAGGCAGATCAGGTGGTCTGGTATTCCCATCTCTTTCAGAATTTTCCACAGTTTATTGTGATCCACACAGTCAAAGGCTTTGGCATAGTCAATAAAGCAGAAATAGAACTCTATAAATATGGGCATGATGCAGCCTGTGAATTGTTCCAAATATGACCAAAACTCCTCAGTTCTCTCCTGTATAATTTCCTATAGGAAATTTACTTCTAATGTGTGTGTATGTGTTCTGGTTGTATGTAATTTTGGAATACATCAGTAATCTACAATGTGGAATAACTCTTTCAAGGAGTATTGTTGTTGTTCAGTCACTCGGTCATGTCCGATTCTTTGTGACCCCATTGACTGCAGCATGCCAGGCCTCCTTGTCCTTCACCATCTCTGGGAGCTTGCTTAAACTCGTGTCCATCAAGTCAGTGATTCCATCCAAGCATCTTATCCTCTGTCATCCCCTCCTCTTCCTGCCTTCAATCTTTCCCAGAATCAGGGTCTTTTCCAATGATTACTCTTCACATCAGATGGCCAAAATATTGGAGCTTCAGTTTCAGTCCTTCCAATGAATATTCAGGGTTGATTTCCTTTAGAATTGACTGGTTTGATCTCCTTGCTGTCCAAGGGACTCTCAAGAGTCTTCTCCAGCACCACAATTCAAAGGCATCAGTTCTTCAACGCTCAGCCTTTTTTATTGTCCAACTCTCACAGTTTGTTGTGATCTATACAGTCAAAGTGGAGAAGGCAATGGCACCCCACTCCAGTGTTCTTGCCTGGAGAATCCCAGGGACGGGGGAGCCTGGTGGGCTGCCATCTATGGGGTCGAAGAAAGTTGGACACGACTGAAGCGACTTAGCAGCAGCAGCAGCATATAGTCAGGCTTTAGTGTAGTCAGTGAAGCAGAAGTAGATGTTGTTCTGGAATTCTCTAGTATTTCAAGGAGTGAAATACTCCCTATGCATAAGGCTACCACATCCTCGTTTCCCTATAATGATGCAACGGACAGACAACTCATATAGCTGGAAATGGCCCTATTCATTCATAAAGAGAAATCACTTTATGAATGGAAACAGACCAAATTCCCATGATTAGCGCCTTTTCTCCCTGGGGCAGAGCTACCTGGGAAGCCAAGTCAGCAAAAAATCAGTGCTTGGGGAATGTGAGCTCAGAACAAATGGAGACCATAATACAATTCCAGTGGTTGAAGGCACCCAAATAGGAAAGGCTATCATGTCTGGTCAATAGGACCACACACTCAGAGGCACTGGCTCAAGCCACCCTACCTGGTAGAGGATGGGCCCCACCAACATGTCCCTGGGACTCCTTCCTCATTCTCATGACTTAACAGTGCTCCCCACCAATTGATACATTCTTCTAGATATATTTGATCAGGTCTAGTTGAATCTGGGAGAAACTCAGCCTCTGAATTCAGCTTGACTTTGAGTTTCTGCTTTTTCAAAAGCAATCTTCCTATCCCATACTTCCAAATTCTTGAGAAAAGTACACCATAGCTCATATACTGAAGCATATTATTATAAGCAAAGGGCTTTCTTTGATTATGGGATTCTGATAAGAGCCTCACACTTGTTTCCTCTCAACTGTATGACATCTTAATAATAGGAACAATGCATTTCTGAGGTTCAGATAGCCTGCAGTGAAAGAGAAGTAAGAACTCTGAATAGTGTACTCAATTTATTGCTTGAAAAGAGTTCAGAAGGCTTCTGGGCAAGAATATAGAAAAAGTATGATTGTCACTTCTGAGAAAAATCAAGGGAAATTCCTAAAATTGTCACAGCTTTAAACCTGACTTGGCAGAAGAAAGTGTGTCCACCAAGAGATGGTATAAAGGGGGGTTGCCTTCACCAAAGGCTTGGGGAGCCAGTCTCCCTCTGCTGGTTATGGCCCAGGAATGTAGGAGCCTCTAAATTCATAGGCTACCTGCCAGATTTATGCCAGCATTTCAGGACCACTTACCATGACAATGGCTGCTTTATTAATGATGAATCAGTTCAATAGACATGATGATGGACCCATGCCCTGCCCTTAGGATTTATATTTTCCTGTAGACCAGAAGTCTGTGAATCAGTGCCAGGGAAAAAAATTACTTGGGGAATTTGTTTTTCAAAAAGAGAGGTTCTTGGAGCTCCAATATTGAGATTCTGATTCATTAGGTCCAGGGGGTGATATGATCCAGAAACCAATACTTTTAACAAAGGCCACAGATGAATTTGATACATAGTCAGGTTATGGAACTAACATTCAGATCAGTAATTTCCAAACTGAATTTCCATCAAGAAGTACAGAGCAGGGGCTGTTCACTCTTGTGACACACTTAAGGATACAGCCTTGGTTATGTTTAAGTCTTTTCACACCAGCACTAACTATACCCATAAGCTCCAAGTGAGAGAATGCACTACAGTGTACATGAAAAGGGCCTTACCTAGGAAGAACCTCAAATTGACTCTAATACATTTATTTTACAGTCAACTGTTATTAGAAACAAGTCATTTGTGAATGACCTATCAACACATCTATATCATAACTGAGAACAGCTGTTCCACAGTGGGTTTTGAAGACATAGTATCAGTCACCTCCTCTGGAGGCAATGAAAGTTTCCAGGGTAGAAATCCTCAAGGTCTGGGAGATGACTTCATCCTACCCACTTTCTCATGGAAATATGACTGGTGTGATTCTCTACCTAATATTAATGATGGTTATTTCTAGATGGTGGAAAAATTTTTAAAGCTTTCATCTCTGTTTTTTATCATGATACAAATAAATCCTATACCCCCTAGGTGGGTGACCCACAAACTGGAAAATAATTACATTGCAGTTTCTCCCTCAGGAGTGAGAGTTATGAGCCACACATTAGGCTCCCAGTCTGAGATTTGGCCTTGGGAAGAGGAGCCCCCAGAGCATTTGGCTTTGACGACCAGGAGGACTTTATCACAAGAATGCCACTGGACTGAGGGAAACATAAATGCCACTCTTGGAGGGCACACATAAGGTTCAGTGCCCACTGGGATCCAGGGGGAAAAGTTGTGACTTCACAGGGGCCTGGGCCAAACCTAGTTGCTGGTCTTGGAGGGTCACCTGGGAAGCAGGGGCAAGGGGCAGCTATGGCTCACTGTGGAGACAAGGACATTGGTGGCAGGGGCACTGGGGAGTGCTCATTGGCATAAGCTGTCCTGGAGGCCACCATTTTGACAAGGTCAAATGCACCAACATTTGCATTATAGGGGTCCGAGAAAGAGAATGAGCAAATATTTGAAGGGATAATAGCTGAAAATTTCCCTAGTTGGGGAGAGAAAACAGTCACTGAAGTTTAGGAAGTGCAGAGCCCCATATAGGATACACCCAAGAAAGAACACACCAAGATAAATATTAATCAAACTGACAAAAATTAAAGACAAAGAGAAAAATATTAAAAGCAACAAGGGAAAGCAATACATAACATCAAAGGGAGTCTCCATAAGGTTATCAGCTAATTTTTCAGCAGAAATTCTGCAGACCAGAAAGGAGTGGCAGGTATATTTAAAGTGATGAAAGGGAAAAACCTACAACCAAGAATGCTCTACCCAACATAGCTCTCCTCCAGATTTGATAGAGAAATCAAAAGCTTTACAGACTAGAAAAGCTAAGAGAATTCAGCACTACCAAGCCAGCTTTACAACAAATTCTACAGGAAATTTTCTAGATGGAAAAGAAAAGACCAAAACTAGAAACAGGGAAATTACAAATAGAAAAGCTCATCAGTAAAGGCAAAAATACAGTAAAGATAGAAAAATCATCTGCACACAAATATTATATCGAAACCAATCATGAGGAGAGTACACATGCAGGGTATTGGAAATGTATAGGAAATAAGAGACCAGCAACTTAAAAAGTCTTGTGTGTGTGTATGTATGTATATATATATATATATATATATATGTATGTATGTATATATGTAGACTGCTATATCAAAACCTCATGGAAACTGCAAATAAAAAATCCACAATAGATATACCCACAAAAAAGAAAAAGGAATCAAAACACAACACTAAAGAAGGTCATCAAACCACAAGAGAAGAGAACAAAAGAGGAAGGGAAGGAAAAAGACCTACAAAAACAAACTTAAAACAATTAACAAAATGGTAATAAGAACACACATATTGGTAATACATTGCTAATTACCTTAAATGTAAATGGATTAAATGCTCCACCCAAAAGACACAGATTGGCTGAATGGATACAAAAACAAGACCTGAATATATGCTGTCTACAAGAGAGCCACTTCAGATCTAGACTGTGATGGAATGGAAAAAGATATTCCATGCAAATGGAAATCAAAAGAAAGCTAGAGTAGCAATATCAGACAAAATAGCATATCATACAAAATAGATTTTAAAACAGTGTTACAATAGAGAAAGAAGGACATGCATAATGATTAAGGGTTCAATCCAAGAAGAAGATATAACGATTACAAATATATATATACCCAACATAGGAGCACCTTAATATAAAATGTAAATGCTAACAGCCATCAAGGGAGAAATCAACAGTAACACAATAATAATGGGGGCTTTAACAACCTACTTTCTTCAATGAACAGAGCATCCAAACAGAAAATTAATAGGGAAACAAAGCCCTTAAATGACACACTAGAATAGATGAAGCTATATTTATAGAGCATTCAATCCAAAAGCAGCAGAATACACTTTCTTCTCAAATGCACATAGAACGTTTTCCAGGATAGATCACATCTTGGGTCACAAATCAAGCCTCAGTAAATTTAAGAGAACTGAAATCCTATCAAGCATCTTTTCTGATCTTAACACTATCAGTTTAGAAATCAACAGGAAAAAAACTGTATGCGGTGTGTGCCAGATGTGCCAAGTCGATTCAGTTGCCTCTGACTCTTTAAAACCCCGTGGACTATAGCCTGCTAGGCTCCTCTGTTCATGGGATTCTCCATGTAAGAATACTGGAATGGGTTGCCATGCGCTCCTCCAGGGGATCCTCCCAACCAAGGGATCAAACCTGCATTTCTTATGTCTCCCGAATTGGCTAACAGGTCCTTGACCACTAGCACACCTGGGAAGCCAACAATATGCTACTAAACAACCAGTGGGTCACTGAAGAAATCAAAGAGCAAATAGAAAATACCTAGAGAAGAACAGAAAGAAAAACACAGCTATCCAAAACCCATGAGACACAGCAAAACCAATTCTAACAGGGAAGTTTATAGCAACCCAAGCACTAACAAGGTTGCATGCATGTAAGTCACTTCAGTCGTGTCCTACTCTGTGCAACCCCATGGACTGTACAGGCTCCTCTGTCCAAATACTGGAGTGGGTTGCCGTTTCCTTCTGGGGATCTTCCCGACCTAGGGATCAAACCCTGTCTCTTAGGACTCCTGCATTGGCAGGCAGGTTCTTTACCACTAGCGCCACCCGGGTAGCCCAACAAGGATGCAGAACAACGGAAATTCTCAAACACTGTTGGGATAAATGCACAGTGGTACTGGTACCATGGAAAACAGTTGAGCAGTTTCTTCCCAAGTGGTACTAGTGGTAAAGAATCTGCCTGCCAATGTAATAGACACAGGAAACACGGATTTGATCCCTGGGCTGGGAAAATTCCCTGGAGTAGGAAATAGCAACAAGCTCCAGTAGCCTTGCCTGAAAAATTCCATGGATGGTGGAGCCTGGTGGGCTACAAACCATGGAGCCACAAAGAGTCAGACGTGACTAAGTGACGGAGCACACACAGACACACATACACACACACTTTAGAAAATAGTTGAGCAGTTTCTTCAGAAAGTAAACATATGTTTACAGGAGGATCCTGCATTCCCACTCCTATGTATTTACCGGAGAGACGTGAAAAACCTGCATGCAAATATTTACAGCAACCTTTATTCATAATCACCAAAAACTGGCAAGTATCCTTCAACAGGGGAAGGGTAAACAAAACGCGGTACATATATCCCATACAATGGAATGCTACAGTTTAAAAAAAAAAAACTACTGATAAATGCAAAACAAACAAAAATCAAGTGTATTATGCTAAATTTATGAAAGTGTCACTCAGTCATGTCTGACTCTTTGCAACCCCAGGGACTATACAGTCCACAGAGTTCTCCAGGCCAGAATACTAGAGTGTAGCCTTTCCCTTCTCCAGGGGATCTTTCCAACCCCAGGCTTGAACCCAGGTCTCCCCCATTGCAGGCAGATTCTCTACCAGCTGAGCCACAAGGGAAGCCTAAATTAAGGAAACCAGACTCAAAATCTACCTACTGTATGATTCCATTTATGAAGGCAAACTGCAGGGGCAATAAATAGATCCGTGGTTGCCAGCAGCTGGAGCACTGTTTGGGTGGGAGAGGACCTTAAGAGACAGCATGAGGGAGTTTTTGTAGTGATGTAACTTTTCTAATCCTTGAGATGGTAATTACATGCCTTTATTAAAACTCATAAAACTATACACTAAGAGGGGTGAATTTTGCAGAAACAGAAAGGCAGTTCATAAAAGAAAAATATGTCATATGGAAGAAACTTTAGAATAGCCCACTCAACTGATAAGAGGGAAAACTCAGGAAGGGGAAGTGATTAACAGTTTTATCTAAGGTAGTAGGAATAGTGAGGTGAGGACCAAACTCTCCTGACCTGTCTAGGATCCTTTCCACTATAGCAATATTTTCCAATGTTGTTTTACTTTGATCCTTAGTAAGAAATACATCATTACCACAAATTTGGCAGCTTAAACCAATATTTACTTATTATCTCACAGTTCTGCAGTTTAGAAGTCCAGCACACTGTGACCAGATTATCTGTTCAGGGTCTCACCAGGCTGGACTGGGCTTTATCTGGAGGCTCTAAGGGACTATCCACGTCCAAGACCAGACAAGTTACTGGCAGAATTCAGTTCAACACAGTTGTGGGACTGAGGTCATGTCCCTGCTGTCAGCCAGAGATCGTTCTTGGCTTCTGAAGGCTGCCGCATTCCTTGGCTCATGACGCTCTCCACCTTCAAAGCCAGCAGCAACAGACCATGTACTTTTCATGCTTTCACTCTTTCTGACACCCTCTCCTGCCACATCTCTAACTTTTACCCTTACCTAGGACAAAGCTTTGTTTTTAAAAGTTTGTGATTGCATTTGGCTGGCCAGATAATTCAGGATAATCTACTTTAAAGTCTGCTGATGAATGAAGTGAAGTGAAGTTGCTCAGTCGTGTCTGAGTCTTAGTGACCCCATGGACTGTAGCCTACCATGCTCCTCCATCCATGGGATTTTCCAGGCAAGAGTACTGGAATGGGTTCCCATTTCCTCCTCCAGAGGATCTTCCCAACCCAGGGATCAAACCTGGGTCTCCCACATTGTAGACAGTCGCTTTACCATCTGAGCCACCAGGGAAGTCTGCTGATTAGTAACCTTAACTACAACTGCGACATCCTTCTTGCCATGTAACATGCTCACAAGCATGACACCAGGGGCAAAGGCCACAGGGGCCAAAACTGTGCCCACCGTATAGATTTTACACAGTGACCTAGTACACGCATATAAATGAGACGAAAATACTAACCTGTCATTCAGGTGAACACTCTGGTATTTTTAGTAACAATAGCAACATACTACATTGATGTCATGTCCAATTAATGGGCTGCAACTTCTGTTTATGTTGAAAAAAGGCCTGCATTCCCTTTTTCATAATTTGTGAGATATCACTTGCTTTAATGCATGTCTTCTTGAACAACTCTTCATTTTTCCTTAGAAAACGTTATACACCACACCTTTGAGGTAATGACGAGTTTTTAAGCACCACTGCTAAGGACTTGAACGTTCATCTGCAGGTACTTATCCACTTGTTACATGCACAGTGGTGGTCCTGGTGTTTTCACAGCCATCCTGTGTGACAAGTTTTTGGAAAATATTTATTAGAATGATCTTCAACTCATAGGCTCTGCTGCACAGAATGCGATTGAGAAGGCATGGAGGAGAGCTTGAGGTGGCGTCAACCAGGTTGGGGAGGGGAAGGTGGCCTCCTGGGATGACTTGGAGGCCTAGGCCTCGCTGACCACTGGGCTGTGCCCAGCAATGGACAAAAGCCACCGGGATGGAGGTCCCAGGGGTGGGACCCAAAGGGCGGAGGGGCCCGAGGCCGACCTATAGACTCTGGCTCGGAGTCCAGGTCCCGAGAGAAATAAGAAAATGATCTAACTCTGCGGGGACTTCCCCCTCGAACATATGGGCCCTGCATTCCCTTTTAAATTCCTATCTACAGTAATAAAATAGAAGGCCCATGTAAGGGCCTCAGGGGCCTGTGCAACCCCTAAAATTACATGCAAAGCTCTGGGACCAATCATAACAAAAACAGACAAACCCATGATGGGAATAGTCTACAAGATACCTCCCCAGTGCTACTGAAAGCTATCACAGTCATGAAGAGAGAACAGACTGAGAAACTGTCATGGACCAGGAGACTGGGGGACAGGACAAGTAAATGCAATGTACTGGATTGGATATTAGAATAGGAAAAGGATATTAATGGGAATATTAAAGAAATCCAATCCAAAAAGTCTGGACTTCAGTTAATAGTGATATGTCAGTTTCTTAGTTTTGACAAATGTACCTGGCAGTGTAAGATGTTAGAAATGGGGAACTAGCTGAGTATACAAGAACTCTCTACTACCTATGCAGCTTTTCTATAACATTACAGGATTAAGCATCTGTACATTTTCTAGGGAGATTTAGACTTTGTACCTGTCATTCATGATCCAAAAATACTTAAGCTCCACTGTTCAAAGCTTCCTGCTTTTCTTAACCACTACTTTCTAAGTACTCTGCCTCCTTCCTCCTATGACACCCACACCTTACATCAAAACACAAAATTTACCCAGGGCCTGGGGAAGCAAAGAACAGGGGATTATTTTTTAATGGGTTCAGTTTCAGTATGGGAAGATGAAAAATGCTCTAGAGATGGATAATGGTGATTACAATGGGAATATACTTAATACCACAGAAGTATATACTTAAAAATCACTAAAAGGACACATTTTATGTTCTGTATATTTTACCACAATTTTTAAAAATAAAGGAATGTGTACTGATACATGCTATAAAACATTGCAAAGATTATCTTAAGTGAAAGAAGCCAGACATAAAATACCACCTCTAATTCCCTTAACAATGTTCTAAAATTGACTATAGCAACAGTTGTATGTATCTGTGAATAAACTAAAATCTACTTAAATGTACACTTTAAATGGGTAAATTGTATAGTGGTTGTTTAGTCGCTAAGTCATGTTCGACTCTTTTGCAACTCTAGGGACTATAGCCTGCATCTGGTGGCTCAATGATGGTAAAGAATGAACCTGCCAATGCAGGAGACAAGTTCAATCCCTGGGTGAGGAAGAGCCCCTGGAGAAGGAAATGGCAACCCACTCCAATATTCTTGCCTGAGAAATCCCACAGACAGAGGAGCCTGGTGGGCTAGAGTTGTACATGACTTAGCAACTAAACAACAAAAGCTATTAAAATATTTTAACTGATTTTATATCTCAGTTCAGTTCAGTTGCTCAGTCATGTCCGACTCTTTGCGACCCCATGAATTTCAGCACACCAGGCCTCCCTGTCCATCACCAACTCCCAGAGTTCACTCAGACTCACGTCCATCGAGTCAGTGATGCCATCCAGCCATCTCATCCTCTGTCGTCCCCTTCTCCTCCTGCCCCCAACCCATCCCAGCATCAGAGTCTTTTCCAATGAGTCAACTCTTCACATGAGGTGGCCAAAGTACTGGAGTTTCAGCTTTAGCATCATTCCTTCCAAAGAACACCCAGGACTGATCTTTAGGATGGACTGGTTGGATCTCCTTGCAGTCCAAGGGACTCTCAAGAGTCTTCTCCAACACCACAGTTCAAAAGCATCAATTCTTCGGCGCTCAGCTTTCTTTATAGTCCAACTCTCACATCCATACATGACCACTGGAAAAACCATAGCCTTGACTAGACGAACCTTTGTTGGCAAAGTAATGTCTCTGCTTTTCAATATGCTATCTAGGTTGGTCATAACTTTCCAAGGAGTAAGCATCTTTTAATTTCATGGCTGCAATCACCATCTGCAGTGATTTTGGAGGCCCAAAAAATAGTCTGACACTGTTTCCCCAACTATTTGCCATGAAGTGATGGGACCAGACACCATGATCTTAGTTTTCTGAATGTTGAGTCTAAGCCAACTTTTTTACTCTCTTCTTCCACTTTCATCAAGAGGCTCTTTAGTTCTTCTGCACTTTCTGCCATAAGGGTGGTGTCATCTGCATACCTGAGGTTATTGATATTTCTCTCGGCAATCTTGATTCCAGCTTGTGCTTCTTCTAGGATCACATTTATTTGACCTCTGAAGAACTTAAGTGACATCCTGTAAATTCTGGAGTCACGTTTTGCTGATGTGCTAAAAAAAAAAAACAAAACAACGAACAAATAAATGAAAGACTGAGGTTTACAATGGCTACCAGGGAAGATCAGAAAGATCTGTGGCT
This sequence comes from Bison bison bison, assembly GCF_000754665.1. Classification (NCBI taxonomy): domain Eukaryota; kingdom Metazoa; phylum Chordata; class Mammalia; order Artiodactyla; family Bovidae; genus Bison; species Bison bison. The sequence continues at coordinate 10,420,635 of NW_011495064.1, forward strand.
AGGCATGGTGGCTCTCCAGTCATGAGGCAAGAATACAGACAAGATTATAAAACACAAAAGGCTAAAGTTGATCAGAAACCTTTATTTGGTCCTTATCATATATTAGCCAACCTACACAAACCATTTTCTATATTTCTACCACAAGCAGCTGCATCCAGGCCAGAAATGGAAGACCCAAGTAGTGGAAGACCTTGTAGATTAAAGCTAACAGGCTTGTTCAGGCTTAGGTGAACATAGAACAGAAAAAATGTGTAAGTTCAACATTTCAAAGACTCTTCGTCAAAGCTGAGGCCTGCAGAGGGTCTAGCTGAAGGATGCAGGTACAGGCTCACAAAACTGTCCAGCTCAGCAATCAATCCAAAGTACCTAAAAACACAAAGAGCAATGTTTAAACCAAGGTACTTGAGAACTGGATGAATGTAGCAACACGGGCCAAGTGACAGGTGCTTTGGTACTAGCAGTTCTTCTAAGACCAAAATATTAATCTTGAGAAATACCCATCCAAAAGATCCTTGGGGAAAAACATGTCATTATGAGGGTGGGCAGTTGAGTCTAGACAATTCAAATTAGTGGTGGGAAAAGGGCTAAGAAGTTGTGTTACTTAACGAGCATCTGTGGAGACTACACAAGGGGGGAGTGATACAAAATAAGTAAGTTCTCTAAGTAGAGTTTATAATCTTTTGAGAAAGATGATAAACAAAGTCAGCAGGCTCTCTTCTAAAGAACTAAATGAATTATCTGGGGAACTAGCGTAGCTTCTGAAAAATTCTAGCTTCCCACAGTCAAGCTTTCTGCAATTCTGGCCTCTGGAGGCCCCCAACATAACATCTGGCTCCACCTCTACCCACACTAATATAAAATTGCAAGGCAAAAACCATCCTCCATACAGATACATACACAAGTTCCAAAGAGCCTTCTTATTCCCACATTCTAAAATAGAATAAAAATTACAAGGCATTTGAAGAATGCCTATCTAGTAAAAGGAAAGTAAAAAGAATAACTTGGGGAAAGAACATGTAAGGAAACAACAAAACAAAGAAGAAATACCTCAAATTTTTTTAATAGCCTCTGCTTTTGACAATGGCAAGTTCCTGCTGAGATCAAACTGATACAGAGGACTTAAAATATTTTTAAAAAGAAAATCCTTCAGGCATTAAACAGGCCTCATGAAAAGGCAAATCCAAAACCTAGAGAAGGCAAGAACACAAAGAAAACCTGGCCTCCAAAACTGCTTTTACCTCAGGGGAATCTGCCAATCCAAAAGAGAGCTGAGAAACTGTGCTGTGATTTGACTGAGGCAATGAAGAGTCAAATATGAGAATGTGCCCAAGTGGAAAGGTTTGATAATTGCCCCCTCTTTAAAAGCTGGATTCCCAAAAGGCTACACCCTCAGAATAAGGCTGAACTGGAATTAAATCAGTCCCATCACAGACCTGACATCACAGATTATACCAACACAGTGATCAAGAAATCCTCAAGTCCTGGATTCAAGAAAAAGGTCCTGCACCGATACCTGCCTCTAGGTGCCTTGCAGAAGCAAATAAAAATCTTTGGAGAAAGGTTTCATTATAAAGGCCTCAAGTGACTATCCAACAAATAGCTTTTTCAAATATCATGACCAAATATACCAAGATAACTAGGCATATAGGGAAAAAAGACCATGATACAGCAGCAACAGAAACAATAAAACCAGAAAAGCAAGCAAACCAGCCTTAAAGGGCTTTGAATATTAGCTTGGATATAAACAAGTGTACATACTGTGGGTAAGGAAATGAAAGACAAGCTTCAAAACACCTGCAGCAAATACAAACAAAAAATGACAAGAGAGATTTGAAAAGTAATGGAACAGAATTCATAAAAACTAAAAACTACAAAAACAAGAACTGAAACTAATAACTCAAGGGAAAAAATTTAAAGAAGACAAGACCACTGAAGAGAGAATTATAAACTGTAAAGTCAGGAAAATTACACAGAATACATCATGGAGAGGCAAAATTATGGTTAACTTTTAGCATATGCTTAATGCAAATCCCAGAGAGAAAACAGAAAGAACAAGAGAAAGGAAAGAGAAGAGACTTCTCCAGGAGAGATGAAAGACCTCAATCCATAGATTTAAAAAGCCTAAGCAAACTTAGGAAATTATTCCTGGATACATTGGAGTGAAACTACAGAAAAATCAAAGACAGAGAACATCTTCAAAACCAGAAAAAGAGGGCAAATTAGCTTCAAAAGAAGCAACAGAAGCCCCAAAAGACAAGAATGAGCACGTCAGCGTGCTAAAACAAAGTTTCACCTAGAATTCTATATTCAGCAAAATATCTTCCAATAGCCAGAGCAGGTATGAAAAAAAAACTTTTAAAAAGGTACTTTTAGACCCCCCAAAATACAAAAACAAAAAAGCAAAAGCAGAGTTTGCTATCACCAGACCCTTTATGATTTACTTCAGAGAGAAAATGATCACAAATGGAGAAGAAATATAATGAGCAAAGACAGTATAAATACATGGATAAATTCATGTATCACTGCTGGTATAACATAGCAATTATAATGCCTTATGTGAAGTGACAAAGACAAAAGAGGTGACAATAACAGCATGAGTGCGGGATGTGGGACTTGTACACTGAGCTAATGGATTCTAAGATCCTAATTTTTTGAGGATAAAGGGAAAAGTATTAACATTCAGATCAGATCAGTTGCTCAGTCGTGTCCGACTCTTTGCAACCCCATGAATCACAGCACACCAGGCCTCCCTGTCTATCACCAACTCCCAGAGTTCACTCAGACTCACGGCCATCGAGTTAGTGATGCCATCAAGCCATCTCATCCTGTCGTCCCCTTCTCCTCCTGCCCCCAATCCCTCCCAGCATCAGAGTCTTTTCCAATGAGTCAACTCTTCGCATGAGGTGGCCAAAGTACTGGAGTTCCAGCTTTAGCATCATTCCTTCCAAAGAAATCCCAGGGCTGATCTCCTTCAGAATGGACTGGTTGGATCTCCTTGCAGTCCAAGGGACTCTCAAGAGTCTTCGCCAACACCATAGTTGAAAAGCATCAATTCTTTGGTGCTCAGCCTTCTTCACAGTCCAACTCTCACATCTATACATGACCACTGGAAAAACCATAGCCTTGACTAGATGAACCTTTGTTGGCAAAGGAATGTCTCTGCTTTTGAATATGCTATCTAGGTTGGTCATAGCTTTCCTTCCAAGGAGTAAGCATCTTTTAATTTCATGGCTGCAGTCACCATCTGCAGTGATTTTGGAGCCCCAAAAAATAAAGTCTGACACTGTTTCCACTGTTTCCCCATCTATTTCCCATGAAGTGATGGGACCAGATGCCATGATCTTCGTTTTCTGAATGTTGAGCTTTAAGCCAACTTTTTCACTCTCCACTTTCACTTTCATCAAGAGGCTTTTTCGTTCCTCTTCACTTTCTGCCATAAGGGTGGTGTCATCTGCATATCTGAGGTTTCTCCCGGCAATCTTGATTCCAGCTTGTGTTTCTTCCAGTCCAGCGTTTCTCATGATGTACTCTGCATAGAAGTTAAATAAACAGGGTGACAATGTACAGCCTTGACGTACTCCTTTTCCTATTTGGAACCAGTCTGTTGTTCCATGTCTAGTTCTAACTGTTGCTTCCTGACCTGCATACAAATTTCTCAAGAGGCAGATC
>NW_011495064.1:10424520-10431968 GCF_000754665.1 Bison bison bison
CTTGGAGAATTTTGAGCATTACTTTACTAGCGTGTGAGATGAGTGCAATTGTGCAGTAGTTTGAGCATTCTTTGGCATTGCCTTTCTTTGGGATTGGAATGAAAACTGACCTTTTCCAGTCCTGTGGCCACTGCTGAGTTTTCCAAATTTGCTGGCATATCGAGTGCTGCACTTTCACAGCATCGTCTTTCAGGATTTGGAATAGCTCAACTGGAATTCCATCACCTCCACTAGCTTTGTTCGTAGTGATGCTTTCTAAGGCCCACTTAACTCCACATTCCAGGATGTCTGGCTCTAGGTTATTGATCACACCATCGTGATTATCTGGGTCGTGAAGATCTTTTTTGTACAGTTCTTCTGTGTATTCTTGCCATCTCTTCTTAATATCTTCTGCTTCTGTTAGGTCCATACCATTTCTGTCCTTAGTCGAGCCCATCTTTGCATGAAATGTTCCTTTGGTATCTTTAATTTTCTTGAAGAGATCTCTAGTCTTTCCCATTCTGTTGTTTTCCTCTATTTCTTTGCACTGATCACTGAAGAAGGCTTTCTTATCTCTTCTTGCTATTCTTTGGAACTCTGCATTCAGATGTTTATATGTTTCCTTTTCTCCTTTGCTTTTTGCTTCTCTTCTTTTCACAGCTATTTGTAAGTGGGGGCTCTGATAAATTAAGGATGTATGTAGTAACTGATAGGATAACAAAAAAGAGATTATAACTCCCAAAATAATAGAGAGAATGCTGAATAAATTATACTTAAAAGGCAAAAAACAGAAAAAACATAAAATAAGGACAAATAGAAAGCACAAAATAAGATGGTACATTTAACCCATATATATTATTAATTACAGTAAATTAAATGCTCCACTCAAAGACAAAGACTATAAGCCTGAGTATTTTTTAAACAATTCATATCATACACACCAAAAATACATCCACATGTAGAGAAATTCTCCCTGAAAACTAACTGGAGATTGGCAGAAAAATTCCTATACAATCAAAGCTGTAAGAAAGATCCCCAAAGAGTTAGGAAGGGAAGGGAAGAGGTCAGGTCAGGACCTGTACCCCAGAAGTAGATACAGAAGATAAGGCAGATCACACGGTTTGGAGCGTCTCCCTGGGTACTCAGCAGTTTGAATCACAACAAGGGCACCCCAGTTCTGGGGCCTAACACAGGGAGGATGAGTCCTTCTTAGCTGGTTTGAAATCTATGGGGACTGACAATGTGGTTGTAAAAAAACTGAGACTCCACTCACAATGAAGTACACATACACTTGCTTACTCCCAAAACAAGGCAGAAGCAGCAGACTGGAACCGTGACTACCCAGTGCGGGCCCCAGCCCACGCCAAGTGCCTCCTCCAGCCCAACTTGCTCCAGAGTGCAGTTCCACGCTAGAGCAAAGGCTGCCACAGCTGAGCAAAACACTCGGCCATGAGCGACAAAGCCAGCTTGGATCTGGCAGGGCATCTGAGGAGAACAAGGGAGCCAATTGCTGGTCACAGAGTGGCAAATCAGGAGTGATCTGGAGTTCTGACTAGTGCTGGGACCAGTGCACACACCCTAGTTCATGTCAAGCCCCCATTCTGGTCCTCTCGCCCCACAGGACAGCTCTCCACTAGGGCAAAGGCTGCCATTGCTGAGGAACGTGCACAACTGTAGAGGCCAGGGCAGGCTCAAGCCCAGCACAGCATCCCAACAAGGAAAGGGCACCCATTTGTAGCGTTCACAGCAGCAGGAGCTCACAAGCAGCCTATAGCTCCGACTGATGCCAGGACCACCCAACCACAGGCCCCAGCCTCCACGAGGTGCCCAGTTTAGCACTTCTGGTTCCAGCACTGCACTCCTTTGGAGCAACAGTGCTGATGCCTGGAGGAAGAAAACACGCACTCAATGTGAACAGAACCAAGCTGGACCTTCCTCTAAGGGATTCTGCTCCAGCAATTTGGGACCTGACATCACTCATGACAGGGCAGTGTTGGCAACTGATGAGTGAAGAAGACCCAGGTCACACCTCCCTTTGGCTCTGGCCCCTCCATGTCCAGCCCCACCTTCTACTAAGGTGATAGCTGCCAGGACACTGAGGTAACATGTGACTTGTGTTCACTTAAAATACAACCCATCCAAGTCACTGAGCACACACAGACTATAGAGATGCCCCCAAATAAGAACTCCACTTCAAGACCAGGATGGGTAACTGTTTCACCTAATTTCACAGAGACAGAGAAATCTTAAGCAAAATGAAAAGAGGAATTTCTTTAAAAATGAAAGAACAAGGGAAAAAACCCTGAAGGAACAACTAATGAAACAAAAATAAATAATTTACCAGATAAAGAGTTCAAAGCATTAGTAATAAGAATGCTAACTGAACTAGGGAAAAGAATAGATGAACCGTGAAAATTTTAACACGGATACATTACAGACAACATTCCAAGACTGAATGAGGAAGAAAAAAATAATCTGAATAGCTGGACCACCAGTAGTAAAACTGAACCAGTAATCAAAAAATATGCAGCAAACAAAATCCAGGACCAGAAAGCTTCAGAGAAATTCTACCAAACATACAGCAAGAGCTTAATACCCATCCTTCTCAAACTATTCCAAAAACCTGAAGAAGGAAATGCTCCCAAATTCATTCTACAGTAAGACCACCATTATTACCCTGATACCAAAATGAGACAAACTAAAAAAAAAAAAAAAAAATTACAGCCCAATATCACTGATGAATATCAACACAAATATTCTCAAAAAATATTAGAAAACCAAATCCAACAATATATTAAAAAGAATCATATGCCATGATCAAGTGGACTTTATTCCAGGATACAAGGACAGTTCAATATTCACATTAACAAAAGAAAAGATTAAAAACCACATGATCATTTTAATAGACGCAGGAAACGCATTTAACAAAACCCAACACTCTTTCATGATAAAAAGTCCCACCAATGTTGTTCATACCAAACTTGCAAAAATAAAACTCCGATAATACCAAGTATTGGTGAGAATGGGGAGCAACGGGAACTGTCATACACTCCTGGTAGAAATGTGAATCAGGTATACAGGATGTTTGACAGAATCCACACAAGAAAAAGATACATATTCAATGCTATATTCTTTCATAAGGGAAGGTTCTTAGAAAAGAATACATACACACAGACACACACAAACATATTTGCATAAAATACCCAGAAGATTACAAAAGAGATGAAAAACAGTGGCCTGAAAGGAGGGGACCTATATAAGAGATTAAGGGACAGAGAGGTTAAAGGAAGACTGTTCGTAATACTATTTTTCAACTTCTAAACTCAACCTATTAAGCACGGAACATTTAATTATGATAAGGAAGTATGTTTTCAGCCTTGACACAAAGTTATAACTAGAAGTGAGCTAATAATGGGAAAGGAAGGAATAAGTGCACTAACATTCCTACCTTACAAAGTGAGTTGTCAACAAAAAATACATATTTTAGTATGTTACATAAATTGTAAAGGTAACAGAGGAACTAAAAATAATGATAAAACTGCCAAAAACAAAAAAGAGTGAAAGGATTGAGGGGGTAGTATAGGTTTACCAAAACTTCATTTATCATTGCTGGAAGTCAAAAGACAACATCTAGAGTTGATAAACCAACAACAAAGCATACTATTCAAAAATATAAGAAACCATCTGAAAAGCTAAAAACAGAAATAATGACAAGATGAGGGGCAGCAGCTACATTGCATTGTAAGTCATAAGGTAACTATCTGACTTTTAATCATGAATATATACTGACTCAATTAAAAGAAGAATTCCACTTAGAACATACACATCTAAGGACATAAGAACATTCACTTTACCAAGTACAAAATAACATAATACTGACTAAATCCTAGGGGGCTAAAATGACCAGCCAAAGGGATTCAATTACTGAGATTACTGAATCCAAAGATGAAAATGAACATATCCACTACGTATTAAATGGCCATTTATTAAAAATCCAAGCCAAGCATCATCCACGGTAAAGGCTAAAGTGGAAAACTTCTTAAGTTTTCTACATTCCTACTCCTAGTACCCTCCAATTTATCATCCTGGTACCACAGGTTGGTACTCTTATGTCTTTAAGGCAAAAACTTAAATAAATTGCTCATCTCTTTGAAAAGATGGTAATTAAACAGAAGTGCTCACTTCAGCAGCACATTTACTAAAATTTAACAATACAGGGAAGATTAGCGTGGCCCCTGAGCAAGGACTACACACAAATTCATGACGCATTCCATATTTAAAAATAAAAACAAACAGCTAGTTAGGCTCCAAACATTTTTGACTGAGGAACTGACAGGATGTCAATCACAAGCAGGTGCCCACCTTAGGTAGACAGCCAACAAGTTATTTTTGAGATGAGTATCCAGAAAAGAGGCTTAAAAAAGATCTACAAATTAAGAGAATACTCAATAATCTAGGCTTAAAGCTAGCCATAGGAATGTATCTTAAAAGACATTTAAAATAATATATCCATACATTGAAAGCTACAGTTTTTGCAGTAGTCATGTACAGATGAGAGAGTTGGCCCATAAAGAAGGCTGAGTACCGATGAATTGATGCCTTCAAATTGTGGTGCTGGAGAAGACTCTTGAGAGTCCCTTGGACAGCAAGGAGATCAAATCAGTTAATCTTAAAGAAAATCAACCCTGAATACTCATCGGAAGCACTAATGCTGAAGCTCCAATACTCTGGCCATCTGAAGTGAAAAGCCAACTCACTGGAAAAGATCCTGAGGCTGGAAAGATTGAAGCCAACAGGAGAAGGGGGAGACAGAGGATGAGATGGTTAGATAGCATCACCAATTCAATGGACATGAATTTGAGCAAACTCCAGAAGTGGAGGACAGAGGAGCCTGACATGCTATAGTACGTGGGGTCGCAAAGAGGTAGACATGACTTAGTGACTTAGTAATGACAACAACCAAAAGGGCCAGAGACTAGGCTGATTACAGTTGCAGAACGAAGGGGTGTAAAAAAACAAAAAACACTGAAATAATTCAAAAAAGGATTTCTGAAAGTGATAAGGCTTCAGGGAGGTAGACAGAACATCCTCGAATGGTAAAGGTGCGAATGAACTGAAGGTACACAGCTTTCACAAAGCTCTTCAATCAGAACACATGCAGGAAATAGTGAGTTGATCAAATTCAGGAATTAAGTAGGAGTGAGAGCTCTAAGAAAAGTTAGCTAAAATGAGGAATTTCAAATATTTTCTATTTCTATGAGATTTAGTCAGAAAACAGGAGTTAACCTCAAATTCCTAAGGAAAAAATAACACAGGCCAGAACAGTATCTCACAGCAACAAAATAATTACTTTACACAGATTGCTGAAGAAGAAACAAGAACAAGAAATAACCCTTTAAATCTTGGCAATCATTTCTGATCTCCAGCATTATGATGAGGGGTAAGATTTATATCTAAGGAGGGCAATCAACGTAAGAATCAAACTTCTGAATCTACCTAACTCCACTGGGTTCTTCACAGTCCCTCCCATTTTCTATGGTTAAGCAGTTTTCAGGAGGAAATTCTAATTATTCAAGGGAATTTGAATTAGAATTTGTTTTTCCTATCCTAAATAGGAAACAGGGAGAAAAAGTATTTCTACATGAAGAAAGAAGAACCAGGCCATTCGTTTTATAAGGTTTTGAACTCAGATGGTTAGCACAGGAAAGACAGATGGAAATGATTACCTACTGATGGAGAACTCACCTTCCAGAAAAGCAAATTCATCCACAGCTTCTATTGCATTATCTGAAACACAAAGTAAAGGGACATCTGACTGACTTCGGTCATTTGGGCATCAATCTCTTACAAAAGCACAACCCACACTGAGACCAGCATGAGGCTTTATGCAAGGAGGGAATTTATAAAATTTGCCCCTTGCTACCTTGAAATCCGAATCTACTTCACCATCAAATCCTACACATCAGCTATCTCTCTACAAGAGTAAGAAAAGGGACTTCCCTGGCCATCCAGTGGTTAATTAAGACTCTGGGCCCCAATGCAAGGGGCAAGGGTTTGATCCCCAGTCAGGGAACTAAAATTTTTTAAAAAAGAGAGTAAGAAAATAAGAAAAGCCTGGGTAAATACTGTTCATGGAGGGAAACATCTTTGCTCTGAAAGTTATCAGAGAAGAGTTTGGCTATGTAGCAGGGCAAGTGAGATTATGGTATATGAGTTTACACACGTTTCTAGTGTTACTAGCTACAAGGCAGAGTAAAAAATCGAACATCTACGTGGAAAAAAAAAGTCATGCCTGGTACAACATGGCAGAAGGTATAAAGGGATCTAGTCAGCTTTGGCAATACCTAGACTCCTTCAGAGAAGGCACTGGCGACCCACTCCAGTACTCTTGCCTGGAAAATCCCATGGACGGAGGAGCCTGGTAGGCTGCAGTCCATGGGGTCGCTAAGAGTCATGCACGACTGAGCGACTTGACTTTCACTTTCATGCACTGGAGAAGGAAATGGCAACCCACTCTAGTGTTCTTCCCTGGAGAATCCCAGGGACGGAGGAACCTGGTGGGCTGCAGTCTATGGGGTCGCACAGAGTCGGACACGACTGACGTGACATAGAAGCAGCAGCAGCAGACTCCTTTGGTTCTCTGTCCCAGCACCTCTCCAGCCAATTAAAAAAGGAGGGTTTTCTGGCACTGTGGCAGCCCAACGGAAAACATCATGGGAGAAGACTCGGGGCACCTCTCATCCTATAATGATGCCATCTCGACTGGCATAAGGGAAAGCCTCGACGGGCCCAGCCCAGCCCTCCCTTGTCTGCCTCCAGATCCAAGATACAACAGTGACACTCTACCCAAATCTCTCCGCTGAAGAGTTTTCCTCTTCCCTTGTTGAGCACAACAGTAGGCATCTTTTGCAATGGTTTCCACAAACAGTTCCTGTAAAGAAAATAAGCAGGAAAAAAAACTGAAAAAGTTATAATAAACGAAAATTTGAAAACAAAACAAAGAAAACAGAGAACTGTATCCATGAGTTCCAGTACGATTCGTGTGCGTGCTTCTTTGGTGGGGGTGGGGGCGGGGGGTGAAAGGGAGGTTCTCAGGGAAGCCGAAGGTTTTCCTGGACTTGATGAAGCTCTACTCCCCTTCCCCCTCCCGCAATTGCTCAAGATGCATCCACCCCACTCACTCGAGACTCCTACAAGTTCTGTTAGACTAGAGATGCAAGTTAGGCCCTCTTGAAGAGGTAGGTGTGGTAGCAAACCAGTACAACTACCGTATCTGTATGTGATCCTTTTTCTGTCTTCCCTTCCTATACTCACCATCTCAGAATCCGCCCTAGCGCCTTTCTCACCTCCCGGGCCTCAGAACACCCCGCCCTACGCTCCTGGTGCTCCCCAAACCAGGACCAAAGGATTGCTAAGCCCCGCCCTTCGGAAGAGCCCCGAGCCCCACCCGCCGCCACGCACCGCTGGCC
>NW_011495064.1:10432249-10439019 GCF_000754665.1 Bison bison bison
TTTCCCGCGCGCGCTGGAAGCCACACCCTCTACGGACGCGTGACTCCGCCCCTCACGCGGCCGAGCGCTGCAGCGAGTTCCAGACACCTGTCGAGTCTTACTGCACAAGTCACATCTTCTGAGGTCTGGGGCTCTCTCTTACTGTGTCTGATGACACTCACGCGCCATCTTGCCTCCTCTGAGAAACTTGATTGTAAAAGTAAATACAGCAGTAATAAAAATATATAGGAGAAACTTGAACAAGTTTATATGCTACTGGAGGAGACTAAAATAGAAGCAATAAAAATGTGGGAGGGAAAAGTGATGGACGGTATTTTAACAATTCTTCCCACTTTCTGTGATAAAACGTCATCTGTATGAGTCCAATTAGGAGAAAGAAACCACACAGAATTTGAACAGTAAAGTTTAAAAATTCGTAACTATAATAGGGGATTGACTATTAAGGTGCAAAGAGAACTGTAAAGAACAGAGGCATTACATGTATGCTTCCAAGCCGAGGTAGAAAACCCAAGGATGAAATGAACATGAAAGAGCACCCCATCCCACCAGAGCTGCGATCAAGGTCTTGTTGCGGAGGACGCAGCCATGACTCCCTGAGCCACAAAGTCACTTAAGTGCCCGGTGACTGGATTCATGGGCAATTCACCTTCTGGGGTGCTTCGGAAACATGCCTAAGGAGAGGTGCTGCCCACTGCTGGCCACTGTGCACTACAAAAACCTGTTCTCAAAAAAGCACACTGGGACCAAGAAATATCCCCTTTTGTCCTCCAATGCACGCTACTGATATAGCATAAAATCATAATCATGTGGCTGAAGAGAAACCTTCCGACATGGCTGGCAAGCAATGAAGGTGGATCTGGTACTAAGAAGCAATCGGTTGATAATGGCACACCACTTCAGTCACACAGTCATGTCCGACTCTTGGTGACCCCATGTACTGCAGCATGCCAGGCCTCCCTGTCCATCACCAGCTCCCAGAGCTTGCTCAAATTCATGTCCATCGAGTTAGTGATGCCATCCAACCATCTGATCCTCTGTCCTCCCCTTCTCCTCCTGCCTTCAGTCTTTCCTAGCAGCAGGGTCTGTTCCTATGAGTCACTTCTTTGCATCAGGTGGCCAAAGTATTGGAGCTTCATTTTCAGCATCAGTCCCTCCAATGAATATTCAGGACTGATTTCCTTCAGAATGGACTGGTTGGATCTCCTTGCAGTCCAAGGGACTCTCAAGAGTCTTCTCCAACACCACAGTTTAAAAGCATCAATTCTTGGGCGCTCCGTCTTATTTATGATCCAGTTCCCACATCTGTATATGACACACCAACCCGAGTTAAATAGAATCTTATGTCTATTCTGCACTGACACTGATGCAGCTGTGCGCAGATTGAGAGAACAACAACATCAACAACAAAAACTGACTGGTCATACAAGTCTTATGGTCAGTCTTAAGTGAAAATCAGAGCAGCCAGCAATCCCACCACATTCTGCTCACTTGCCTACTCACCAGATGAGTATTTGACACCTTCTCTTTACTCCTCAAACATATCACCCCTTCTCAATCCCTTGACTCTCTCTGCTGATGACCTCGGTTGCTATTTCACAGAGAAAATAGAAGCACTGAGGTTGGAGCTTCTGCCCACTCTCATCACCACACCTACTCACCAAACAGTGAATAAACGTGAAGTCGCTCAGTCGTGTCCGACTCTTTGTGACCCCATGGACTGTAGCCTACCAGGCTCCTCTGTCCATGGGATTTTCCAGGCAATAGTACTGGAATGGATTGCCATTTCCTTCTCCAAGGGATCTTCCCACCCCAGGGATTGAACCTGGGTCTCCCGCATTGTAGACAGACGGTTTCCCATCTGAGCCACCAGGGAAGTCAAACAGTACCTACAGCTGGGTACTCTGCCTTCCCAGCTGCTACTAGACTGAAATGTCAGTGCTTCTCTCCAAGGCCATTCCCTCCACCTTTGTCCATCAGATTTCCAACCCTTCTTGCTTTCTCAAGGAAGTCCCTGTGGCATCTCTTCTCTCTCTTCCTCTCACTCTCTCTTTCTTTCCCTCTCCTACAGCATCTACTTTTCCTTCTTCTGCTGAACCATTCCGGTTAGTAAGTGTGTGCTAAGTCGCTTCAGTCATGTTCAACTCTTTGCGACCCTAGAAACTGTAGCCCAACAGACTCCTCTGTCCATGGGGTTCTCCAGACAAGAATACTGGGGTGGGTTGCCATTTCCTACTCCAGGGGATCTTCCCAACCCAGGGATCAAACCCGTGTCTCATGTCTCCTGCTTTGGCAGGCAGGCAGGCAGGTTCTTTACCACTAGCACAACCTAGAAAGCCCTCCTATTACCATACATCTTTACTAAAAAATTTGCTCTTGACCCACACACCCCCTCCAACTTCTGCCTCATTTCTTTGCTCTTATTTGGGGGGGGGAAAAGCCTTTTGCAAACTTACCTATATTCATTATCTCCAATTTCTCTTTTTTTGCTCCCTCTTGCACTTACTCCAGTGAAGTATTTAATACCACCATCCACTGAGATTGCATTTTCAAGATCATCAATGACCAGGGCCTTGGAAAGATACAGGAGTATCTTGCACAGTACAGTACTTGTATCTTTCCAAGTACAGGAACTTGGAAAGATATTTTTTCAGGGCTTTTGTCTATCGAAACAATTTGATCTTAAAATGTCTTTCAAAGGTTATGGACCCTTGTGAAGTTCTAGTATTCTAAATAAGTGAAGATTTAGGATCATCAATAGAGGATTTGTTTTTGTATTAAGAATGCACATGAAGACTTTTCATAGAGTCCAGGCACCAATTATTCCTGTTGAGGTGCGAGGAGACATCTATTTATGCTGTCTAGGCTAATATAACTCTCGCAATGAGAAAAAGGCAGCAACACAATAGGAAAAACAATTGCTCAAAATGTCAGAGCTCGCTGAAACCTGTTTGTATTGAAACAATATGGCTTTGGGTTTGGGGTTTTTGTCCGCTGTTTGTGCCTCTGCAGTCCTCTAATACCATTTATTTAATGCTGGTTGCATCATTACTCATGACGCTGCAACACAGATTGTGGCACCCATGCATACTCTCTCAGAGAGTGTCTCTGTGCTTCATTGATGATGACCAAAAAATGCAAGCCTCTCCAAGCCTTATGTACATGAAAGTATGAATGATAATCCAATTTCTGATTATATTAAATTTTCTGTTTGGAATTTTATAGTATTAACATATAACAACACATCTTCAAATCACGTTTTCTCTTGAATTCTTTAGGCTATAATCACTGCATTTTTAGACTATGATCATTTTAGTGTTGTCTGCAGTCCTGCTTCCAAACACACAACCATCAAAAGGGAAGAGAGGTAAGGAGACATGAATGGAGCAAGAAAAATAGTCCCAGTAACACAAGAAATGTCCACTCCTTAGGCATAATTGAAGACTGACCTGGGAAAGTATACTATCACCATATCATCTGGAGGCAAGAGAGGACATTAGTTGGAAGAACCTGCTGTCATTGCAAAACAATAGTCTTAAAAGCCCTCAGAAGAGTTATGCACAGTCACCCTGGAGGACTCATGTGTGATGTGAAGCCTGAGGAGGGCGTGGGATGAAAGCTCCCAGTGGCAAGGGGGTATGCAGGGTAAAGGATGCCTGCCACTGTCCATACCTTTGAGTATAAATCAGAGGTGACACTATGCTTGGAACACAGATGGCTAAGAGCTGAGGTGTGCACACATATGCAGCTCAGGTCAAAATGTTGGCACTGCATCATCAGTAGCCCAGGGCCCAGTGTCCAATGTGAGAGTCACCCCAAATCAGTGTGTTAGTGCCATTCTGGTGACCCAATCTCACACAAAATCACATCAGCCAGTAGGAGCAATCCAGTTGTCAGGCTGCCCTCCCAGACCAGGGCCCAGCCCTCAGAGGACCCTGTGGGCACAAATCTTGGGGTTCCTCAAGGCAATAGGTTAACCCTACACGTGGAGTAAAGGTTGGGAGAGTGCCCCTAGGGGCAGAAAACAAGGATTGGGCTCACACATGTCCCTGTCTAAAGACCAGGGCTGTCACCTGTGCCCAACCTCTGGGTCTACTGTGTCTAAATAAGCCCTACTGGAAAGAGATCAGATAACCCCACTTATATTTTTTCCACTTGTACTGTTGCCTAAGCTTCTCTCCAAGGATCCTTGTTTTCATTCTAGACTTGATGTTACCTGTGTTCACTTTAAGGACAAGATAAAAAATTCCTCATTGCCAAGAATTAATTTTTATAGTCTTTGGAGATACACAATGATTCATCAGGAAGTTTGTTTTTTCAAAGATGCAGTTGAGTCACAGAATCTCCAATCTAGAAGGGATTTGAGATGTTCATAAAATCATAGACATCCAGATATGAGCGAGCTTTAAGGTTGTTTAGATCAATTCTTTATTTCTGAATTCCCTCTTTCTAAACTTCCTCTCTTGGTTTCTATGACGTCCAATACCCTAGTTTCCCACCTCCTCTTTCTAGTCACTCTTTCTCAGTCTCCTTTGTAGGTTACTTTTCCCAGGGCTAAACCTTCATACTATTTTTCGCACTCTAGGTCCCTAAATGAGCTCATCCAGGCCCATGGCTTTAAATACCATCTATAGGCTAAAGATTCCCAAATTTATAATTCCAGCCCCACACTCTCCACTGTGTTTCAGGATTGTGTATCCAGCTATCATTGTTCCTTGCCACTAGTATATCTCTCAAATGTCTCAAACTTGAAATGCTTAAAAATAGACTCTAGATTTTACCTTTCACACATATCAGTGAGTCCCCCGCTCCTAGCATTCCAAGCAAATGGTTCTGCTATCCATACAGATGCCAGAGCCTTAAACCCAAGAATCCTTTTTCTTACCTACCTTCTTTTCCTTCAGCCTCACGTCCACTCTATTAATAAATTCCTTCTATTTTGCTCACCTTTTTTCAAATGCCTCTACTTCTTTTCATCTCCAGTGACAACATTCTTACCCAAGTCATCATCATCTCTCCTCTGGACCGTTCCTATAGTGTCCTAACTGGTTTTCCCTATTCTAACATTGGCTCAATCTATGCTCTGTTTAGCAACTGAAGGGTTATTCCAAGGTGTGAAGTTGAATCTTAAATCATTCAATGGCTCCCCTGTACCCAGAATAAATTTCAAACTCGTATAACTGCTTCATATGGCTTGGTCACCTCTGACCTCATCTCATATATGCCCTCTTGCTCACCATGCTCCAGCATTGCTATTCTTTCATTTCCTTGAACACACCAAGGTTTTCCCACCCTCAGGGCCTTCACATACTAAGACCTCCTCCAGGAATGCTCTCCTACTGATTTCTTCTTTAGGTGATGGTTTTAAACACATCTACAAATTCTTAGCCTTTAATCTCTTAAAAAGTGGAATCTCATTTTCCCTCCTCTTGCTTCCAATGAATAAAATGCTGCAGAAGTAACTCTGTATAACTTGCTACAACTAGCTTGAAAAAGGTGATAAAGCTTCCAACTTCATTCTCCCTCTTGGGAGGCTTATCCTTGGAATCCAGGCATCATTCAAGCAGCCTCGTGGAGAGGCTACAGGAAGGTATTTTTGCTGACTGCCCCAGTTCCGGTCCCTGGCAACAGCCAACATCAATCACTAGACATGTAAATAAGGAAGACTTCAGATAAGTCCAGTCCCCATCCTCCAAGCTGCTCCAGTTGATGCTAGGTAGAGCAGAGACATGCTTTACCAACCCCCACTAAATGACAGATTTGTAAGCAAAACAACTGCTACCATTGTTTTAAGCCACTAAGTTTTGGGGTGGTTTGTTGCATAGCAGTAGATGTCTGGAATACAGCTGAGATGTCCCCTTCTCAGAACTGCCTTCCCTGACTGTCCTATTTAAGTGTCTACTGGTTCCATCCAGCACTAATACATGATCAATCATTATTATTAATGCCCCGCCTAGTGCTTGGTACACAGGAGGTGCTCAGGGAATATTTCTGGAATGAGCAATTAAATGAGTGAATCCTCTTGTCATATTTGAAGTTACCAGTCATTAATAAGATAAAAGCTTATTTAATTATTTGCAGGGTGGTGACATCAAACATCCATTCAGACAGAGGAAAGGGGCTTTACAGAGCTGCTCTTCTGGTGCTGCTGCATGAGGAGGGTGGGGAGACTTGATGGCCACCACTCAGGGGTGGAAGTCACTGGGGCCTGGGAAAGTAGAGAGGGAGTCCCAAAGACACTAGCCCTGTTGTCAATGCAGCAGACTGTCTGCCTCATCTGTTATTGAGGAAGCAAGTGACTCCCTTTGTTATCTCATGCACATCTTTCTCAGAGGTGGGCGTATTCCCACTTTGGGAAACAGAAGTCAGGTGGATTGAGGCAGAATTTCAGGGAATCATTCTTGAAAGAGATGCTGCACTTTGGCCTAGTTGATCACGACAAACTTGCCAGATGATCGAGTTTCAGGCTGGTTCCTGGGGGCCCTGTTCATTGCTTCCCACCCGGACTTGTGGTTTCCTTGGTGACAGGACAGCTGCTGGGCAGATGGCAGCTTTGGGACCACCGGACTAGCTTCGAAGCTAACTGACTGGCAGTTTTGATTGAAATGAAAAGACTTAGGGTTCCTACTGGCTTTCTTAAATTAAACCTTCCCTCCTGGAGTGAGTTTGTTTATAAATGTTGCATTAGATTAGGGGGTTTTCCAGTGACAAGAGAGTTTCTTTACCAGAGAGGTTGGCTAGTTGGGGCTCCTGGCAGAGTTTTTGCAGTTGGG
>NW_011495064.1:10439119-10442194 GCF_000754665.1 Bison bison bison
GGCTACACCCTCATCTGTTCCCCAAGTGATGCTTCCCAGGGGTGTCTACCAATCAGATCTCAATAGGAAAACAGAAACCACACTGGTCATTCTGACAGAAAGAATTTAACCCAGGCAAGTACTAGAGGCTGAAAAGGCAAACGAGAAATGTCAAGATAAACACAGAGGCAGTAACTGCAGCAGGCAGCTGGGACTAGAGGGCAAAAGGAAGAGACTGGGATCCTAATCAATCAGAAGCTTGGCAGAGGGGCCCAGCAGAGCTGGAACCCAGACCTCCAATGAGAGGCAACTGCCTTGTATCTCTGAGGCTGGTGCTGGGAGTGTAGGAAAAAACAGGAAGACACTGCTTATTCGAAAGAGCTGTCATTGCTGGAGTTATGCTCAGTGAGGAAGGAGAGAGTCCCTGCTCCTTCCTCCAGCCTTGCTGACAGAGCCTAACCTGGAGTCAGTTGGCCACAGAGAATTGCAGTTTGTAGAGTCGTAGCCCCAGGGCCACAGAATGGAGTATAAATGGGTGGGTGTAAGCTGAGAGACGTTGGTTTCGTAACCAGCACAGGAGTCTGAACACAAGGATCAGGGTAGATGACAAGATAGAATACCCAGGCCACAAGTATCCGCATCTTCTCTTTCACTGGTGGACGTCATCCGTGTTTACTTAGTTCTTTGCACATCACAGAGACCTTCTTACATTGTCTTATTTAAAGGCAGATGATGGTAACATGGAGAAGCTGCCTATGTGTTCTGGCCCTGAGGAAAGTGGGAGGCTGTCCTGGGCCCAGCACTGGTCTGCTTCGCCCCCACTTTGTCCCTGAGCTCCTGCCCTCAGGGCCTAGAACGGCCTGGTGCAGCCTGATCTGTGCTTCTCTCATCGAGCGTATTTCTCTAGATCTGGAAGTTTCCAACTTGTTCCTCAGGAGCAGGTGGGAGGGTCACCAAGCAGGACAGTCACTCTGCTCTCCAACCCTGTTTCAGCCAGAATAGCTCCACAGCATTTATTTATCACATTTGGTTTCCAAGTCAGTTTACTTTTGAAGATGAGGTTGTACAGGGAATAGTAGGTGGTAGACCCTTCTCCTAGAGGGAGAGCCTTCCAAATGCCAGCACCAAGATGCCAACAAGGCTGACTTCCAATGATCTTCCCCTCTGAGACGTCCTCTCTCCCTACCAGCCTTAGGCAGGTATCAGTCCCTGTTTATCCCCTTCAGAGGCTAACCCTCCCCCAAACCTCTTAACGGTGACCCTTCAAAGGCATGTTGGTGGGTGGTCCACTGAATGCTCAATGTCTGGGTGCGTGGGTTGCACTCATGTGCAATGTAGGTATAATCTGAGGTCTTGTTTTTTGTTCATATGTTGGTTGATGTGTTTTTCTGCAAGAAGTCTTTTAATCCACCCTAGAGGAAGAGAAAGGGTGGAAAGGGGTGACTCGTAGGAAGGAAGGAATAGTATTTTTCCTTTCCCAAAGGGACCCTGGACCCACACCTGCCACTAACTTTGAAAGTATAAACATGGAGACAGCTGGCCCACACTCCCACCTTCTCTTGCCACTCCCAAGCCCACCCAGCAGGCACTGAAGCACACCTCAGCCCGCAAGTCTAAATCCTACCCAAAAGCCCTCTGCCTTTGGCTATGCCTAAGATGTAGGTGAGCTCACCATAGGCAAGACAGATGGAGGATGAGGCTTATGCAGCTCTAGAAGAGGCTGGAGCATTTAAGCAAGAAATTTTGAGTCCCATGTACCCAAATATGGTCTAAATGGAGGGACTAACCTTGTTTGGCTATATAGGAGTTTTTGCAAAAAGACCAGGTAGTTGGAACATCAAAAGATTACTGTTACTTAAAATCAGACCTCTCAAGTTAAGGAATGTAGCACTTTTCTATGTATGGAAAGATGCAAAAGTCTGGGCTCACTGAAACCATTTATTTTTAGATTCCATATATAAGGGATGTCATATGATACTTCTTCTCTGTCTGACTTACTTCACTCAGTATGACACTCTGTCAGTTCAGTTCAGTCACTCAGTCGTGTCCGACTCTTTGCGACCCCATGAATTATAGCACGCCAGGCCTCCCTGTCCATCACCAACTCCTGGAGTTCACCCAGACTCACGTCCATCGAGTCAGTGATGCCATCAAGCCATCTCATCCTCTGTCGTCCCCTTCTCCTCCTGCCCCTAATCCCTCCCACCATCAGAGTCTTTTCCAATGAGTCAACTCTTCGCATGAGGTGGCCAAAGTACTGGAGTTCCAGCTTTAGCATCATTCCTTCCAAAGAAATCCCAGGGCTGATCTCCTTCAGAATGGACTGGTTGGATCTCCTTGCAGTCCAAGGGACTCTCAAGAGTCTCCTCCAACACGACAGTTCAAAAGCATCAATTCTTCAGCACTCAGCCTTCTTCACAGTCCAACTCTCACATCTATACATGACCACAGGAAAAGCCATAGCCTGGACTAGACGGACCTTTGTTGGCAAAGTAATGTCTCTGCTTTTGAATATGCTATCTAGGTTGGTCATAACTTTCTTTCCAAGGAGTAAGCGTCTTTTAATCTCATGGCTGCAATCACCATCTGCAGTAATTTTGGAGCCCCCCCTAAAATAAAGTCTGACACTGTTTCCACTGTTTCCCCATCTATTTCCCATGAAGTGATGCGACCACATGCCATGATCTTCATTTTCTGAATGTTGAGCTTTAAGCCAACTTTTTCACTCTCCACCTTCACTTTCATCAAGAGGCTTTTGAGCCCCTCTTCACTTTCTGCCATAAGGGTGGTGTCATCTGCGTATCTGAGGTTATTGATATTTCTCCCAGCAATCTTGATTCCAGCTTGTGCTTCTCCCAGTCCAGAGTTTCTCATGATGTACTCTGCATATAAGTTAAATAAGCAGGGTGACAATATACAGCCTTGATGTACTCCTTTTCCTATTTGGAACCAGTCTGTTGTTCCATGTCCCGTTCTAACTGTTACTTCCTGACCTGTATACACGTTTCTCAAGAGGCAGGTCAGGTGGTCTGGTATTCCAATCTCCTTCAGAATTTTCCACAGTTTATTGTGATCCACACAGTCAAAGGCCTGAGT
>NW_011495064.1:10442294-10442672 GCF_000754665.1 Bison bison bison
GTGGCGAGGGGGAGCGCGTCACTGCTCCCGAGCCATGGTAGGGGAATCTGGCCTCGAGACGTGTTGAAGAAGGTCTCCCGAGGTCTTTCTCGGGTTGAGGCAGGAAACCCTGGGTTCCCTCGACTTGTGCAGGTGACCTCAGGGGGCTTCTCATGGTGGCTCTGAGAAGCCAGGGAAACTGGAGGTGGGAGGGGCCTCACGGGACTCCCCTGGGTTTGGTGCATTGGAAGAGGGCCTCATCTCCAGTTGAGGCAGGAACCGCAGGGTAATTCTGACTTCAGACTCCGATCGCAGGGTCCCTGCAGACTGGGGACAGGAGAGTCAGGCCTCGTCTTGGGTTGAGGCATGGAACTCCGCTTGCCTCTCGAGATGACCCGG
>NW_011495064.1:10442772-10450627 GCF_000754665.1 Bison bison bison
ATTTCTCAAGAGGCAGATCAGGTGGTCTGGTATTCCCATCTCTTTCAGAATTTTCCACAGTTTATTGTGATCCACACAGTCAAAAGCTTTGGCATAGTCAATAAAGCAGAAATAGATGTTTTTCTGGAACTCTCTTGTTTTTTCCATGATCCAGCGGATGTTGGCAATTTGATCTCTGGTCCCTCTGCCTTTTGTTCCAAATGGCATGATTTCATTCTTTTTAATGGCTAGTTTAAAAGGTTAGGTTGTTTATTTGAGATGTTTCTAGTTTCTTGAGGGAAGATTGTATTGCTATAAACTTGCCTCTTAGAACTGCTTCTGCTGCGTCTCAAGTTTTGGACCATTGTGTTTCCATTTCCATTTGTCTCTGTTGTTGTTCAGTCACCAATATATTAATCTTTATATTCATGGATATAAAATATACTTGGACAAAAATTTTTATCATCCTCTTCATAAAGTAGTTTTCTCATATAATTTATAAATATGTAATTTTCATGTATTAGATGGTATTTGGGATATTTACATGATGTATAGGGAAAATGGCTACACTTACTGACAAACTTAAATGGTAAAATGTCCTGATTTTAATAATCCTTTAAAAAATGGTCTCAATGTCAAAATTTATGCTCTTGTTTTTTATGTTCTTCTTTCCTTAAATAGTACAAATCAAGAATAATCTCATTTTCGAATTCTTTATAATTTTCATTATTCAGTAGCACTTTTCTGCCCCAATTTAGTAGAAGGAACAATTCGGAACCTAGTGAGCTACATAAACGTGGAGCTGCTTGCTCCCCCTCTGCCCTCCAAAGTGGCTTAGAGTCCTTTTGCTTTCGTGCCCATGTGCCTGGGTTTTTGACTTTCATCACCCTTCTATTTGCTATTGGGCCGTTACCTATCCTTCATTCTTTCTTGTATCCATTTATATAGTTTTAAAAATCATTCCAAAAAAAAAATAATGCTGAGAAACTGGTGATGACCCTCAGACACAGCATCCCTCTACACCAAAGCTCAACTTGGGCAAATCGCTTCCGCTATAATTTGTGGGGGTGAAGTGGAGGCACTGTTTTTGACAAGAAGAAATGAAATGGCGTATGATAGAAAAGTCCCAAACTTCTAGTGATATTCAGCTGCTTTTGTATTAATCACCCAAAGGCTCCCCTTATCAGTAACAAACTATCCTCCAGATAATTGAAATTTGCCAAATATTTTTAAAAAGCATTGTATTCTGATTTTATATAACCAAGAATGATATATCTGAAAAGTCTCACAGCCCCTTACTCAAGGCAAGGAGTAATGCCTGTTGTGTGTGTTTATTTACTCCAGAAAAAAAGAGGCAAGGGCTACAAAGATGATTTCATGAGCTATTAAATATTATCACAACTACCACAAAACCCTTTGTTGTTGTTCAGTGGGTCAGTCATGTGCAAATCTTTGTGACTCCATGGACTGCAGCATGCCAGGTTCCCTGTTCTTCACTGTCTCTCAGAGTTTGTTCAAACTTATGTCCATGGAGTTGATGATGCCATCCAACCATCTCATCCGCTGTTGCCCCATTCTCCTCCTGCCCTCAAACGTTCCCAGCATCAGGGTCTTTCCAATGAATCAGCTATTCACATCAGGTCACCAAAGTATTGGAGCTTCAGCTTTAGCATCAGTCCTTCCCATGAATATTTAGGACTGATTTCCTTTAGGATTGATTGGTTTGATCTCCGTACTGTCCAAGGGACTCTCAAGAGTCTTCTCCAATATCACAATTCAAAAGCATCAATTCTTCAGCACTCAGCCTTCTTTATGGTCCAACTCTCACATCCATACATGACTACCGAAAAAACCATAGCTTTGACTAGATGGACCTTTGTTGGAAGAGTGATGTCTCCGCTTTTTAATATGCCATCTGGGTTTGTCAAAGTTTTTCTTCTAAGGAGCAAGCATCTTTTAATTTTGTGGCTGCATTCACTGTCTGCAGTGATTTTGGAGCCCAAGAAAATAAAGTGTCACTGTTTCCCTGGTTTCCCCATCTATTTGCCATGAAGTGATGGGACCACATGCCATGATCTTAGTTTTTTAATGTTGAGTTTTAAGCTAGATTTTTCACTCTCCTCTTTCACCTTCATCAAGAGGCTCTTTAGTTCCTCTTCACTTTCTGCCATTAGGGTGGTATCATCTGCATATCTGAGGTTTTTGATATTTCTCCCAGCAATCTTGATTCCAGCTTGTGCTTCATCCAGCCTGGCATTTCACACAATGTGCTCTGCATAAAAGTTAGACAAGCAAGGTGATAATGTACAGCCTTGATGTACTCCTTTCCCGATTTTCATCCAGTCCATTGTTCTATGTCCGATTCTAACTGTTGCTTCTTGACCTGCATACAGGTTTCTCAGGAGGCAGGTAAGGTGGTCTGGTATTCCCATCTCTTGAAGAATTTTCCACATTTTGTTGTGATCCACACAATCAAAGGCTTTAGTGTAGTCAATGAACCAGAAGTAGATGTTTTTCTGGAATTCTCTTCTGTGACCCACTGGATGTTGGCAATTTTATCTCTGATTCCTCTGCCTTTTCTAAATCCAGCTTGTACATCTGAAAGTTCTCAGTTCACATACTGTTGAACCCTAGCTTAAAGGATTTTGAATATTACCTTGCTAGCATGTGAAATGAGCACAATTGTGCAGTAGTTTGAGCATTCTTTGGCATTGCCCTCCTTTGGGATTAGAATGAAAACTAACCTTTTCCAGTCTTGTGGCCATTGCCGAGTTTTCTAAACTTACTGGCATATTGAGAGAAGCACTTAAATAGCATCATCTTTTAGGATTTGAAATAGCTTACCTAGAATTCCATCACCCCCACTAGTTTTATTCATAGTAATGCTTCCTAAGTCCCACTTGACTTCAGACTCCAGGATGTCTGGCTCTAGGTGCTACTAAACCATTGGGTTATCTGGATCATTAAGACCTTTTTTTGTATAGTTCTTCTGTGTGCTTTTTCCACCTCTTCTTAATGTCTTCTGCTTCTGTTAGGTCCTTACTGTTTCTGCTGTTTATTGTGCCCATCTTCGTATGAAAAGTTCCCTTGGTATCTCTTATTTTCTTGAAGAGATCTCTAGTCTTTCCCATTCTCTTGTTTTCCTCTATTTCTTTGCATTGCTCACATAAGAAGGCTTTCTTATCTCTCCTTGCTATTCTTTAGAACTCTGCATGCAGATGAGTATATCTTTCATTTTCTCCTTTGCCTTCTGCTTCCCTTCTTTTCTCAACTATTTGTAAGCCCCCTCAGACAATCATTTTGCCTTCTTGCATTTTGTTTACTTGGGGATGGTTTTGGTCACTGCTATGAGTGGTGACCAGTCTTGAAGGTGAATCAGAGAGTCAAAGGTGAATTTGGGGACAGGAATCACAGAAATCAAACAGTGGGGTGGTTTCTGCAGCAATGGCAGTTCTTATATGCAACCAATCACACAGGATGTCTCTGAAGCAGAGTTCCTGACAGCCCAGGGATGGAGTGCCAGTATGGCCTCCCGGGCTGTCATCTCTTCAGCAGCGTCTGAGCAGTGTCAGGGAAGAAGTGGGATGGGTTCCTGGACAGGGAACACTAGAGTCTCCAGGCAGCAGGGGCTCCCCAGTGAGCCACCTGGGCTGGCTCAGAAGTAGGGGAACCACAGCGTGCTTAAAGACTGGAGGCCTTTCCCAGATGCCACTGGACTGTGCCACTCCCAGGGACTCCCACTTCATCCTGGTGAGAGGAAAACTATCCCAATAATACTTGATATTGGACATCTCATTCTCTTGGTGAGGGAGTGTTCAGAGCTAATTTCAGTACTGTGACATTTCTTGCATCCAAATGTCATGAAACAAATTCATACTTGCTTCAAGCATCCCTGGTGGCTCAGACAGTAAAGAATCTGCTGCAATGCAGGAGATCCAGGTTCAATCCCCAGGTAGGGAAGATCCCTAGAGAAGGGAATGGCAACCCACTCCAGTACTCTTGCCTGGAGAATTCCATAGACAGAAGAAGGCTACAGTCCATGGGGTTGCAAAGAGACAGACACAACTGAGTGACCAAAACTTTCATACACAATGTATATAAATTAAATAATACACGGGTATAAATGCCAGTTTCCTGATGCTTTTGCTTTGTGAAGCATGGAGAAATGGCCTGATGGCCACAGAGAAGGCCTAGAAATTTGCCAAGGAAAGCATTGCTTCATCCTGCTTGACCATGAAGGCAGAGCTGGTCCTCTGGGGCAATTCTTGCACCCCAACATGAGGATATTCCTGGCATAACTGAGTAAACCAAAAATGGAATCTTACAAATGCACCCTCTTCAGTCCCAAGGGTCAGCAAGTAGCTGCAGATGATTCTGGCATTTCCCACTGCTTATTTAAAAGGAAAACATTTTTATAATAAAACAAAGAGTATAGGTTTGTCCTTCAGGGGACCTGAAGTCCCAGTACAGTCAAAGGTACCAATTCCTATTTCCATATTCCAGTTGGCACCATTCATGTCTGCATTCCCCGGAAATGGTTTTGCAGCCTGGAGAACAGAGACCATGATTGGAGAAAGAAACATGTTTATCACTAAATGATAGAAAGCAAAAGGTGACATCATCTTTTGATAACACAGAGAGGAAGACCTTCCTGCCCCCACTGCCTGTGGGTGGGACCCTGTGGGCCAGATCTGTGAGGTTTCCTGCAGTGACCGCCACAGTGCCAGGCTTTTCAGGTAACTACAGCAGCAGCAGATGGTGCTTACAAATAACAGACAAAAAATGTTCAAGCTGGGTGAGGAGTTTAAATCTCCTCATTTTACAGAGCAGGATGGCAGGCCAGGAAAGGTGGATGAGCCACCCACACAACCTATGGTGGCAAATGTAATCCTTGTCCACACCAGTGCTCTTGCCAACCTGGGGCAGTGGGTGCCATGTGAAGTGGTTGACATGGACTTCAAGAACATTAAGAAACAGACAAACAGAAACTGTTGTCCAAGAAAAAATCAAAGGCCACCTATAATTCTACCACCAAGAAACTCATAAGTAACATGTCACTCTAGAACACATCCACAGTCACTCTGCCTGTGTTCTCACACCTCTCTCTTTGTCTCATTCTATGCTCTGCACCAGAGAATACAGAGTTTTTAGTCACTTCTTGAAGGGTTACAGCATTGCCCATCTACTAGGTCACAAAGGAAGACTTGATAAATTCCAAAGACCGAATATCAACCAGATCATGTTCTCAGACCATAATGCCAAAAAATTGGAAATCAATCACAAAAGAGTGGGAGTTGGGAGTTAGAGGTGTGATGCAGGGAGCCCTAAGCCAGTGCCCTGTGACAACCTCGAGGGATGGGAAGGGGAGGGAGGTTGGAGGGGCTCCAAGAAGGAGGGGACATATGTACACCTAATACCAATTCATGTTGATGTATGGCAAAAACCATCACAATATTGTAAAGTAATGATTCCTTAATTAAATATATATATACATATATATATTTTTTATCTTATAAATTTCAATACTGGAAACTAAATGAGAGTACTAAAATTTATAAGGTAAAAAAAAGCATATACCATATTACTAATTACTTAGAATTCCAATGAAATGGCAATGTATTAAAATTTGTGGAGCTTAGTAGATAGAGCAGAATTTGTAACTTCAAATATAAGCTAAACTGTTCACTTAAGAAGCTGAAACAGGAGCAACAAAGCAAGCTCAGGAAACAAGAAGGAAAAAAAAAAATAAACAGTGAAAATCAATGAATGGGAAAAAAAAAACAAAAAATAACAAAATTCATAAGCTAATTCTTTAAAAAGATAAATGAAGCAAAATTCTGGCAAAACTGGTTAAGGAAAGAGGTGAGAAAGAGACATTATATATTAAAATGGACATATATACAATGAAAACGGGGAAAATTACAGACATACAAAAATAAAAGAATAATGCAATAACCACTTTGAAGCAGTCTTGCTAAGACACTGAATCTACATTTGATCAAGAATTGAGTTTAAACTACCAATTTACAGGAATACAGAGGACAGATCAATCTAGAGATGCAATCATGGGAAACCCTAGGCAATGTGATTTCTTCATAAGAGAGGGAAAACAGAGTTGGAAAGGAACAGAAGGTTACGAGAGATTAGAAAACAGGCAACCAAGCCCAATATGTAGGTTTTGTTTGGATTCTGTTTTTTTTTTTTGTAATATTTATGAGACAGTTGGAAGTTTAAACACTGGGTATTTCTTGACATTGAGAAATTGTGAATATTTGGGGAGGAGATGATGGCATTATGAGTAGACTGAAAAAAATACTGGAGCATTTATAGTTGTCATGATAAAAAGTCTGAGCTTTGCTTCAAAATAATATGAAAGGGGATGAGAATGGAGGTATAGACAAAATAAAATTGGCCTTGTGCTTCTACTGAAGCACAGAGGATTCAGTATTCTGTATACATTTACATGTGTAAGTGAAAAAAGGGAGAAAACGGCCCAGCCTTTTTTGTGAAGTTAATGTAATTTTTACTTAAAAACAAATCTGGACAATACAAAAGAAAAAAAATGAAGGCCCCATTTCACTTATGAATGAGAATGCAAAAAGTACAATGCTAGGTGATCTCCATCCAATAATACACCAAAAGATATGGTTTATCCCAGAAATAGAGGAAGATTTTCCAGAGAATGCATAGTGCTATTCATTACAGTTAAGACTAAAGGGAAAAAACCATCATCTCTTTCAATAAATGCAGACAAAGCCTTTAATGTACATCTATTGAAGATTTTATAATTAAAAAATCTTAGCAAACTAGGAATAGAAAAAAGAAGTTCCTTAAATTGGTACCCCAAAACTGACATCAAAAAATTTTCTTAATGGAGAAAATTTGGGCACATTTCTTTTAAGATTGGGAAGGAGACAAAATGTACTATTACTGCTACTATATAGCAGAGCTAGAGATCCTAGTCAATATGGTAAGAAAAGAAAAAAGTTTTAGTGATTTGAAGGGAAAAATAAAACTGCAATTATTTATTTAAAAATATGATAATCTGCATAGAAAAACAACAAAATAAACAACCTATTACAATTAATAATAAAATTAAGCAAGGTTATTAGAAATAAGGTCAATATACACAAATTTCTAACTTTTTTCTACACCAGTGCCTCCCAGCAAAGAGTGATTTTGCCTTGCAGGTAGGATTGATAAATTTGACAAATCAATTTTAAAACAACACCCAGTTTAATTTGAATTTTAGATAAGCAATACACAATTAAACATGTCCTGTACAAAAACTGGGACAAAATATTAAGTGTTAGTGTTTTATGTGAGAATCCCACTCCAACAGGAATTCTGACAATGTCTGAAGACATTTTCAGATATCAAAGGGAAGGGCTGCTACGGGCATCCATGGTGTAAGACAGGGATAGTACTAACATCCTGCAACACACAAGACACCTTCTTTTGAAAAGGATTATCCAGCCCCAAACCTTAACAGTGCTGAGGCTAAGAATCCCTGCAGTAATCAACCAGAAAATATAATGAAAATCAGGGATCATGCACAAGTGTAAACTGTCTCAGTTCAGTTCAGTCGCTCAGTAGTGCCCGACTCTTCGTGACCCCATGGTCCACAGCACGCCAGGCCTCCCTGTCCATCACCATCTCCCAGAGTCCACCCAAACTCATGTCCATTGAGTCAGTGATGCCATCCAACCATCTCATCCTCTGTCGTTCACTTATTCTCCCACCCTCAATCTTTCCCAGCATCAAGGTCTTTTCAAATGAGTCAGCTCTTCACATCAGGTGGCCAGAGTATTGGAGTTTCAGCTTCAGCATCAGTCCTTCCAATGAACACTCAGGACTGATCTCCTTTAGAATGGAC
>NW_011495064.1:10450727-10452219 GCF_000754665.1 Bison bison bison
AAGCCAGCCACTGTTTCCCCATCTATTTGACATGAAGTGATGGGACCAGATGCGATGATCTTCGTTTTCTGAATGTTGAGCTTTAAGCCAACTTTTTCACTCTCTTCTTTCACTTTTATCAAGAAGTTCTTTAGTTCCTCTTCACTTTCTGCCATAAAGGTGGTGTCATCCGAATATCTGAGGTTATTGATATTTCTCCCAGCAATCTTGATTCCAGCTTGTGCTTCCTCCAGCCCAGCATTTCTCATGATGTATTCTGCATATAAATTAAATAAGCAGGGTGACAATATACAGCCTTGATGTACTCCTTTTCCTATTTGGAACCAGTCTGTTGTTCCATGTCCAGTTCTAACTGTTGCTTCCTGACCTGCATACAGATTTCTCAAGAGGCAGGTCAGGTGGTCTGGTATTCCCATCTCTTTCAGAATTTTCCACAGTTTATTATGTCAGTCAAAGGCTTAGGTATCAACAAAATTCATAAAGCCTTTATAAGAGAAAATTTTGAAACTCTGAGAAAAGGAGAAAAGATTATAATGCACAGAGAGACATTCTATGTTCTTATAAACATTCAAAAGGTCAATTCTATCCCTCAAATCAGTAATTTCATTGCACCTCTAAACAAAATTTAAGCTGGTTTTTTTTTCAGGGATTTGATAAACTTACTCTAAAATTTATATGGAGGAATAAAGGACTATGAGTAGCACAAATTTGGAAAAGAAAAGAAGAAAGATTTGCCTTGCTAGATAAAGCACTCTAGCAAGTCCTGGTAATAGCAAATGTCTGTTAGTGGTTCAAGGACAAACAAAACAGATCAATGGGGCAGAAAGGAGTCCTCAGAAACAAACCCTCAGGAACTTAATATATTCAGAAGAAGAGTTATGGATCAGTGAGAAAGAGTAGGCTTACTAAGGACACAAAGGAAAAAAAGCACTGTACTTTACCTGATATTACATAGAAAGATGTAATATCAGGTTTTACAATAACCCTTAAAAAAAGTAAAACTATTAATAACTTTAATAGAAGACAATATTAATGGGATAAGGGTGAGAAGGTCAAAGTTACAAACCATAAAGCAAAAAAGAATTGATGGGTTTGGTTTTTCCAAAAGAAAGGATTCCTAGTCAACAAAGAATACAGTGGACAAAATTAATAGATTGGGAGAAGTTACATTCAATACCTGAAGCCAACAAGGGACTGATAATCTAGATTAAATAAGAGACTCCAGCAAATCAGCAAAAGAAAAGAAAGAACCCTGGTTGAAAAATCAGCAAAGAAAATGACCAGGCAGTTAACTGAAGGAAACATAAAAAGAGATGGTGAAAGTCATAGTGGGGAAATGTAAATTAAAACAGTCATATCATCTCACTTTATACTAAGCACGTTAATAAAATGTAGAGCACAAGGTAAGTTGCCACTAGGGTTATTAGTGGCCGGGGGTAGCCTTTTAGGAGAGTAATTTGGCAAGACAGGATCAAATTAAGCAAATGCACAA
>NW_011495064.1:10452347-10485423 GCF_000754665.1 Bison bison bison
GGTGGGTACATGCCCAGAGAAATAATTACGAAGATAATTAATGTGCAAAGCTGCTTGTTGCAGTGATGTTTGTGTAGCTGGGCTGAGTCAATCCACAAGTCTATTACTGGAAGCACAGATGGGAAAGCACACAATAGGATTTTTATGCAGTAACTGGAAGTAATGACTTAAAATGCGCACAATAGAAGCATCCACGAGTTTTTTCTTTTTTAAGGCAAAAAGTGATTTTTTTAGCCAACAGCATTTTGTAAATTAAAAATCACGCACACGAGACACACAAATAAGTTGCACATCAATACAATAACATGATTGCCACTTGTGAGAGAAAAATGGGCAAAAGGATAAAAGGTAATAAGAAAATAAAAAAGCAAGAAAGGTCCTTGCAAAGACTAGAAAATGTCTTGAATGATGGGGGTTGGGGGATGGGGGCGGTGGGCATTTAAGTAATCTAACCTTCTGCCCCTGGTGCCCAAACTGAAGGAAATGCAGCAACAAACAAGCAAGAGAGAGGTAAGACAAGCTGGCAGAGGCTGGAAAAGCTACTTCCAAGCCAGACACAACCTGGGTGCACTGTCCTTTGTTTGAAGGAAACCGATTTCCCCAGTGGTGAGGAGCCCTACGGACGAGGTGGGAGTTGTATAGGGAGCAGCCTGAGGGAAATCTGTCAGTATGGGTGGCCCAGAGGCTTACAGGGTCTCTGAGTGCAGAAACCTGAGATAACTTTCTTCTGAGCATCTTCAGTTCAGTTCAGTTCAGTCGCTCAGTCATGTCCAGCTCTTTGTAACCCCATGGACTGCAGCACACCAGACTTCCCTGTCCATCACCAACTCCCGGAGCTTGCTCAAACTCCCGTCCATCGAGTCGGTGATGCCATCCAACCATCTCATCTTCTATTGCCCCCTTCTCTTTCTGCCTTCAATCTTTCCCAGCATCAGGGTCTTTTCTAATGAGTCAGTTCTTTGCATCAGGTGGCCAAAGTATTGGAGCTTCATTTTCAGCATCAGTCCTTCAATGAATATTCAGGACTGATTTCCTTTAGGATTGACTGGTTTGATCTCCTTTCAGTCCAAAGGAGTCTCAGGAGTCTTTTCCAACACCACAGTTCAAAAGCATCAATTCTTCAGCACTCAGCTTTCTTTCTGGTCCAACTCTCACATCCATAATGACTACTAGAAAAACCATAGCTTTGACTAGACGGACCTTTTTTGGCAAAGTGATATCTCTGCCTTTTACTATGCTGTCTAGGTTGGCCATAGCTTTTCTTCCAAGGAGCAAGCATCTTTTAATTTGATGGCTGTAGTCACCATCTGCAGTGATTTTGGAGCCCAAGAAAATAAAGCCTGTTACTGTTTCCATTGTTTCCCCATCTATTTGACATGAAGTGATGGAACCACATGCCATGACCTTAGTTTTTGAATGTTGAGCTTTAAGCCAACTTTTTCACTCTCCTCTTTCACTTTAATCAAGAGGCTCTTCAGTTCCTCTTTGTTCTCTGCCATAAGTATGGTGTCATCTGCATATCTAAGGTTATTGATATTTCTCCTGGCAATCTTGATTCCAGCTTATGCTGTATCCAGCCCGGCGTTTCACATGATGTACTCTGCATATTAGTTAAACAAACAGGGTAACAATATACACAGCTTTGAAGTACTTCTTTCCTAATTTTGAACAGGTCCATTGTTCCATGTCTGGATCTAACTATTGCTTCTTGACCTGCATACAGGTTTCTCAGGAGGCAGGTAAGATGGTCTGGTATTCCCATCCCTTGAAGAATTTTCCAGTTTGTTGTAATCCAGTCAAAGGCTTTAGTATAGTCAATGAAGCAGAAGTAAATGTTTTCCTGGAATTCTCTTGCTTTTTCTATGATCAAATGGATGTTGGCAGTTTGATCTCTGATTCCTCTGCCCTTTCTAAATCCAGCTTGTCCATCTGGAAGTTCTCAGTTCATGTACTGTTGAAGCCTAGCTTGGAGAATTTTGAGCATGACCTTGTTAGTATGTGAAATGAGTGCAATTGTATGGTAGTTTGAACATTCTTTGGCATTGCCTTTCTTTGGGATTGGAATGAAAACTGAACTTTTCCAGTCCTGTGGCCACTGCTGAGTTTTCTAAATTTGCTGGCATATTTAGAGAAGCACTTAAACAGCATCATCTTTTAGGATTTGAAATAGCTCAACTGGCATTCCATCACCTCCACTAGCTTTGTTCATAGTAATGCTCCCTAAGGCCTGCTTGACTTCACATTCCAGGATATCTGGCTCTAGGTGAGGGATCACACCATTGTGATTATCTGGGTCATGAAGATCTTTTTTGTACAGTTCTTCTGTGTATTCTTGCCACCTCTTAATATTTTCTGCTTCTGTTAGGTCCATACTGTTTCTGCCATTTATTGTACCCATTTTTGCATGAAATGTTCCCTTGGTGTCTCTAATTTTCTTGAAGAGCTCTCTAGTCTTTCCATTCTATTATTTTCCTCTATTTCTTTGCATTGCTCACTTAAGAAGGCTTTCTTATCTCTCCTTGCTATTCTTTGGAACTCTGCATTCAGATGGGTCTATCTTTCCTTTTCTCCTTTGCCATTCACTTCTCTTCTTTTCTCCCCTAATTGTGAGGCCTCCTCAGACAACCACTTTGCCTTTTTGTATTTCTTTTTCTTGGGGACGGTTTTGATCACTGCCTCCTGTGCAATGTTATGAACCTGTGTCCATAGATCCTCTATCAGATCTAATCTCCTGAATCTATTTGCCTCACAAGTAGGGTCAGTGGGAGACACTGCATAAAATTAGAAAGAAGTCAGGTGTTTCTAACCACCTTCCACCCCAGCTCTATGGTTCTAGCTTCTGACCCAGCCATTAGGATAGAAGTGGAGTTGTTTGATGTTGCTAATCTCTGGGTTGCTCCTCTACACTGTGGAACTTCTCAGCTCTACTATTACCTCTGTAACCAAGTCCCTGTGTTAAAATCTGTTTGAATTAACTGTAGTAGATTGTCTTCCTGACCAGATCCTGGTACAAGTTAGGCAGACCCCTATTTTGTTATTTTAAGTCATGCAATCACAAATACCCTTAAAGATAAATCTCGGTCTCCAACTATGTCTATTTCCTCTCACAAATTTCTAGAAAACTGTACAGAACATTGTTTTTTTAATGGACACTGCCTATTCCTCTCCTAAATGACTGCACTTTGTACTTCTATCAATAGTATATAAGTATGCTCCTATAAGCTCATCAATTTGAAGTCAGAAAAATAGCATCTACTTTAATTTTCCTTTCCTTCACCACTAGCAAGTTTGAATTTTGTGTTCTGCCTATCTCTATCATTCTGTCAGCCTTTATCTGCTCCTTCTTCAGCTATTGTCAAGCAGGGCCATGTCAATATCATCAGTGGGTATCACTAAGAACTTGTAAGAAATTTAAGAAATTGAAAGAAGTTTATTTACCAGGTTTGTATTTTGCTTATTAAGGAGAGGGTTTTAAAAGATGGTAAGGAGAGGATAGAGGCAAGTTCTTTTTAGAGTTCATATAAGTAAGGGCTTTATATCTTGAATGTGAATCATATATACCTACAGAGTCTAGCCAGAGTCCCTGAGGGTTCTGCCTCATCTCAGCCAAACTGCTTTAAAACAGCAGACTGCTGCACCAGCCATGGTTTCAGCGGTGCTTGAAATCCAGGGGCTCAAACACAGCCTAGGAAAAATCATCTAGCTTCCCATTCCATTGGCACTGTGTTTCCGGAGTGAGAAATATCTGGCGTCAAGGCCAAGTGTTGGCCACATGCCTGTCAAGCACGTGTAGTCAAAACCAAAACCCTCAGCAATTACTGTAGCTACCAGGCTCTGCGGTCCATGGGATTTTCCAGGCGAGAATACTGGAGTGGGCTGCCATTTCCTTCTCCAGGGGATCTTCCCAACCCAGGGATCGAACCCGGGTCTCCTGCATTGCAGACAGATGCTTTACCCTCTGAGCCACTAGGGAAGCCCCTCAGATAGGTTAGGAAATACTAATATGCTTGAAAGATGACTGCACTCTTGAAAAGTCTCATGAATCACACGTGAAATATTTGAAAAATGTTAAAATTTATTAATAATAGTTAACATCACACAGTTAATCCAACTAGTTCTTTATTGTACATGACAACATCTTCACTAGACTGAGTGCTCAAGGGTTTGAGATGATCTGCTACTGAGTACATCGCAGTCATAGATTGAGTCAATATACTTACACAGGCAAAGCAGCGTCAGCAACGAACTATCACCTAACTGGGAACACAACCATTCAAAACACATTTTCCACCGTTCCGTTTTAGAAGCCACACACACAGCTCTACCTTTTAAAAATGTGCAATTTCATAGATGGTGCCTAATCTTTCAAGTTTAAAAGTTAAAGTTCACTTCTATTTCTTGGGCATCCCTTAGTGATACACAAATCTAGACACTGTTCTCACTACAAGTTTGATAAATGTGCAAAATTTGGGTGCTTTGAGTTGTGTCGTTCCATTTTTGTTTTGATCCTTGTATCCTACTCAACATTGTTAAAAGGCCTTCCCCTCTTTATTATGAAGTATATGGGTTAAATAAAAATATTAAAATGATTTAATATTTTAGGGCAGAAGTGGGCTCTCAGATTCAGGATTAACTGCACTATAAAAAGTAGGGTAAGGAAGGTTTTAGGTCCCTTTCCCTCTCTACCCAAGCAGTTTGAAATAAATACTTCTTGTAAAAACAGCTTAGCCTAGAAGTCTGTGGACAATACCTCTTATAGAACATTTACAAAACAAACCCAAGGTGAAATTTGCTAGAAGGGTACAAATCCACCAAACATGCTGTCCCTGAAGTTTTGTATGTTTGATTAACAGTTTGGTTTTGGTTTGCTATCAACAATTAGACCATTTTGCAAATATTTTTGGTGACTTCCTTTATCTTGTTAGAGAGGTTTAAAATACTACTAACTGCCCTAAGACAGAAGATTGCTAAGCAGTGAATGATTCCTGTTTCCTTTGTTAACATCTCATGTAATATTGTGCCAGAAAAGTTTCTAGACGGAGCAATCAGTTGGTGTGGTTTCTTCAGTCCACAGTCACAACCCCCTTCACGCTATCCCCAGACACCTTCCAAGTTTCTGAGTCTGCAGGGAAAGGAGGAGCTGCTTGACTGTTCGCTCACTTTAATGATGTTTTCCTTCTCTTTCTGCATATGAATGAGGTATTTCTAGTAACCGATCAGTATATCTTCATCTTCCATCCTTTTAACTACATTGATCTATTGAGACCCTGTGTATTTATAGACATAACAAATGAACATATAAATACATTACATATAAAGGATCATACAGTGTCAAGATGAAGGAGCAGATGCACTTCATGAACTAAATACATTTCAAATATAAATTAAAATGAAAATACAGTGTTTCCACTTCTGCAGGAAAAAATTTTAAAACAGACCAAAAAGTCTTCCCGCCCCCAAAGGTCCACTGCTTACTGATGACCTGTGAACCTACTCCCAGGACTCTAGGCTTTGGTTTAGCTTGATCAGACTCAGGATGCTTTGATTCCAGGAACGGCATCCACTGGAACCCACTAGGCAAATGCTTATAGATGAGGTTGAAGAGGGGCTGCCAGATGGCTATCCATGGACTTCCCCTCCATTGCCGCCCCTCCTCCCTGCCTGTGGGAGGATCAGGCTCAAGTCAGTGGAGACCTCTCAGCTCTCTGAGAGGAGAAATAGCACCAACCTTCAAGCTGGGGGATGCTTTCCACATAAAAATGTCATGGTCAGGCTTCAAGGTGAAGCAAACATATTTTTTATTATTGTCCCCATCCTGTAGGATTATACAGGGGCATAGAATTTGGCCAGGGGGATTACTAAAGATTAAATCCTTTTTTCGAGTTTTAAGAAAATCAATGGTAATGGTTGTGAAAAGTGTGAACAAATTGTATTTATCTCAGGAGAGCCAAGGCTTGGGAACCAAACTCTACATTGAGTAGACAGAGACAAAACCTAGTCCAATGAGGTCCTCTCTGCCAAGGAAAAGCCTAGGGGTCTGTTTCTGACACAAGGGGAATGGCATCTTATAATTTAAAGCAGGAAAGAAGGAAAACAAGAGAAAGTCCTTCCAATTGCAGGGGCTCTACCGTTGTCCAGCCTCTCGGATGCGGCAGGCCACAGCAGTGATGAGAGCTGCCCCCTTCCCACTGCCATCTTCTGACTCCAGGAAGGATACATCACATTTTGGAGCCAAGTCCTTCACCGTCTCATGCATGACTTTGGCAAAGCTGAAAAAGTTGGGAGGAAGACAGAATAAAATATCTTAGTCACGATAGATTTGTGTCCTGAAAGATAGTGCCCTAAGAAGTGATGCTGGAAACCTAGGAATAATTGAGATGGAGAAGAGGATGATAGCTACCATCCTAGTTTAATACCATAGTATTAAATACCATAGTATTAAACACTATGTATTGTGTTTCAGAAAACTGAGGTTTGGAGAGACTAGCAACATGCCCAAGTTCTATGTCACAGTGGGCAACAGAAGCTAAGTGAGAAGCTAAGATTCAACTCTAGGACAAAAGCCTGACATTATGGCCAGCTGTGTTCTTAAAAGAGCAGTCATTTATGCATGGCTTGCAGAAGTGCCTGTTCATCAGCTCTAGAGGGGAGGACCAAGTCCCATACATGTGATACTACACTTTCCAGAGATATTAACTCATATCAGAGTCATGTCTCACCCAAAATTTCATTAAAGGCAAAAGGAGCAGACTTAGGAGTGTGTTGTTGGGAGATGACAAGAATC
The DNA here is from genome assembly GCF_000754665.1 of Bison bison bison. Lineage (NCBI taxonomy): Eukaryota > Metazoa > Chordata > Mammalia > Artiodactyla > Bovidae > Bison > Bison bison. The sequence continues at coordinate 10,459,132 of NW_011495064.1, forward strand.
AAAGATTCTTCCTGACATGGGACTAGAGGAAGAGACCCTTTGCCATTATCTACCCACTAGAGCAGGGTCAGGTTGCTCCTCCCCACTGGCAGCTGAGAATGGAGGTCCTAACATCAAGCCCCAGTGCTAGTGGCTGGACTTCTGTCCCACTTCCAACCCTCACTTGAGACTGAGGTTCCTGTTATCACAATGACACTGAACATCAATAAGAGAAATTTAGAGCTTCTCAGGGTCCACTCTTTGCACGAACTGTAGACTCTGGGCAAGCTTCTCAACTTCTTGAAACAATCATGGTGACACAGATGACAAGTCAATCAATGAGTCTCTCCATCCTACCTTCCGCTGAGCAAGGGGCACAGCTCTGTTCTTTTAAGTTTTAGTTGAAGAGCTTCTACGGGAAAGGGACTGAGGTATATCCTGATTTTAAAACAATTTATTCAAAATATATGCAAGTGAGAGAAGAAAGGAGAAGAGAAATAGTGATGAGAGGACAAAAGGGGAAGAGATGGACAAAGACAGAAGAAAGAGTAAAAAGAAAAAGGACTTCAGTATTTCCATACTGAATTTGATGAGGGTGGCAAACTGCTTCTATAGAGGGCTAGACAATTGATACTTTGAGCTTTGTGGTCATATAGTCTGCTGTTAATAGCCAAAAGCAGCCATAGACAACACATAAACAAGTGGGCATGGCTGTGTTTCAATAAAAGTTTATTTACAAAAAGTTGTGGCTATAAGCTGCCAACTCCTACCCTAGACGATGGAAAAAAATGCTCCAGATTTCCCGCATACGAGAACATTGGCAGAAGCACTGTTTGAAATAGTCAAAATCTAGAAATAACCCAAATACTCATCATTAGGATAAATTATAGCTTAGTCACTCAAAGGTTACAGCCCTGAAAATTAATGAACTATGATTGCAGACTTCAGTGTTGAGGCATCTAAAAACCATACATGCAGTGTGAGAAAAACCAGTCACAAAAGAAAAGATGCCATGGGATTCCCCTTATGGTAAATTCAACATTAAGTAAAGCTGGGACTTCCCTGGTGGTCCTGTGGCTAAGACTGTGCTTCCAATGCAGGGGGCTCAGGTTCGATCCCTGGTCCAGGAACTAAGATCCCATATGCTGCTCAGTGCAGCCAAAAAAAATTAAGTAAAAATAAACACTATAGATGCATATATAAAATATGGGAGGAAAAAAGTGACAAACTTAATCACCTCAGCACTTATGGTGGGGAAAATGAAGGGTGCAACTGGGAGGAGCTCCCAGGGGGCTTCCAAGCTGGATGGTAAAACACAGACCTACTTCTAGTTATTAATCTTTAAACTATAATATATGCACTATATATACTCTTTGGAATGTCTGAAAATTTGCCATAAAATAAAGAGAAAGGAAAGCAGGCAAAGAATGAAGAGATGTGGGGAGAAAGGTGGGCAGGAAGAGTGGCGATTGGGCACTCACTGAGGATGTAGCTTGTAGAGGGTCCCGTCCACACCCACGGTCACTTTGAGGGTGTCCAGCCCACGGTTTTCTCGTATTTTGTCTACTACAGCGGCCATGCCTGCACCACAGAGCTGGGCTGCCCGTCGAGCCACCACGGTGCACACCTCCTTGACGATGATGCTGTCATCACACGTGCTCTCGAGCCCTAAGTGGTGGAGGATGGCACGGACCTGCAGCAGGGCCAGGCAGTCACTGGGGCAAGAGGAGACAGCCAGTGGTCAGTGACGTCCCAGAGGGCCTGATGGCTTGCCACTCCAGAGCCTGGCTCCTTCATCAGAAGCAGTTCTGGGGGACCTGGACTTCCAAGGGCTGGGGGTAAAAGCTACCATCCGTGAGAGGTGGTTCCATTTTTAAACTCAATTCAGGAACTAGTGCTTATCACACCGGCCCACATGGACAGGAACACAAAGAAACAGCTCCCCATTCCACTTTATCTAGGCAAGTGTATCTGCTGCTACAAAACTGATACTCAAAAGGACTGGCCATGATTCCACTTATTTGGAAATAGCAAAGACAGTGATGATGCTAATATATGACAGTTTTCAGTTGCAAAGCCCTTTCCTGTCCAATCTCTCATTGTCCACAGCCCAGCAGGACGAGCCTCAACAACAACATTAGATGCCTCTTCTACTTCTCCTCCCCCACTCTGAGTGGTCTGAATCTACCTGTGCTCTATATATAGAAGAAGAAAATAGACATGTAAACTGGAACAGTATTCTGTTTACTGGTGCAGATAACTTAGGGCTCCCTCATGTAGGCTGTCTAGTTCCTGTTTTTCAATATGCCTGAGAGTAATATTAATGACAGCATTAATTCCCAGAAGGCTCTGAAACTCAGCATTCTAATTTAGAGCAGACTTCTCTTCTCTACCATTAAACTGGGGAAGAAGGCCTCGCTTTAATGAGCCACCACAGGGTGCCACTTGATCCTGGTTGCCTATTACTGCAGCCAGTGGTTACGAAGGTCCTTCTTGCCAAGCACAGGGGCTTCGGTGAGTTATCTTCCGCTGTGCATTCCCATTTACATTCTGTGAGCAGCTATCTTTCTTTCTACCTTTGAAATTAGTGTAGAACCAGCAATACTGCTTTGCACAGGTTCATCCAGGTCAGCATGATTTTTCACGAGAATATCATATATTTTCCCTTAAAATGCCAATTGTTCATAAAGTACTTTAAAACAGCACTATATAGAGACAAACACGTTAGCTACTAAACTGACCTTTATGTAAGCCACACCCTGATCGTACCTGAACTGTGAAAATCCCAGCTTGTCTGTCCATGAAAAGGACACATGGCCCATCCTACTCCAGGCCCTAAATTCTCACCTCTCGATCTGAGACAGGAACTTGGTTTCAAAGATTCCCCTTGTCTTGAGCCGCTCTGAGATGCGGCCACGGAAGAGCAGCCCACGCTTGGTGAAATCGATGAGGATGTTACGAACAATCTCGCCCAAGTACATGCCGCTGATCATTTTCTCAAACCTGCAATGCAAGTAATGTTCATGGAGGTTAAAAAAGAAGTGTAGGATGTGCTGATACAGACCAGTCTTCACTACATTAGAAGGTAGAGAGCATACAGATTCCCGCTAGTGGAACAGGAAATGCTATCTGACTCACTTAGGCAGGATTCCTGGCATCCACACGTACTGACTCATAGCATTCAGTAAAATGTGTCCTGAGGCCTAAGGGATTCCCTGAATTGACTCCATTTAATGCGTTCATTTTCCTTCCAAGGCTTATTCCTGACTTCTCAAGAAGGAACTCACACCAGACCCCACCCCACTTCCAGAAGAGCAGGATACTGAATCTTAATCCCGGATGTTGCTGAGAATTTAGCATGCTTTCCCTTCAACCTAATCATTTATTGCTTAAATAACTAGTGCCAGCTGAGAACTAAACTGGCCAAGAGAACTGGACGTGACTACTCAATAGTTTGAGGGTCTTCCGGCTCTGCCTAGTGCCTTTAAAAATATCAGCATTCTCGATTTCAACCAAGACTCCATCATCATTTAATCTTGTCTTACTCCAGCCTGTTTTCTTTCATTAATGTTGTCTGGCTGGTTCCTGGAGGCACTTTAGCCTGTGGCCTCTACTATAGACAAATGTTTGCAAAGGATAATCCGCAGAAGTACAGTCCCTGGTTAATCCAATTAGGAAACACTACATTCAACCTCTTCCTAATGGGACCCCACCACAACAAGGGCTTGGTGATGCTGGGGCTGCCCCCTTGTCCAGGATGACAATAGAGGATGCTATACACTGGATGGATGGAGAAAGGCTTGCTCCTATTCGCTTCCTGGTCCTACCTGCCTTGGCCCACCAATGCTTCTTCACCCTGATGGCAACAAGTGGTTCAACTGTCTGTTTTCCCTCAAGTCCCACACCTAGGTTTTAACACTTTCTCTCACCTGTCCAGTCCTCACAGTAGGAGCTGCTTCCTACATGTATACTAACTTCTGTGCTACTCAGCAACCCCCTTTGATCTTTTCATCCCTCTAAAACCTGGGTGACCAACTCCAGTTCTCCTTGCAACATAACTGTTGTGATTTTGTTTTCCCAAATGGACTTCGAGACCATCACAGTTCAACAGGGCAAAAAGGACTTAACCCAGAACTTCCCAGATGTATCTGAGAAGAAGCCCTTTCCAAAGAAATCTCTTCTGTTAACATCTCAAGAGAATGAGCATCCTGGGATTTGCTGTTGTGGGTGTCTCATCACTGTTTAGTTCTGAGATAAACATACCAGAGCCCACACGCAGCTGGGCGCCTACCTCTGTCTGCCAGGGTTGAGGGAAAGTTCATCCACAGCTGCATCAAACTCTGTGCGCAAGTCATCGAGGCATCCGTTGTCCCCGAAGGCCCCCCACTCCATGTTGACACACATCCGCCCCTCTTCCCCTTCCACCAGCTCAACATTCCGCATCTCCTCCATGTAGCAGGCATTGCTGCCTGTGCCTGCCAATCAAGAGAGGTCAGTCAGGGCCTCCCTCAGCACCATCCCCCACCTCCCAGGCTCTGTGACCCTGCAGGGGAAAGATAGTCCAAGTCCTCACCAACAATGAGGCCGACTTCACAGTGAGGGTCTTCATAGCCACAGGTCATCATAGTCCCAACTGTATCGTTCACCACAGCAACCACATCCAGGTCAAACTCCTGAGAACAACAGCAGATCCCAATCCCCAAATGAGCTACAATATTCTCCCTCAGACACATGTAGGGGAGATTTAGATGTGTATAAAACTTATTGGTGGCTCAGAGGTTAAAGCGCCTGCCTGCAATGCAGGAGACCTGGGTTCGATCCCTGGGTTGGGAAGATCCCCTGGAGAAGGAAATGGCAACCCACTCTAGTATTCTTGCCTGGAGAATCCCATGGACGGAGGAGCCTGGTGGGCTACAGTCCATGGAGTCACAAAGAGTTGGACACGACTGAGCGACTTCACTTTCAAAGCTTATATAAAGAAAGCTGAGTGCTGAGGAATTGATGCTTTTGAACTGTGGTGTTGGAGAAGACTCTTGAGAGTCCCTTGGACTGCAAGGAGATCCAACCAGTCAATCCTAAAGGAGATCAGTCCTGAGTGTTCATTGGAAGGACTGATGCTAAAGCCGAAACTCCAATACTTCAGCCACCTCATGCAAAGAGCTGACTCATTGGAAAAGACCCTGATGCTGGGTGGGATTTGGGGCAGGAGGAGGTGACGACAGAGGATGGGATGGCTGGGTGGTCGATGGACATGGGTTTGGGTAAACTCCGGGAGTTGGTGATGGACAGGGAGGCCTGGCGTGCTGCCGTTCATGGGGTCGCAAAGAGTCGGACACGACTGAGCGACTGAACTGAACTGAACTGAACTGACAGTTTATATAGCAGGGCTTATTTGCTCTGCTCAAATGTCACCTCCTCAGAAACCTTCCCTGGTTATACTATTTAAAAGAATGCGCTTCCCCAGCCCCACTCACCCTGTCCTTACCCAACTTCATTTCCTTCATAGCACAAAAGTACCTGACATTAGCTCACGGTTTGTTTATAGAATGAGAGCTTGTGGCCATTCCTGAATCCCCAGTTGCCTAGAGGAAGGCTTGACAGACCATGGACACTCACAAACTGCTGAAGGACTACAATAATTATCCCTGTGACCAGCACAACTGCACTTAACAGTTCCCCCCGCTTTTGTACACAGAGACCCCTTCAGGCCTCGTGCTCTGCCTCCCCTACCTCTCGCCGGTGGATGGCTTCCTTCAGCAGCATAACTACGTCCTCACCCTCGCAGCCAGACGCCTTGAAGCCTTTAGTCCACTTCAGGAGGATGCTCTAAAAATCACACATGTGCAGGGAGGTGGATATCAGAGAAGGACTCTTGGCTCATTCTCTAGTTGTCAACCTCACAGGTTATCAGAGGCCCTTTGAAAACCAATCATCTCACCCATAAGTTATTCTAAACCTGTCTCACCTACTAGAAGGGCCTACTGTGCAACAGGTATTGGGCTAAGCACAGCACATATGTTACACCATTTAATCCTCACAGCAACTGTGTGAAACGTCTGTCATTATCGTGCCCATTTTACAGGTAACTCTGGCCCTGGAGTAAACTGCCCAAGGCCCGCAGCTTGGAACAGAGGAGGCCCTCACCCCCAGGCTCACCAACTCCAATGCACGGGCTCATAAGCACCACACAACTGCCCCTGCCAAGGAGCTAAGCTCTATACGCTCGCTGCCCTCACCATGAAAAACAGTTTGCCTGAACATTACACAGAGGGGTCGGTTTGTGTCTCTGAATTTTCAGACTCCACTATGAAGTGAACAAGTACCCTCTGCTGAGTTACAGGGCCTTTCAGGAGCAGATATATGATGGCTTTGAATATGGGGGGCTGTTTCATATACTGCTCCCTGGTTCCCTCTGTGCTGCTTCAGTCCATCAGGGAATAGGCATCCAGGACCCCCACGCCACTCTTGAGAGGCCGGAACCCAAACAAGGGCCACGTGCTTACTATCTACCCACTGCATGGTTTTTCCAGGACTTGCTTGGTTTCTCACGGCCCAGGAGTTTAATATCACGAGTCCCACTGTGTTCGGATCCCAGGAAACTCAGAAAAACAAAGTTCAATCTCAGTAGTGACCTAGTTTACACACCTATATCCAAACCACTCTGATTTTCTTGTTTACAAATTAGCTTGACATCTCTGATGAAATTTTGTATTTGGTACTTTCAACCATTCGGAATGTTGAAATAACATTACTGTAAGTGGTCGTTAAATAATACGGCATGCAGAGGCCCCAACAGCTGGGGAGAGCTGCCCGTGGCCACCAGCTAAGCCAGGCATCTTGCGGCCTCTGGGCTTCAGAACCTGCTGATTTCCTCATCAACAGACTGATCTCAGCAGAGCAGAACCCAATTTATAGACAGAACAACAGATAGAACCCAGCTTCTACGTCTCTTGTTCTTAGCTTTCACAGTTCTAGACTGAATGCTTACAGATGCTTACAGAAACTTAGAACATATGGCGTAAATGAAATACAATGACCTGGAACTTTACAATTCAGGCATGAAAAGAAACAGTTGACATGTCTTGGGGCCACCAGATAAATATATAAGAATATATACGTCTATAAACATATATATACATGCTATACTTGAAAAGTATACTTGAAAAGTCTGTTAAAAATATTTCACTAGAAGAAGTATACTTGAAAAGTCTGTTAAAAATATTTCAGTAGAAGTCTAGAAGCATATAAACTGGAATTTTTTTTTATCTTCCTATTAATCACATTTTGTACATTTCTGTATTATAGAGTTTATACTTTTCTTTAAAATATTTTTCTGGTCTTACCACCAGTGTTCTCCCAAATCATTGAGATTCCTTCCAAAAAATTAGTCACTAATATGAGGCAGTGAATGACTCATGACTTAACTATTTCCCAACTGTTGAATAACTTAATTTGTTTCTAATGACTGTTATAATAAGCAATGTTTCATTAAATATCACATAAATGCTTATATACATGTTTGGTAAGTACTTTTGGTAAACTGATGCAAATGAGAAGGCTTTGAAAACCAATGCATTAATGAAAAAAATACTACGTTGAGACAAAGAAGCTGGAAAAACTAAAAGCAATCCTAGACTAACACTGGACAAATGTTAACAGATGTTGGGAAATACCGGATTCGGCAGGGTTTTTACCAGGACTTCCTAACACCTGACCTGTGCTAGCAGTGCACGGGGTAAATTTAACTCGCAGAGCGAGGACTAGGAGGCATTTACAAAACTCAGCTGAGTGACATAAGGGCTGCTGCGAGCGCACCAGATCTTTATCCCCTGCTTCAGTCACCCAAGGCAAGTTGGCAGGGAATAAAAATCAAAGGCGACAATAGGGAAATATCACGACATCCAAACAGGGGATGGAGTGAAATGTCCCGAGCCCAGAACAGGGGCCGCAGCTGAGCATAACTGACAGCATGGACTCATGTGTCCAGAAACTGGAATGAAATCACGGCTTAGCCACTCGCAGGCTACATGACCTGCAAGATACTTGGCCTCTCTGTAGACCTGGTTCTCCTTTCTGCAAAATGGGCACACAAACACCTACCTTATATGGTTGCTGTGAGGGTTAAATGAGGAAACCTAGCAGAGTTCCTTGCACAAAATACTTTAAAAAATGTCAGTTGTTGATATTATCAGCATCATCATCGTCATCCCAAAGATTGTTACCTACTTCACTCTCACCAGCTCTGACTTGCTCATTCCCATCAAAAAGCCCTTCCCCATGACTGATCCCTAATGCCTGTCTTTTCTTCCTCTTGGGTCAGCTTTCTCCCTTGCTCAAAACTCTGGCTGGTTCAGAGTTAGTAAAGCCCATGGAGAGCCCTCCAGGAAAGCACTGTTACCTCGTCCAGGCTGTTCTGCTGGCAGGGGAAGGAGAAAGTGAAACCTAGAGGCAGGGACACACCCTTCATGCCCATGTACTCCAGGAAGTCTGCAATGCACTGGACGATGTGGTCGAAGAGCTGTAAGGAGAAGTTGGGCTCTGAGCGGGGTGGTGGGTGGGCCAGGGCAGGCTGCACCCAGCAGGGCCAGAACACTGGCTCTGGGCCTTTACCCAAGAGAAAAGCCAGCTCGGGCACATCCTTAAGTAAAGGCCAGCCAGAGCCCTAGCCCACCTACTCCTCCCCAGGACCACAGGAGAAAGCAGAGAAAGCACTGTCCTCCCGGGTGAGAAGCGGGTATCTCCCGGAGTCCCCTCCCAGAGGAGCCCCTGTCTTACCTCGTCCCCTGTGCCATGCATGACCTCCTGTGGGATAGAGTAGATCTTGTTGTGCATCTCCACCCCGCGTCGCTTCCCGTTCCGCACACGCACCAGCAGGACCCGGAAATTGGTACCCCCAAGGTCCAAGGCCAGGAAGTCTCCTTTCTCTGGAAAATAAGCCCAGGAAGATAATTCACTGGGGCTAAAGAGACTGACAGTCACCTTCCCCTAATGGGGAGCTCTCCCAGGAGGCCCTGGACAACCTCAGCATAATAGACAGTGGTTTAGTCACTAAGTTGTGTTTGATTCTTGCAACCCCATGAACTGTAGCCCGCCAGGCTCCTCTGTCCATGAGATTTCCCAGGCAAGAATACTGGAGTGGGTTGCCATTTCCTTCTCCATGATAGACAGTAAGCTCTACCTAATGATAAAGAAAATAACAACCCTGGGATTAGAGATTTCCTGGCTCCTTAGTGGTTCTCAAATGAATTCAAGTTGCAGGATCCCAGGAATTACAGTGAGCTCCAGAACACAGGAAAGAAATGGTGATTTCTTACACTCCAAAATATCCAAATATGCCACCTGTACAAAATCAAAGGCCACCTTACATGAGGTTCCAGACTAGAGAAGAGAGAAGGAACAACAGAGTCCAACTCTTTAAAGAAAACTGAAGGGAAATCTTTCTAAATGAGAAAACCCTCCTTTGTAGGACAGTCACAATGCACTGCATGCCTCAATCACAGTTTCCATGCAACCCTCAGGCAGCTGCAAGAGGGAGGCACTGCGTTCCCCTCTATAGAGGAGTGAGACCTGGCTGAACTAGGGTGCAACAATACACTGTCCCTGGTAGCACAAAGCAGCCATAAACAATATGTAAGCAAATGGGCATGGTTGTGTACTAATAAAACTTGATTTGTAAAAATAGGCAGTGGGCTAGATTTAGACCATGGATTTTAGTTTGCCAACCCCTGACCTTATATGAGCTAACCCTGGAACCAAAATTCCTAGATTTGAATCCAGCTCTACCATCTTCTAGTTGGGCTGCTGCTACTGCTAAGTCACTTCAGTCGTGTCCAACTCTGTGTGACCCCGTAGATGGGAGCCCACCAGGCTCCCCCATCCCTGGGATTCTCCAGGTAAGAACACTGGAGTGGGTTGCCATTTCCTTCTCCAATGCATGAAACTGAAAAGTGAAAGTGAAGTCGCTCAGTCGTGTTTGACCCTCAGCGACCCCATGGACTGCAGCCTTCCAGGCTCCTCCATCCATGGGATTTTCCAGGCAAGAATACTGGAGTGGGGTGCCATTGCCTTCTCCATCTAGTTGGGCAGGTTTCTTAATTTCCCTGTGCCTAGGTTTTGTGTAAAACATAATAGCTTATTAACAAACAAAATTAACTACTAGTGTCTGTTACAGTTGAAGATTAAATGAATTAATACGTGTGGAATGCTTAGAGAAGCGTTTGACACATAGTAAGCATTCATTTACATAGTAAGCAAGTATTTACTATGATCACTGTTCAGTTTTAGCAAAGGAGTGCCTTGGTTGAGCTCACTGAACACCAGAATTTCCCAGTACTACAGCTGAAGAAACACATTCGACAATCTGACCTGAACACCTAATGCTAAGGCTAAGGGAGTCCCCTTGGAGTGACTGAGCCCTGTGGTGAGCTGGGTGGCAGCCCTTCTGCATACCTGTGCCATCAGGGGTGGCACACACGTAGGTGGGCAGCATCTTGACAGGAGCAATGGCGTGAGTCTCCTTGCTCAGACCTCGCTCCATTTCTATCTTCATCCTCCTCTTGACCTCCAGCAGCTGTTCACGGCTCAGCTTCAGAGACTCCAGGGTCTTCTGGCGGGCTCGGTGCTGATCAGCCAGCCGATAGGCCACTGCCGTCACCATGGCTGCCCCCTTGCCACTGCCATCCTCAGAGCGGAGGAAGCGGACGTCACAGTCAGGCACGAGGCGCCGCACGGTCTTGTGAAGACGCTTGGCAAAGCTGCAGTCACAGAGAGGGGTAAGAGTTGGGTGCCCACAGGTAGGGTCAGTGGTACAAATGTTTAGGGCAGTAGCTCACCACCTCAGCCCAAATGACACCTTAAACACTCTCTCCCTACTCTTTCCCAGGTTAGGGGTCACTGCATAAAAGCTCAAAATATTTAACTGCAACCACCCTGTGAAAAGAAAAGGACCCTTCTGGGGAGCCACCATCTCCTGCACACTCACAGAAGACCCCCTTCTCACAGGCCCCAGCTCCTCTGCCCAACTTATCAGCCTCAGGTGACTCTGACACCAACTACTATTCATGTTTCATCAATTCAGCAGATGCTGCCTAGGAAAGACCCAAAAACAGAAACGTCAAAATGCTCTTCTAGACTTCGGCCTCTCTTTGGCTGCTTTCTGCCAAGAACCCCAGAGGTGTCTGAACAGCTAAGGATTTGTGTGGTGGCTGCTTGGAGCCACCGTCTCCAAGGCCTTAATACTCCAAGTGTGGCCCATGGGCCAGCAGCATCCCTGGGTGCTATCAGAGACACAGATCTCAGGCTGAACCCAGACCTTCTGAACCAGAATCTGCCTCTTAACTAGATCCTCTAGTCATCTGTGTGTACTTTAAAGTTTCTGAAGCACTGGGCCAGGAGCCTAGGACATGGAAGGGCTGAGACCCTCCGCATTCCCCTTCAGTTAATGCAGGGCCACTGACCTGGCGTTCTTATTAGGTGAAAATGATGAGCTAAGTGGGTACCATAGGAAAAAGTATCTTTCAAGTCCCAACTGAAATTTGAATATTTAAGCACTTATGACCAAGGGATCAAAACATAGACGGCAGGACAGGATTAATTCAATACCTAGGTGAGCCAGAGAAGCTGGAACTAAGGAAGTACAAAAAAAGAGCCCCCAGAAGCCAGGAGAGCTCCGAGGAAAGCCTCCACCCATGCCGAGGTCAGTACACTTTCAGCTCCCACTTGCCCAGCGGGGAGCTTTCATTCCACAAAGAACCTGGACGCCATGGCCCATCTCCACCACCCTCACAGTGCAACCCTGAGTTCCTGCGGAGTCAGGCCTCTCAGAGGGCCCGCGTGCTGACTCACTGGGGGTGCTTCTTGTAGACTGAGCCGTCGACCCCGACAGTGGAGCGCAGCCGGTCCACGCCTTTGTTCTCCTTGATGCGCCACAGCACGGCTGCCAGCGTGGCCGCGCACAGGCTGGCCGAGCGTGTGGACACGATCTGGCAGACCCGATGAGTGGCCACACAGTCCTCATGTGTTGGGTCCAGACCCAGCCGCACCAGGATCTCACGGGCCTTCTGGATGCCATCCTTCTCCCTGTGGATCAGAAACAGCGTGTGAGCAGGCATCTACTCACTGTGGCCGGTGGGAGGGAAGATGTGTGCCCACAGAGAAAGCCCTCAGCCCCGGAAAATGCCACGTCCCAGGGAAGGCAGACACCTGCCTCGCTGTTCTGCCCGCCTATGGAACAAGGAGGCGAAGAAAGCACAAGCTGACGTCTTCTTTCCCCCCTGCCACCCCCCACACACGCAGTACTTCAGGTGCCCCTGTTTCCTCAGTGAGAACAACCAAGCTTCCTTATGCACACACTATGGGAGGACAAGGCCCTGTTCCTGGGGCTTTACACACCAAGTTGTGTGTGTATCATCAGTTTGCTTGTCTCAGGATAGTGGGATTGTTGTCCCTGCCACCAACTCTCTCTGACCACAGGAACCCAGCTGTGGAGCCCACCCTACTTTCTCTCTATCAAGCAGTCAGTCTGTTGCATTTCACAGTGCAGTTGGCAGTGCTTTAACTTGCATCTAAAGATGTTGGTCAAGGGTTGATGCTTTCAGATTAGCCCTCTTTTTAGGGGGAACTAAGTGTCCACAAATATCGAGCACTGTCATTTCCTCCAAGTTTAACAAGGAGGTACAGTTCATTCAAGTATCCCACTAATAACAAAGTCATTTGGACTGTCTCACTGCTCCTGTTAGCACCAGAATCATCTCCTCTCCACCATCTGGTGCCTGAAACAAGGCCTCCTCAAGTGACAAGTGGAAGTCTCAAGAAGAGGAAACTAGGGCTTCCCTGGTGGCTCAGTGGTAAAGAATCCACCTGCCAATGCAGGAGACACAGGTTCGATCCCTGGTCTGGGTAGATTCCACATGCCACAGAGATTCTAAGCCCATGTGCCACTGCTATTGAACCTGGGCTCTAGAGCCCGGGAACCACAACTACTTTGCCCGCGTGCTACTGAAGCCAATGAGTCCACGCTCCACAACGAGAGAAGCCACCACAATGAAAAGCCCACGCACAGCAATGAAAAGCCGCCCCTACTCACTGAAACTAGAGGAAAGTCTGCACAGCAATGAAGATACAGCACAGTCAAAAACAAACAAATAAATAAATAAAGCTGCGGTTAAAAAACAACAACAACAACAACAGGAAACCAAGTCCAACTTTTTGGATATCGTTGATTGGAAAACAAAAATCAGGCCATGCTCACTCCCATTCCCGCTGCTCAGTGAAAATGCAGGCCTCAACTCTAACTTTTGGAACTAATGGGTCGTCCAAGGACCTCTTTTTCTGTTATGAAGCACGAGTCAGGATAAAGCCCTTTCTGAAAATCGCCAGTAGGTAATGATTGTCTGAGGAGGTCTTACGGATAGCTGAGAAGTGAAAGACAAAGGAAAAAGGGAAAGATACACCCAACTAAATAAGTTCCAGAGAATACCAAGGAGAGAGAAGAAAGCCTTCTTAAGTGACCAATGCAAAGAAATAGAGAAAAACAATAGGCTGGGAAAGGCTAGAGATCTTCTCAAGAAAACTGGAGATATCAAGGGAACATTTCATGCAAAGATGGGCACAATAAAGGACACAGATGGCAAGGACCTAAAAGAAGCAGCAGAGATTTTTAAAAAATGGCAAGAATTCACTGAAGAGTTGTACAAATGCCTTAATGATCCAGATAACCACAGTGGTGTGGTCACTCACCTAGAGCCAGACATCCTAGAGGTGAAGTCAAGTAGGTCTTAGGAAGCAGCACTACAAAGTTAGTGGTGGTGATGGAATTCCAGCTGAGCTATTTCAAATCCTAAAAGATGATGCTGTTAAAGTGCTGGGCTCAATATGCCAGCAAACCTAGAAAACTCAGCAATGGCTACAGGACTGGAAAAGGTCAGTTTTCATTCCAATCCCAAAGAAGGGCAATGCCAAAGAATGTTGAAACTATCATACAATTGTGTTCATTTCACATGCTAGCAAGATAATGCTCAAAATCCTTCAAACTAGGTTCAACAGTATGTGAGCCAAGAACTTCCAGATGTACAATCTGGATTTAGGAAAGGCAGGGGAATCAGAGATCAAGTTGCCAACATCTGTTGAATCATAGAAAATGCAAGGAAATTTCAGAAAAATATGTACTTTTGCTTCACTGACTATGCTAAAGCCTTTGTGTGGATCACAACAAACTGTGGAAATTTTTACAGAGATGGGAATATCAGACCACCTACCTGCCTCCTGAGAAATCTGTATGCAGGTCAAGAAGCAACAGTTAGAACTGGACATAAAACAATGAACTGGTTCAAAACTGGGAAAAGAGTATGTCAAGACTATATATTGTCACCCTGTTTATTTTACTTCTATGCAGACTACATTATGTGAAATGCTGGGCTGGATGAATCACAAGCTGGAGTCAAGATTGCCAGGAGAAATGTCAATAACCTCAGATATGCAGATGGTCCCATCGTAATGGCAGAGAGCAAAGAGGAACTAAAGAGCCTCTTGATGAAGGTGAAAGAGGAGAGTGGAAAAGCTGGCTTAAAACTTAATGTTCAAAAAACAAAGATCATAACATCCGGTCCCATCATTTCATGGCAAATAGATGGGCAAAGAAATGAAAACAGTGGCAGATTTTATTTTCTCGGGCTCCAAAATCACTGCAGATGGTGACTGCAGCCATGAAATTAAAAGACACTTGCTCCTTGGTAGAAAAGCTATGACAAACCCAGACAGCATATTAAAAGCAGAAATATCACTTTGCAGACAAAGGTCCATATAATCAAACCTATGGTTTTTCCAGTAGTCATGTACAGATGTGAGAGTTAAGAAGGCTGAGTGCTAAAGAACTGATGCTTTCAAATTGTGGTGCTGGAGAAGACTCTTGAGAGTTCCTTGGACAGCGATGAGATAAAAGCAGTCAATCCTAAAGGAAATCAACCCTGAATATTCATTGGGAAGGACTGATGCTGAAGCTGAAGCTCCAATACCTTGGCCACCTGATGTGAAGAGTCAATTCATTGGAAAAGCCCCTGATTCTGAGAAAGACTGAGGGCAGGAGAGGAAGGGGGCATCAGCGATGAGATGGTTGGATGGCATCACTGAACACTGGACATGAGTTTGAGCAAACTCCAGGAGACAGTAAAGGACAGGGAAGTCTGCATGCTGCAGTCCATGGAATCGCAAAGGGCCAGACACCACTTAGCAACTAAACAACAAAAGGAATGAAATGCCAGGGCTTCAGGAAAGAGAAGTAGATGAAAATAAATCATTGAAGGGTCCACAGGGAACCTCTAGCATAAAGCTGAGATCCCTGTGCCAGGCAGGAACTCGAGTACAAAAGTGAAAGTCCTTGCATGGGGGCCAGCTCTCCCCAGCACCATGAGTCACTCTGGTAGTCAGCACATTCAAAACAGACACAAGTGGAAAATATGTGGCAAGTGACATCAAGCCATAGGCCTGCCACGTGAGGCCAAGGCCTCACGCTGGGGGAGACCTTCCTGCTGTCCACATCTGAAGGGTCAACAGCCTGAGCTTCTTCCTCATTCCCCAGCCATCTGTCCACCCTTCTGAGGTCCCAGCAAACAGAGAAGGACCCGAAGCTTACCCTTCAATATCTGAAACATCTTTGGTCTCAAAATGGCCTGTGGCAAGAAGTTCAGGGCTGAGCTTCCCCCCAAAAAGCAGCTCCTCCTTGGCCATCTTCACCAGGATAAGCCTCACCAGTTCCCCCATGTACATTCCACTGATCATCTTTTCAAATCTGCAGAGAGAGATACAGCAAAAAAACATAAGTCTCTGCTGCCAGTAAACCTGACCCGTCCTTGTAGAAGCAGCAGGCACGCATGGCGCCTATGCAGAACAAAGGCAAACGTGTGCGGCACTGACCAGGAGTGAGATGTGTAGAGAAATGACAGCTGGGCACAAACGGGGTTGGAGGCACTGGGAGCTTAGGCTGCCTCTGCAGGCAGGTGGGCCTCGAACTATGGAGAAGGAGGGTCCTTTAGCAGCCAAACCAAACACCCAGGGAGTGTGGGACACTCCCCCAAAGCTTGAATTTGAGGTGTAGTGGGTTATGTGGTAGGGTAGCAATTTTTAATAAACTTTTTCTCTAGCAAGGAAATGCTCTTTTAAAAATGAATTCTTATGCAAAACCTCAGTATTTATCTCAAGCAGGAAAAAAAAAAAAAACAAAAAAACACAGGTCACTCTAATTAAACTTGGGAGCACAGGGCTAGCAACTCGTCACCTCAAACTTCCTTCCCCTTGCAGGCCATCTGTGGCTTCCTGAGAAAACAGAACAACGTGGGATGGAAGGGGGATTGGGCAAGAATAGGGACAGATGAGAAGGAGCTCTAAGTGTCGCACGGTTTGGGGAATCTGGAAGTGAGACATGTTGGCAGTTTCTGAGCAGGAAGGCGACAAGATAGCCGAGAGAGAAGTTGGGTAATTTATTTTTTCAACACTAGGTGACAGTGTTTTCTTATAAAGTCTTCCTGGCTTAGATATACGACAGGCGAAACCGCCCTTGCAATTCTTTTTAGCCAAAAAAAAAAAAAAGGCCCTTTCCTGGTGTCTTAGAAAGGATCTAGGTCCCACACAGGGCCTTCAGAGAAGGCCCAGAGCAGGGTGTGAAGAAATTCCAAAGTCACCTGGTGCACACTACAAGAGAAGAAGCCGGGCCCTCAGGAAGTGACTTGCCCAAGACCCAAACACAGGTATGGCAGAACTAGAGCTAAGTGGAGAGCTGGCAAAGCTGCTTGAGCAGGAGGTATGTTTAAAATGTTTAAGTGCCGCACAGGCACGCTGCCTAAGAGGCAGCCCAGGTTCGGCAGTAAGGAACTCACATGTCTACTTCCGTACCTTCTCCAAAACAGCTGGTTCTGTGAGAGATAAGGGAGGGCGCCAGTGGGGCTCTGAAGCGTGAGTGGTAAAAGTTTTTATCTCAGGTTTTAAAAACACTTTGTTTCAGTTGGTGTTTGGAACGCATTTATTTAGAAATATAACGAGTGAGAAAAAAGTTCGTATTCAAGCCCAGCAATAATTTCAGGGATAGTTGATCCATTGGCAATATGTCCTCCCAGCCTTTTTTGTTTTTGTTTGTTTGTTGAGCAGTTTTTTCAGTCCATGAATTTCTCACCAGCCGTGGTAGACACAGCCAGTATTCTATGAATGGACTCTCTTTTCAACATGTGAGAGAAGCTTGTGACTTAAATAAGCTGTGCTTTGAGGAAGCAAGGACACCCCCCCGTAGAGCAAAAGACTCTCTTATAAAGCTGGTTTATAAGGTTGGATTTTATTTCTTTCTAGCAGGGATAAGTACTAGATTTCCTACAATAGTCACAGCACCAATAAGACCATAGAGGGCCTAGGAATTCCCTGGCGGTACAGTTGTTGGGACTCTGAGCTTTCTGGGCTGAGGGCCCTGGTTCAGTCCCTGGCCAGGGAACTAAGATCCCGCAAGGCTCAAAAAAAAAGGCCAGAGAGGACTTGATAGCTCAAAATGTTTTGTAATTGCCTTTAGAGCTTGCGGCAATCCCTGTTTCAAGATCTTTAATAAGGACATTAGGCAAATGTTTGTGAGATTGAAATAACGTTTTATAAGAGCCAGAAGTAACCAAAAACTAAGTCTGACCAGATTGGAGAATATAACATCCAGGGACCAAAAAAAAAGTTAGAGCCCCTCCTCCAGTCCACTCAAGGACCGAGGTTGGACCACAGGTCCAGAGAAGGAGGCCAAAGGGGCTCCTTAACCAACTTTTCTATAGGCCTTGAGCCTGCCTACAGCTATAGCAAGAGGCCCTGGGACTCTTGCAACTCAGCCTAGTTCATAATAGGCAGCAATTAGGAGCCAACTCTCAGCCTCATGCCCTGGGCAGTGACAGAGGTGGGAGCTATGAAATGAGCTTTCAGATCCCTTATCTTTGCTATCTCATCATGGCTTTTCTTATGTGGTGCACAAATTGTTTCTATGGACAACATACAGCCTGAAGGCAGAGTGAAAGAGCAGGGCAGCACACTTAGAATACGATCTTCTAAAATGACCACTCTTGAGGGTCAAATTATAAGCCATACTCTGGTTTGTCCACTTGCTCTATCTTTTGTAGACAGCTCTCAGCAACTGATAGTCACAATATATGTAACAAGCACATTTCCATAAGCAGTGGGTGCCTTGGTAACTTTAGGGGCTATATATAAAGCTGTAAAGTAAAAATAAGAACCACCCCCTAGCCCTGGCCAGCCCCCACCTCAGCTCCTGAGCCCAGCCCTTGAGCCCACTGCACACAGGGGGCCACTCACAGTTGCTTCCCGGGGTTCAGAGAGCCCATGTCGATCTCCTGATCAAACTCCGTACGGATGTCATCAAGCGCGCCGTCATCCCCAAAGGCCCCCCATTCCATATTGATACACATCCGGCCCTCGTCGCCCTCCACCGTGTCGATGTGGCGCATCTCTTCCATGTAGCAAGCATTGCTGCCTGTGCCTGGACAAAACAAGAGAATGCTCAGCACCCACTCACACTGTCCTCCCCCAGCCCCCAGCCCCCATCTCCCTCTTAAAACTCTGTCCTCAGACCGCTCAGTGTGACTGGGATTCCTCCCTGGAGGCTCCTGGGGCATCTCGACATGGTCCAACCCACTACCACCCACAACTCCTCAAGTCCTGGCTCAGCCCTCAAAAGTGACCATACCATTATCTTCTAACAGGAAGTACAAAGGAAGATCCAGGCCATGGACTCCTCCTCTCTTTGCAGCCCACACCCGCACTCCATTGGCCAGCACTGTTCACACACCCACAATGCTCACACGCAGTGTTCACGTACCCACAATGAGACCAATCTCACAGTTCTGGTCATCATAGCCACAGGTCATCATGGTCCCAACGGTATCATTCACTACAGCCACAATATCAATATCAAAGTCCTGCAGGGATAAAAGGGGAACCCTAACTTTCACTGTCACAGAAAGACTACAAATGTGAAGACGAAGAGTAATAAGACACACAGCTCAAGAGCAGGGCTAGAGCTGGAAGTTGGGTCCAGATCCAGTCTAACGACAGCATCTCACTGCCCACCCCACTGGTCTTCATCACAGAGGACTTCCCTTACAGCAGGCCTGCAGTGTAGTTCACAGCCGTTACTACGATAAGAAGAGCGTGTCTTGTTATCATTGTCTTCTTCTCATTCTCTTTCTTCTTTTCTTTCTCTATCTCTCCCTCCCTCCCAGTAGGTCTTGCCCTTCTGTGACTAGACCTTTATCATGTCCTTTCTCTGCCCCATTCCACCCTGATACCAACATAAATCCCAAACTTCTCATTTGAAAATGAGGGTTTTTCTTTCACCAAGGCTATGATTAGTTGTCCATCATGCTAATCTAAAGACCCCAAAGGCATCTGATCATATATAAGGTCACTGGTGTGCTAATTGTCTCTCAATATATAGGCGTGTCATTATGCAGCACACCTTAAACTTATACTTTATTGGGAGCTAACTCTTAATAAAATTGGGAGAAAAAAACGAAGATTTTTGGGTGACATAACAGAGAAGAAGAAAAGAAAACCTCTCCTTAAGACCCACAGAAAATTCTCATGCCAATTTAAGGACCCGACAAGGCAAGACTTCAGAGTGGACTCAAAAGAATGCAAAGGGCCTCCAGACCCCAAGCCCCTGCATCTCCCTCTGCTGCCCCTACTCACCCCTCTCCTCTGGATGGCCTTCCGGATCAGAGTAACCACATCTTTCCCTTCCACACCACTGGACTTGAACCCCTTGGTCCACGAGACCAGGAAACTCTGGAAAAGGACCAAGAAATATTGATTTCCCACAAAACTCAGTCTGTACTCCTCATCATTAGGAGACCTCTGCCATGGGGCTAAACTAAACTAAAGTCCTGACTGAATTTATACAGGTCTTCCTTATTAGCCTGTGAAGGAGAAACTATGTTAGAGACCAAGTAAGGAGGTTAAATGAATGATTTACTGTCCCCAAGAAGCAGGCTGTAGAACTGCCAAAATAAGATTCTTGTATCCTAACATTGTAAACTTTCAAGGATGTTTATCATGACACTTTAGAACAAAGGAGTCCCTGACTAATTTCTCACTCCTGTTTCCCTAAGAGGGATATGGATAATGTGCAATGTATGTCGGCCTGCTTTTAGTCATCTGAGGGGACAGTGATTAAGACTCCCCACTTATCCAATACCTCTTTACCATCCCTCTCACATACACCTACACACACTCTCCTAGAAGGACAGATTTCCCAATACTCAAACATTGTCCATGCAATCCATCAGAGCAAGCTCCATCACCATAGTAGCAAGTGGCTCAGAGTTCTTTCCAGTCCCCCCAGTCCAAAGAATGAAGCAACAAAAATGTCTGAAGGATTCATCTTACCTCGTCTAGTTTTGTTTGGAGGCAGGGGAATGAGAAGGTAAAACCCAAAGGGAGCTTCTTATCTTTGATTTGTAGCTTATCCATGAAGTTGGCCAGGCATTCAGCAATGTGATCAAACAGCTAAGGGCACACAACACAGGAAGATGAGCAGGGAGGCAGAAAGGCATAGAGATTAAGAGCATGGACTTTGGGCTCAGAAAGGAACTAGGCTGGCTGAGTACATGCAAGATATGTATCCCTTCTGAAGTTTTAGTTTGTTCATCTATAAAATAGGGGTGATAACTGGACCTGCTCACAAGTTACCAAAAGGATTAAATAAGTCAACACATATAAGGACTTAACACTAGTTAGTGATTATTAAATTCTGTCTTCCACTTAGACCATTCATCAAAACCACAATGGGGTTATCAAAATAACCACATTAGGCAGGGAAAAATCGCAGCCAAAGCTAATCAGAAAGTCATCGCAAGCCCTAGGAACAGAGTACCCTTTAGTGGCTCTGTCAGAATCTCCCTTGACAAGGAGGCACAGCTGATTATCTTACCAGAAAGGGCAACCCATCTGACTGCCAACAAGTATTTTAGCAATCTGGTCTCTTGTGACTGGGGGAGGGGATGAGAGATTCTCTGTTGGCATTCTATAAATGAACTTAACAAAAGTAACTTTTAGATCTTTCCTCCATTCTAAAAACCAGTCTTCTGGGGGCAATTCCAAGAAGTTATCTTTGTTTTCTAACTTCAATATGAGAACCTAAGTGAGTTCACAAAGAGCACTGAAAAAGAAACAGGGTTTGTGGATGCGCAGCCTCACTCACAATATAACTATTGTAAGCAGGATCTGAAGCTCCCAAGAAAACTTGTAAGCCTAAGAAATCATCCACTTTCAATTTGTCCCAAAGCCCATAGCCCCTTGGCTTCCTTTTTCCCCATTCAAAATCCTCAAAGAGAAATTGGTGACCCCTTCGACACAGAGGCTGAGGCTAGGAATGTTTTGGTGCAAAAAGTAAGCAAAGGTCCAAAAGACTGAGCAGATTCAAAGAGCCAGGTTGACCAGATGGCAAAATCTAAAAGCCAAGAGAGGTGAAAGGAGATAATGTTTCTTTTCTTTTCTGGGCAGAAGTAAGGAAGATTCCACTAGTCCAGGGACTCCCAAAGTGCAGTCCACAGCATCATCATCATGTCCAAACTTAAACCTCCTGAATCAGAAGGTGGTGGTAGAGCCTTCGAAGTAATCCTGAAGCAGTGGTTTGAGAACCACTGCACTAAACCACCAAAAGTATTTGCATTTACAAAGGGACTGAGAGGCTTGGGGTGACAGGGTAGGATAAGAGGTGCACTGGCCCCCCAGATGTCTGGGGTATGCTCAGTCAGTGGGAAGAATCTAGGAAGACAAGGCCAGCCCCTTCTAGAAGGGGACTGGCTCTAACTGAACTTCCCAGTGGATCCTGTCTCTGTCTGGTCATGTGTAAAACTAACCTCAGGTAATGCTGAAACACTCAATTTCCAAGCCAAAACTTTCTCAAGAGTACATGCTGGGTAATGACAGGGCTCTCTCACTAAGAGGATCCCCAGTGCCTAAATGCCAACTCCTTTGAGCAGAGATCAAGGATTTTAATGTGGAAAGAGGGTTTCTGGATAGATATTCAGCAACTTCTGTTCTGTTGGCAAGTTGATCAGTGACACAATTTACAATAGGGTTAAACAAATTCCCAGAACCTTCTTCCTGGTACTCTAATCAAAATTATCTTTAGTACAATAGTGTGATCCAAAAAAAGGAAGTTACAGAAGCTGTGCAAAGAGATAAGGCCAATCATCAGAGATAGGGGGAGGGTTTGAAGAAAGAGAAATGGTTTCCCCTCTCCCAGCCCTGATCATTGCTCTTTCCAATTGCACTACCAACAGGGGTAGGCAGGAAAAAAAAAAAGAGAGAGAGGCAGTGAAGAGGCATTAGATAATGTGTTACCCAATACAGTAGCCACTAGCCATCTGCAGCTATTTCAATTAATTAGAATTTTTAAAAAGTCACTTCCTCAATCATACTAGTCATATGCAAGGCCTCAATACTGCAAGTAGCTAGTGGCTGCCTCACAGTACAGGGCAGATACTGAACAGTTCTACCACTCTGAAAGTTCTATGGGACAGTGTTGGGTTAGAAGAACCTGCAGCTCTTTAAAAGAGGGGAGGAGGAGACCATCTGCTTCCTTTAAAGGAAGACTGTCTCCTTTTCTGTTAGCTGATGATCTAAGGATAAGATACTGGGAGAAAGAGCTAACACTTTCCTACCATAAAAAGGCTCAAAGGGCATTATTTTATGAAGGGAAAAAGGCTTCCTTTCCATTACTGATCTAAGACTCTGCTCACTCCCCTTCTCACAGGAAACACTAAAAAATCTAAACTGGCTGCTATTACCATTTGTAATTCACTGTTCCCAAGTGGAAGTTCATGGGCCACGAGACAGACTTTGTCCAGGACTCATACTACCCGGGTTCACAGATCTTCAAAAACCTTTGCAAGTTTTGAGTATGGTGATTTGGTCATGGTTTTAACTAAATTTTATTTGTTTTCCTATAATTAAGGGTTGATAGATTATATTTTAAAAAGAAAGAAAGAAAAAGGAAAAGATAGGGGGAAAAGCATCAATAATTCTACCACTAAAATAGCCACTATGACTCTCCTTCCAATCTTTTTACCAAGTGTTTTCTGCAGTTTTTTTTTTATATAAATTTGTTTATTTTAATTGGAGGCTAATTACTTTACAATATTGTAGTGATTTTGCCATACATTGACATGAATCTGCCACAGGTGTACACGTGTTTCCCATCCTGAACTCCCCTCCCACCTCCCTCCCCATCCCATCCCTCTGGGTCATCCCAGTTTTCTGCAGTTTTTACGATGATAGCATTCTTTCCCTTCCTTGGGATGAAATGAGCACCTGTATTTTCTAGTTTTCTTTGTTTCATTTTTATATAGCATTTTTTTAATCTACTGGAAGCCTTTGTATTGCAATCGAGTCACAATTTCTTTCAGATGGCTTTCATAGATTTGTTGGACTAACACATTTTGTTTCTGTATTTTGGAGCCAGGTGACAACCTCAGTGGAGCTCAGATCTTACAGTCCCAGAGACTGTAGCCCAGCCCCAGCATTAAAACAAGGAAAGCAGGTTTTTCCTCAGGGCCGTCTCCAAGGACACACAAAGGGTCTAAAACTCTCTCCCCTACATGTCCTGCTCATGGTCCGAAATTCCCTTCCCAGGAGGTGGTCTGCTGTGGCGGGAAGAACAGTGCATTAGAAGGGAGAAGTTCCTACCTCTTCTAAGCTCTAAGGCTCAAGAGGTGACCATGCAAGATGTGCTCCTTACTTAGATATCACCTCCTCCATTCACACTTTTATTGAGTACATATTAGGTATAATAAACACAGCAGGAATAGCCAGCACTCAAGAGTGATCCCTATAGCTGTGCAAGTATCCAGGAATGTTTTAGGTGATTCCTCTCCATGAACTGAGAGCAGCTAGAGTAGGAGCAGAAAGAGCAT
This sequence comes from Bison bison bison, assembly GCF_000754665.1. Taxonomy (NCBI): domain Eukaryota; kingdom Metazoa; phylum Chordata; class Mammalia; order Artiodactyla; family Bovidae; genus Bison; species Bison bison. Next base: position 10,483,056 of record NW_011495064.1, read on the forward strand.
CCTGAGGAAGCTTGTGCAGAGCAGGTGAAAGGGTCACCATTGTCCTTGGATACCGAAGAACAGAGAACAATGGCTGGGCCTGTGGCCATCACCCACCCACCCACCAGATACTTCTGCTGTCATGGCAATGAGCGCCCTCTGTAGGAAGGCTCTCCTGGGGGAACTGTTGAGAGGGAGAGCCCCCAAGAGTCAGCACTAGCCCCTCTGGGGAGTGCTTTCTACTTTGGAAGCAGGGGCAGGTAGTAGGGACCCTAGACCACCATACTGTCTAATTCCAGGAAGCACCATTCCCACAGACCACATCACGGGGCCTGAAAAGTGGATGGAGCCTCCTAGGACCGGACAAACACAGGCTCTGGTTGTTTGGATCTGGCTTTGCGCCTTGCCTCTGGCCCCTCCCTCCTCTGTAATCTAAGGCCAAGTCACTCAATCCTTCAAAGCCCAGTTCCACATCTAAAAGTGGACAGAATAGAAGCACCCAGCCTTAGGGCTAGTGTGAGGACGAAAGGAGGAAATCCACACAAACGTGTGTTACTTCTGGTGGGCCGATGTGCGTGTCTTGGTGGCCCCGCTGGATCTGAAGAACTGAAAGGGTAGACCAGGACTTTGATTCCCAGCAAGGATCCGTGAGCCGGTACACAGTAGGTGCTCAACACACGTTCGGACACTATCATGATGGCAAGTCCATCCTTGCTTGTTCTCTTCTAGCTATCACTGAGACGACTCTTACTTGGATTTCACATTTCTTCTCCATCCACTCTTTCTGTCGTATGTGCCAAGTACAGAACGTGACTTGGGGTCACAGAGATGTGGGGATGACTTAGCATGATTTGGGGCCAGTGTGGAAGTACACAGAGCCCACTGCAGCGCCAGGTAGAAGAGACACCCCAAAGCTGGATTTTTTTCAACAGGCTCCTATCCCTGTGTGTAAAACCTCTTCTGTTTTAGAATGTCAAAAAGAGGGAGAGCAAATAACCAAAAAGGTTAAGAAGCAGGTTCCATTCCATGTTTTGCTATGCTAACAATGGTGAGTCAGAACAATCACTGTGACAGGTGGCAGTGTCAAGCCACAATTATGTCTTCTCCTGACTTGCTATTCAATGACACCACTAATCATAGGTATCCAGGTGTACTGGTCCAGCCTCCTGACATCAGATTCCTCAATCACCAGTGCATGCAAGCAAAGCTCAGATGAGACAGAAAGTCAAAATCCCTCCCACTAAAGCACATCCAGACCCTGGGGTCTCGTGCATATGCTCTCTGGCCACATGCACCTCTCCTGATGGAGGCCCCCACCTAGCCTCCAGGCGTTGAGGGGCATCACCTGGCAAAGAGGGGAGTCAAGGTCTCCTCCCTCCAAGACCACAGAGAAGGAGCATCATCTGCTCCTGTAGGGCCCAGAGCCCCAGTGGCCATCATACCTGGGTGCCACTGCCTCGCATGATGTCCTCGGGGATGGCATAGATCTGGCTCTCCATCTCAACCTTCTGGAGTCCATTGTCTGTTACTCTTACCCAAAGTACACGGAAGTTGGTCCCTCCAAGGTCCAGAGCCAGGAACTCTCCATGTTCTGCAGAGAGAAGGGCCACTATTAGTTCAGGAGACAAAGCGTAACTGTTTCACAGAGACCAAAACATAAAACCCAAGAATCCTGCCATAAACACTGGACTGGTCATCTCTAGGTGATGAGATGTGGGTGAAAAAAGTGGGTCTTAGTTTTTTCTACACACTTTTATGTATTGCCTCATTCTTTTTCTTAATGCTAAGCACTTGTATATTACTTTTAGGATACACATGAAGAATCAGTTTCCTATCCAATGATGGGGTGCCCACCCCCTTCACAAAAGCTGACTATTTCCCAAGGGCTTTCACCCAAGTCCCCATTGAGCTCACAGGGCCCATCAAGCCCTGCATCAAGAGACCAGGCCTCGGTTTTGTTCTTCATGCCCCGAGGACACCCAATACACTGCTACAAGCTCGTGGCCCGCCTGGGCCTTTGGCCAAATTGTGATCTCTGAACAAAATGTAGTCTTTAAGTTTGTACACAGTGACGGCAAAATGCCTCGGCAGGAATGAGAGTCACACAAGGGAGTGGAATGGAATCCAGCTAACTGTAAGTTAAGAGGCCTCGTAAATAAGTCTAGCAGGTGCCCCCTGCCAGGCTTACTCAAGTGTGAGAGAATGCTGACCTAAGAGTATATGAGACAAGAGTCCGGCCACTCCGACAAGCCACAGGGCGTGGGCGAGAGGGGAGAGAGGGAGACTCCACAGACACAAGTGGGTCAAGAGCTCCAGGTGCCATGGGAAGGCACAGTCCCTCCAGGAAATAAGCAGAGCCGAACAGGAAACATCTAGATTCCAGACGATA
>NW_011495064.1:10485672-10513181 GCF_000754665.1 Bison bison bison
TGGGATTCACTTATTGGCATGTTTGTCAATACTCAGCCCTTCTCCTGATGGGAGACTTGCCACTGAAGTAAGGGAGAATGGATCAAGGGATTTGGGATGCACTCTGACTAAGAGAAACAAGGGGTTATTCTGACCCACATGCTCTCAGCAGCAAGGAGTGTTTGGTCCTGAGAAAGGCCAACCTCTGCCCAGGTCCTTGAGGGCACTCACCAACACAGTCCCTATCATCCAGAGGGGCAGCCTGAAGTGGACATCATGCCCCCGAGATTACATGGGCCTTACCTCCACACAACCCTGGTTTGCTGGTAACAATACATAAGAGAGACTGGCTCTGGCTCCCACATTACCCACACCAGAACTCCAGCCAATCTGGGGACATGGCAGATTCCTGAGCCTCTGAGCTTCAGCTGCCTCATCTCCAGAGCAGGAGCCTCCTACCTGATGTGGCTAAGGTAAGGGGAAAACCAAGTAAGATGCCTCAAGTACCCAGCACAATACCAAGAACTCAGAACACACTCAATAAGGACTAGAAACCTTCCATCCAGGCTCTTGGCAAACACAGCCTGACACTCACACTTGAGTCCCCCAGGCCCAGCGTCAGGGCTGCTTCTCAGACTGAAAAAAAGTAAAAGAAACATCCTGAGGCAAGACTGAAGAAATCTGTCTAAGAAAAGCCACCAGGATCTTTGCCAGAGACTTCAGCACTCCTCCTCAGGAAGTACTAATTTTCTGTCCCTTCCATTGCATCTAGCGGTCCCCCAGCCCTTTAGCCACCATTGCTAGATAGCTAGGGCAACCTCAACCCCATCTAGAGAGACTGCTCCCCTTGTGGCCATGGGTGACTTTTCCAGGCATACCAGTTCTGAGCCTCCCCTGGCAGTGGGACATCAGCCAGTTTGTAGGGAAAACTATGTGAGGCTCTCACGGGGGATGAAAAGGAAAATCAAAGATGAATCGCCTGCCTCAGCATTCTGCAGCCCAGGATATGTGAATCTGCTGAATCGGCGACCGCAGGGGATTGAGGCAGCCGAGGCTGCCCCTGGTTGGTCACGATTCAAGGCTAGCCCAGCTGGATTCACTGGAGGGGATAGCTCCATCAAGAATGGTGGTTTTGCAGTATTTGCTGATGGACTGTAGGGAAATCACAAATAATAAATTACTGCTGATAAATCCATTCCCAAGAAGGAATGTCATTCTTTTCAGACTCCGCCAGTTCAGACATTCCTCTTCATCTCTGCTGCCTGATGCCCCTCCACAAACACTCATAATCACAACTAACACAGCCAAAGACTTTAGTCCTTCCAGAGTCCAATATCTCTGAGACAGGCCCAGCATCATGACGCCTGGAGCTAAATTGTAAGGTGACCCCTTGAGACACTGAATGGACCCCTTCCCTAGTGCCCACCTCCCCACCATGCATGAGCTGCTCACACAGAGCAGCAGCAGGCTCCGTTTTGAATTCCAGCTCAGCTGCTTCAGTACCTGTATGGACGCTCTGAGCGTGTCACCTCACCTGCAGAACAGGACTCATAATGCTGACTTTCCCAGGGCTCATGAGCTTACACAAAATACAGAACACATTGTAACTGAGCATACAGGTCCACGGTAAGCCGTCAGTCGGCAGTTACTGCTGTCACTGTCATGGCTTCTTTGATTACGTGGCTCCTCTCTCCTAGTTCTCAGCCCCTCTAATTCTTGCCTACTCCTATCCTATTCCTGGCCCAAGTCCTACCACCACTGTTTACCTTCCAGGACATCCTAGAAGTCCAGAGCAGAGGCTATGTCATTTGGTATGAAAGGGGATGGTATCTGTGGGTCTGGGACAGTCAGACTGGCTGGGCAGGAGCAAGGCTCTGGGGCAGGAGAATCTACAGGAGAAACCTATAGCTGGTTTCTTAAGTACACAGCCACAGGGCATAGGGCCCAGTGAGGCCCAGCAAGATTATTCTGCTGAATGATTATATTTGGTGTATGAGGCAATGGATTAAGAAAACATCTCATATTTCATTTGCTCATTGACGGTTCATTTGTTAAACAAAATATTTAAGAAGATCCTAAGATCAGAGGTAAGATGTATTTTATTGTTAAGCAAGTTGTTATGTCTAGAAAACAATTTTAACATCTGATTTTTTAAAATGTTCAAACAGTACAAAAGTGGGAAAAAATGAAAAGCAGATATCTCTTTTCTTCTCCACATCCCCAAAGCAACCATTATTAATGTTTCTTGAGTGTCCTTGTGTGTGCTCAGTCATTTCAGTCATGTCTGACTCTTTGAGACTCTATGGACTGGAGCCCACCGGGCTCCTCTGTCCGTGGGATTTTCCAGGCAAGAACACTGGAGTGGGTTGCCAAGCCCTCCTCCAGGGGATCTTCCCAAGGATTGAACCCGCATCTCTTATGACTCCTGCATTGCAGGTGGATTCTTTACCCACTGAGTCACCTGGGAAGCCCTGAGTGTCCTTAGATATATTTATCTAAGGCCAGGGACTTCCCTGGTGGTCCAGTAGCTAAGACTTCATGCTCCCAGGGCAGGGGGCCCAGGGTCCATCCTTGGTCAGGGAACTAGATCCCACTTGTTGCAGCTAAAGATCCCACAGGCCACAACTGAAAGATCCCATGTGCCACAGGTAAGAATCGGCACAGCCAAATAAATAAATACTAAAAATAACAACAACAACAAAAAACCAAACAGGGTTTCCCTGATGGCTCAGTGGGAAAGAATCTGACCACCAATGCAGCAGACACAGGTTTGATCCCTGGTCCGGGAAGATCCCACATGCCACGGAGCAACCAAGGGCCTGCGCCACAACCACGGAGCCTGTGCTCTCAAGCCTGGGAGCCACAACTACCGAGCCCACGTGTTGCAATCGCTGAAGCCTGTGCGCCCTAGAGCCGGGGCTCCGCAACAAGAGAAGCCCCCACACCCCAGCTAGAGAGTAGCCCCCGCTCGCCACAACGAGTGAAAAGCTCTCACAGCAATAAGACCCAGCACAGGCAAAAAGAAAGAAAGAAAATTATTAAAAAAAAAAAAAAAAAACCAGAGAAGACTGTTAGCTGACACATTCTGTGAAAAGGATTTGAATTGCTGGTTCTAAGGATTTATGTCTTTAACTACCAAGTGTGTTAGTCACTCAGTCGTGTCCCACTCTTTGTGACCCCATGGACAGTAGCCCATCAGGCTCTTCTGTCCGTGGGATTTCCCAGGCAAGAATAATAGCATGGGTAGCCATTTCCTTCTCCAGAGGATCTTCCCAACCCAGGGATCGAACCTGGGTCTCCTGAATTGCAGGCAGATTCTTTACCATCTGAGCCACCAGGAAAACCAAAGATATCACCGAATTATCTTCCTAAAAATTCTTTCCAGATAAACCAACAAATGGGTTTCACTGTCACCAGTGTGTCTATGTCACGTACAATTAATCACTTCTTTCCTTTGTGTAGGTTAGACATTTTGAATTACCAACTGGCAGTGTAAATTCTTTTTTCTATGAATTTTCTACTCACATGTCTTGCCTTTTAAACATACATCCTTTATTTTATTAATAACTTAAAAGAGCTCTTTGTATATTAAAAAGGATAGTTTCATTGGTTGTATATCTGCAATTTTTTTTCCAGTTGGATATTTGCATTCACTCTCCTTTATAAATCTCTCTCTCCAGTTACTTCTAAATGGTGTCACCACCACTACAAAAAATCAAAGAAGCAAGGTTTTACTATAGGTTTATTTGAAAGATCAAATTCATCTTATACTTTCTTATGTGACTTTTTTGAAAAACTGAAGCCCAGAACCTTGCCTTCACCTCTGGTCTCCAGGACACAGCTCAGACTTCCCTACTTGCATCTGAATTATTGTGGTAATAAAACAATGAAAAGACAGAGGCAGGTGTGGAGGAGATTCAGTTAATTTAAGGCCCAATATGTAGATATTTTTAATAGAAGAGAAATTTGTTAAATGATGTTTACAAACATAATCTCATTAATCATCTGCTGCTGCTGCTAAGTCGCTTCAGTCATGTTCGACTCTGTGTGACCCCATGGACGGCAGCCCACCAGGCTTCCCCGGCCCTGGGATTCTCTAGGCAAGAACACCGGAGTGGGTTGCCATTTCCTTCTCCAATGCATGAAAGAAAAGTGAAAGTGAACTCGCTCAGTCGTGTCCAACTCTTAGCGACCCCATGGACTGCAGCCCATCAGGTTCCTCGGTCTATGGGATTTTCCAGGCAAGAGTACTGGAGTGGGGTGCCATTGCCTTCTCTGCATTAATCATCAAGGATCCCCATTTCCAGATAAGAAAGCCAAGGCTCAAGTCAAGAAAAACTAAAACCAAAATTTAAATTCAGGTCTAGTTTTCCAGCAAAGTTTTCTATTGTAGTGAGCAAGGAGGCTGCTCATGAGAAAATTATAAATTCTCAAATAAGGAATTATTCATTACTGGGGCTCCCCTGGCGGTCCAGTAGTTAGGGCTCTGAGTTTTTGCTGCTGAGGGCCTGGGTTCAGTCCCTGGTTGGAGAACTAAGATCCCACCAGCTTTGTGGCACGGCCAAAAAAGCAGGGGGTGGGAAGGTGTGGGAGGGTGGGATTCTTCATTATCAATGCCAAAAGCATAAAACCCAGAGGTTGCCACATGCTCTAAGCTGGCCTGGGTGGCAAAGGAAGTGAGAGTGTGGCTCAGAAGTTGAGTCACTTGGTTAAGATCGTTCAGGGGTAAAGGCATGCTGGATTTGACCCCAAGTTCATCTGACCCCAACACCTACGGTCCCTACGCACCTCACCCATATTTCTCATGGCATTGCTTCCTTGAAGCTGAGGATTACCTGACACAGAGTCTAGGATGGAAGCAATAAGCCATAAAGTGTTGAAAAAGAAAGCAAAAACACCCTTATCTCTATCAGTAACTTGCCCCACCCCTCTGGGCCTAATGATTTCAAAACTGAGTGGGAGGTGGCAGACAGACATCCACTGGAGAGGTGACACACCCCTGTCCTCACAGGAACCCAGGACCTACTAAAGCTTTCTGAGGCAGGTATTTCCGCTAGCCGCAAATCGGTGCTGTCTCATACCATTACACCAAACGCCTGTTCCCAACTTAATGGACACTCCCCAAGCCCTCTTCGATGAAGGACCTCCTAATTAAGAACATGCCCCTCCAAAAACAGACAAAAGAAGGGGTAACAACCCTCTATCAGAAGCAAATAACTCACAGTGAAGAGGAACAGGCCAGGCTTCCCTGCTCCTGAGCCCTGGTCCAGTGGTTAAGAGTCTGTCCTGCAACACAGGGAATGCAGGTTCAATCCCTAGTTAGGGAACTAAGATCCCACATGCCATGACGCAACTAAGCCCGAGCACTCCAGAGCCCGAGCACCGCAGCTGGGGAGCCTGCATGCCACAATTACTGAAGCCCAAGGGCTACAACTAGTGAGTCCATGCGCCAGTGAAAGGTCCTGCATGACGTAATTGAGACCTGATATGGACAAATCAATAAATTAAAAAAAAAAAAGGAACTAGCAATAGAGTATTAGGTCCTGCCACCCTCCATCAAACTGCCCAGTGGTTTAAGATTCAAGGTGTTCCCTCCGGCAGAGTTTGTTTGCTGACTCAGTCCCCATCCTGAACTACCACTGTGCCCACTTTCAGTGAGGGTTGGTCACTCAGTTGTGTCCGACTCTTCGTGACCCCACGGACTGTGGCCCACTAGGCTCTTCTGTCCATTGGATTTCCTAGACAAGAATACTGGACTGGGTTACCATTTCCTTCTGGAGGGGCTCTTCCTGACTCAGGGGTCAAACCCAGGTCTCCTGCATTGCAGATGGATTCTTTACCGTCTGAGCCACCAGGGAAGCCGCACTTTCACTGAGGTTCTTATCAAACACCTAAGGTCAGCAAGATAAAGGGATTTCAATTTCTCCTGGGAACTCACCCATCCCAGGGAAAGGCTGAAGAGGACTAAAACGGCATCTGAGTAACTAACAGCCCGAATGTGATACTCACCATCATCTTGGCTGATGGGACATCAGTAATGTGTTTGAGCAGGCCATATCTCCTGCACTGTTCAAGTCACCCACTCCCAGTGTCCACGTAATTTGTGAGGGGTGAGAGCCAGCTGAATTTCCCAACAGTTTATTTTCAATCACTAGGTACTTGCCACTAACTAAAATAGATCACCACCTGCCCCTCCCATAGGGAGCTCAGAGCAGTTTGCCAACCAGTGCATAAAGGGTGACTTGCAAATCGAACAGGTCTGGTTTTGTTCTGAATTTTTAACTAGCAGTATACCCTTTTCTCAAAGGCAACTGTGTTCAAAAGTGGCAATGCCCTGCCTTGTTAAGGCTGAAAACTGGGCCCACCTCCCGACCCTGGGGCTTCCTCTGATGACTAAATGGACTTCTTCAGAACCACAAGCTCCAGAAGCCTTCTTTAAATAAGTAGCTTCGATGCAGCGCTCCCAGAGCTCTGAGGATCCTGGAAGGTGGCATGGTGCTGTGACGGTCTACTCTAAGAATATATGGCATGGACTCCAATTGAGATGACAACTAAAAATCTCCAGGTCTTGGGTACGTAAGCCAGCAAAACTAACTTTGCCAGACAAACGGTTCAAGGCATGTATATGTATTTCCTACATACCTGGAAACACCACAGTCATCACCACATCTGGCGGTCTCTTTTTAAGTTCCAAGATTTCAGATACTCCATTATAGCACGCCAGCAGGATACTGAATGCAAAAATGTACAAATAGAGAAACATAAACCTGCTCCAATTAAAGGGGCCTGGAGCACATAACACTTTTTAAGTGCCCCCCAGAACTCCCAAAACACCATCAGGAAGCACCACTCTGGTACTTTTATCCTCAGGAAATGTTTCTTAAGGAACTCAGAGCTGTTATACTAGTTCCATAGATATGAAACCACTCTTCAAAGAATTAAAATATGATTGCTACAATACTGTGTAGGCATTGAGTGTGTAAAGGTTTTCAGGCAGGCCAACCTGGGTTCAAATCCCATTTTAACATTCAGCCATAATATGAGCAAATAATTGGGCAAATTATTAGAAATCCAACATTGGGGTTTCATCATCTGTTAAAAAGGGATAGTCATAATATCCTATCTAGCCAGGACCTCCCCATCTCTCCCTAGGACACAGGGACAAAGACACACAGACACATATAGTTTTTGGTCAAGGATCAATGCAATGAAGGCGTAAAGGTGTTTGGCATATTGCCTGGCACATGTAAATGTTTAATAAACTCCAGTTATATGATTATATGACGATATGGAGGCTAATCAATACAATCTTCATTTTATATTGTAGGTACCATATAAATCCACTTATTAAGCTGCATGTATGAAAGCTATTGATCTATGTCTTCACTACGCAGCTGTTGCTGCAATGCTGAGTAACCAAGATAAGAGCTCCTTACAGGGTTCCACGCCAGCTTCCATGTACCCTATCACAGCTAGTCTCTCTTTATCACATCATGTGCTTGCATTATGTGACCCCATATCATTGAGTAATCATTTCATCTGCTCAAGCCTTATGTCCCCAGGATAATTTTCACTCTTCAAAGATGGGACACAAGGTAGTTCAGCACACTGCTGCCCCATAGAGGACCAGACTCAGTGGGGACTCTATTAAATGAACTGAATAGCTAGGCCTAAGTTACTAACACAAGAATGAATGCATTGTGCTAGCAGTGTCGGGGGCAGATAAGTACAAACGCAGCACTAGCGATATGCCTAATGGCCCAGGCATTGAAACACAGCTGGCTGGGTTCAAATCCCAATGCTTCAATCTGCTCACTATGCAACTTAGATTAGTTAAGTCTAGTTTCTTCATCATCATCATCACTCCCTGCTCTGGAGGGAATTAAATCTAGCTAGAGGATGGCTTAGACAGTAAAGAATTGGCCTGCCATGAGTTCGATCCCTGGGTCAGGAAGACCCCGTGGAAAAGGGAATGGCTACGCACTCCAGTATTCTTGAAGCTTCCCTGGTGGCTCAGATGGTAAAGAATCTGCCTGCAATGCGGGAGACCCAGGTTTGATCCCTGGGTTGGGAAGATCCCCTAGAGAAGGACTGTATGGACAGAGGAATCTGGCAGGTTGCAATCTGTGGGTTTGCAAAGATTCATATACAACTGAGCGACTAACACTTTCACTTTTTCAGAGGGTAGCTGCTAAGCTGCTGCTAAGTCACCTCCGTCGTGTCCGACTCTGCGACCTCATAGACAGAAGCCCACCAGGCCCCTCCGTCCATGGGGTTTTCCAAGCAAGAGCACTGGAGTGGGTTGCCACTGAGATATACTCAAATAAACAATTCACAATTCAGGTAAGTGGGGAAGTATCAAACGATCAAAACAGCAAAACCTTCATCTTACTCCGCCTTGCTGTTGTTCAGTTGCTAAGTCATGTTTGACTCTGCAACTCCATGGATGGCAGCACCCTAGGCCTCCCTGCCCCCTCTATCTCCCAGAGTTTGCCCAAGTTCATGTCCATTGAGTCAGTGATGCTATCCAACCATCTCATCTACTCTGCCTTAAGACATGCTTGTATCTAAACAAACTTGCCAAGACGACGAGGGCAATAAAGACACACTATAAAGATTGCTTGTTTCTAAGTTGGAATGCTAGGGTAAAAAGAACTTGCTAAAAATGTAAATTATTTAACAAATAATTAATTGGAATGCTGGAATATTTGTAGATTTTTAGTTGGGTTCTACTTGAGCTTCTGATTATAATGGTACAAAGCAAATCCATGTTTATGGTCAATTTTAAAAGCTAATAATTCGATTTGCTTTAGAAACTTCTCTTCAGCAACATGAGCCAATGTACACATGAATCTTACAGCCTTGGAGTCAAGACTACCTATGCTTAAAGTCCAATTCTGTCACTAACTGGACTCAAGTGACTTTGGCAATCTCTTTTAGCCTTAGCTGTCTTATTTTTAAATTGGGAATATCTCTCTTGTAGACTTTGCATGGAGCATAAAATAGATTGTTTACATAAATAGACATCATGGGTGATCATTAAATGATATCAATTATTCTTGCATTTCCTCTCAAGATGAAACTGCTCCTGAAAGGCATGTAGTAGGTCCCAATCGGGCTGTATTTGGGGCTATTACCTCAATCACATGCATAGCCAAGCTTACGTTAGGGCTGCCTACTGCGAGCTCAAGATGGTGAGATTCCTGGCAGATACAAATAAACACTTTCTCTATTCAACTCTGCACTGCCAAAAGCAAAACAGGTAGTGGTAGTTACAGACAGTAATTATTGGGGCAAGTGGAACTCTCATACAGCATTGGTGGGAGTATAAAATAGCTTAACCACTTTGGAAACCAAAATTCAAACCATTTTGGTCCAGGAGTTTCTTATGAATTAAACACATCCCAAACCCTATGACCCAGAAATTCCACTCTTAATTGTTTACTCCAGAAAAGGAAGAAAATGGAAACATTTCCACATAGAGGCTTGTGCAACAATGTTTATAGTAGCTTTCATCGCCTTAGGGGAAAACTGGAAACAGCCCAGGTGTCCATAGAATTGATGTCATATAGGATCCCAATCACACTAGAGAATCAGCAAGCAAAAAGGAACTACTGATATTCACAACATGGATAAAGCCTGCATTATGATGGGTAAATGAAGCCTTGTGTATGATTGTATATAACGGAAGTTCTAAAACAAGAAAAACTAGTAATACATGTGGATTTAAAACAGGGACTGCTTCTGGGGGTTGGGGACAGGAGCTGCCTGGGAAAGTGCACCAGGGAAGTTCTGGACTGATGGTAATGTTTTCTATCCTGATAGATGTTGTATTAAATAGGTGTATGTATTTGTCAGTTCATCATATGATATTTAAGGTTTGCATCTGGTACGAAATTTTACATCAAAAGATAAAAGAGTAGCATTGACCTCTAGTTAATAATGAGCACGCTGAAGTTTTAGGGTTGAAATGAACTGATTGCTACAATGTACTTTGCAATGCCTCAAGAAAAACAAGCTAGACTGAGAGACAAAAGGATAGAGGAATGTGATAAAACAGATTTGGTTAAAATATAAATGTAGACTCTAGGTAGTCTGTATATGGGTGTTCATTATATTGTTCTTTCAACTTCCTAAAACTGTCTTGCTGCTGCTACTGCTGCTGCTAAGTCGCTTCAGTCGTGTCCGACTCTGTGCGACCTCATAGACGGCAGCCCACCAGGCTCCCCCCGTCCCTGGGATTCTCCAGGTAAGAACACTGGAGTGGGTTGCCATTTCCTTCTCCAATGCATGAAAGTGAAAAGTGAAAGTGAAGTCACTCAGTCGTGTCCAACTCTTCACGACCCCATGGACTGCAGCCTACCAGGCTCCTCCGTCCATGGGATTTGCCAGGCAAGAGTACTGGAGTGGGGTGCCACTGCCCTCTCCGAAAACTGTCTTAGAGGAAAAAAAAACAAATCACGAGCATTTTTCATATACATACCGTGCTGACACCAAAATCAGTCACCAAGCAAGATATTTTTGTTATTGTTTATTTGAAGTTGTGTCCGACTCTTTTGTGACCTCATGGAGTGCAGCGCGACAGGCTTCTCTGTCCATGGGATTTCCCAGGCAAGAATACTGGACTGTGTTGCCATTTCTTCCATCAGGAGATCTTCCCAACCCAGGAATCAAACCCTCATCTCCTGCATTGGCAGACAGATGCTTTACTACTGAGTCACCAGGGGCAGACTACAATCCACAGGGTTCCAAAAGAGTCAGACACAGCTTAGCAATTAAAACAACAACAAAGAAATCCTTGGATCATTTATAAATATTTCATTTTTATCTGTCCCAACTATGTTTCTTTGTACTGCATGGTCTACACAACCTATGAAGCACAGATATTTTTGAGTCAGCCACCATGGGGCTCTGGCTGTTGACATTCCCTTCCTTCTCACAGAGAACTCAAACCATAATTTAGAGGTTCTTTTTTCTTGTGTGTAATGGAGGCCTCCATCATAAATGAATGGCCTGAAACTTCCTGAAGTCTCTCCCACATTCTCTTACCAGGTCTCTGATTACCATTAGATAGCTGAGACCTGACTTAAGAAAGCTGGAACTCAGTCCATGCTCCAAAATGCAGGACCATTTGATGGGGATGAACCCTCACACCTGCTCCCTGAGCAACAAAAATCAGTGCCGGATGTGCACCTTGCTGTCGTGGCTACATATGACTGGGCTTACAACACACTGAGAAAGTTACGTGACTGACTCCCCTTTCATTTTGAGAGCCAACCCTCCGATGCTTCTTCTTTTTACAAATGAGAAAATGGAGGATTGGGGCATAAATGAACTACTCGAAAGCATACAACTTTCACAGTCTTTTAAACCTAGAATTCTAATCTTTGCCCCTTACCACACACTGCGCTGAAACCACCTCTCACCCCTGGCAAGAAATAGCCAATTTTACAAAGGCCTGACCAGGGCAAAACTGGGTGAGGAGCATTTAAGATGGTGGCTTTCACACTGCAAGCTGAAGAAAAATTATTTAAGTCCTGACTACAGACAGTTCTAAAGTAGAGAAGATAATAGATCTGTGTCACATTTAAGAATACACATTAATTCCTGAAACTCGTTTCAGTTGTCTATCACATTCCTATGCATGAGTTTCTTGCTGTGAGTATGTAGTCCAGAAGAGTTAGACAGCCACTGACTATGTCCCTCTAGATCACAGCTTTAGATCTGAGGTTTAATTTCCCAGATTAGAAAAGTAACACTGGAAAGGGCTGATCAGGGTGCTGAAGAAGGCTAGCCTGGATCAGGCACCACTTGTGCAAGGCCTCTAGCCCTCTGCAGCAGAGAAGCGCAGTCACCACCAGCAGTTACAGTGTCTGGATCGCAGCCTTGACCAGCAAGCAGGTGCTCCAGCCAAGCCTCACCAGCTGCGTGACACGTTTGGAGAAAGGCAGCAGCCCTGCACACAGCTCTCCCTCATTTCTTCTCTCAGCACTTTACAAAGAAGAATCTTCATTGTGGCAAGTTTTATTGACTGAAGAGTTAGCGGTCCTCTCTGCCACCTTCCAGAACTCACAGCCCCCAATTAACAAAACATAAAACTCAAAGCCTTGATGTTGACCACGTTCAGTTATATTCCCTCATGCTCCCCTCCCCAGTTCAATTTTCTTTCCCTCCAGAAGCAACCCTAACATTTATCTGGTGCACATTTTCCAGTTTATACCCTAACAATTTTAGGATGTGTGCATGAGCAACATATAGCATTGCTTGGAGGGATTTTTTTTTTTAATTACATTCAACTACTATGAGGTACATGTCCTGCTTTTTTCATTCATTTTTTTTTTCAGATGTATCCATATTTATACACTTTTTTTCTGGTAATATGCTGCATAGCATCCCATCACACACAGTCTATAAATGGTTCCCAATACACTGTTATTATAAGCAGCACTGCCCTGAGCATTCTTAGACATGTCTCCTTGAGTTCATATGGAAATTTGTTTAAGGTATAGCTGGAAGTAGAATTGCTGAGTTGTCATATACACGTATATGTAGTCACTGCCAACCTCACAGTCCAGGCAAACCCTACCAATAACTTAATACATGTCCTTGAGACTTTACACACCTGTGTGTGTGTGTGTGTATATATATATATATATATATATGATCTTAACATGAATTTAGATAAAACTGTCTCATGGTTTATGCTGGGTTACAGAGGACTGTTTTCTGCATTAATTGACCAGTGGCCAACTGATGGACATTATGGGTCTTTCCTTCATTACAGTAATTCAAGGAACTTTGCACAGTGACACACTAGTTCCAGGACATATAGAAGAGACTGGAACTGTTGGATCTACCTCTTATTTTTACGAAGGAAAAAAGGCTGAGTCTCAGACAGCTGGGGTGAGGAGCTGACCCACGGACACCTCAGGAAATGAGAAACCATGGGGCTGGGGACCCCATCTCCTACAGTCTGGTCTCCAGTACTCTAGGGGTCACCTGCTCTGCTCAAGTGAATAAACCATTCCAATACACAGTTGGGGCTTCCCTTGTGGCTCAGAGTGTAAAGAATCTGCCTATAATGTAGGAGATGCAGGTTCAAACCCTGGGTTGGGAAGATTCCCTGGAGTAGGGAATGGCAACCCACTCCAGTATTCTTGCCTGGAGAATTCCATGGACAGAGGAGCCTGCCAAGTTACAGTCCACTGGGTCACAAAGAGCTGGACATGACTGAGCGACTAACATAATACACAGTGTTCCTTTTGCATGTTAGGTGCTGTCTCCATTAGCACGGTAGAATCTGTAACCACACAATATGGCGATGGGTTCAAACTCTAAGAGGCAAGGGGAGATCTCCATGCTCCAATCTCAGGAAAGCAACAAGAACAGAAAAAGCTGGCCGCATACCTAGTTCTCCCCAATAAGCTTATTCACCTGCCTATAATCCAGGCCAGACATCCACCCCCAACTCCATTTCAAAAAACTTTAACTGAGCACGTGCGGTGTGCTCTGTTGCTGAGTGGACAGGCTCACATGTGCACGTACGCACATAATGGATCAAGTGCAGCAGCCTTGATGCCTAGCCTTTGGCATTTACGAGTTTGAATCCTGACTTAGCTGTGTGACCGTAGACAAATTATCTGACCATTCAGGCTCCCAACTCCTCATCTTAAAAAAAAAAAAAAAGTAGGTAAAATTTGTACATATCTTATAAGGTTTTGTGAAAAGTAAATAAATTACTACATTAAGTGCTCAGAAAAAATCCTTTAGCCCATAATATATATTTAGAAAATATTTAAGATACTTGCTTAGTGCTAGTGCCTGAAACAAAGACAAGGTCCCTGGACTAAAAGAGCTAGTAAATTTATCAGAATGTCCAATAAAAACAATAAAAGCGGGTGTGGCTGCCAGTCAGAGTAAGTGGCAGATGGAGTAAACGTGCCATTCCAGAGGGCACACAAGAGACACACGAGAACTGGAGGAGGCTCCTCAACTCAAGGAGCTCTCTGAAAGGCTGAGACACGCTTGCTCAGAACACTCCTGAACAGGGCCACACTCTCAGCGCCGGGACCCAAGGCTTTAGCAGACATGTACTTCTTTTAGGGACTGTAGAAAGGTAAGCCTCAGGGACCCAGACATGATGCAAACACTGAAAACACGTGGTGCATGGACAAGCCCTATCCTGTGCCTTTCCCCACCCCCGGAGCTTCTCCGCAAGTACGGGTCTTCACCAGCCATTGCCTTCCTGGCCTCGTCTCCTCTCGGGTGGCTCAGCCTCTGTACTTCCTAGTTCCTCCACTACCCTGGCAGCTGCCTCCAGGCTCTTTCTCTCACCCTCTACATGCAGGTAGCCATCACACATCCTTCACTCCTCATGGCCCCAGAGATACTTTATCTCTAAAATGGAGGGTTGTCATGAAGATTAAATGAAACAAACTGTGTGGCAAGTTTGTCTGCAGAAAGCACTGGCACAACTTAGCTCCATTCCCTTCTCTGAGGATGCTGCCACCCTGGGACAGCTGTGCTCCACACCCTGGTATGATCTTTGAATTCTCTCTGGTCTCTGCCCACTACATTCCACCAGGGCCATGCCCCGTGCTCTACTAACCATCCATCACCCCACACGCACACACACTCTACATAAACTGCTGACAATGTGTGTTACCAAGACAGCTCTGCTCACACCTCTCAAAAACTTTCAGCTACTCCCCAGTGCGTATTACTGAAGAAAGACTCAGTGTTTCAGGTATGCATACAAGATTTCTGAATCTAGCCCGAATCCACCTTCCAACTTCAGTCTCCCCATGACGCTTTTCTCCAGTTTAGTTAAATCACTTTTGGGGAGGTGCATCGTGAAATACAGACTGTATCCAAACAAGGGGATAAAACAAAGCTCGACAAGTTCTAATTGCACAATTTTAGAGACTTTCATACCTTAATATGTACCATGTCTCTTTTACATTATCCCAAGTTTATTTGGATTTCTAGTAGTCTTTATTCATGGAGTTCAAGAAACAATCTAGAACAATCTGTACCACAGTGATTCTCCAGCATGCCTGTGGAATGTACCAGTTAGGTGGGCTCAAGAGTGACTGCCATGGTGTATGGCCGTAAGCATCTTAGGCATATTTGCTGTTTATGATCCTCACTGTATGCAGTCTCTGTGAAGGTATAAAGTGAAAGTGAAGTCACTCAGTCGCATCCGAATCTTTGCAATCCCATGGACCATAACCTACCAGGGCTCTTCTGTCCATGGGATTTTCCAGGCAAGAGTACTGGCGTGGGTTGCCATTACTGAGCCATGGATGGAATCAAATGGCCGATAGCAGTTACCCCAGCAGGAATGACAAAGATTTACTTCTCCCTTGACTGCCAGGGCTACCTCCTTTCCCAGTCTTCCCCTCTATCCCATGCCACAAACTTCCATTCAAATCCCTACATGCTTAAATTAGCCAGCGTTGGCTTCTGAGGCTTAAAACCAAAGTACCATCCCTGGTGTACATAGTTCTTTGGGTCCCTGAGCAAAGTCATCCAAATCTCCCCCAGGCAAAGGAGCTTCCAGACCCCTCCCGGTGGGTACAGTACCTGTTCCGTCTGGAGTAGACCTCACAAAAGTAGGCAGCATTTTTACTGAAGCCGTAGGGTGAGTGGTGGCTCCAAGCCCTTTCTCCATCTCCTTGCGAAAACGCTTAGCAATCTCCAGAAGAGTTTCATCAGAAAGACGCATGTGGTAGAGATACTGGTCAACCTGAAAGAGGGGAAAGTGCATAGTGACATATATACTAAATGAATTATGGTATTCATTTATGTCATGGAACATCATTCAGCTTCTCAAAAGGGTAAAATCTATTAGGTACAGAAGGTTATTAAGACCATTGAACCAGAATCTGTGACAGGACTTTGTCTTTAAAAAAAAAATTAACTAAAAATTCAAATTAGAAAAATGGTCTAATTTTATTTCTGGAGAATGATGAAGACCAGGGGAAAGGCCAGCTAGGGGAGAGGCTCATCTCTTTTCCTCTGCACTCAAGGCCAGTTGCGCCAACCCTATTGCCCCTCAACCATTGCCTCCTTCCTAGACTAATAAGAGTCTCTGATTCTACTTTTACTTCTGCCGTCCATTTTCCATCCCCAGACAGAGTCTATACTATTCCCATGCTTAAAACCTTTCTGTGGTCTCCCATTGGCACCAAATCTGAAACCCTTCCAAGGCCCTACCATACAGCCTGGCCTCGCCCACTGCTCATCTTACCAGGTGCCTCTGCACTCCTTGTGCAGACCAGCCTTGGCTCAGCCCCCCAACACACCAACCGTGCCCTTCCCTGCCTGCAAGACTGTTCATATGGGCCACACAGCACCTCACTCTGCTCTTCATCTACGGATCCCTTACCAATCCTTCAGGTCTCTCTGCACAGAGGCCTTCTCTGACCTTCCTAATAAAACAATCAGGCCTCCCTGTTTTTCCTGTGAACTCAGACTTTTCCCTTCACATCACCAACCTCAATTTGGAAACATATATTAGTGCCCAAATCATAAGCACCAAGGGCAAGAACCATGACTATTTGTTCACGCTTGCATCCCTGAAGCCCAGCATAGCATGTGACATATTGACAGAGGCTTGATACACATGGTAAAGCCAAAGTCCTCCCCCATCCACAGAGGCAGAGGCGGCTCTCCCTAGTCATTTCATTTATCTTGTTTTCAACATAAATTTCTGTGAACTTTTCCCAGATTTAACACTGAGAGAAGGAGAAACAACAGGAGTCCCCTTCAGACAGCCTGCTTCTTGAAGGTTCTCATCTGCTCTGGCTGTGGATATTCCCAGTTTTCTTCTCAGAAAAAGATCTGATAGAAATCCATCCAAGGAGGCACTCAAGTTTCCACAATATCCCTGTTCGCAGCAGCAACGTCCAGGCCAGGTGGGGTTGCTGGCCATGGAGATGGGGGTAGAATCAGGACCCTTGGGCCAGGCTACAGCTGTGCCCTCAAGGTATGAGGGCGGTGGGCCTGGTCCTCCTAGCCTCATCAGCAAACTGGGGGGTGAAGAGACCCTGTTCTTTCCAGCTCCCAAACTTCAGGATTCCCAAAGGAATCCTGACTGGCTTGGTTGGGCTGATGACCACCATCACTGTTACTCCTGTGGGAATCACAAGTAAACGCCCACCTATCGTTTGGGCACCCCACTCCAGTACTCTTGCCTGGAAAAGCCCATGGACGGAGGAGACTGGAAGGCTGCAGTCCATGGGGTTGCTGAGGGTCGAACACAACTGAGTGACTTCACTTTCACTTTTCACTTTCATGCACTGGAAAAGGAAATGGCAACCCACTCCAGTGTTCTTGCCTGGAGAATCCCAGGGACGGGGGAGCCTGGTGGGCTGCTGTCTATGGGGTCGCACAGAGTCGGACACGACTGAAGCGACTTAGCAGCAGTAGCAGCAGCAGTCCTCTGCCCAACTCTGACCAAGAAGCATAAACATTTATAATGAGCTTTCCCTGACAAATGTGCTCATTAGTATTAACAGACTGTTCTATTTTCCAGCACTTTTTTTGTCAGATCTTCTTAGAACCAAACTTTTTTGGTTCTAAGTTAAAACCAAAGGTTTTAAACAAATTTTGAAGCTTGAGATTCCCAGAGGAACAGCAAAAGTTGTTTAATACTTTAAGGAAAGAACAGACCCATTGCCCTCTTTTGGGCTGGGGGGTGGGGAGAATTAGAGAGCGAGAGAGACAGTCCTCTTACTCACAGGTTCTCTCTTGCAGCCACATCCTAACTCCCTGTGGGGTTTGGGGTCCATCCCTCTCTCCTGAGGAATTATGAGATTGGCCCTTCTCAGATCATTTCAAGCATCCTGATCACTACTCATCTTTCATCATTCTTCTAAAATACCACAAGTTGAAAGATCAGAGACTGGATAAAATGCTGAAAGAAGCTGTAAGCAAGACAAAGAAGAGACTGTGGTTAATCAGCCCACCCGTCTTCGTAACTGCATGTGGTTAAAATAGAACAAAATTGACAGACACAATCCTCACGTGGGATGGAAAAGGACAAAGCAGGGCTAGAGTGGTGAAAGCCCCTCAGC
The DNA here is from genome assembly GCF_000754665.1 of Bison bison bison. Classification (NCBI taxonomy): domain Eukaryota; kingdom Metazoa; phylum Chordata; class Mammalia; order Artiodactyla; family Bovidae; genus Bison; species Bison bison. The sequence goes on from NW_011495064.1 coordinate 10,503,732, forward strand.
CACTTTTCCACTCCCTCCCCAGCCAGCAGAGGGACTAGGCTTGTCATAGTTTGAAATTTGCAGAAATGAGGATATCCCCAAGTTCCCTTGCTGCCAGCATTTATTAGAGAGCTACCGTAGACATCTAACTCCTTTGGTCGAAATCAGAAAGACTTCAATCATCCACTCTATTTCCTAATTTCAGGTTCATGGCACCTCAGGTTCATGGCAAACCCCCTGTTTGCCTTAGCCTCCCAGGTCTGTGGGGCACTAGCTCCCTTCCCTGAGCAGGGTCACTGATCTGGGCTTCCTACAATACTGGGGAGCCAGGGTGTTCCTGAGGAGGTTGGCCTCCCCTACAACACATGAGGCTCCCAGGAGGAAAAAGTGTTTGGTCTCAGACAAGTCCTCTCTCTCCCTATTGGCTCCGCGGGAGACAAAACGCAGGAGACTCTGGGCCCAGAGCAACTATAATCACCATAGAGGCCTCCTGCTTCAGAGTCAGTGATGCCTGGCTTGGCCGAGGAACAAATTAGGGCTTAATGCATCTCAGTGCTAACGTACAAGTCCTAGCCACCAGACCAAACAAAGGCTAAAGCCAAGCCACATCCAAGTACAGCCTCATAGGCAATAGTAATAACAGCAAACCCTTCGGCAAAACCTGTTCTCAAGGTCTTATACCCATTAACTCATTGAATCCTCATAACAACCCTTTGAGGTGTTATTTTCTCCATTCAACTGAAAGGGGAAGGCAACATGTCCCAAATCACACAGATGCAAAAGATTAAGCCAGGACTGGACGGGGCAGCCCACTATGCTTTTGTCCACTCTACTAGATGGATGCCCCTCTCTGCTGAACAGCAAAGTCTGTACAGCTCAAATGGCACTACAGTGCATGCAGGCTGGCCACATCCACTAAAAGGCCATCTTCTGAACCAGTCATCCCACCACACAGACACGCACAGGGCTGCCCTGTCAGGTCAGAGGGCAGCAGACATATCTCTGGACATTATCATGAGTTTGACATGTGACTAAGTTGGAGCTCCTGCATTACTACTTTCCCAAAAAGAAGACAGGCCCAGAAGCCTCACTGCCACCCACTCCTGCCTCCATAGATGGCTCCAGATGTTGCAAAGGCTCCAGATGTTCCTTTGTGGGACAAGCTGAGCCTGTGGTGCTGCCCTGTTAAAGAGCTGCCCTATCACTTCTTGGAGTGTGAGGTCATGTACACAAAAGACCAAGTTAGGATGGCCGTAATTCTACTGTGGTCATGCTTAACTTAACTTTGATGTTTAAGCTGCTACAAGGCTTGTTGGAAATCTAGTCAACACTCCTCATCCTTAACTCTCAAAAGGACCTAACAAGTTAAAGGGTCAGCCTTTACTCAAATCATGTTGCCCTTTACCCAGGAGATTATAACCATTCTTCAGCGTTTAGTAACAGATGAAAATGGTCATGATGATCACCATTATAGTAGCTAAACATTTACCAAGCATTTCTTACCTCCCAAAACCCATCCTACAAGTTTACTGACATGATGTCCATTGTTCTTTTGTAAAACTTCTATATCCCTGTTTTATAGCTCACTCGGTGAGGAGCACAGGCGTCTGGCTCTAAAGCTAGGCCCTTAGGCCCATCACCCTCACTTTTCCTGTGGACCCTCCTCATCTGGGTGGGACTCTCTGCTCTGCAGCTTCTTGGATGACCTCAGTACTTTGTTTTATCATCAAAGTACTTCGATTTACATCTCCATCAGATGAGACCAAGAAAAAGGATACGGGACAGCTATGAAAAATACAGCTACAGCACCTTGGCCCAAACCTCCTCTCTTTGGGCCACAATGATGGACATGATGATGTATCCACCCTGAGTTTCTCAGGGCCACTCAGGAAGGAATGATTAATCACCTGATGTTATCACTTCCTAAACACACCACTGAGGCCCACCCAGCCTTGGCCAGCACTGCTGTGTTGAGTGGAGGGTAGCCAAGGGAAGCAGGAGTCGGAAGCAAGAAGCAGCCTCCATACAAAGACCTTTCTCCTGGATCGGGAAGGAAGTAAATGCAGAATCCTGCCAACTTTCTCTCACAGTGCAACCAGAAGGAGGGAACACAAGCAGGCCCAAAGTCATAGGAGAATGTCATTTAGGAGTTACCAAATGTACACAGCACAGTAACATTATGGCTAAAAAATACTAACTCTTATAAAGAACCTTGGGGTAATGACAATTCAAATCCCGTTGAAAGTAGACAGCATTTGAGTTTATCTCCTTTGTCCCTCTTACCCCAATAGGCATCAGGCCTAGATCTGAATGCTTCCAAGCATGACAGACTCCTCACTTCTCAAAATTGGTTAGCTTCTACTGCTGGTCAGTTCTAGTTGTTAGAAAGTTTTTTCTCTAAGATAAATCTACTTTCTGATAACTTCTGTCTATGTTCTGCCACTTGGGATAAGAGTTTCTGAACTTGGCTAAGAATCCCAAAGACCCATTCCAGACTAATCAAATTGACATCTTTATTACTGTCTGGGTGCTCAAACATCTTCCCTTCTCCTTGGGCTGGTATCTACCTTAACAATAATGTGACAATAATGGATAGTGTTCTAGTCAATACTGCTCAAGGTCATTTGTTACCACTTTCGGCCTGGGATCTTTGAAAGTCGGTACTTAAGACATTAGGCTAAACTGTGAAACAATTCGTCATCAATCCTGGGTCAAGTTGAGAGTTGCAAAGACAAATTTGAAGTTGTTGGGGAAAAGTTCCAGTTATTGGAAGCTATCAAAGTAGAATCATTCAGGTTATCCCTTATTTAGTAGCTGGTGGTGGGGAACTGTAGGCTGTGGCATCAGAAAAATCAGTGTTCAAAACAGGCATCTGAGTCCGAGTTTCCTCCTTATAAAATGGGAGGACTAACACTCAAACAGAGTCACTAGCATAAATGAGGTGGCAAATGTAAAGCTATCTATTAATATCTAACCTTTTTGTCTATCCCCTTTCCTCTTTTTCTCCCAGACTCCCCTGTGCCAAGTGGCACCTTCAGAGGATCAAAGACATTTCTTAACCCTACTTAGTCACATGGGGGTTAGCAAAACAGGAGCTGTTTCCCCAAATTCTTCCTTCTTTTTCTTTGGAGTGTGTGTGGCCTGACACCCTGGATTACTTCTCTTTAAATCTCTATTAGGAAAAAAGATGGAAAGGAGGGGAATTCCAGGCTGGGGATAAAGAGGCAGGCCAGAGCAAAGCTTGGTTGCAGTATGAGAAGGTCACTTGCCTAACCAGAGGCAAGGGTGTGTATTAAAGAGAGATAGTAGTTTTAGACACATCTGTTTAGCAATCTCAAGATTAGAAATTCCTCACTGGGCAGTTTTGGTCAGTTTCTTTCTTCGCATAACACACTAGTCTATGCCTGCCTCCTCTCTAGAACTGTGGGTTCAGGCAAGAGAAGTTCTAAAGAGAAGCTGAAAACAAGCAGGACCCTTTGGGGCCTTCCCGGGTGCAAAAGCCTTTCCAAGTCCCCTGTTCATGTTTGCAGAAAAAAAGGCATCGACCTCCTAGACTTCCCCAGAGTTCTAAAGAACAGATTCGAACAGTTACTAACTAGGGAAGGGAGGGAATTTGGAAACGAAGGAGGAGCAGCCAAGAAATAACAGTGCAGCAATAAAGCAGGGTCCTGGTTCCTCCTCAAGGGATACACATAACAATTATCTCTGGAGTTCTCCTGAGTTTTTCTGCAAGAACTAAGGCCCCCATCTAGGTGGAGAATAGTAACTTCAGGCTTAGCTAAAGATAAGTAAAAGAGAGAGTGAAAAAGTTGGCTTAAAACTCAACATTCAAAAAACTAAAATAATGGCATCTGGTCCCATCACTTCATGGCAAATAGATGGGGAAACAGTGGAAACTGTGACAGACTATTTTCTCGGGCTCCAAAATCACTGCAGATGGTGACCACAGCCATGAAATTAAAAGACGCTTGCTCCTTGGAAGAAAAGCTATGACAAACCTAGACAGCATATTAAAAAGCAGAGAAATTACTTTGCCAACAAAGGTCCATCTAGTCAAAGCTATGGTTTTTCCAGTGGTCATGTATGGATGTGAGAGTTGGACCATAAGGAAGGCTGAATGCCAAAGAACTGATGCTTTTGAACTGTGGTGTTGGAGAAGACTCTTGAGAGTCTCTTGGACTGAAAGGAGATCAAACCAGGCAATCCTAAAGGAAATGAGTCCTGAATATTCACTGGAAGGACTGATGCTGAAGCTGAAACTCCAATACTTTGGCCACCTGATGCAAAGGACTGACTCATTAGAAAAGACCCTGATGCTGAGAAAGAATGAAGGCGGGAGGAGAAGGGGACCACAGAGGATGAGATGGTTGGATGGCATCACCGACTCAATGGACATGAGTCTGAGTAAGTTCCAGGAGATGGTGAAGGACAGGGAAACCTGGTATGCTGCAGTCCATGGGGTCACAAAGAGCCGGAGATGACTGAGCAACTGAACAACACAGCCAAATGGAAAGCTCATCTCCTTAAGTGCCCACAGTTTCCTCTAGACTAGCACTAAAAGGAGAAACTGCGCCATAGCAACAATGCAAGGAATGGAGGGAGCAGAAGATCACTGTTGCAGAGGCTCCACTTCAAAGTGTGAAGTGGCTCAGGTGTGGCAGACACAGCCCCAGTTAGGTATGAGGAAGCCCAGAGAGGAAAGGCCTGGAGGTGAGAGCCAGAAAGGAAACTCACAGAAACTGAGGTCAGGGGAACAGCCTTGACCAAGGTCACAGAGTTGAAACTAGAACCTGGATCACCCAGATCCCTTACTACAGTGTCAAAAATGGTAAATGACAATCCTACCCCCAAGCATCCTCAGGAACTCACTGTCATCTTGCAGGCCAATTTCAACTGAATGACTAGTGACCTTCCCCGAGGCCAACCTAACAGGTCCCAGGGAAGAAATGGTCCTCATCAAACTACTTACATCCAGAAAAGAACAATATTCCAACTTTGACAGTTTGTTCCATAAAGTGCCATAAACCCTACCTTGAATACCTTAAGAGGTCTCAAAAGAAAGTATAGAAGAAACCTTAAATTTCAACATCTAAATCTGTAAGATTCTTTTCTATCATTCAATTGCTGAATCCCTGACCCAAGCTTCTCCCATTTTAAGCCTTTGTTGAAAATCAATTACATGCAAAGCACGATAGCATACAAGAATATAATTTTAAAAGAAATCAATTGCAGAGACAGTGGTGATACTTGTACAACAATGTGATGTACTTAATGCCGCTGAATTGTACACTCTAAATATATATCCACTGAGTCTTTGAACTACACGCAGGCTGGGGTGCTGATCCTCCATAGTTGGCACTCCTTATATATAGTTCTCATCCACAGATTCAACCAACTGTGAATAATGCAGTGATATAGTACTGTAGCACATTATTATTGAAAAAATCCACAATAAGTGGACCCGTACAGTTCAAACCCATATTGTTCAAGGGTCAACTGACGCACGCACACACACAAATGTTTTTAAAATTTTTTTTAAGAAATCAAGATTCCTGTTCTCTAGGACTTTATAAGATATAGCACAGAACTCAACTCATTGTAGACCCGGTGTTTCTGAAATGAATGGAAGATGGTGTTAATGTAAAATGGCCCATGGGAACTGTCACAGGTATGAGTGAGTGGCCTGTAAGACTAGCATTCAGAGGAGATTGCTTCTGGGCTAAGAACATACATATCCAACATACATGTCAATGGATGTGTGTTGACATGGAGACAGTAGAGAGATCATGTGAAAAGGTTCAGAAGGTGTGGGCAAGCCCAGGATACTGGAAGGAGGTTATGAACTCTAGGAGCAGAAAGCCATTCTCTACCCTGCCTTAGCTCACTACCTCACTACCCTGCATAGGCTGCCTACTGCAATGCCTCCATATCAGTATGACTTAATCCTAGTTACCTTTAATCAAGGAGTAACAGGAAGGGAGAATCATAAAAATCACCCCATTGCATGAAACTGCTGTGTTGTTCACTGGCCAGTCAATTCCCTACAGGGAATTTACAGGGAATTTAGTGCCAGGGGAAAGTCTTGCTGCCCAGAGTCACTGTACTTCCTGATACAGGCCAATGAAATTAAAACAATGACTCAAGAAGAGTCAGTTTTGGTTGTTGTTGTTGTGGGGTTTTTTTGTTTTGTTTTGTTTTTGTTTTTTTTTTGTTTTTGCTTTGGCTATTAGGAAGCTCAGGGCTCTGTACTCAACTTTAATGAACTAAGTTTTAATCATTCCTGCCTGTTCCATGACTCTTATTCTAGAAGTCCTTTCAATGAAAGTTAAACCATATCATCTAATCCTTTTAGTAAGCAGGCAGAAAATAAATAATACAAGAACAAGCAAATGCTCATCAGTCATTCCTACAGGATACACCCTCCTGGTAGAAGGGCAAATTCAAGTGACCAAATTGGATAAGAAAGGAACTCCATAAGCATAGTTGGCCTGAGGACACAGGGGCACCCTGAGGTACTGCTGTAATGCCAAACTGCTTTCTCCAGTCTTTGGGTATTTCTGATTTAGTACCTAGAACCTTCTCTCCAAGAGCTGCTGAATGAACACTAGCTAATTCCTATGTTTTAGATTTTTCTAGCCCCCAAGCAAACCAACTGACTGAATTTCAACTTTCCTGGCACTTTTGTATTTGTCCCAAAGATACAATCAGGTGTATATATATTAAATAATGTGTTAGGGCAGACTCCAAGGCTCTATAACCTAGTCTCCTAGGAAGAAAGTTAGGAAGGACCACACCCCCTTGAAGTGAAGGACTTTGGCTAGTTTCATCCGCTTTAACTCAACTACAGTTAAAACAGGGTTGGAGGGGCAGGGGCAGGGTACACTACAGCAATGAGAATGCCCCACCTGTCACTACACGCCTGTGTAGATGAATCTCACAACATAAAGTTGAGTAAAAGAAGCCAGATACAGCACGGAACGGATCGTATGAGTCCACTTATAATAAGTACAGAGACAGATCTACGCCAGTAGAAGTCAGGATAGTAATTACATTTAATGGGGGATATACTTGCTGTTGGGACCTCCCAGCTGCCGCTAGTGGTAAAGAGCCTGTCTGCCAATGCAGGAGACGTAAGAAACTCCGGTTCAAACCCTGGGTCCAATCCCTAGGTTGGGAAGATCCCCTGGAGGAGGGCATGGCAACCCACTCCAGTATTCTTGCCTGGAGAATCCCATGGACAGAGGAGCCTGGCGGGCTACAGTCCATACCACTGCAGAGTCAGACACAGCTAAAGCAACTTAGCATGGAGTACACATAGCTGCTATTAGGGATTCCTAGGTGGTGCCACTCCAGTACTCTTGCCTGGAAAATCTCTTGGACTGAGGAGCCTCATAGGCTGGAGTCCATGGGGTCCCGAAGAGTCGGACACGACTGAGCAACTTCACTTTCACTTTTCACTTTCATGCATTGGAGAAGGAAATGGCAACCCACTCCAGTGTTCTTGCCTGGAGAATCCCAGGGACGGGGGAGCCTGGTGGGCTGCCGTCTATAGGGTCGCACAGAGTCGGACATGACTGAAGCGACTTAGCAGCAGCAGCAGCAGGTGGTGCTAGTGGTAAAGAACCTGCCTGCCAATGCAGGAGACGCACAAGATGCGGGTTCAATCCCTGGGTCAGGAATATCCCTGGAGAAGGAAATGGCCACCCACTCCAGTATTCTTGCCTGGAGAATCCCATGGACAGAGGAGCCTGGTACAGTCCATAGGGTCGCAAAGAGCCCAACATGACTGAAGTGACTTAGCGCGCACACACACACATATGCTTGCTATTGCTGGTAATAATTTGTTACTGGATCTAGGTGGTAGTTACTTAGTGTTCTCAGTTCTCTATGCAAATTATACTTCACTTTAAAAATAAAGGAAGGAAAAATGACAAGGTACTGACTAGGTCCTAGTCTTTGGCACATGGTAGGGCCAAAGAGGTCAAATCGGAAGGGAAAGCCATAACCTAAATGCAGCCACACAAAGCCTTCTGGTGACTCTATCTGCTAATATATGCCTGCAACTTAGTTTTGAAAGAATTTCATGTTTTCACATTATTCCTTTGCCAGTGTTTTACTGCAAATCTTTGACAAGGAAACCAAAGTCTGAAAAAGCTTCCGCAAACCATAGGCCAAGTTCCTAACAGGTCCCGTAACATCCAGGCCAGATGAATGCCCTGAACCGGGGCACAGGTGTGCGCTCATCCAGGGAAAGCTAGGTAACTGCTATCTGTGACCTCATTAATACTAATGTCTTCACAGACTCCTCCTGGGAAGACCAAGTTTGTACAAACAGCAGCAGATTTATCCTGTAAAGTTGCCAAGCCAAAGCCAGATATTCCCGATAAGATAACAAAAAAAAAAAAAAGAGGATGAGTTAGGGAGGAAAGACACAGTAGATTTTGGATTCTTTAAGGCTCCTGTCCTCTGAAATGCAGTTAACCAAAAGCTACAGATCTACCTTGACATTTTTTTCAGATGGGACAAAGCAGACCCCCACTAGGGTCATCATGCCACCTCAGGGAGATGGCAGCTGACACACTCACAGCCTGGAGGGCAGGGTGAGTGTGGAGCCAGGCTCACAGGCCACTCCTCCAGGATCTTGCTGCACGTGAGCCACAGGGTTTCCTGTTCTTCCAGTTCTTGCTCTCAGCTGCATCAAGTTACAGCCAGACAGACCGCAGGCAACAGCACCTGTCAGGGGGTCAGGAGACAGGGCTTTGGGACCCCTGTCCTGGGACCCTCCTATCCGCAGACTATAGGACATCAGTTCAAAGGAATAATATGTCCCAGGTGTGCATGACCCTGTGACAGTTCTTTTTCCCACACATACTGGCTGCTACATTGAGTGTGCCAGGCACTTAGAATACTGGGATAAAGGGGACCCTTCTGTCTGCAAATGCTCAGACTATCAGTAGGAGGCAAATATATTACTAATTACCAACTGAAGCAGTAAGGACAGATAGTAAGCAGTTTCTTTCACTACAATAAGATATAGATTCACAATCACTTAAATCGCACACATCAATACAATTCTGAGTTTTGTTTTTTGTTTTTTTTTCTTGAAAAGGTTAGAGATGTGTGTTGAACCCATACCTGGAATGTTCTCCTACTCTGGCCTACCAAATTCCCAGTTGTTCTTCAGGGGCCCAATACAAATAGCCTCTCCACAAATATCTTCCCCAAGTTCCCAGCTGGTTACATTAACACACTTTTGACTAAAAAGCGTCTCTTGCTCTTACTGGTCCCAGAGGACTGAAGGCACTGTTCCCAAATTTGTGTCTGTGATACCGGCGTTATTGCAGTATTGAGATACAGCAGGCACTCCAGACACATCTGTTATGGGGACATAAAGGGGCAAAGGGAACACCGAGGAAAGAGTGAGAGAGTAACAAGCGCTGGCCACCGCAGACTGCCCAGGTGCTCAGAGCC
>NW_011495064.1:10513281-10521381 GCF_000754665.1 Bison bison bison
GCACTGCATGTGATCCTGGCAGCAGAGCTTCCTCTCCGTCTACCTGGCTGCCCTGGCCTGTCCCCCAGATCCCTTTACTCTGCCTCCTCTGGACAGCCCTATACCAGGGACCAGACTCTGCGCCTGAGCCCAGAGTCCCACAGGGGCATCTAAACTTCCCACTCCTGTGTGCTGCCCACTGTAACCTGCTGGATCAAACTCCTCTGGGTCTGTCCCTTTGTACCATGTCCAGCCCCAGACCTTCCCACCCACCCTTGTCACACCCACCATAAGCAGGGCAACCATCTAATATATCCCAGTTTGCCCAGGATAATCTGCCCAGTGTGATAGTAGCATAACTGTTAACAATGTCCCCTTTTACTCTCAAGTGATCCAGTTTGGACAAAAAAATTACGGGGTTATCATAGGAATAGGCCACAGAGCAAATTCTGCTTGTGGTCCTTGGGGAGCCCACATCTGAACGATGGGAAGAGCTCATGCTACACCAACGGCGCTGAAAGGAGATAGGACGGGGCAGGGCGTGGGACTGGGTTCCTGGCTGGTCCCTTAGGACAAGACACCTGCTTTCCTCAACTGCAAAATGAACAGATGAGCTCAAAGATCTCTCTCAATGGACACCAGCCTCATAAACCCATGAAACTGAAAGACAATTGGCCGTCCCCAGTTGTCCCAGGCAGCCCCATGCTGGGGCCAGAGGCCAGGGCTCTGGAATCAGACCGCATGGGTTTGAATGCTGGCTTGTCCTTGAGCAAGGTACTGCCCTTTCTGTGTCTTGGTGTCTTCCTCTGACTAATAGGCAGCAATAATGGCTATCCTGGAGGGCTGCCTGAGGTGGCCTGTGTTGTGGTCAAGTTCCTAGACAGAGTCCAGCACTTAGTAAGTGGTGCACATTTGCTATTTTAAGGCCTTTGGGAATTGAGGGGAAAAGTGAACTAATGGGAAATGGCAGGAAGACTTCATTAGAAGGGGTTGAAATAGGAAAATTTGGGAGGAAAAAGTCCTTCAAATGGGAAAAAGGAAAAGTGACAGCTTCAAATTCCCTTATTTAGCCCAAATTAAAGCTGTTCAATAGCTCATCTGGCTTCATTCCTTTATCAGACAATATGGAGATGCCAGAAAGAAAAAGTTGGGAATAAAGCCTTCCAAGAACATAGACCATATCCAAGCCTCCAGGACAGCACTGCTAAGCTGAGGAGAGGGAAATAGGCTGGGTGGGTAGGTACCAAGGTTTCCCAGAGCCAGGTCCTCAGACCCGACTCACTCTCTTCATTTACTCCAAGATTACTCTGCCAACAAAGGTCCATATAGTCAAGGCTTTAGTCTTCCCAGTGGTCAGGTATGGTTGTGAGAGCTGGACCATAAAGAAGGCAGAGTGCCAAAGAATTGATGCCTTCGAACTGTGGTGCTGGAGAAGACACTTGAGAGTCCCTGGGACAGCAAGAAGATCAAACCAGTCAAACAAAATCTTTGATTTTAAAAGGAAATCAACCCTGAATACTCATTGGAAGGACTGATGCTAAAGCTGAAGCTCCAGTATTTTGGTCACCTGATGCAAATAGCCAATTCATTGGAAAAGTCCCTGATGCTGGGAAAGACTGACAGCAGAAGAAGACACATCAGAGAATGAGATGGCTGGATGGCGTCACTGATGCAATGGACATGAACTTGGGCAAACTTAGGGAGATGGTGAGGAAAGGGAGGACTGGCGTGCTACAGTCCATGGGGTCCCAAAGAGTCACACATGACTGGGCGACTGAACAACGACAACAATGCCACTCCAGGGAAGGACTATTAAGGAAGTGCTTAGAGATCCACAGACAAAAATGCAAAAAGCATGACACTTCCAGGGAAAAGGAGATTTTCTAGCCATGACAATCTAGACAAGACAAAGGCTGTACAGGAACAAGAGAAGTAGAGCATGGGTCCCACACAGAGGGTCCTCTCTGGCTTTGTCAAGAACCCCAGGCACCCTAATGTCAGAAGAGGCCAAACTGGACAGCCCAGAGTCTGTATATGAAGGGCAAAGCGCTCTCTGCTGAGAACCAAGATGGCCAGGGACTCTACACTCAATGTGCAAAAAAAAAAACAAAAAAAGACCATTCACTTCATGGAAACTCCAGGGTCAGTGGGGCTAAAACCTACTATGACCCAGCCCTATGACTCAATAGCACAAGGCACCTCAAGTGGTTCCCCCAGTGGGAAGCCAGAGACTGCGGCAGATGTGAGGAAGTGTGAGCAAGCGTCTCACAAGCCAACTTCAGCATAAGTGGCCTCAGCAACTGCCCTTGGAGCCTCTGCAGTTCTGCCCTCCAGGGGAGGTACCAATGGAGAGAGGACCAGGCTTCTACAACGAAAAGAGGTTTGAACTAATGCTATGACTATTCAGTGCAACTGTGTTTCTCATGACTTCCCAAGGAGGACGCTTCAACTAAGGCACACCAAAACAGCCCAGGCATCCCAAAGACCCACCCACCCGATGGGGTTGCTACCTCCTCCCCAGAGGATCAGGAGGAAAGCAAGTTAGAACAGGAGTTCAAAAGCGGGTCTCCTCTGCCCGGGAAAGAGAAGGTTTTAGGAGTTGGAGGGAGCAGTGAGGACGCTTCCTTACTCCTCAGCTTTAGGAACTTTCCATCCTTCTATCCTCCCTGTCCTCTGCGCTAATCTGACATCAGACAGAGAACATAAATGGGCCAGAACCCCCCTGCCCTGAAAGCTCTTAGAAACAGGGCCTCTTTTGCTCCCACGCAGATGGGCAGCACAGTTGGGTATCTGAGAATGTCTTTATGTATGCATATTTGACAGCTGTCTAGGAAATCCCACAGACAGAGGAACCTGGTGGGGGCTACAGTCCATGGGGTAGCAATAAGTAGGACACAACTTAGTCACTAAACCACCACCATCAATATCTGACACATTGAGTGCTGACTCTGGCAGGTACAGCTCTAAGAACTCCACATATATGCACTCTCTTAAATCCTTACAAAGAACCTATTAAGGTGTTATCCACTCTCCATTTCACAAGTAGAAGAAACTGAGGTCTAGTGAGGTTAAATAACTGGCCCAAGTTCACACCGCTGGTTTGTGAGGAGCCAGGATTCAACCCCAGGAAGCCTGGCTCTACTGGTCACCATGGAGACCCTCCCAGAGGCTGCTGGACTGTCCCTCAGTGGCACCAACAGCCCCTTTCCTCTGTCCCCAGCAATAGAAGTTTCAGCATCTCACGTGCCTGCCTTGCTCAGAAGCCTGGCAATGCCTGGCCCTCAGGGAAACCCCAACAAAAGTCAGGGTGAGATTCTTCTGGGGTCAGCTGAACAAACTTCTCTCCCATGGCTTTCTGGAGTGCTTACCTTGCCCATATTTTTCTGAAGACACAAAAACAGTAACTCAGGTAACCCACACTTCAGCCAGGGGCCATGGACATCTGTTAATTATTGAGGTCTGCAGACCTCACTGTAAATTCACCTTTTGTAAAAGGCCACTTCCCCCCATGACTATCCCACGACATGGACACTGAGAGTGAAGAACTACGGTCCTCATCACAGCTACTACTAAGTAGCTTTATGACCAGTTAGTGATGCACTGTAATACTAGAATGGGGGACAGACTATTCCATTTGATGCAGCTTCTATTGATGTAGCTTCTCAGCCCATAGATATTTGAGGTCAGAAAAGTCTTTTTTTTTTTTTTTTTTTTGGGGAAGGGGAATCTGTCCTGGGCATTGTAGGATGTTTAGCATCATCCTTTGCCTCTGCTTACCAGATGCAATAGCACATCTTCATCCACCTGCTTGTGACAACCAAAAATGTCTCCAGACACCACCAAAGTACACCTGGGGGACAAAATCACTAATCATTGAAAACCATTGCTCTAAAGGAGTACTTTAAAAACAAATAAACAAAAAACACAGTCTTTGCCCCTGTAAATTGGACCAGGAGAAAAACTCTTGCTCTTTATGATAGACTAGGTAGCCCCTCACAAGATTATCCAGCCCAAAATGTCAACAGCACTGAGGCTGAGAGAATTGCTTTAAAAGTAAGCAGAAATAACCACCTGTGATCTATGGTGTGCGATATTAACTCACAGCCAATGAACTCTGATTTGCTTTGCCAGGTCTCCAACCCAACTGCTTTGGAAAGTCAAAGACAGATAACATGCAGTGTTGGAAAACAAACCAAACTTGCTGATTTCAAAACTTAACAATGATAAAGAGGAACCAGTTATCAGCAGTCATCTTTTAAACCGGAAGTATCTGAACAGAGGAAGCCAGTTTTCTGGGGTTCCTGAGTTCTTTTAATGTACCAGATCTCCTTATTAAGGCTGCTAGTTTATGAGAAAACTGTTAGGGCTTGTGCTGTTTTGAGGCCCCCTGGAAAATGGCCCCTGCTTGCCTTCAAACTCTTCAGAGTGATAGAAAAGTTCAACTTTGAAAAGTGATACATAAAAATATATATTGGCTTTGTCTAAGGAAGCTCAGAGAGAATATTAACTCATTCAGGGGTAAAGAAAAAAGTGCTTCTTGGCCACTCTCTGAAATATCAATTTGACAATACAAAACAAATGGATGATGAGTAAAAGCTACAAAATAACATTGTAAAAATGTTTTCCAAACATATTTAAATAAATTTAAAAAGCATATTAAAAAAGCTACAAAACATTCCTGTTAGCATCAATTGTCTTCTGAGCAGGAAAGGGGCTTAGTATTAAGATACTAAGAACTAAGTTAAAGTTGAATGGGCCAAATTGTACCTCCCTGTCAATGTCAGTTACCTCAGCCAAAAGTAATCTTGTGTGTGCCTGTGCTAAGTTGTCTCAGTCGTGTCCGACTCCAAGATTCCATGGACTATGGCCCACCAGGCTCCTCTGTCCACAGGAGTCTCCAGGCAAGAATACTGGAATGGGTTGCCATTCCCTTCTCCAGGGGATCTTCCCGACCCAGGGGTGAAACTCACATCTCCTGTGTCTCCTGCTTTGCAAGCAGATTCTTTACTGCTGAGCCATTAAAGTTTAATCAATCCCTTTACTCCCACACTTTCATCCCCTATCTGAAGATTAATGACACAGAGTAGGTGCTCAAAAACTACCAGTCAACTCCCCATCCCATGGGAATAACTGCTACAACCCTTCAGCAGATGTAAAGTATCTATTCCTAGAGTCTTATCTCACCAGAGAGCTGAAAGGTGTCTTAGTCTCAATTTCGATATACTATCTAGAGGGCCTTGTACACACAGCAGGTTCTCAAAAAACATTAAACTCTTGTCTCTTGGGGGTTCTGTTAAACCTTTCTGCTTCCAAGATATTTCCCCCTCTCATTAAGTTCAGAATTGAAAGCTACCCTCATTAATCTAGTGAAGAGCCTAAATTAACTATCTGTATTCCAAGACTGTGTCACCAGTCTGTGCGTATTAAAACAACTGGTTAATGACTAAGGCATGCGTCCTTCATTTCACTTCCATGGTAAATCCTGATTCTCATCCTTCAGAGACAAAAAAACCCTGTATCTTGTATATTAATTATAGTTCAATTAATTAAAAGAATCCTCTAAGTCTCCAGACAGGACAAAACCTTTGACGGGTAGAAGATAGGAAACACCCTCTTTCTCCTTCCATGTCTCCGGGCCACCCTTTCTCAGGATCAGCCTCACACCATGCCTCAGGCCTTGATGAGGGAATAGCTCACAATCCAATGGTCCGCCCATCCACTCACCCCTTCAGTCCAGTGCCAGCACTTCCCCCAGCTGCCTCTCACCCTCCTCCGCTTCCTGCAGCAGTTACTCAGGTTCTTTTCCCAGAAAGGTCTACTCCTTCATTCTTGTATTCACTGAGTACCTCACTACTGGCTACAAACGGGCTATAAAGGTGGACAGCTAGGATTCTCCATTCTCTGAAACTACCAACTCCAGTGTACAATGGGATGACACAAACGCCACACAAAAGCACCTAGTGTGAGCAGGTGTGACACTTAGGAGGAATGGTGATGCAAGTCTCTGGGGAATGGAAGATAGAGAAGATGAGGCTGATGTGGGAGCTGGGGTCAGAGGGCAATCAGCGTGCAGTCTTTTTTTAAGTATAATTGTTTACAATGTGTTAGTTTCTGGTATACGGCAAAGTAATTCAGATAAATATATATGCTTTTTCATATTCTCTTCCTTTATGGTTTATTATAGGATATTGTTTAAAGCATTTTAAAAAATTTGTTCATTTATTTATTTTTGGTCATGCTGGCTGCTTGATACTGCACAGGTTTTTCTCCAGGTTCAGGGACCAGGGGTTACTCTCTAGATGCAGCATGCGGACTTATCACTGTGGCCTCTCCTGTGGCGCAGCACAGGCTCTAGGGCATGCAGGCTTCAGTAGCTGCAGCACAGGGGCTCAGCAGTTGCAGCTCCCAGGCTCTAGAGCACAGGCTCTATAGCTGGGGTGAATGAGCCTAGTTGCTCCGCCACATGTGGGATCTTCGGGAATCGGGGATCAAACCCATGTCCTTTACATTGGCAGGTGGATTCTTTACCACTGAGCCACCAGAGAAGCCCTATTATAGAATATTGAATATAGTTCCTGTGCTATACAATGGGACCTTGCTTATCTATTTTATATAGTTTGTATCTGCTAACCACAAACCCCTAATTTACTCTTCCCCACCCTTTCCCCCTTGGTAACCATAAGTTCGTTTTCTGTCTGTGAGTCTGTTTGTTTCATAAGTCCGTTTGTGTCATATTTTAGATTCCACATATAAAGTGATAGTACAAGGGCTTAAAAGGCTTCTGAAATGATCTAGTCCAACTCTAGAAAGAGACTAGAAACAAAGCCCATGAGGCCCCTGAAGTAACCCAGAGACCAGCTGACAAAGGTATAGCAATCAGAAAGGAAATTCAATTAAATGAGTCCAGGGATCCCAACCAGAAAAGTCAGAGAGTACTGGTGCCATTAATCTGACCAAGAGGAGAGACGTGCTGGATGCAGGTGCCGCCAGCATCCAAAAGTGACCAGACACCGACCAGATGGAGTCTTCCACTGGTCCCAGAGGCAGGACTGTGGTCACGAGCAAGGGCCTCTGGAACCCAACTGGCTTGGATTCAATTCCCTGCTCTCACAAAAAAGTTAGTGATCTTGAACAAGTCACCTGTGCCTCAATTGCTTACCAGTAAAACAGCGATGCTGATAATAGTATCTACTTCATGGTGTTGTTGTGAATGCTAATGAGCAGCTGTAAAGAGTAAATGCTAATAACAGGTGTAAAGATCTACTGGTACACAGTAGATGCTATATGTGTTTGCTCTTGAGTTTCAAACTGTCAAATTAGCAAAAGTGAGCAAATAACCCTTACTCTCCTAACAGCACAAAACACTGGACTTGTCTATCAGGAGACAAGTGATTCCAATGGAGCTAGTTTTGGGCAGATGAACCTAAACTTTCCCTGCCTCAGACTACAACCCAGAATATATAAAATGATAGAGATTTCAGAAGAGTTCAAACCAAGGCCTTTTCAAAAAACTCTAAAATTCAAGCTTCAACCTTCTCTCCTAATTCTTCCTTCAAGGATCAACTTTTAAGAGTTTAAGAGTCACTGCTCTATGTTCCCAGGTGGCACTACTGATAAAGACCCTTCCTGACAATACTGGAGATGTAAGAGACACGGTTTATGTTTCCAAAATATTCTTTCTGATTCTCTTCCTATTTCCCAAATGCAGCTGGAATCAAACAGCTTTGTTCACCTAAGTTCAGTTCAGTTAGGTTGCTCAGTCAATTTCAACTCTTTGCAACCCCATGAACTATAGCATGCTAGGTTTCCCTGTCCATCACCAACTCCCAGAGCTTGCTCAAACTCATGTCCATCGAGTCAGTGATGCCATCCAACTATCTCATCCTCTGTCGTCCCCTTCTCCTCCTGCCTTCAATCTTTCCCAGCATCAGGGTCTTTTCCAATGAGTCAGTTCTTTGCAGCAGGTGGCCAAAGTATTGCAGTTTCAGTTTTAGCATCAGTTCTTCCAATGAATACTCAGGACTGATTTCCTTTAGGATTGACTGGTTGTAACTCCTTGCAGTCCAAGAGACTCTCAAGAGTCTCCTCCAACACCACAGTTCAAAAGCATCAATTCTTCGG
>NW_011495064.1:10521481-10522028 GCF_000754665.1 Bison bison bison
CCTCAGATCTGCAGATGACACCACCCTTATGGCAGAAAGTGAAGAGGAACTAAAAAGCCTCTTGATGAAAGGGAAAGTGGAGAGAGAAAAAGTTGGCTTAAAGCTCAACATTCAGAAAACGAAGCTCATGGCATCTCGTCCCATCACTTCATGGGAAACAGTGGAAACAGTGTCAGACTTTATTTTTCCGGGCTCCAAAATCACTGCAGATGATGATCGCAGCCATGAACTTAAAAGACGCTTACTCCTTGGAAGGAAAGTCATGACCAACATAGATAGCATATTCAAAAGCAGAGACATTACTTTGCCAACAAAGGTCCATCTAGTCAAGGCTATGGTTTTTCCAGTGGTCATGTATGGATGTGAGAGTTGGACTGTGAAGAAGGCTGAGTGCCGAAGAATTGATGCTTTTGAACTGTGGTGTTGGAGAAGACTCTTGAGAGTCCCCTGGACTGCAAGGAGATCCAACCAGTCCATTCTAAAGGAGATCAGCCCAGGGTGTTCATTGGAAGGACTGATGCTAAAGCCGAAACTCCAGTACTTTGGC
>NW_011495064.1:10522128-10522707 GCF_000754665.1 Bison bison bison
CATCAGTTTTCCAATGAATACTCAGGACTGATTCCTTTAGGATTGACTGGTTGTAACTCCTTGCAGTCCAAGAGACTCTCAAGAGTCTCCTCCAACACCACAGTTCAAAAGCATCAATTCTTCGGCGCTCAGCCTTCTTCACAGTCCAACTCTCACATCCATACACGACTACTGGAAAAATCGTAGCTTTGACTAGATGGACCCTTGTTGACAAAGTAATGTCTCTGCTTTTTAATATGCTGTCTAGGTGGGTCATAGGTTTTTTTCTAAGGAGCAAGTGTCTTTTAATTTGATGGCTGCAGTCACCATCTGCAGTGATTTTGGAACCCAAGAAAATAAAGTCTCTCACTGTTTCTATCGTTTCCCCATCTATTTGCCATGAAGTGATGGGACTGGATGCCATGATCTTAGTTTTCTGAATGTTGAGTTTTAAGCCAACTTTTTCACTCTCATCTTTTTTCTCCAACTTTTTTACTGCTCACCTAAACTGGGAGACTGAACAACAGACTGGTTCCAAACAGGAAAAGGAGTATGGCAAGGCTGTATATTGTCACCCTGCTTATTTAACTTCTATGCAGA
>NW_011495064.1:10522807-10523592 GCF_000754665.1 Bison bison bison
TTGGAGAAGACTCTTGAGAGTCCCCTGGACTGCAAGGAGATCCAACCAGTCCATTCTAAAGGAGATCAGCCCAGGGTGTTCATTGGAAGGACTGATGCTAAAGCCGAAACTCCAGTACTTTGGCCATCTCATGCGAAGAGTTGACTCATTGGAAAAGACTCTGATGCTGGGAGGGATTGGGGGCAGGAGGAGAAGGGGACGACAGAGGATGAGATGGCTGGATGGCATCACCGACTCGATGGACATGAGTTTGGGTAAACTCGGGGAGTTGGTGATGGACAGGGAGGCCTGGCGTGCTTCGATTCATGGGGTCACAAAGAGTCGGACACAACTGAGCAACTGAACTGAACTGAAATTCCAGCTTCTGCAACTGCTGAGTTAAGGCCTGACTCAATTCTGCCCCCACTGGTAATTTAGAGGAAATACACCCAAGTGTCCCTGAGGCACTTCACTGGCTGAAAGGTAGCTGCAAGTGCAGACAATCTCACAATAAAGAACTTTTTACATTGTTGTGCTTAATCATCACAACTTCCTAAAGCGGAGAAACTTGAGGTTTATGATTCTTGTTTTACAAATAAAAAAAAAAGGTTGGCGGTCCAAAGAAGCCAGTGACTTGCTCAGGGTCCTGTGGTTAATAAAGCACAAAACAGAGATTAGAACTCATTTCTACATATCCTGGGTAATTCTCTTTACAATCTGGGACTAAACGGACACTCCCCATTCCAGGCCAGTAAGTTTCCAGTCCTAGCTTTCATCCTGTGGCTTGGCGGCCGGGGTCGGGGGGG
>NW_011495064.1:10523692-10526316 GCF_000754665.1 Bison bison bison
AAGGAAATCAACCCTCAATATTCATCAAAAGGCGGGCTGCTGAACCTGAAGCTCCAACACCTTTGGCCACCTGATGCAGAGTCAACTCATCAGAAAGACCCTGATGCTGGGAAAGTCTAAAGGCAAAAGAAGCAGTGGCAGAGAATGAGACGGTAAGATAGCATCACCAATTCGTGCATGCTTAGTTGTTCAGTCGTGTCCAACTCTGCTACCCCATGGACTGTAGCCCATGAGGTTACAACCAGGCTCCTCTGTCCATGGAATTTTCCAGGCAAGAATACTGGAGCAGGTTACCATTTCCTCCTCCAGGGGGTCTTCCCGACTCAGGTAATTCAGAGGAATTACCTAAATTTAGAGAGATCACACATCTTCTGCATCTCCCGCATTGGCAGGCAGATTCTTTACCACTGAGCCACCTGGGAAGCCCCAGTAGCACCAATTTAATGGACACGAATTTCAGCAAACTCCGGGAGACAGTGAAGGACAGAGGAGTCTGGCATCCTGCAGTTGCAGAGTCGGACACGACTCTGGGTGACTGAACAACAGCAAGCTTTGAATTCTAGGACTTGCCAAGAAATGAGTCTTCCACAAGGGTTAACTCACTTCTCGGGCAAATAAGCCCAAAGCTAAGGTCCTGCCTCTGACACAACTAAACCAGCTGCCGTCTGCTCCCTACTCCAGTTTGAGGCTAGGAAACTTCATGTTATATTGGAATTCATCTGCCACGGCTCTGAAAACACTGTGATGGCAACCCACCATCATCCTCTCCTTCGCTCTCACGATCAACCAGAAAGAGAGTATGAGCAGGTCGTCCCACAGAAAGATAATGTCAAAACATTTTCCCCAAAATGTGTTCCTACTAAGACAGAAATTTCAAGCATGTAATTGAGCAACGTTCCGTCTTTGACTCACAGATCTGGACACCCTCTACCTCCGCCCACCCCTTCGTCTCAAATCCTAGCTGAGGCCCAGGGCAGGAGCCAATCCCGCAATCTCGAGCATTTCAGAAACTCAATTCTCCCCCAGAGAGCGCCTGGGGCCCTGGCTAGCCCCACCCCCACTCCATACCCAGAGGCACAGAGAGCGAGGCTCCCCGGCGAGGCAGGAGGCTTGTCTTACGTAAAAGACCTGGCCCGAAAAAGAGCTCGGATTTGGGGGCACTGCTGAGAGAGAAAGTGGGCAGACTGGTCGAGGCCTACAACTGAAAAAGGCTCCAGAACGACAAAAATCCCCAGGAAGACGGCAAAGGAACCAGGGGGTTGTGGAGTTGGTCCTCTTGGAGAAACTTTTGGGAACACCAAAAGTAATATCCAAAGTCCGCCCCCCATTTGGAGGCGGGACCGGAGGTGGGGTACTCGAGGAGGGGCAGTCCGGAGCCCGATGCTGGGTATGAGGGGAGGAGGGGGGGCGCCTCAGTTCCGGAAAAGGGGCGCGGCGGGCGAAGTTCCTCTGCCCGTTTCCCAGCTTTTTCCCGTGTGGTCTTTTCCCACGAGGCCGTGAGGAACGCTAGAGGGAATCGTAACGCCGAAATGCCGTCTTTAACCCTGGAGGAGCCCAGGCAGCCGAGTCTTCTCCCCCAACCCCGCCACGATTCTCCCCACGTGCTCCGGCCGGAACACAGACTGCGAAAGGGGGGTTCCTCCCACGTGGAACCAGCAGTCACAGACTACGTGCAGGGTGGCCCGCCCCTCCAGGGGCGGGGGTTGGGGGGAAGCGGGAGCGCGAGTGCGCTCGGGATAGCAGAGAGGGAGAGGCGCGCGGTGCACGAGCTCCGGAGCCTCGCAGGCGCGCACACGCCTGCCGGTGCCTAGCGGACGTGGCTCCTCCAGCCCAGGGCTTTTCCCCGCCGTCCTGATATTTTCCGCGTCTGCGGCCCAGAATGGGGAGAAAGCGGGTCCCCGTACGGTTCTAAGAGAAGATTCCTAGTCGGCCGGGACCCCGGAGAGAGAGCCACGGACAAAGTAAGGTTCTCAGAGGCGAGCCAGCCGCCCCTCCCGCGCTTACTTACCTTCTGCACTTGGTCGTGGTTGAGCTCCGTAAAGAAGTAGGCGAGCAGATGTGAGGCAATCATCCTGCCAACTCCCGACGGAACAGAGTTGGGAAACCGAGGCCGGAGCGCGTGCGGGGTAGGAGAGCGGCGCGGTCGGACCGCTTTGTACCTGGACTTGGCGGCCCGGCCGGGATTGGTGAGTCCGGGAGGCACACAAAGAAAGCACACGATGGCGCGCCCGGCTGGAGGGTTTCGGGTCTCTAAAAACAGGTTTTGGTAGTCCCAACTGCTGAACGGAGACCAAGAGTCACTCCCGGCGACGTGTTGGGATGTCCCACTGTCAAAGTACTAACTTCAGCCACAAGATCACTAAGGCTCAACTTGAGAAAGAATCGAAGTGCGGCTTCACTAGGGCGACCGGACCTCTCGGCCTCATTCGTGGGCTGCGCTCGCCCGCGGATCTTCTCGGCTAGGTGTCACGGCGGTGCTAGCGGCGGCCTGGGACTCCTGTGCCGGAGTTTCGTGCAACAATGTGGCTTATTGAGGGATTGCCGGCTCGCGGGCCGCCGGGTCAGTGACGCGCGCACGCCCATTGGCTGCGCCGGGAGGGTGTGTGCGCCTAGGGGCCGCCCGC
>NW_011495064.1:10526484-10541593 GCF_000754665.1 Bison bison bison
GGTCCGTGGCAAGAGGCTGCGGCAGAAAGGCGCATGAGCCAACGCCGCGTCAGGCTCAGCTATGGGTGGGGGGGTGCATGATCACAGACCCGGAGTGTGGGGTGACTGGAAAGACGGGTCAGCGGACCTGCACACGCCCTGGGCGGGGAGAGAGACACTGTCTGGCATCTCGGGGTCATGTGAGGGGCCCCTGCTACTGGGTCACATTTCTGAAGCATCTTAGTTTTCACCTACTGGCGTCCGCGCAGTTCTGACGCAAAGTTAGCCGCCACAACTACTGCTTTACTTTATGCCAAGCTTCAGAAAACTGAATGAATGTGAGTTTTACTAACTTGGTTTTACAGATGAGGATACAGAGCCCTTAAGAAACTTGCCCAAGATCACACAGTTAGTGAGTGGCAGATAAGGGAAGGAACCCACTTCCCTCTCTGACTTTGAGGCCCTATTCTTTTCCCTATTAGTTATCCCATCCTGCCATTCTAAGAGCCAGGAAGTGGAAAGCAGAAAAGAACTTTTGTCTGCAACTGTGGGACTGATGCGTGAGTGAAACTGGGTGGTAAGTGTGTAACCAAATGACCCTGGCCATGTGTGGAGTGGGGTGGCTTAGGGATTCTGAGACAAATAGGAGCCACAGCTAATGTCTAGCATCAAACTTTTTTTCCTTTTTCTAGAAATTTTATTGAAATATATTTGATTTACCATGTTGTGTAGATTTCTGCTGTATGGCAGTGATGCTGTTATACATGTATATTCTTTTTCCTGTTCTTTTCCATTATGCTTTATCACAAGATAGTGAATACAGTTCCCTGTGTTACACAGTTGGACTTCATTGTTTATCCATACTATATATAACAGTCTGCATCTGCTAATCCTGAACTCCCAATACTTCCCTCCCCTTGCCCTCCTGCTTAGCAACCACAAGTCTATTCTTTGCATCTGTGAGTCTGTTTCTGTTTCATTTGTGTCATATTTTAGCTTCCACATATAAGTGATATTATATGGTATTTGTGATATTATATGGTATTGATCTTTCTCTCTCTCTCTTTCTCTGACTTATTTCACTTAGTATGATAATCTCTAGGTCTATCCATGTTACTGCAAATAGCATTATTTCATTCTTTTTATGACTGAGTAATCCATTATATATACATACCATGTCTTCTTTACCCATTCATTTGTAGATGGGTGTTTAAATTGTTTCCATGTTTGAGCTATTGTAAATAGGGGTGTGTGTATCTTTTCGAACCACAATTTTGTCTGGGTATGTGCCCAGGAATGGGACTGCTGGCTCATATGCTGGCACCAGACTTTGATTCACGATAGAAAGCCGGCAAGAGTGACTGCAGCCTATGGGAGATCCGTGATTGTGGAGAACAGCAAGCCTGAGGTTGGAAAGATCACAGAGGAGGGAAGATGAGGGTTTGCAGTGTTCTGCTGAGGAGTTCGTCCTTCTCTTATAAACAGGGGAGTACTATCTGCAATCTATAATAATAATAAAACAGAAGTATTAAACTCTCATTCTTGGGAAATAAACAAACTTATATACAAATTTCTGTATGCAAATATACAGAAAAAACAAAAACATCGATGATCTAGCCTCTCAGCAAAACTTCTCAGAAGCTATGTACTCTTACCAACTACACATTCTCACCCTTCCCTCCCTATACTCCAGTCAGGCTTAGGTCCAAAACTGTTTTGGTCATAGTCACCACGATGATGTACATATTGTCAAATCCTCTGTTCCTATCTCTTTTTTTTTTTTTATCATTTAAAATGTTTTATTGACATGTATTTGATTTATGGGCTTCCCTGGTGGCTCTATGGTAAAGAATCTGCCTGCCAATGCAGGAGACATAGGTTCAATCCCTGGGTCAGGAAGATCCTCTGGAGAAGGAAATGGCAACCCTCTCCAGTATTCTTGCTGGGAAGTCCCATGGACAGTGGAGCCTGGTGGGTCCATGGGGTCACAACGAGCTGGCTATAACTTAGCAACTAAACAACTGCAGCACAATAGATTTACAGTGTCATGTTCATTTCCAATGTACAGCACAGTGGCTGTATATGTATATGTATATGCTGCTGCTGCTGCTGCTAAGTCGCTTCAGTCATGTCCAACTCTGTGCAACCCTGCAGACAGCAGCCCACTAGGCTCCCCCGTTCCGGGGATTCTCCAGGCAAGAACACTGGAGTGGGTTGCCATTTCCTTCTCCAATGCATGAAAGTGAAAAGTCAAAGTGAAGTCGCTCAGTCGTGTCGGACTCTTAGCAACCCCATGGACTGCAGCCTACCAGGCTCCTCCATCCATGAGATTTTCCAGGCAAGAGTACTGGAGTGGGTTGCCATTGCCTTCTCCCTATATGTATATAGATATACATATATATCTATAAAACTGTGTATATATTCAATTATATATATATATGTATATTTTTCAGATTCTTTGATAGGTTATTCCAAAATATGGAGTATTTGGAATACTGTGCCATACAGTAGGTCCTTGTTGGTTATCCATTCCTATCTCTTTTATACCCTTGTCTTACTCCATCTCTCAGGGATGTTGGGCACAACTGACCAAATCCCTCATCTGGACACACCTTCCTCTGCTGAGCCAGGGAAGCTCTACCTTTCTGGTTTCCCTCAAACCTCCCTCCAGGTTCCTTAGCCCCTGTTTTCTCTACTGGTAAATGCTGGCATATTCAAGGGCTGTCCTTCACCCTCTTCTCTGATCTAGTTACACTCTCTCCCTGGTGTTCCCTGCCAGCCCCATGACTATTATATCATTTACGTGCTGATGACTCACAAATGTAGATCCGCAGCGAGGACCTCTCCCGGAGTTCCAGACTAATTTCTCCAACTGCCATTTGTCATCTCCCACTGAAGTGACTAGCATCTCTCATCTAACATGTCCAAAGCCGAACTCAACTTGTCTTTTCAAATCTCTTCCTCTCCCAGTTGTCTCAGCATATTGCATCATCATCCACCATTCCTTCCTACTACTCACCTTCATCTCCAGCCAGTCTGTCAGCGAGCAGTCAATCTGACCCATACCCAAGCCACCAGCAACTCAGCCAGAGCCAATATCATGCTTTCCTGCCTTGCTCCCTGCTCCCATTCATGCCTATCTCCACCCAATCCCTATAGTCAGTTCTTCACTCAGGGGCCAAAGTGACCTATAAAGTACAAACCATTCTATGTACTATGAACCACAAGAAGGCAGGATCTATACCTGTGTTGTTTCCTCATTTCCACAGGGCCTAGAATGGTGCCTGTCACATGGTAGGCATGTAATAAATATTTGTTTGATAAATGAATACAAAAAATTTAGAGATAACCATTGTCCACATTTTGTATAACAATTCACACACCCAACATCTCTCACCGGACTACAATAGTCTCATAACTGGGTTTCCCTCTTTAGATATAGAAACGCCACAGATAAATAGGTTTAGCTATCCAACAGAGATTCTTAGAGACGTGATGTGATCTTATTGGCTTTTTTAGAGCAATAATTGCCCTCCATGTGGATACAGGGGAAGGAGGTCAGAGACCAGAGACAGAAGGAGGCTAAAGCTGTAAGATAGTATCAGGACGTGAACCAAGGTAAAGGTAGGTTAGGGAGTCAGGCAATAGGGTTAGGTGTTTTAAAGTCTGAGGTGGTATTGATGGCTTTGGCTAGGAGTGGGAGATGAAGAGGAGGATACCTGCTGCCTAGAAATACTGTCTAGAAATACTGTCCAGTAGTACAGTCTTACAAAACCTTTTGGCCCCAGGCAGGTGGGACCACACCCAGTCAGTCAGTTTGTTCAGTTGCTCAGTCGAGTCCGACTCTTTGCACCCCCATGGACTACAGCACGCCAGGCTTCCCTGTCCATCAACAACTCCCAGAGCTTGCTCAAACTCATGTCCATTGAGTCAATGATGCCATCCAACCATCTCATCCTCTGTCTTCCCCTTCTCCTTCTTCAATCTTTCCAAGCATCAAGGTCTTTTCCAGTGGGTCAGTTATTCCCATCAGGTGGCCAAAGTATTGCAGTTTCAGCTTCAGCATCAGTCCTTCCAAGGAATATTAGGGCTGATTTCCTTTAAGATGGACTAGTTGTAACTCCTTGCAGTCCAAGAGACTCTCAAGAGTCTTCTCCAACACCACAGTTCAAAAGCATCAATTCTTCGGCACTCAGTTTTCTTTATAGTCCAACTCTCACATCCGTACATGACCACTGGAAAAACCGTCACTTTGACTAGACAGATCTTTGTTGGCAAAGTAATGTCTCTGCTTTTTAATATGCTGTCTAGGTTGGTCATAGCTTTTCTTCCAAGGAGCTAGCGTCTCTAATTTCATGGCTGCAGTCACCATCTGCCCAGTAGGTCATGTCATCTATGATTCTTTCTCCACACGGTAATTGTAGAGCCTCTTCCCCACTCCCCTCTTTCGAACCATTTTATGTGGACCAGATAACAGTCACAAGGTACTTCAAGTGCCTGTTATCTCACAAAGCTCCCAATGCTGGGAGGTGGTTGGAGTGGGTATTGGTACAAGCCCCTGCACGTACATGACAAAATAAAGAGTATTGCTCACTCAAGGCCAGGAATTACATCTTCGACTTTTCTGGCTCCAAACTCTACACCTGGGATTTATTATTTATTGATCCTCAGAGCCCCCACACACACACAAACACACACAAACGTTGAGGAGTCATGACACGTCCACGTAATTTACATTCCATAACCCAAAGAGAAATCAATCAGCAAATACGTTTTAACAAACCTTGCTTTGTTCAGGATAGTCTGTTCAGTGCTGTGAGAAATACAAAAGAAAGACAAAATGTGTTTCTTACCTCTGAGGGATTAACTGTTCAATCAAAGATATAAAAGCATTATTACAGAATGGAAAAGTCTATCACTAAGAGCAAAATGGGCTTCCCTCACAGCTCAGTTGGTACAGAATCCACCTGCAATGCAGCAGACCCCGGTTTGATTCCTGGGTTGGGAAGATCCGTTAGAGAAGGGATAGGCTACCTACTCCAGTATTCTTGGGCTTCCCTTGTGGTTCAGCTGGTAAAGAATCTGCCTGCAATGCGGGAAACCTGGATTCAATCCCTGGGTCGGGAAGATTACCCTGGAGAAGGGAAAGGCTACCCACTCCAGTATTCTGGCTTGGAGAATTTAATGGACTGTATGGTCCATGGGGTTGCAAAGAGTCGGACATGACTGAGTGACCTTCACTTTCACTTTCAAGAGCAAAACATGTGTGTGTTTATATGTGATGGAGTTTTGGAGGAGGAAGAGACAGAGCCACAGGCCAAAGTCAGCCAAGGCATGTCTGATAGATTCAATGCCAGCTTTTACACAAGGCTGCCTCTTGCCTCACACAGGGCTGACCTGAGCCTGACCATTAGGCTTCAGGGAGCTGCCCTGGGAAGAGACCACTTTGGCAAGAGGCTACTCTATTTGCCAAATATTCCTTTTACTAGTGGGGATTTATCAAGTTTGCAACACATTGTAAGTGATGGGATTACTCAGAGAATTTTAAGACTGAGAGTGGGCCTGCCCTGAATATAAATGTTTAGGACCACCTGCATTGTGTTGTCTTTAATGTTGGGCCCTAGTGATATGCATAAATGTCTTATGTTTCATAGTTCAATTGTAACATATGAATTTGAGAGATCGAGGAAAAGAGTCATTTAAAAGCAGTTATAATTTAAAAATTGAAGCCACAGGGTACACAATAATCTAATTTTATCTGTCACAGTTGCAAACTGAACACCATCAAGCTAACTTAAGCAGAAGAAGAGTTTATTGAAGAATCTGTGGCCCCTTTCAGGATCTTCAGGAGGACCAGAGAATCAAATTCAGAGACTAGCCAGCTAAGCATATGTGCAAATTATATCATCAAACTCTGCTGGTGAATATGCTATTACTGTGGCTACCAGGCTCAGGCCTCTTTGCCCAGCACCTGATGTTAAGCATAGGGTTTTACAGCTGGTATATGCCTCAGCCACCTTTGATGATTAGCTATCTGTCAGCATCCTTGCTAGAAGGAATTCTGCATGGCACCCTTTCTTTATGGTATTTGCCTCTGAACTGACATCTTACAACTGACTGCCAGAACCTGAGCTACATACTAATGCCCTAGATTCAAGGGAAGCTGGGGAAACAGGCCCACAGGGTCAGGAGTCACAACTTGGAGAAGTCCTAAATTAAGAAGGGTGTTCAAAGGGGCTGGGCAGGCCCAAAGCTTGGCAACACATTCACCACACCCAATAGCCACTAAATGTGCAGCATTCCAAAGTTTAAAACAATCTACAGATTCCATGCAATCCCTATCAAACGCCTATCAAACAAATGGCATTTCTCACAGAAATAGAATGAAAAATTCTAAAATTTTCTAAAATTCTAAAACTATGGAAACGCAAAAGACCTTAAGTAACCAAAGTGATCCTGAGAAAGAACAAAACTGGAGGTATCACACTCCCTGATTTCAAACTGTACCACAAGCTACATCAGTCCTCAAAATAGTATGGTACTGGAACAGAAATAGAACATAGATCAATGGAATAGAATAGAGAGCCCAGACATAAACCCATGAGGTGGCCAAAGTATTGGAGTTTCAGCTTTAGCATCAGTCCTTCCAGTGAACACCCAGGACTGATCTCCTTTAGGATGGACTGGTTGGATCTCCTTGCAATCCAAGGGACTCTTAAGAGTCCTCTCTAGCACCACAGTTCAAAAGCATCCATTTTTCGGCGCTCAGTTTTCTTCATAGTCCAACTCTCACATCCATACATGGCCACTGGAAAAAACCATAGCTTTGACTAGACGGACCTTTGTTGGAGAAGTACTGTCTCTGCTTTTTAATACGCTGTCTAGGTTGGTCATAACTTTCCTTCCAAGGAGTAAGCGTCTTTTAATTTCATGGCTGCAGTCACCATCTGCAGTGATTTTGGAGCCCACAAAAATAAAGTCTGACACTGTTTCCACTGTTTCCCCATCTATTTCCCATGAAGTGATGGGACCAGATGCCATGATCTTAATTTTCTGAATGTTGAGCTTTAAGCCAACTTTTTCACTCTCCTCTTTCACTTTCATCAAGAGGCTCTTTAGTTCCTCTTCACTTTTTGCCATAAAGGTGGTGTCATCTGCATATCTGACGTTATTGATATTTCTCCCAGCAATCTTGATTCCAGCTTGTGCTTCTTCCAGTCCAGCATTTCTCATGATGTACTCTGCATATAAGTTAAATAAGCAGGGTGACAATATACAGCCTTGATGTACTCCTTTTCCTATTTGGAACCAGTCTGTTGTTCCATATCCAGTTCTAACTGTTGCTTCCTGACCTGCATATAGGTTTCTCAAGAGGCAGATCAGGTGGTCTGGTATTCCCATCTCTTGAAGAATTTTCCCCAGTTTATTGTGATCCACATAGTCAAAGGCTTTGGCATAGTCAATAAAGCAGAAATACATGTTTTTCTGGAACTCTCTTGCTTTTTTGATGATCCAGCAGATGTTGGCAATTTGATCTCTGGTTCCTCTGCCTTTTCTAAAACCAGCTTGAACATCTGGAAGTTCACGGTTCATGTATTGCTGGAGTCTGGCTTGGAGAATTTTGAGCATTACTAGCCTGTGAGATGAGTGCAATTGTGTGGTAGTTTGAGCATTCTTTGGCATTGCCTTTCTTTGGGATTGGAATGAAAACTGACCTTTTCCAGTCCTGTGGCCACTGCTGAGTTTTCCAAATTTGCTGGCGCGCCAGCTGCAACGAACCGCGCAGAAGCGTGGCAGAGAGGAGCTACCCCTTGCCCAAGGTCAGGGTCAGCGACCGAGAGTGCCAGGCTGCAATGGCACAGGAACGGCCTAGAGGAGCTACCAGACGCCCAAGGTCAGGGGCGGCGGCCGAGAGGAGCTACTCCACGTTCAAGGTCAGAAGGGGCGGCCATGAGGAGATACCCTTTGTCCAAGGTCCACAGATATAGTCCATGTCAACAGTAAATGGGGAAAAGGCCACTATGAAATATTGCCAGAAAGCCCTCCTGCAGTGCCATTCTAAATGTGAGGGCTATTGTGTCTTAATCCCCTTATCCTGAAGGCCACAGGGCTTTTATCCCCCAAACAGTTTGCCTGAGAAGAGCATGGCAGCATGCTGAAACTGATATGGGAACACTGTGTGGTCTCAAGCCTTTCTGAGCTCTGCTTTTCTTATCTGCAAAGTGGAGATCATGAGACACAATATGCAAAGACTTTAGTTCAGAGCCTCATTCGTGGTGGATCTTGAATACCAGTTACCTAAGCACATCACTCATAATATCAAGTTTTCTATCTAATAAGAACTCAGTGATTAAAGAAAATTTCACATGTCAGAAACAGCAAATGCCAAGTCTTGGAGTCATGGAAAGGACTGGTTTGTTCTGAATGGCATGCAGTGCTCTGGTCTAGAGAGCAGATTTCAGTGGGGATTGGCAGGAGGGAAGCTGGGCAGGTAGGCAAGGAAGGCTCAGACAAAAGGGAAGGAATAGAATCCCGTCAGCACGCAAAAGCATAGTGCCAAGGCTGGAAGCAATGTGGAGGACAGATTGGTGGGAAGTAAGACCAGAGTCCTGGGGAAAGATGCTGACTGCCACTACTAGGCTTAGGACAGAAGACAAAGATGTGAAATTAGTGAGAAAAGCATGAAGGAGCCCAAACAGGACATGATCAGTGATTGAATGTGAGGGATGGAGACAGGAAAAACTCTTAACACAGTGATTCTCACCCTTGGACTGCTCTTGGAAACAGTGGTGACTATGTAAAGAGCTTCTTAAAATTAATAAGAAAATGAAATCAAGAACTCTTAGGTAAAGGATACAGACAGACGTTCATAGGAAAAGAACAAATGACTATTTGGCGTATGAAAAGATGATTAACATCACTCAGAGTAGTGAAATGCAAATTTTAAATATATCGTTGTACCATTTTTTCACCCATCAGTTCAGTAGAAATCAAATAATGATAACACCCCTTACCACAAGGACAGAGGTACTCTTTCTTTTTGGCGGGGAGGGGAGCGGCATGGACCGTAGCATGTAGGATTGTGGTTCCCTGACCAGGGATCAAACCTAAAACCCCTGCATTGGAAGCACAGAATTTTAACTACTGGGCCAGCAGGGAAGTCTAGGAGGTGCTCTTTCTTCCAGCACATTTGCTGACAGGGGAACACAGCCTCCATGAAGTCAGTTTAACACAGTCCCTCAATTACAAGCATTCCTACCCATTGATCTTGAGATCCCATTTTTCTTACAGACGTACCTACATATGCAAGTAAGTTTATACACTCAAGCATAATTTATCATAGTAAGCCCGGGACCAACCTGAGCCCTATCAACTGTGAACTGGTTAGGTAAATTAATGGAGAAGGAAATGGCAACCCACTCTAGGACTCTTGCCTGGAAAATTCCATGGACTGAGGAGCCTGGTAGGCTACAGTCCATGGGGTCGCAAAGAGTCGGACATGACTGAGCGACTTCACTTTCACTTTCACTAGGTAAGTTAAAGCACATCCATACAATGGAACTACTTAGTCATCACATAATAAAAAACTAAGAGGTTAGGTATTAATATCGAATGATCTATGAGATACAGTTAAGTCAAAAACTCAAGATATAGAGCAGTATGCGTACAAAATTATCATTAGTGTATAAAAAAGAACCAAAAATAAACATACACCTGTGTAGTACAGTCATAAACTTTCCTCTAGGTAGAGGACCTAGGTAATTGGGAGACAGGCATGGGAGAGAAACTATATTGTGTAGTCTTTTTGTGTGTGTTTGTGTATTCTTTTGCACCAGGTGCAAGAATTATCTATTCGCACAAACACACAAAGATAGAAATAAGAAACGTACCTACAAGTCCAAAGGCAACACAATAGAATGGAAAGCACTCGGGGTTAGACACCTGAATCCACCAACTGTGAAGTTTCAGGTTTTAAAAAAATGATGCTTAGCCCACACAGCCGTCCAATTATATAAGAAGCTTGCGGGGATGGTGGAGGGAACCCAGGCATCAACATTTTTTAAAGTTCCATGAGTGATTCCAATGATTCCAATGATTACCAATTCCAGTGGAAAAAAAAAAAAAAAAAAAAAAAAAAGCACAGTATAAGCAAACCTGGGTGTTTTGGCTTCAGTGCTGCAGGATCCGCTGAGCCTGCGTCAGTCTTGGCATTGAAATCTGACTCCTCCACCCACTAAGCACAGCTTGACCCGTTTGTGCTTCTCTGATCTTTGTATCTGTTCCTGGTCCAGCGTCATCTAGTCCTTATCTTTGTAGCTGCCTTATCCCTGTACTCTAGACAGCAGGAGCGCAGTTTATTTATAAACTTGCCAAAAATCCAAGTAAACTTCCTAACATCCTATCGCTTCAATGATGGGAAATGTGGTGGTGGTTTAGTCACTAAGTCATGTCTGATTCTTTGCCACCCCATGGACTGTAGCTTGCCAGGTTCCTCTGTCCACGGGATTTCCCAGGCAAGAATACTGAAGTGGGTTGCCATTATGGGAAATCTATTACTTTTAATTAAGAAGGCAACTGTACCAGCAGGAATGAGAGAGGGCCCTACCTCTCTCTGTGCCACTCTCCCCTGATGACTTCAGTTCAGATGATTTCAGGTGCAAGGAACAAAACGCTCTGGCTCTAACAATAAAAATACTTGTTTCTAATAAAAATCTCCCTGGTGGTGGGCTGGGCTCCAGGATGGATGTATCAGGGCTCTTGCCCCACTTCTCGGAGAATCTCTTGGTTTATCTTTCTCTCTGAGTTTGTTTCATCTTCATGCTGCAACGTATCCAGATTTCATCCACAAACTATAAAATCCAAAGAAAGAGAAAGGACTTGTCTCCTCCTGGGTCTCTTTCTTATAAGGGAGTAAAACATATCCTGAAACTCCCCAGTAGCCTTCTTTTCCCTTAATTTCATTAATCAAATTGCCATATACCCATTCTAAACTCAGTTATCTTAAAAGAAGGGTAAGATTATCATGGCTGGTTTACATCAGTGGTTCTCTACTAGGGGGGTGATTTTTGCCTCCTACCGGACATCTGACAATATCTGAAGACATTTCGGAGAAGGCAATGGCAGCCCACTCCAGTACTCTTGCCTGGAGAATCCCATGGATGGAGGAGCCTGGTAGGCTGTAGTCCATGGGGTCGCGAAGAGTCGGACACGACTGAAGCGACTTAGCAGCAGCAGCAGCAGCAGAAGAAGAAGACATTTGGGGTTGTTTCAACTAGGATTGGAAATACTACTAGCAAAGATGCTGCCCACATCATGTAATCACACAAAAGTCCCCACAACAAAGAATTATCCAATCCAATACGTCGAGAGTACCAAGACTGAGACACCTGGCTTAGATCAATCAGGGCCCATCCCTGGAGCTAATGACAGGGTTACCTTCCCCTAGTCATTTGGTGGATCCCAACAATATCAGGTTTTTTAAGGATAGGCAGCCAACAATGTCCCCTGTATGACTGCTTCAAAGGTCTTGGGGTCCACCATCTGCTTCCTTCAAAGTAATCCAAATAGGAAATTTATAAACTGATGGCCTAATCACAACAGATTATATAGATCTGTAGTTCCAGAACCCAGAAAGGCTAACATTTGTGATTTAATATTTATATTTTTGCAGAACTAGTAGGCTGGCTCAGACAGTAAAGTGTCTGCCTACAATGCGGGAGACTCGGGTTTGATCCCTGGATTGGGAAGATCCCCTGGAGAAGGTAATGGCAACCCACTCCAGTATTCTTGCCTGGAAAATCCCATGGGCAGAGGAGCTTGGTTGGCTACTGTCCATGGGGTCGCAAAGAGTAGGA
Organism: Bison bison bison; assembly: GCF_000754665.1. Classification (NCBI taxonomy): domain Eukaryota; kingdom Metazoa; phylum Chordata; class Mammalia; order Artiodactyla; family Bovidae; genus Bison; species Bison bison. The sequence goes on from NW_011495064.1 coordinate 10,538,319, forward strand.
CATGACTGAGCGACTTCACTATAGTAGGCTGGCACTCAAAACAGCCACAGGACCCTTGCTCATTGGTCAATCCAAGAACATTAAAACTTTGCTTCTCGAAATCATATGAAAGAAGTCAGTGTGACATCACTCGATAGGATTTTAGCCATTAGAGGACGTGCGTGGCTGGCTGCTCCCATTTGCAACACTGGTGGTGTCTCAAGAAGAAACGGGAATTCAGGGAGTCGAGATTAAAGTATCAGCTAAAACATCCAGAACAATACATCACTGTTCTTTGTTTTTTAGCTGAGACAGATATTTATCCAGTATCTCTTTGGCCTGAAAACAAAACCACTAATTACAAAGACCAACTTTTTAGGACACAGAGCAGGGTTGATATACCGTCCTGGAAACTGTGTGTGTCTGTGTAGATTTCTGATTACTAAACCTCTGGAAATATCTTGAGAACTAGCTCATGCCTACAGAATGGGCACAAGCTTCTGGTGTCATCAGGACTCAGCCACCACCAGTGGATGGCGGCTGTTTTCCATGGCAACATGACTCTCTCCCAGAGCTCTGTTCTATAACTTACTTTTATTAAACCTAAAACTTCATCCACCCCATGGCTCACATCCCCACAAATTATAGTCACTCATTAGTTCTAGTCACAAAATAGTACTAGTTCTCCAAGTTCATGGTAGGATTGCATAACCTCATCCCTTTAAATTTAGATGTGATCATGTGACTTGCTTTGGTCAATGAAAAATTCAGCAAGTGTACACCAAAAATTGAACTTTGGCTTTATCATGGAAACACAGAGACAGCTTCTGTCAACCTGGATCCCTAAGTGAAGGTGACATGAAACAGAGGTAATGTCAACCTGTAATGTTGGGGTTAAGGAGTGTAACCCACTTTATCCTGACTGACACTGTTCCCCAAATATTGGGTTCCCTCCAGCCATTTCCTCCTACATCTTTTCCGTGGATTACTCCAAGTTTGCTGTCCTCCATCTAATTTTCTACCTCTCTTTTCATATCTCAGTATCTACAATGTGCCTTGTGGAGCCCCATTTTGTACCAGGAGATTCTCCTGCATCCTCAACTTCCCCACAGAATGTGTCCTTTACTGCTGGACCTTACCTGAATCCTAGCTCTCCTCTAGAGGCTTCTCTTCCCACACACTTCAGACATGAGGGTGGGTAAGTGACATTGGAATTCCCATGGCCGGTGATGGCTCTATCCTTGAGTAAAAGTCCCACACCATTAAGAGTCATGGCCTCCTGCTGGGTCACCCCCAGTCTTTCATTTTATTGACATCCTTCCCTTTTAGGCTCCTAGAATATAGTCTTATCTTCGCCACGTCCTGCAAATTCCTGAGAGACTTCAACGGCCCTAAGGACAACTACCAAACACCCTGGCCTCATAGCTTCCAGGCTTCATAGCTTCCAGCCCTTACCAAATTCAGTGATCTCTATCTTCTTTGTATTCTGATCACTTTCTCTGAGGCCACATCCTGAACCCTCTCAAACTTATTTCCCTTCTGCAGTAAAAGCTGTGAGGACCACCACAGATGGACAAGGAAATGGCTCAGTAGGTTGAGTTGTACTGGATCCTAAGCAACATTCCTCTTCCAAACTATATCCTAGAGCAGAGGTTCTCAAATTTTAATGATTTCTTCCCATTACCTGTGTATCTTGTTAAAAGGCAGACTGTGATTAAGCAGGTCTGGTGTGAGACCTGAGATTCTGCATTTCTAACAAGCTCCCAGGTGATAGCCATGCCTCTGGTTCATGGACCTTACTTTGAGTCCCAAGGAGCTAAGTGTCCATGAGACCTGGTTGCCCTGTTCTTTCTATTCTTCCTATGAGAAGAGCTCACCACTGCTTCTTTGAGTTCTAATCAATCCCTGTATAACCTGCCCCCCAAAATGGAGCCCTGTCTTAAGGGCTCCAGTGAACTGGCCTGGAGTTTCACATTTTGACTTTTAATTTGTTGTTGTTGTTTTAATATTTATTTATTTTTAATTGCTGATTGGTTTACAATGTTGGTTTGATTTCTGTCATACATCAGCATGGATTAATCATAGGTGTACATATGTCCCCTCCCTCTTGAATCTCCCTCCTATCTTCCACCCTTTCCCCTACCCCTAGGTTATTATAGAGCCTGGGTTTGAGTTCCCTGAGTCATACAGCAAATTCCCACTGGCTATCTATTTACATATGTTAGTGTATATGCATCCATGCTACTCTCTCCATTTATCTCACCCTATCCTTCTGCTCCCCAACCCTTACCCCAGTGTTCCTTGCAGCAAGACATGGAACCAACCTAGATGTCCATCAACCGATGAATGGATAAAGAAGCTGCGGTACATATATACAATGGAATACTCAGTTCAGTTCAGTCACTCAGTAGTGTCCGACTCTTTTTGACCCCATGAATCGCAGCACGCCAGGCCTCCCTGTCCATCACCAACTCCTGGAGTTCACTCAGACTCACGTCTATAGAGTCAGTGATGCCATCTAGCCATCTCATCCTCTGTCGTCCCCTTCTCCTCCTGCCCCCAATCCCTCCCAGCATCAGAGTCTTTTCCAATGAGTCAACCCTTCGCATGAGGTGGCCAAAGTATTGGAGTTTCAGCTTTAGCATCATTCCTTCCAAAGAAATCCCAGGACTGATCTCCTTCAGAATGGACTGGTTGGATCTCCTTGCAGTCCAAGGGACTCTCAAGAGTCTTCTCCAACACCACAGTTTAAAAGCATCAATTCTTCGGCACTCAGCCTTCTTCACAGTCCAACTCTGACATCCATACATGACCACAGGAAAAGCCATAGCCCTGACTAGATGGACCTTTGTTGGCAAAGTCATGTCTCTGCTTTTGAATAAGCTATCTAGGTTGGTCATAACTTTCCTTGCAAGGAGTAAGCGTCTTTTAATTTCATGGCTGCAGTCACAATCTGCAGTGATTTTGGAGCCCAAAAAAACAAAGTCTGCCACTGTTTCCACTGTTTCCCCATCTATTTCCCATGAAGTGATGGGACCAGATGCCATGATATTCGTTTTCTGAATGTTGAGCTTTAAGCAAACTTTTTCACTCTCCTCTTTCACTTTCATCAAGAGGCTTTTTAGTTCCTCTTCATTTTCTGCCACAAGGGTGGTGTCATCTGCATATCTGAGGTTATTGATATTTCTCCCTGCAATCTTGATTCCAGCTTGTGCTTCTTCCAGCCCAGCATTTCTCATGATGTACTCTGCATATAAGTTAAATAAGCAGGGTGACAATATACAGCCTTGACGAAC
>NW_011495064.1:10542041-10555338 GCF_000754665.1 Bison bison bison
CCCCACTAGCTTTGTTCGTAGTGATGCTTTCTAAGGCCCACTTGACTTCACATTCCAGGATGTCTGGCTCGAGGTCAGTGATTGCACCGTGGTGATTATCTGGGTCGTGAAGATCTTTTTTGTACAGTTCTTCTGTGTATTCTTGCCACCTCTTCTTAATATCTTCTGCTTCTGTTAGGTCCATACCATTTCTGTCCTTTATCGAGCCCATCTTTACATGAAATGTTCCCTTGGATATCTCTAATTTTCTTGAAGAGATCTCTAGTCTTTCCCATTCTGTTGTTTTCCTCTATTTCTTTGCATTGATCGCTGAAGAAGGCTTTATCTCTTCTTGCTATTCTTTGGAACTCTGCATTCTGATGCTTATATCTTTCCTTTTCTCCTTTGTTTTTTCACTTCTCTTCTTTTCACAGCTATTTCTAAGGCCTCCCCAGACAGCCATTTTGCTTTTTTTCATTTCTTTTCCATGGGGATGGTCTTGATCCCTGTCTCCTGTACAATGTCACGAACCTCATTCCATAGTTCATCAGGCACTCTATCTATCAGATCTAGGCCCTTAAATCTATTTCTCACTTCCACTGTATAATCATAAGGGAAAAGGAAGGCATTTGAGTCAGTTCTAGTAGGGTGTATGAACCTGGAGCCTATTATACAGAGGGAAGTAAGTCAGAAAAAGAAAAAGAGATATCATATATTAACTCATATATGTGGAATCTAGAAGGATGATACTGATGAATTTATGTTCAGAGCAGCAATGGAGATGCAGATACAGAGAACAGACTTATGGCTTTTAATTTTTAAAAAAATCTCAATTGATTCACAATTCTTCAATGCATAGCATACTCACATCAGCTCATAAAAGTCCCATTACTTGCAGTTTATTTCTTTTCATTTTCATTTTCATTTTTTTAACCCTTCCATCTTGATACTTGCACCTTTTTCCTCCCCAGCTTTTGCCATAGGCCAGCACTCTAGTATGTTTGCTATAGGTCATTAAGTATGCATGCATTCAACCTTGGAAGGTGAGTTGTGTATGCTTGTGTTTTTAAACTACATAAACGATGTGCACTTTACAAAGAAAAAAGTTCGAGATCTTCTTGGGAAATCTTGTTGTGGGCTTTTCCTGATGAGGTGGCTGAGATTCATGTCCCCCTTATTTATATAGGAAAAGAATGACCCCCTTATTATTTGAATCAGCTCCAGAGAATCTCTATTTCTTGTGACCAAAATAACTCAAGGAGCACCCTACCTCACAGGGTGGTTATGAGTTTAACGGAGAGCAGGATGTGGTGTCTAGACATCCCTAACCCATTGCTCCTTAAGTGTCAGACCCTCTCTTGTAGTTGGCAAAGAGCAAAATGATGAATGATTTAGGCCAGGATTAAGAATTGTCTCCATATGGCCTAGTTAGCCTTGCTATATACTAGCAGCACCCCTCACACTAGCCTAAAATACTGTTTAACCCCTTTGACATAATAATAGAAGTTATAGAATTTAAATCATGATTAGACAGACCAGAGAGAGATCCAGAAACAGATCCACAGACTAATATGTTAAAGGTGGTTTTTCAAGTCGGTGAGGAAAAGGTGGATTAACTAATATATAAATGGTGTTGGAACATCAGGGTGATGATCAGTGTAGAAAAATTAACTTGGATTCTTAGCTTAGTGCTTACAACAAAATTAATTCCAGATAAAACAAAGATTTATATTTTTAAAAATTATTAGGAAAAATTGTGGGAAAAATTTTGCAGTAACCTCCAATTAAAACTTTTCTAAGCATCACACAAAACCCAGATGCCTTAAAAGAAAGATGAATTTAGCTACATTAAAAAATTTTTAATTCTTCAAAACCTTCTATAAACAAACTTCTTTAAAAATCAGTAAGATGAGCATTATCCTATTTGAAAAATGGGAAAGAATATGAAGAGTTCATAGAAAAGAAAACATAAATGCTCTAAATATATGGAAACATAGTTGAGATCACTTATAATAAAAAATGCAAGTTAGAGTTACAATGATGATACATTTTTCAGCTCACATCAATTGACAACTTTGAAAGATTTAAGAGACTATACTAACAAAGACGTATGGGGACAGGCACTCTTGTAAATTACTGCAGACAGCAATTTGACATTATATCAAATCAAAACTGAACATACCCTTTGACTTCTAGGAAAGTATTCACTAATATGTTTGAATATGTATGAAATTATACATCATTTTATTAGTGCAAATTATGATTTGCCTAAATAAGGGAATACTATAAAGTTGTAAAGATTTTGGATTATTTACAGAACATGTTCAGAGTAAAGAAAAAGCTGCAGAACAATGTAAGAGTGGAGGGAGGGGAAGGAGAGTGAAAATACATGTATATTTGTAAGTACATAGAGGATCTGCAATGGCACCCCACTCCAGCACTCTTGCCTGGAAAATCCCATGGATGGAGGAGCCTGGTGGTCTGCAGTCCATGGGGTCGCTAAGAGTCAGACACGACTGAGCGACTTCACTTTCACTCTTCACTTTCATGCATTGGAGAAGGAAATGGCAACCCACTCCAGTGTTCTTGCCTTGAAAATCCCAGGGACGGGGGAGCCTGGTGGGCTGCTGTCTATGGGGTCTCACAGAGTCGGACACGACTGAAGTGACTTAGCAGCAGCAGAGGATCTGCAGAAGGTTATGCCAGAACCTCACAGAGAGGAAGTGGGGGCAGTGTGAGCAGGAGAGGGGTATTTAACATTTTGTGTTTACCTTTTCACACCCACTGAATTTTATATCATGCACATCATTATAAAATGTAATTGAAATTTTAAATGATGATAAATTATCAAATGCTGTCAGTTTTTTCAGCAGAAACTTTGATGTCCACTGAGTTATGATGTCCACTGACTGTAGATACAAAGAAACAGAAAAGGAAGTTTAAAAAGGAAGTAGAAAAAAAGAAATAGAAATTAAAAAAAAAATTTTTTTTTTTAAGGAAGTAGAAAGAGACTATAGAGAGAGTTCTGTTTTTATTCTGGGATTTGGTTTCTCTAGGCATTTAGTGATAAAGTAATACCTGCTTTTTTTAATCCACAAGAGCATAAGGAATAGCTCTCTCTCCCTGATCAGAGACAGCTACAATGTAGCCTTAGAGAGTGGGTGTCAGGTCACAAAGCTGACATACTGTTGGTGAGAGTAGTGTTGGCCAGTGAGGGCAGGCAAGAGGTGGGGGCTCTCCAGCCAAGACTGTCAGCAAGCCCTGAGGGAAGGTCTCAGCACAGAGCTGACTCAGCAGTCATCCTCAAGGAAAGGGCCAGAATGTTCCTGCAATGCAGGGGCCAAAAAGAGAGGGCAGCCTTCTGGGTATGGAGCGTACCAAAAAGATAAATAAATAGTAAAGGCAGAACACAGCAGCTTGAAGGGACAAAGATATCAGGGTACAGAATGGAGGTGTAAGAGGAGGAGAAAAGGCAGATTCGGCATGGCTGAATGATCTGCTGTTGTCATCTTGAAATTCTTAATAATTTTATCTTTGTGTTTAATTCCTACATTACAGGTTGACATTACCTCTGTTTCATGTCATCTTCACTTAGGCATCCAGGTTGACAGAAGCTGTCTCTGTGTTTCCATGATATAGCCAATGTTCAATTTTTGGTGTACACTTGCTGAATTTTTCATTGACCAAAGCAAGTCACATGATCACATCTAAATTTAAAGAGATGAGGTTATGCAATCCTACCATGAACTTGGAGAACTAGAACTATTTTGTGACTAGAACTACCACAGAGAGTGACTAATTTGTGGGGGTGTGAGCCATGGGGTGGATGAAGTTTTAGGTTTAATAAAAGTAAGTTATAGAACAGAGCTCTGGGAGAGAGTCATGTTGCCATGGAAAACAGCCGCCATCCACTGGTGGTGGCTGAGTCCTGATGACACCAGAAGCTTGTGCCCATTCTGTAGGCATGAGCTAGTTCTCAAGATATTTCCAGAGGTTTAGTAATCAGAAATACACACAGACACACACAGTTTCCAGGATGGTATATCAACCCTGCTCTGTGTCCTAAAAGGTTGGTCTTTGTAATTAGTGGTTTTGTTTTCAGGCCAAAGAGATACTGGATAAATAACTGTCTCAGCTAAAAAACAAAGAACAGGGATATACCCATCTCTCTTCATTTGTATCTGGTGATCATCTCAAGAGACAAGGCCTAGTATTGTGCAGGTTGAGTTCACATTCAGTGTAATAATGGTCTGTTAATGCTTATCCCCATTTAGAGAATGATCAGTACGCATTCTAAGAGCTTTGACAGATGGGACTCTCAGAGAAGGACCCGGTATGTCACATCCTCATGCTTCAGGTTCTCTCAGTATTGGTTCCATGCTGCCACTGAATTCTTCATTACCCAGACTGTAAGACACCGTTGCCCTTACCCTGTCGGCTTTCATCCATCCCTTCGACAGGAATTTTATTGAGTACCTGCTATACCAAGCAGTGTATTAAGCCCACAGAGACAGTGGTTAACATGTCAAATATGATTTCTACCTTCATGGAACTTACCCCCTTCTCCAGACAGAAAAAGTAAAAACTGAAATATGTATATAATTCAAATGATGAGACATGCTATGAGGGAAGAGTGTGGTGCTCTGCGACTGAGAAGCCGACAGCCCATTCTGAATTGTGTGATAATGAAAGAGGGCTGCCTGGGTGCACAGCCTCAGCAGACACTGCATAACCTGCATGGCGTCTCAGATGCCACCAGGCAGAGTGGAGCCAAAGAGCCTGCCAGGAGAGGGAACAGTGTGCTCAAAGGCAACAGAATAGGAAACAGTTTGGCAATGACAAGTCCCTGTGGGAAGTACAGAGTAGGGGCAGCATGAAGGACGGAGTGTGAGATGAGGCTCTGGAGGGCTACAGAGGAAATTTTGTCCGAGTTCTACAGGGTACTAAGCAAGTGAGTGACATGATTCAACATATGGGGTTGGCCAAAAGGTTTCTTCAGTTTTTAAGTAAAAATGAAAGACAAATTCTTCATTTTCACTAGGAACTTTATTAAACAACAAGTTCACTATTTTGTTCCACTACCTTCTGCCATCTTCAAGCAACTTCATAATTCCATCTTCCCATAACTTTTTCTTTTTGAGCAAAGAACTATTCCAGGTACCTTTTAGTCTTCCAGGGAATTGAAATTTTTTCCATCAAGAGAAATTTGTAAAGACAGAAACAAAGGGAAACCTGAAGGTGCAATGGCAGAGGAATCAGAACTCCCCAGCCAAGCTGTAACAGCTTTTGCGTGGTCATCAAACAAATATGTAGTCCTGCATTATCCTGATGGAAGATTGTGCATTTGCTATTGACCAATTCTGGATGCAGCCTCCGCTTTAGCTGTCTAGCCTCAAAAGAGGCTGAGGATATACCTTCCTTTGGAGCATTGGTCTGGGCTGTTGCTGTAACTCACCCTCATCTGAAGGTGACAGAGTGAGAACCTCCATTCCAGTGAGATTGTAAAGTGTCCAGACCAGTGACTTAGAAAGATATTCCAGGTGTTAGCTTACTCTCTCCAACTACCTCATAAAGTCTTTCATCAGGGTGTATTGCTCTGTTTTACAACTCTTCTTCTGCCAAGTTCTATATGCATTTTATTTCTCTCCAACTTGAAAAAAACCTTTATAAGTGTTTTTGAACAGTCCGTATATATGTCTTAATTATACGCTCAGGATTTGAGTCTAAGCAAATAAAACTGACCAAGTTTTACCATATTTCAAGCTAGCAAAGGACCTGAGAGCTTTGAAGTAAGACGAAGCAAAGGAGCTTGAGGAACTGAACAGTGAAGGATCATTTGAAAGTCCCTTTAGGAGACAACTTCAGATACATAGTATCTGAAGATACATAGTGGTCAACAGAATGCCAGTAACAGAAGAAGGTTTGACCTTTTAGGACAACTGGAAAAGTCACCTGTGTATTATAGGTGCAATTGGAGAAAGAGATAGAAAGTGAAGGGAAATTAATCACCCCATTAGCTGATCATTATCAGAGCCTTGTCCTGTTAGGGGACAAGTCTAACACATTCTCTGGCATTTCTGCGTATCTTGGGATCAGAGCTCTACTTGCCTTTATTCCAGATATCTTTTCAAGGATGTCTATATAGCAAACAGCCTTGAAGACAGAGATGGTGTCTCCCTCAAGAGCATGAGGCAAATTTGTTTACTGTCCAGTATGATCAAGATAGTGTCTCCCTAAAGGGAACATTTGTATGTTGTTGGTAAATAAATGTAGCCACTATGAAAAGCAGAATGGAGTTTCCTTTTTAAAAATGCTTAAAATAGAGCTACCATTTGACCCAGTGATTCCACTACTGGGTATACATCTGGAAAAAAAAGGAAAACTCTAATTTGAAAAGATATGGGCACCCCAATATTCACAGCAGCACTATTTGTAATAGCCAAGACATAGAAATAACCAAAGTGTCCATTAACAGATGATTGGCTTAAGATGTGATGTATATATACCTATAATGGAATATTACTCAGGCTTTAAAAAGAATGAAATATTGCCTTTTGTAGCAACATGGATGGTCCCAGAAAATATCCTACTTAGTTGAAGTAAGCCAGACAGACAAATGATGTCACTTATCTGTGGGATCTGAAAATACACAAATAAATCCACATGCACAGAAACAGGTTCATAGACACAGAAAACAACTTATGGTTACCAAAGGGGAGAGGGAGGGAGGGAAAAATAAGAGTATGGGATTAACAGATACAAATCACCATACATAAAATAGGTAAGCAACAAGGATATATTGTATGACACAGGGAATTATGTTCAATATCTTGCAATAAAGTACAATGGGCCAATTTGAAAAAAAATAATTGAATCACTTTGCTATACACTTGAAACTAACATAATATTGTAAATCAACTATACTTCAACACAATTTTTTTTTAATTTAAAAAATAAAAAAGATATTGTCTCCCTTCAGGACAAAGTTCAGGTAGGCTTGCTATTCATTATAAAAGATCATTGTGTCTGACTATTTGTAACCCCATGGACTATATCCTGCCAAGCTCCTCTGTTCATGCAATTCTCTTGGCAAGAACACTGAAGTGGGTTGCCATTTCCTCCTCCAGGGGATCTCCTCACCCATGGATTGAACCCACATCTCTTGCATTGTAGGCAGATGCTTTACTGCTGAACCACCGGGAAAGCCCCATAAGAGATCCAAGTTCCCCAAACTCGGGGTTCCTCTGTTAAAATGTACCCACTACATGTGCAGGCATTGATTTGCAGGCATTGCTTGGCTTTTTCATGTCATCCTGTGGAAACTGAGTTTTGATTAACCAACCCCAAAAGGATATAATTGTAGCTACTACTATTGCTGTGAGTAATAAGCTGTCCTTTGTCTCTGACCCAGGAATCTTGTGTCTTATGCCAGCATCCATGAGGAAGTCTTATAGTTTTCAAGTCAGGTAAAATCTCAAACCCTTAAGTATTCTTGCCTATTGGGCACCTGTAAGAGCAATTTTAGCACAGGACTTGACAGCAGTGTTAGCGATATCATGAACTACATTGGGTCTTTCAAATAAAACTTTCCTGACAGCCCAGATGTAGTTCTTTTACTTCTTCAGATTGTCAAACTGCATGAACAAATACATAGTCCTGCACTTTTCATGAGACTAAATTCAAAAACTTCTTTCAAAAGTTCTTCCAAAACGTCCCACCACTGAACAAAGTTTGGGGGACAAGAAATAATGACCACGTGGAACAGTGGCCATACAGCTGGGCCAGATGTTTCTAAGTTCTCCTCCCTGATGGCAGCCAAGAACCTCAGCCCACCACCACACTAAAGCTCTCTTTCCCCCCTCCTGAATGAAACTGGACTCTCTCCTCCACCACTCATTGCTTATTCCTCCGACATCCTTCAAATCTGCCTGCTCCTTTCATCTCTATTGCTTCCTCCATAGTCCACACTCTCCTCTCTTTCTAACCTTCCTCTCAGCTTTCACCCTCTTCCCTTCCAACGTGGTTCTATATGGACATCAGAGTTTACAACTCCTCAGATCTTCATCACCTTCATCAGGGGCTTTCAAACCAGGCAAACCTGATATATTTGATATGTTGTATCCATTTGATATATTGGGCCTCTGTTAAGATTATTTTCAGGGGAAAAAATGAAAGAGTTCCACTGCTCCAAAATTCTTGAAAAGTGCTAGCCTGAAAGATAAACTTCAAACCTTTAGCTTTTCATTCAAAGCCCTTGTCTCCTAATCCACCCTCAGAAGCCCTATACTTTAGTTCAGTTCGGTTCAGTCGCTCAGTCTCCAACCCTTTGTGACTCCATGAACTGCACCGCACCAGGCCTCCCTGTCCATCACCAACATGATTTTGAGCAAACCCCAGGAGATAGTGAAGGACAGGGAAACCTGGACTGCTGCAGTCCATGGGGTCACAAAGAGTCAGACACAACTGAGTGACTGAACAACAACAGCAAGGGCAGTGGGAGCAAAAGGGCAACGGTAAGGGAATTGAAATTTGGGGCATGAGAGTGACTGAAACAATGGGTTGTGGAAGCTCAAGCTAGGTGGGAAGGACAAAGGGGTCAGTCAGAGTGGGGTAGATGGATGGTGAGAAAATGCAAGGATGACAGGACTAGAGATGTCAATGCGACGGAAGAAGCAGGTGTGCAGACGCAGGTCCATGAGTAAGAGAAGAGCGGCACCTGGGGTGCTGAATGGGTAGGGGTAAGCATGCTGCTTCTGATCATGGCACGGTCTAGACTTAGTCACAGACATGCACAAGCAAATAAAGCGTAGAAACTTCTGTTAGTAAGGTTCTCCAGGGAAGCAGAACCAAAAGGATGTCTGTGGATAAAGAGAGGGATTTATTTTAAGGAATCAGCTCATGTGGTTGTTAGGACTGGCAAATTTGAGATCTGTAGGACAGAGACCCAGGGAAGAGTTGATGTTCCATTCCATATACTTTATATTCCATATACATTGTTTCAAATTTTTACTATAGTAAGAAGTATTGGAATAAACATTCTTATCTAAAATAGGTCGAGAACTGCCTTATGATCCAGTAATCCCACTGCTGGGCATACACACTGAGGAAACCAGAATTGAAAGAGACACGTGTACCCCAATGTTCATCGCAGCACTGTTTATAATAGCCAGGACATGGAAGCAACCTAGGTGTCCATCAGCAGATGAATGGATAAGAAAACTGTGGTACATAAACACAATGGAGTATTACTCAGCCATTAAAAAGAATACATTTGAATCAGTTCTAATGAGGTGGATGAAACTGGAGCCTATTATACAGAGTGAAGTAAGCCAGAAAGAAAAACACCAATACAGTATACTAACACATATATATGAAATTTAGAAAGATGGTAACAATAACCCTGTATACGAGACAGCAAAAGAGACACTGATGTATAGAACAGTCTTTTGGACTCTGTGGGAGAGGGAGAGGGTGGGATGATTTGGGAGAATGGCGTTGAAATATGTATAATATCATAAATGAAACGAGATGCCAGTCCAGGTTCGATGCGCGGTACTGGATGCTTGGGGCTGGTGCACTGGGATGACCCAGAGGGATGGTATGGGGAGGGAGGAGGGAGGAGGGTTCAGGATGGGGAACATGTGTATGCCTGTGGTGGATTCATTTCTATATATGGCAGAACCAATCAATATTGTAAAGTTTAAAAAGAAAATAAAATTAAAAATAAGTAAATAAAATAGGTCAATTTTTCTAACTCTTTCATGAATAAACAACTTTATATCTTAAGACAACACACCGTCTTTTTCTAAAACATATATCTTTGGACTGTGACTCAACCAAATGAATGTTGAAATTGCAGAGCCTGATGCTAGGTGAAGAGGAATCATATGGGCCATGATCCTAAATTGATAAAGCTACCTTTCCCCCCACATTCTCTCTTGACTTGCCATGATGTTTTTCATTTGCTATTTAATGTCACTCTAAATAAAAAATAAAAAATTTAACTTATTAGTATGAGTTTTACTGTTCATCTTTATGTGCAATGATTATTTAAAGGTGAACACAAGTGCATTTAATTCATGTAACTCATATGCAGAGTCACTAAAATGACAGAATCTGTATTTTGTAGTTGGTACATGCTACAGAATGTGTATTTCATCTTATCAGAAGAAAACTAACTCACCTGTTTTAACTTAACTTCTTAATGTATACAATTCCACTTACCTTAGGCTTTCTGACGAGTAAGAGAGAACTAGAAGAAGGAACTATGGGTTGACCAATCTTTGCTTTCTATGTCATCATTTTCAGAGTAAGTGGCGGGCAGTAAGAAAGGATATGAAAGGGTTCCTCAATTGTTTCTGTTTCTTAAAATGCCTTCTTTTCTGCATTTGAAGCAAGTTCTAGCTGGAATGGAAACTGTGGCCTCTGGGGCTATAAAATAAAATTATGTGCACATCATGAATGCTATATGAATGGGCAGCAAGGAATGGTGGACACATGTTGTGAGTATCTTCTCTATTCATGTTCATGCTCCATCATCTCATTGGACATCACTTACTAAACACAAGTTCAAAGATAAAATTATTAAGAATTTCAAGATGGCAACAGCAGACCATTAAGCCAAGTATGGGGCCCCTCTGAGCAAGGAGCCCTGTTGGGGCCATCCAGGTCAGGTGTCCAAACCATCAGTGTTAGCGAAGGGACAAAATACATGGTTCTCAAAAGAGCTGGTTTCTGAAAAACAAAGAAGATAACAGAGGAGTAAGATCCTAGGAAAAACTTTGGAGAGCAATGGTAAGTTTTGCTTCCTGTTTAATTTTTAAAAAGAAAAAAACAGGAATTCTGGAAAATAGAGTGTATTCTCTGTTTATAGGGTACAAAATTTAACACATTAATATATCTATTGACTATATCATTAGATCAGGAAACTTTGAATCCAGATATAGGTCTGTCGACTTTACGGTTAGGGTAGTGCAAGATGGCACAGAACTTGAGCTCGGCAGGAACACAATGATCTGGGTCTCTAGAACCTCAAGGGCTAGGAATAGGAACCACAGAGCACCCTGCTAAGACAGGCGGGTACTGTTCCTAAGGAGAAAGGGTTTTAGAAGAAGATAAAGAAAAACTGGGGGGCTGGGGAGCAACATAATGCCAGAAGACTTTTGACAATGTGCCCCTGCTCCTCAGATGGCAGCTGGTGAATGAACAGTCCAGTGCTCTCCGGAGAGAATCAGATTTCCAAAAGGCGGGGGAAGGTTTTGTTGTTTGTTCTTTGTTTATTTTTAAAGAAATCCAGGCTATAAGGAGGTTTGTTTACCATAACCAGTGGTTTCAGAGACATCTTGGAATGGGTCTTGAATTCTGAGCATGAAAGACATTTGAAGCTTGTAGAGACTAGCTAGGCTTGGGTCCAAAAGGAAGTCTTATATTTCTTATATTTCTAAAGTTATTATCTTTCTAAAATTCAACTGCCAATACTTTTGCCTGGCTCACAATGCTCCTCTCAATTGTTCTTGTTCAGTCGCTAAGTTGTGTCTGACTCTTTGTGACCTCATGGACTGCAGCACACCAGGCTCCTCTGTCCTTCACTGTCTCCTGGAGTTTTCTCAAATTCATGTCCACTGAGTCGGTGATGCCACCCAACCATCTCATCCTCTGTCATCCCCTACTCCTCCTGTAGGATGATTTCTCAGCCCTCTGGCTAGGGCTTAAGTTTTCACTTTGCACTCAGTTCAGTTGAGTCGCTCAGTCGTGTCCAACTCTTTGCGACCCCATGAATTGCAGCACACCAGGCCTCCCTGTCCATCACCAACTCCCAGAGTTCACTCAGACTCATGTCCATCGAGTCAGTGATGCCATCCAGCCATCTCATCCTCTGTCGTCCCCTTCTCCTCCTGCCCCCAATCCCTCCCAGCATCAGAGTCTTTTCCAATGAGTCAACTCTTTGCATGAGGTGACCAAAGTACTGGAGTTTCAGCTTTAACATCATTCCTTCCAAAGAAATCCCAGGGCTGATCTCCTTCAGAATGGACTGGTTGGATCTCCTTGCAGTCCAAGGGACTCGCAGGAGTCTTCTCCAACACAGTTCAAAAGCATCAATTCTTCAGCGCTCAGCCTTCTTCACAGTCCAACTCTCACATCCATACATGACCACAGGAAAAACCATAGCCTTGACTAGACAGACCTTTGTTGACAAAGTCATAACTTTCCTTCCAAGGAGTAAGCATCTTTTAATTTCATGGCTGCAGTCACCATTTGCAGTGATTTTGGAGCCCAGAAAAATAAAGTCTGACACTCTTTCCCCATCTATTTGCCATGAAGTGATGGGACCGGATGCCATGATCTTTGTTTTCTGAATGTTGAGCTTTAAGCCAACTTTTTCACTCTCCACTTTCACTTTCATCAAGAGGCTTTTTAGTTCCTCTTCACTTTCTGCCATAAGGGTGGTGTCATCTGCATATCTGAGGTTATTGATATTTCTCCCGGCAATCTTGATTCCAGCTTGTGCTTCTTCCAGTCCAGCGTTTCTCACGATGTACTCTGCATATGAGTTAAATAAGCAGGATGACAATATACAGCCTTGACGTCCTCCTTTTCCTATTTGGAACTAGTCTGTTGTTCCATGTCCAGTTCTAACTGTTGCTTCCTGACCTGCATACAAATTTCTCAAGAGGCAGATCAGGTGGTCTGGTATTCCAATCTCCTTCAGAATTTCCCACAGTTTATTGTGATCCACACAGTCAAAGGCTTTGGCATAGTCAATAAAGCAGAAACAGATGTTTTTTTGGAACTCTCTTGCTTTTTCCATGATCCAGCAGATGTTGGCAATTTGATCTCTGGTTCCTCTGCCTTTTCTAAAACCAGCTTGAACATCAGGAAGTTCACAGTTCACATATTGCTGAAGCCTGGCTTGGAGAATTTTGAGCGTTACTTACTAGCATGTGAGATGAGTACAATTGTGCAGTAGTTTGAGCATTCTTTGGCATTGCCTTTCTTTGGGATTGGAATGAAAACTGACCTTTTCCAGTCCTGTGGCCACTGCTGAGTTTTCCAAATTTGCTGGCATATTGAGTGCAGCACTTTCACAGCATCATCTTTCAGGATTTGAAATAGTTTCACTGGAATTCCATCACCCCCACTAGCTTTGTTCGTAGTGATGCTTTCTAAGGCCCACTTGACTTCACATTCCAGGATGTCTGGCTCTAGGTCAGTGATCACATCATTGTGATTATCTGGGTCATGAAGATCTTTTTTGTACAGTTCTTCTGTGTATTCTTGCCACCTCTTCTTAATATCTTCTGCTTCTGTTAGGTCCATA
>NW_011495064.1:10555438-10563117 GCF_000754665.1 Bison bison bison
CTTTCCCATTCTATTGTTTTCCTCTATTTCTTTGCATTGATCGCTGAGGAAGGCTTTCTTATCTCTCCTTGCTATTCTTTGGAACTCTGCATTCTGATGCTTATATCTTTCCTTTTCTCCTTTGCTTTTCGCTTCTCTTCTTTTCACAGCTATTTCTAAGGCCTCCCCAGACAGCCATTTTGCTTTTTTGCATTTCTTTTCCACAGGGATGGTCTTGATCCCTGTCTCCTGTACAATGTCACGAACCTCATTCCGTAGTTCATCAGGCATTCTATCTATCAGATCTAGGCCCTGAAATCTATTTCTCACTTCCATTGTATAATCATAAGGGATTTGATTTAGGTCATACCTGAATGGTCTAGTGGTTTTCCCTACTTTCTTCAATTTAAGTCTGAATTTGGTAATAAGGAGTTCATGATCTGAGCCATAGTCAGCTCCCGGTCTTGTTTTTGTTGACTGTATAGAGCTTCTCCATCTTTGGCTGCAAAGAACATAATCAATCTTATTTCGGTGTTGACCATCTGGTGATGTCCATGTATAGAGTCTTCTCTTGTGTTGTTGGAAGAGGGTGTTTGCTATGACCAGTGCATTTTCTTGGCAAAACTCTATTAGCCTTTGCCCTGCTTCATTCCGTATTCCAAGGCCAAATTTGCCTGTTACTCCAGGTGTTTCTTGACTTCCTACTTTGCACTAGGCCTACAAATTATGCAGCCGACCCTGCTATTTCCTCTGACTGGGATGCCCTCCACCTCTTCTCTCCCTGTTTAACACAAAATAATAATAACAATAATTGTAACTATTATTTACTGAACTCTTTACTGTATACTAGGTACTTTAGACTATAAGGAAGATAAGATCCACAGGGATAATTGTATTTCTAAGTAAGAGTTTCAGAGTAAAGTAAGTGCAAGTAAAGCATAGATTGTTTCCAGCGGAGGGATCTGAGAGTCAAAGGTGTTGGAGCTGTTGGCCCTGAGGGATTTATAGGAAATTCAATGCACCCTGGCCTCTTTGTTCTCAGCCAGGAGGCCCAGGTGGGAGGCTCTGTCCTTGGATAATTAGAACAAGTAGGGAACAACAGCTGAAAAACCAGCGAGGAACATACTGTAACACCCTAGAACTAGTTGACCCAGTGCCTCTGAGAACCTCCTTTGGGTTCCTTCCAGACCTTCCTTAACCCAGAGTGAGAAGCAACTAAATGTGAGCAAGCACTGTGAAGTCTGTCCCTCCCAGACACTTCTCTGACTGTAAATAAAATCCCAGCTGATTATTCAACAACAAGGTTTCACCTACACTGCCATTATGTCAGAGAAGAGGGCCTATCTAGGGCTTGGAAAAACAATCCAAGGGACCCCACACAATAGGGTGGGCTAATAGATGATTGAGGCAACTGACTTTTTCTTACCAGTTCACCAAGAGCAAGGAGCACTGGCCTAGTTTTGTTGCTCTTGTTCAGTCGCTCAGTCATGTCCGACCCTTTGTGATGCCATGGACTGCTGCACGCCTGGTTTCCCTTCTTTTACTAACTCCCAGAGTTTGCTCAAACTTATGTCCATTGAGTCGGTGGTGCCATCCAACCATCTCATCCTCTCTCACCCACTTTTCATCCTGCTCTCAATCTTTCCAAGCATCAGGGTCTTTTCCAATGTGTTGTCTCTTCCCATCAGGTGGCCAAAGTATTGGAGCTTGAGCTTTAGCATCAGTCCTTCCAATGAATATTCAGGGTTGACTTCCTTTAGGATTAACTGGTTTGATCTCTTTACTGTCCAAGGGACTCAAGAGTCTTCTCCATCACCACAATTTGAAAGCATCAGTTCAGTGCTCAGCCTTCTTTACGGTCCAACTCTCACATCCATACATGACTACTGGAAAAACTATAGCTTTGACTATATAGACCTTTGTCAGAAAAGTGATGTCTCTGCTTTTCAATATGCTATCTTGGTTTGTCATAGCTTTCCTTCCAAGGAGCAAGTGTCTTTTAATTGCATGGCTGCAGTCACCATCTGCAGTGATTTTGGAGCTCAAGAAAATAAAGTCTGTCACTGTTTCCATTGTTTCCCATCTGATATTTGCTATGAGGTGATGGGACCAGATGCCATAATATTTGCTTTTTTGAATGTTGAGTTTGTCAGCTTTTTTCACTTTAAACCAGTGGTTTTCAGGCTTCAACTTGCAGGCTTATTAAAACAGAGCTGAGCTCTAGCCCCAGTGTTTCAGCTGCAATACACCTTTGCTGGGGCCTAAGATTTGCATTTCTAACAAGTTCCCAGGCAAGGCAAATGCTGCTGGTCTGGAGATCACATTTTGAGGGCCACAGCTTTAAACCCAGAGCAGAGTAGGCTAAGGGCTTTTGAAAAGAGGACGTCATAAGCACAGTCCCTAGCATGGCTGTCATCAAGCTCCCGCCCTATCTCCTTCTGCAAATACCCCAACTTCCAGACACACCTGACCTCTTGTAGTTCCTCCAAACCTCCCCACTATTTCACATGTCTATGTCTTTGTTTTCTTAAACGTAAAACTGTATAAAAAGTAAAATAAGAATTCTGCTACCCAAGAGATGACTGACACTGACATCTGGGTGTGGCCTGGTTAGAATCAATGAGTTGGCAGCAAGTTACTTTGGATCAAAGATCACAAATAAATCTTTCAAGTGCCTGTTTTTAAATGCTCAGGTGTAGAGCAGCAGCACGTTGCCTCAGGAAAGGTGGTACAAGACTTTCGTTCATTCATTTCTTTCATTTCACAAGGACTGCTCTTCTGATGAAGGTTTGCCAATTTTAGGAATCAAATCTCATTCCTGTGTAGCATTTTATAAAACACATTGGAATATGTTGCTTTATTTGTGTTGCTTGCTGAAAGGGGGTCTGTTACTTGTTCAAGGTTTAATAAGTGTAAGTCCAGCCAGAAATCCTGGTCTCCCAGCTCCGGGCTCTCCTCTTCCCACATGCAGAGGTTTTCTACCAAGGTCTCACATCTGTGACCCCCATGTGTTGTCCATTTCCTGAGGTGGTCTCCTGACAATTACAGTCACACCGTCTGCCACTTCTAGCAGCTTTTTCTCTTACATGGGTATAAATTCCCCAGCTCTGCCCCTCACAGTCCCCAGCCAAATACCCCAAGGCAGAAACTGCAGGGAGCTCACAACCCTCCCCTCCAAGTCACTCTCTCCTGGTCACCTCTGTGCCCTGTTGCCCAGTCCTCCTCACCCCACCACCCTTTTCCCTCCTTATTTTGAATGGTGGTCACAAAGGAAATAGACTCTTGGATGGTGAAGGGTAGTGAGAAATTATGGAAGCCATCTGGCCCAGGAGATGCTGGAGCTGGAGGCCTCAAAGCTACCCACTTACTCACTAGGTAAACTGGGGCAAGGCTCCTATTTCTTCATAGGTTCTTGTATCCATTCAAGGTGGATGATAATCGGGTACAACATTGAGAAACTGAGCAGCAGATTTCAGCAACTCTCATTAACAGCCGATGAAAACAGCAAGGTCTCTAAAGCCCAAGGTGAAAGGATAAGCCTCTAATGGGGGAGAGGCTTTGGAGTCACAGGGGAAAAGCCTTGAAGCCGAAGGTAACAGCTGTCCACAAATTCTAAACTCTCCCAAAGTTGTTTGGGCCCAGATTATCTAAGGATATTAAAATCTCATAGATTTCCTCCCTACTTGCACTTGTCCCCACTCCTTCGCCCTCAGCCTCCTTCCTGCAAACAGAAGAGACAGACAGGTACACACATACACACAGAGTAGTGCCTCCTGAGTGCACACATACATTACTGCTAAAGACCCCTCTTTTAAACCAATGATTCTCAAACTCTCTTATACATGAAAATCACTCCTCTGCTCTTCAGTCACCTCGTGGAAAAAGATACTGTCGCAGCTGCCTGTGTGTGACCCCAGTGTCTCCTCCACTGACCAGGAGAGCCGTGGGCTCAGTGCTCCACCACTGTGGTAGAGTGACCTGCACAGAAGTAGCCATGAGAACTCAAGACACAAGGACCGTGTCTATCCCAAGTTATAGCTTAGTTATCCTCTCCCCATGTCCAGCTTTACTGATTTAAGGTTTAAATCAAAACAGCTTTACTAATTTAAGGTTTAAACAGTCTCTTACCATATGATACAGTGGTCCTGTGTGTGTGCGCATGCTGAGTCATTTCAGTCATGTCTGACTCTTTGCAACCCTATGGCCCAGAGCCCGCCAGTCTACTCTGTCCGTGGGATTCCCCTATTAAGTTAAATTTACCAATTTTAAGTGTACAATTTAAAGAATTTTGACAAAAGTATACAGTCATGTAAGGACTACTACAATCATATGGAATTATATATCACCCCTCCAAAATTCACCCAGGTATCTGGGTTGCCCTTGGCAACCACAAATCTATTTACATCCTTATAGTTTTGCCTTTTCAAAAAGTCATGGGGTATACAGTGTGTAATTTTTATTTTCTGGTTTCTTTCACTAGCATAATGCTTTTGAGAGTCATCCATTTTGTTGCATATAATGATAATCCCTTCTCTTTTCTGAGTAGTATTCCACTGAGTGGATATGCCATAGCTTGTTCATCTGCTCACCAACCGAGAGACACTGGGTTGTTTCCAGCTTGAGACAGTATGAATAGAGCCTCTATAAACATCCCTACCCAGGTGCTTCAGTAAAGCATTTTTACTTTTCTTAGTTTAATAGTTAAGAATAAGATTACTGGATCATATGATAAGAGTATGCTTAAACCTTATAAATATCTATCAAACTGTTGTCCCAGGTGGCCATTCCAACCAGCAGTGTATGAGATTTCTATTGCTCTGAATTCCTGCGCACACTTGGTATTGTCAGTTTTTTAAAAGCCAGTCTAGTAGGTAAGT
Organism: Bison bison bison; assembly: GCF_000754665.1. Lineage (NCBI taxonomy): Eukaryota > Metazoa > Chordata > Mammalia > Artiodactyla > Bovidae > Bison > Bison bison. Next base: position 10,560,295 of record NW_011495064.1, read on the forward strand.
ATACAGTGATGGCTCATTATGGTTTTAATTTGCGTTCTTAGTTACTAATGGTGTTGAACGTTCTTTTGTGTGCTTGTTTGTCGTCTGTACCTTGTCTAATGTGAAGTATCTGTTCAAATCGTTTGCCTCTGTCTTCCTTAGATGGTTTATGTATTCTGGATACAAGCCTCTATCAGATAAGTGTTTTACAAACTGTTTCTCCAAGTCTTTGGCTTTTCTTTCCCTTTTGTGAACAACATCTTTTAAATAACTAAGATTGTTTTAAATGTTCACCCCTGGTATACAGGTAGGGTTACTTCAGAAAGGACCTGCCAACTACTTTTCTGACGTGATTTCCTTTTCTGACAAGAATCATAAACTGAGGGGTTAGGAGGAGATCTGTATCTTGGTTTCAGGAAGACAGTTTGGATTTGTATCAGTTCGCTAGGGCTGCCACAACCAAACACCATAGACTGGGGGGCTTACCAATGTATTTCTTTAAGTTCTGGAAGCTGGAATTCAGGATCCTGGTTTTGGCGCAGCTGGCTTCTCCTGAGGCCTGTCCTTGGTTACGGATGGCCGCCTTCTCACCGTGTCCTCACAGGGGCTTTTCTCTGTGCATATCCATCCCTGATGTCTCTCCATTCAACCAAGCTTCCACTTCTCATAAAGAAACCAGTCACAAGGGTTAGGGCCCAGTATAACAGGCTCATTTTAGCTTAATCACATTTTTGAAGGCCCTATATTCAAATATGGCCACATTCTGAGGTATCAGGGATTAGGCTTCAACATAGAAATTTAAGGGGCCAAAATTCAGCCCATAAAGAATTATATGCTCATTTTCGTGGGAACAGACAACAAGGTCTTTAGAAGTTAAACATTGACTCTGACACAATAACTAATTTTCCTGTTCCCATTCTTGCCACCACAAAACTGTTTTCAAAACAGCAGCCAGGATTTCCCTGGTGATCCCGTGGTTAAGAATCCACCCGCCAATGCATTAGACATGGGTTTGATCCCTGTTCAGAAAGGTTCCACATGCTGCAGAGCACCAAAGCCCGGGCACCACAACTGCGGAAGCCTGTGTGCCCGCAGCCTGTGCTTCACAAGAGAAGCCACAGTAATGGGAAGCCTGCACGCCTCCAGTAGAGAGCAGCTCCTCTCCTCTGTAACTAGGGAAAGCCTAAACACAGCAATGATGACCCAGAACAGCCAAAAATTACAAACATTTTTTTAAAGCAGCAGCTATAATTACCCTTAAAATGTTTGTCAAGAGCTTCCCTGGTGGCTCAGTGATAAAGAATCTGTCTGCCAATGCAAGAAACATGGGTTCAATCCCTGATCTGGGAAGATCCCACATACCAAGGAGCAGCTAAGCCTGTGAGCCACAATTATTGAGCTTGTGATCTAGAGCCCGCATGCCACAACTACTGAAGTCCATGTGCCCTGGAACCCATGTTTCACAACAAGAGAAGCCAGCACTTGCCCCAACTAGAGAAAAGCCTGAGCAGCAACGAAGGCCCAGCACAGCCAAAAATAAACAAATAAAATTATTTTTTTAATGGGTGTCAAATGGGTGTCAAAAGCTCTAATGGCTTCCTATAGTTGGCTGAATGCTGCTGCTGCTAAGTCACGTCAGTTGTGTCCGACTCTGTGCGACCCCGTAGACGGCAGCCCATTAGGCTCCTCTGTCCCTGGGATTCTCCAGGCAAGAACACTGGAGTGGGTTGCCATTTCCTTCTCCAATGCATGAAAGTGAAAAGTGAAAGTGAAGTTGGCTGAATAGTGGACCCCAAAAAATGTCACATCCTAATTCCCAGAACCTGCAAATAAAGTACCTTACATGGTAAAAGGGATGTTGTAGATGTGCTGCAGTTGAGAATCTTGAGATGGATAAATTATCTTGGATTATCTGGGTGGACCCAGTGTAATCACAAGTGTTCTTAGAGGCAGGAGGCAGGAGTGTCAGATTCAGAGAATGATGTGATGACAATAGAAGCAAAGTTTAGAGTGATGTAGCCATAAGCCAAGGAATGCCACCCCCAGAATTTCTTTTTTTTTTAATCTGGCCATGCTATGCAGCTTGCAGTATCTTAGTTCCCCAATTAGGGATTCTACCAGGCCCCCCTGCAGCAGAAACGTGAAATCACTGGACTGCCAGGGAATTCCCACCCCAAAGTGTCTGATTCAGTATGTCTGAGCAGGACTGAGGTTCTGCACTGCTAACAACCTCCGAGTGATACAGATGCTCTCAATCCCCAAATCATACTGTAAATAGCAAGTGTTTAGAACAGGAAGCTAGATGTTACAAAGTGCTGGGGTCCTAAATCCCACAGCACAGTTCCTACCTGACACCAGCCTGTTGCCAACTCAGTTTACCTTTCATCAGTCTCCCTCCAGAATCGGTTCACCCTGCCTTGCCTTAAATTTCAGCTCGAATGTTCCCTGATAGGCCCTGGGCAGACCAGGAGGCCATCAAGTGGTAATGATGAGGCCCTGCTTTAGTTCTGACTGAGCTGGGCCCCAGGCCCCCAGAGCACTGGATTCCTGCCAGCAGTCTCTTCTACACCCTCTGCTAGACTCCAAATTCATCCTTTCCTCCGGTCCTTCTTTTCTTCCTTCCGCTGCCACTGCTTTTTAGTCACTAAAAAGCCCTCACCACCTTCATGGAAAAAGCAAGAGAGTTCCAGAAAAACATCTATTTCTGCTTTATTGACTATGCCAAAGCCTTTGACTGTGTGGCTCACAATAAACTGTGGAAAATTCTGAAAGAGATGGGAATATCAGACCACCTGATCTGCCTCTTGAGAAATCTATATGCAGGTCAGGAACCAACAGTTAGAA
>NW_011495064.1:10563217-10567101 GCF_000754665.1 Bison bison bison
AGTGAAGAGGAACTCAAAAGCCTCTTGATGAAAGGGAAAGTGGAGAGTGAAAAAGTTGGCTTAAAGCTCAACATTCAGAAAACGAAGTTCATGGCATCCGGTCCCATCACTTCCTGGCAAATAGATGGGGAAACAGTGGAAACAGTGTCAGACTTTATTTTTGTGGGCTCCAAAATCACTGCAGATGGTGACTGCAGCCATGAAATTAAAAGATGCTTACTCCTTGGAAGGAAAGTTATGACCAACCTAGATAGCTTATTCAAAAGCAGAGACATTCCTTTGCCAACAAAGGTTCGTCTAGTCAAGGCTATGGTTTTTCCTGTGGTCATGTATGGATGTGAGAGTTGGACTGTGAAGAAGGCTGAGCGCTGAAGAATTGATGCTTTTGAACTGTGATGTTGGAGAAGACTCCTGAGAGTCCCTTGGACTGCAAGGAGATCCAACCAGTCCATTCTGAAAGAGATCAGCCCTGGGATTTCTTTGGAAGGAATGATGCTAAAGCTGAAACTCCAGTACTTTGGCCACCTCATTCGAAGAGTTGACTCATTGGAAAAGACTCTGATGCTGGGAGGGATTGGGGGCAGGAGGAGAAGGGGACGACAGAGGATGAGATGGCTGGATGGCATCACTGACTCGATGGACGTGAGTCTGAGTGAACTCTGGGAGTTGGTGATGGACAGGGAGGCCTGGTGTGCTGCGATTCATGAGGTCGCAAGAGTCGGACACGACTGAGCAACTGAACTGAACTGAACTGAACTGAACTGACCTTCATGGATTTGCCCATCATGTTCTCTCTCTGGGTCCATGGTCTAGGTCAAGTCCAAAACACAAGTAAAGTTCACCAGTTTCAAACAGCAGTGGTGGGCTCCACCACAGCCTCACTAAAGAACCAGGAAGCTGGAGAAAAGCTGATGCTCAATGTGAGCAGAGTCTTGAGGTCTGGGGTAGAAGAAGCAAGGAGAGAACCAAATAGAGTTTGTTGTGGGGACCACTGGCATGAGAGGTTTATAGGAGAAATGAACAGAATGTATTTAGCAAAGGATTTGAAAGCAAAAGACCAGCAATCTAGATCTGTAAACCTTACAGTTAACAAATGATCTTGTGAGGAACACCAAATGTTGAGTGCCAAGGCAACAGATTCCAGACCCATTCCTGGTATCTTCTTATCTTGACCTCTCCAACTACTTGGCTCGGAGAGCCAGCCCACTCTCCTGAATTCTTGCACTGCTGACATGCAAAAGATTCAAGTCTTATTACAGAATTTGTGCTGGCTGCCCTTTGACATTTATGGCTCAGTGATTGTAGCCTTTAATTTTTCACAATTTTATTTTATATCCATGGTTCATTTTTTCAGGTAGAAGGTAAAGTTTTTCAAGGTCGGACTACCTATCACATGGAATAAGTAGAATACTAATTTAGAAACTGAGCTGACTTTGAACCTAATCTTATTTTGTTTAATCCTTACAGCAGCAAGTGAATCCTTTAATGAGATTTAAGCTATGAAACTTAATGGTAAAATAGAATAGGAAAATTGAAGTGTTTATGGATGAACTATTAATACGCCTATGAAATGCTTTAAAATACTCCAAAAGAAAGAAAGAGAGGAACGCTAGAGGGCTGTATAATTAAGAACAGGAAAAGTTGATGGTTGTTTAAGCTGGGACCCAGATTCAAAGGGGGTTCATTGTTCAATCCTCTCCACTTTTTAAATGTGTTTTAAAATTTTTATAATAAAAAGTTCAATAAGAAAAAGGTCACAATGTAATAAATCCGGCAGACAAGCCAAGAACTCTTTGAAATTGACCACCCATCCTCCTTCTGGAGGTTAAAGGGAATTATTTAAATGTCCCACATCCACATACAGATTTGCCTTTTATCACATACTCTAGTCCAGTTGAGTGGTTCTTTTTGGGAGGAGCAGGAGGTGGCAAAATACATATAACATAAAATGTATCATTTTTAGGTGTACTATTCAGTGGCATTCATTACATTTCTAAGATTGCACCATCATCATTAGTGGCTCTTAAGTGTTAAACATTAGTGTACAAATGAATTCCTAAGCAGAGTGAGATATGCCTATCCTGGATGTTGGACTTCACAGGCAGATCCAAGCCATTGAAAGGAACTTTCTTCTCAGTATATATACTTTGTTGAAGTACAGTTGACTTACAATGTTTCAGGTACACAGCAAGGTGATTAAGTTATACACATACCATATATTATTTTTGAGATTATTTTCCATTATAAGTTATTACAAGATCTTGACTGTAGTTCCCTGTGCTATACAGTAAACCTTTGTTGCTTGTTGCAGATCTATTGTTTTAATTAGAAGTGTAGCATTCTGTTCATACTAAGTCAAACAAGTGGAATCAAATGTCATATTATACATACTATTTACATATATGTATACAAAAGCTTTTCCACTACACTTGATAAAGTCTTGAGAAACAACAACAACAAAAAAAGAGATGGAGAAATTGGAAAACATAAACTAAATGAAATGGGAGCACTGAATATGAAATAGAAAAAGTGAAAAAAAAACTAGATAAAAGTAACAGATCACCATATAGCCCAGTAGTTTTTAAACATGGCTGATCATTAGAAACATATCTGGAGCTTTGGAGAAACAAAGCAATACCTGAGCATTGGTATTTTTCAAAAATTCCAAGATAATTCTGAAGTGCATCTGGATTTTAAAAAGTGATTACAGGTTTTTCTATTAAATGGTAGTTTTGGTGATATAGAATTCTATTATTTTTCTGCTGACCAATCATGATACAATGGTATTAAATGAGTAATAATTACATAATCAAAAAGTAAAAGATGTTTACCAGTTTTCACAATCAATGGCCAGACAAAAAATAAATGGATAATTACAGTTGCAAGCCATAATGGGAACACGATTAACCTAACAACAAAAACGGTGCTGGTTTAGTCACTAAGTCGTGTCCGACTCTTTGTGACCCCATGGACAGTAGCCCACCAGGCTACTCTGTCCATGGAATTTTCCAGGCAAGAATACTGGAGTGGGTTGCCATTTTCCTTCTCCAGGGGATCATCTCCTCCAAGGGATTGAACCTGGGTCTCCTGCATTGCAGGTGGATTCTTTGCCAACTGAGCCACTAGGGAAAACTCCTTCCCAATTCCTACAATATGAATAATTACACAAAATACGGGGCTGGGAGGGGGGGTGGTCAAGCGGAGTGATGCGGTAAGTGGAAATGTGTTCATGCACATGTTTTCATCTGCCGAGCCAGTCTCTGTGTTTTTGTTGGTGCATTAAATCTACTTACATTTAAGGTAATTATCAATATGTATGATCCTATTACCATTTTCTTAATTGTTTTGGGTTTACTTTCTGTAAATCTTTTACTTCCTTGTGTTTCCTGCCCAGACAAATTCCTTCAGCATTTGTTGTAAAGCTTGTTTGGTGGTGCTGAATTCTCTTAACTTTTACTTGTCTGGAAAGTTTTTTATTTCTCCATCAAATCTAAATGAGAGTCTTGCTGGTGATAGCTTACAGTGAATGATGTCGGATTCATGATCTCCAAAGAAGATTTAGCTTTGGGACAAGGGACCAATGTCGATCACTCAAGAACTGTTGTGTAGCACAGTTTTATTAAAGTGAAAAAGGGACAGAGAAAGATTCTGACATAGACATCAAAAGGGGGATGAAGAGTGCCCCCCTCACTAGTCTTATCAAGGCTGTCTATACTTTTGATGCTGTGTAAGGCAATGGCACCCCACTCCAGTGCTCTTGCCTGGAAAATCCCATGGACCGAGGGGCCTGGTGGGCTGCAGTCCATGGGGTTGCTAGGAGTCGGACACGACTGAGCAACTTCACTTTCACTTTTCACTTTCATGCGTTGGAGAAGGAAATGGCA
>NW_011495064.1:10567201-10578938 GCF_000754665.1 Bison bison bison
GTTCTTGCCTGGAGAACCCCAGGGACGGGGGAGCCTGGTGGGCTGCCATCTATGGGGTCGCACAGAGTCAGACACGACTGAAGCGACTTAGCAGCAGCAGCAGCAGGGCCACCCAAGACAAACAGGTGGTCCTCTGGAGAAGGGAATGGCAAACCACTTCACTATTCTTGCCTTGAGAACCACATGAACAGTATGAAAAGGCAAAAAGACAGGACACTGAAAGATGAACTCCCCAGGTCTGTAGGTGCCCAATATGCTACTGGAGATCAGTGGAGAAATAACTCCAGAAAGAATGAAGGGATGGAGTCAAAGCAAAAACAACACCCAGTTGTGGATGGGACTGGTGATAGAAGCAAGGTCCGATGCTGTAAAGAGCAATATTGCATAGGAACCTGGAATGTCAGGTCCATGAATCAAGGCAAATTGGAAGTGCTCAAACAGGAGATGACAAGAGTGAACATCAATGTTCTAGGAATCAGCGAACCAAGATGGACTGGAATGTGTGAATTTAACTCAGATATCTACTACTGTGGACAGGAATCCCTTAGAAGAAATGGAGTAGCCATCATAGTCAACAAAAGAGTCTGAAATGCAGTACTTGGATACAATCTCAAAAATGACGAAATGATCTCTATTCATTTCCAAGGCAAACCATCCAATATCACGGTAATCCAAGTCGATGCCCTGACCAGTAACACTGAAGAAACTGAAGTTGAATGGTTCTATGAAGACCTACAAGACCTATTAGAACTAACAACCAAAAACGATGTCCTTTTCATTATAGGGGACTGGAATGCAAAAGTAGGAAGTCAAGAAACACCTGGAGTAATAGGCAAATTTGACCTTGGAGTGCAGAATGAAGCAGGGCAAAGGCTAACAGAGTTTTGCCAAGAGAAGGCACTGGTCATAGCAAACATCCTCTTCCAACAACACAAGAGAAGACTCTACACATGAACATCACCAGATGGTCAACAGCAAAATCAGACTGATTATATTCTTTGCAGCCAAAGATAAAGAAGCTGTATACAGTCAGCAAAAATAAGACTGGGATCTGACTGTGGCTCAGATCATGAGCTCCTTATTGCCAAATTCAGACTTAAATTGAAGAAAGTGGGGAAAACCATTAGACCATTCAGGTATAGCCTAAATCAAATCCCTTATGACTATACAGTGGAAGTGAGAAATAGATTTCAGGGACTAGATCTGATAGGCAGAGTGCCTGATGAACTATGGGTGGAGGTTCGTGAGGCAGGGATCAAGACCATTCCCAAGAAAAAGAAATGCAAAAAAGCAAAATGGCTGTCTGAGGTGGCCTTACAAATAGCTGTGAAAAGAAGAGAAGCGAAAAGCAAAGGAGAAAAGGAAAGATATAAGCATCTGAATGCAGAGTTCCAAAGAATAGCAAAGCGAGATAAGAAAGCCTTCCTCAGCGATCAATGCAACAACCATTGGATCATCGAAAAAGCAAGAAAGTTCCAGAAAAAAACATCTACTTTTGCTTTATTGACTATACCAAAGCCTTTGACTGTGTGGATCACAACAAACTGCAAAATTCTGAAAGAGATTGGAATACCAAACCACCTTACCCACCTCTTGAGAAATCTGTGTGCAGCTCAAGAAGCAACTGTTAGAACTGGACATGGAACAATAGACTGGTTCCAAATAGGGGAAGGGGTAAGTCAAGGCTGTATATTGTCACCCTGCTTATTTAACTTATATGCAGAGTACCTCATGTGAAATGCAATGATTGATGAAGCACAGGCTGGAATCAAGATTGCTGGGAGAAATATCAATAACCTCAGATATGCAGATGACACCACTCTTATGGCAGAAAGTGAAGAAGAACTAAAAAGCCTCTTGATGAAAGTGAAAGAGGAGAGTGAAAAAGTTGGCTTAAAGCTCAACATTCAGAAAACAAAAATCATGGCATCCGGTCCCATCACTTCATGGAAAATAGATGGAGAAACAGTGGAAACAGTGACAGACTTTATTTCTTTGGGCTCCAAAATCACCACAGATGGTGACTGCAGCCATGACATTAAAAGACACTTACTCCTTGGGAGAAAAATTATGACCAACCTAGACAGCATATTGAAAAGCAGAGACATTACCTTGCCAACAAAGGTCCATCTAGTCAAGGCTATGGGTTTCCCAATAGTCATGTATGGATATGAGAGTTGGATTATAAAGAAAGCTGAGTGCCAAAGAATTGATACTTTTGAACTGTGGTGTTGGAGAAGACTCTTGAGAGTCGCTTGAACTGCAAGGAGATCCACCTAGTCAATCCTAAAGGAAATCAGCCCTGAATATTCATTGGAAGGACTGATGCTGAAGCTGAAGCTGATGCAAAGAGCTGACTCATTGTAAAAGACCCTGATGCTGGGAAAGATTGAAGGTGGGAGAAGGGGACAACAGAGGATGAGATGGTTAAATGGCATCACTGACTCAATGGACATGAGTTTGAGTAAACTCCAGGAGTTGTTGATGGACAAGGAGGCCTGGCGTGCTGTAGTCCATTGGATCGCAAAGAGTCGGACATGACCGAGTGACTGAACTGACTATGTACTTTTACCAGACCCATTCCCACAACATACATCTTAAATTAACAAGATTAGAGTTAACAATATAAAGGTCTTACCAGACCCACTCCCACAATATATCTTAAGATAACAAGATTAGCCAGAAGGTTCTTATTAAGGTGAAACATGTCCTCCAGAAAGATACCTTGTTATATTGACTAAGACAAAGCAATGTAGAAAAAAATGTTTGTCCTTTTCTCCTTGAGAGCCCCAGACCCCTTTCTCCTTCTCAAGGGCTCTGGACCCCTTTCTCCTCCTTGGGCACCCTGTACATCTTATCAACCTACCTAGAAATTGACTCTCTCACTGGATAAAATATTCTTGATTATAGGTTCTTCTCTTTCATCACTTTAAATATATTGTGCCATTCCCTTCTAGCTTGTACAGTTTCTGTTGAGAAATCAGCTGATAATCTGATGGGTATTCCCTTGTATGTTATCTGTTATTTTTCCCTTATTGCTTTTAATATTTTATATTTGTCTTTATTTTGGTCAGTTTGATTATCATGTGTCTTGGTGTGTTCCTCCTTGGGTTTATCCTGTCTGAGACTCTGTGTTTCCTGGACTTAGTTGACTATTTTCTTTCCCATGTTAGAGGAGTTTTCAGCTACTATCTCTTCAAATATTTTCTTGAGTCCTTTCTCTCTCTCTTCTCCTTCTGGGACCCCTATAAGGCAAATGTTGGTGCATTTAATGTTGTCTCAGAGGTTTTTTAGGCTGTCTTCATTTTTTTTTTTCCAGAGAAGGCGATGACACCCCACTCCTGTACTATTGCCTGGAAAATCCCATGGACAGAGGAACCTGGTGGGCTGCAGTCCACAGGGTCGAGAAGAGTCGGACACAACTGAGCGACTTCACTTTCACTTTTCACTTTCATGCATTGGAGAAGGAAATGGCAACCCACTCCAGTGTTCTTGCCTGGAGAATCCCAGGGACGGGGGAGCCTGGTGGGCTGCCGTCTCTGGGGTCGCACAGAGTCGGACACGACTGAAGCGACTTAGCAGCAGCAGCACTTTTTTTTTCATTCATTTTTCTATATTCTGTTTTGCAGCAGTGATTGCCACCATTCTATCCTCCAGGTCATTTACCCATTCTTTTGCCTCAGTTATTCTTTCTACTGATTCCTCCTAGTATATTGTTCATCTTTGTTTGTTCTTTAGTTCTTCTAGGTCTTTGGTAAACATTTCTTGCATCTTCTCCATTCTGTTTCAGAGATCCTGGATCTTCACTATCATTATTCTGAACTCTTTTTTCTGGAAGGTTGCCTATCTCTACTTCATTTAGTTGTTGTCCTGCGGTTTTATCTCATCCCTTCGTATGGGACATAACTCTCTGCTTTTTCATCCTGACTAACTTTCTTTGTTCTAGCTAACTAACTAACTTTGTTCTAGCCTCCACTGTTGGATTGTGGTTCTTCCTGAGTCTTCTGTCTGCCCCCTGGTGGATGAGGCTAAGAGGCTTCTGTAAGCTTCTTGATGGGAGGTTGTTGTTGTTCAGTCGCTCAGTCATGTCCAACTTTGCAACCCCATGGACTGCGGCATGCCAGGCTTCCCTGTCCTTTACCATCTCCCAAAGTATGCTCAAACTCATGTCCTTTGAGTCAGTGATGCCATCCAACCATCTCATCCTCTGTCGTCCCCTTCTTCTCCCACCTTCAATCTTTCCCAGCATCAAGGTCTTTTACAATGAGTCAGCTCTTTGCATCAGGTGGCCAAAGTCAAATTTCCTGGGGGTTCTCAGTCCCTTTGCCAAATCCCCAGGTTGGGAAATCTGTTATGGGCCCTAGAACTTTTGCAATGAGAATTTCTTTGGTATAATTGTTCTCCAGTTTGTGAATTTCCTGCTCAGCAACTCTACAGTGGAGCTAATGGCGACCTCCTCCAAGACGACTTATGCCACATGCTGCACCACCCAGGTCTGCTGCAGCCAGAGCCCCTGTCCACATGGCAGGCCGTTGCTTACCTGTGCCTCTGCAGGAGACCCTCAAACAGTCACAGGCATCTGGCAATCTCAGCCTACATTGCTACTAAAACAATAATCTTCCCATCCATGCATAGGAAGTCCTCACTTCACGGAGTCCCTGCTTTTCACTTCACTGGTCAACTGTCTACTTTGGAGCTGATGCACCACATACCACTCATGGCCACAATTGTCACAACTGACAGGCCAAAAGTCTGTCAGAACCACTGGAAGACTCTAAAAAAGTACCCCTTCCTGGACCTACGGAAGCCAAATCGCTAGGGTAGAGGGGAACTTTTAAAAGCCAAGAGGGTGAGCCCTGGGAAGGGTGGGACAAGATAAGCTTAGAAAGTTAGGGTCTGGATCACTCAGGGTCTTGAAATCAACATTAAAGAGCCTGGATTGCATTCTGCTCTAATTTCCTCTTTAATGAGCTACAAGGTACCAAGATATTCTATACTTACCAGCTTGCATATCTTTAAGGCAAACCACTCTATCATTGCCCATTGTTATAGGAGGGCATGGCAACCTACCCCAGTATTCTTGCCTGGAAAATCCCCATGAACAGAGGAGCCTGATGGGCTACAGTCCGTGGGGTCACAAAGAGTCGGACATGACTGAGTGACTAAAACATAGTAATAAGCAGTTCAATTCAGTTGCTCAGTCATGTCCAACTCTTTGCGACCCCATGGACTACAGCAAGCTAGGCTTCCTTGTCCATCACCAACTTCCAGAGCCTACTCAAACTCATGTCCACTGAGTAGGTGATGCCATCCAACCATCTCATCCTCTGTCATCCCCTTCTCCTTCTGCCTTCAATCTTTCCCAGCATCAGAGTAATTTTCAATGAGTCAGTTCTTCACATCAGGTGGCCAAAGTGTGGGAGTTTCAATTTCAGCATCAGTCTTTCCAATGAATATTCAGGATTGATTTCCTTTAGGATGAACTGGTTGGATCTCCTTGCTGTCCAAAGAACTCTCAAGAGACTCCTCCAACACCACAGTTCAAAAGCATCAATTCTTCGGCACTAGGCTTTCCTTATTGTCCAACTCTCACATCCATACATTACTACTGGAAAAACCATAGCTTTACTGGATGGACCTTTGTTGGCCAAGCAATGTCTCTGCTTTTTTAATATACTAGACGTCTAGGTTGGTCATAGCTTTTCTTCCAAGGAGCAAGCGTCTTTTAATTTGATGGCTGCAGTCACCATCTGCAGTGATTTTGGAACCCCCAAAAAATAAAGTCTGACACTATTTCCACTGTTTCCCCATCTATTTTCCAGGAAGTGATGGGACCAGATGCCATGCTCTTCGTTTTCTGAATGTTGAGCTTTAAGCCAACTTTTTCACTCTCCTCTTTCACTTTCATCAACAGGCCCTTTAGTTCCTCTTCACTTTGTGCCATAAGGGTGGTGCCATCTGCATATCTGAGGTTATTGATATTTCTCCCGGCAATCTTGATTCCAGCTTGTGCTTCATCGAGCACAGCATTTCACACGAGGTACTCTGCATATAAGTTAAATAAGCAGGGTGACAAAATACAGCACTGACTCACTCCTTTCCTGATTTGGAACCAGTCTATTGTTCCATGTCCACTTCTAACATTTGCTTCTTGAGCTGCACACAGATTTCTCAAGAGGTGGGTAAGGTGGTTTGGTATTCCAATCTCTTTCAGAATTTTGCAGTTTGTTGTGATCCACACAGTCAAAGGCTTTGGTATAGTCAATAAAGCAAAAGTAGATATTTTTCTGGAACTCTCTTACTTTTTCCATGATCCAGAGGATGTTGGCAATTTGATCTCTGGTTCCTCTGCCTTTTCTAAATCCAGCTTGAACATCTGGAAATTCACAGTTCATGTACTGTTGAAGCGTGGCTTGGAGAATTTTGAGCATTACTTTGCTAGCGTGCAAGATGAGTGCAATTGTGCGGTAGTTTGAGCATTCTTTGGCATTGCCTTTCTTTGGGATGAAAACCAACTTTTTCCTGTGGTCACTGCTGAGTTTTCCAAATTTGCTGACATACTGAGTGCAGCACTTTCACAGCATCATCTTTTAGGATTTGAAATAGCTCAACTGGCATTCCATCACCTCCACTAGCTTTGTTCATAGTGATGCTTCCTAAGGCCCACTTGACTTCACCTTCCAGGATGTCTGGCTCTGGGTGAGTGATCACACCATCGTGATTATCTGGGTCATGATGATCTTTTTTGTACAGTTCTTCTGTGTATTTTTGCCACCTTTTCTTAATATCTTCTGCTTCTGTTAGGTCCATACCATTCTGTCCTTTATTGAGCCCGTCTTTGCATGAAATGTTCCCTTCATATCTCTAATTTTCTTGAAAAGATCTCTAGTCTTTCCCATTCTATTGTTTTCCTCTATTTCTTTGCATTGATCACTATGGAAGGCTTTCTTATCTCTCCTTGCTATTCTTTGGAACTCTGCATTCAGATGCTTATATCTTTCCTTTTCTCCTTTGCTTTTTGCTTCTCTTCTTTTCACAGGTATTTGTAAGATCTCCTCAGACAGCCATTTTGCTTTTTTGCATTTCTTTTTCTTGGGGATGGTCTTGATCCCCGCCCCCTGTACAATGTCAGGAACCTCCATCCATAGTCCATCAGGCACTCTGTCTATCAGATATAGTCCCTTAAATTTATTTCTCACTTTCAATGTATAATTGTAAGGGATTTGATTTAGGTCATACCTGAATGGTCTAGTGGTTTTCCCTACTTTCTTCAATTTAAGCCTGAATTTGGCAATAAAGAGTTCATGATCTGAGCCACAGTCAGCTCCTGGTCTTGTTTTTGCTGACTGTATAGAGCTTCTCCATCTTTGGCTGTAAAGAATATAATCAATCTGATTTCGGTGTTGACCATCTGGTGATGTCCATGTGTAGAGTCTTCTTTTGTGTTGTTGGAAGAGGATGTTTGCTATGACCAATGCGTTCTCTTGGCAAAACTCTATTAGCCTTTGCCCTGCTTCATTCTGTACTCCAAGGTCTATTACTCCAGGTGTTTCCTGACTTCCTACTTTTGCGTTCCGGTCCCCTATAATGAAAAGGACATCTTTTTGGGACTGTTACCTCTAGAAGGTCTTCTATGTCTTCATAGAACCGTTCAACTTCAGCTTCTTCAGCATTACTGGTCAGGGCATAGACTTGGATTACCATGATATAGAATGATTTGCCTTGGAAATGAACAGAGATCATTTTGTCATTTTTGAGATTGCATCCAAGTACTGCATTTCAGACTCTCGTTGACTATGATGGCTCCTCCATTTCTTCTAAGGGCTTCTTGCCCACAGAAGTAGATGCAATGGTCATCTGAATTAAATTCACCCATCCCAGTCCATCTTAGTTCACTGATTCCTAGAACGTTGATGTTCACTCTTGCCATCTTCTGTTTGACCACTTCCAATTTGCCTTGATTCATGGACCTAATATTCCAGATTCCTATGCAATATCACTCTTTACAGCGTCGAACTTTACTTCCATCACCAGTCACATCCACAACTAGGTGTTGTTTTTGTTTTGGCTGCATCTCTTCATTCTTTCTGGAGTTATTTCTCCACTAATCTCCAGTAGCATATTGAGCACCTACTGACCTGAGGAGTTCATCTTTCAGTGTCCTATCTTTTTGCCTTTTCATACTGTTCATGGGGTCTCAAGGCAAGAATAGTGAAGTGGTTTGCCATTCCCTTCTCCAGTGGACCACGTTTTGTCAGAACTCTCCACCATGACCCATTTGTCTTGAGTGCCCCTACATGGCATGGCTCATAGTTTCATTGAGTTAGACAAGGCTGTGGTCCATGTGATCAGATTGGATAATTTTCTGTGATTGTGGTTTTCATTCTGTCTGCCCACTGATGGAAAAGGATAAGAGGCTTATGGAAGCTTCCTAATGGGACAGACTGACTCAGGGGAAAACTAGGTCTTGTTCTGATGGGCGGCCGTGCTCAGTAAATCTTTAATGGAATGTTATGTTGATGGATGGGGCTGTGTTCCCTCCCTGTTATTTGACCTGAGGCCAAACTATGGTGGAGGTAATGAAGATAATGGTGACCTCCTTCAGAAGGTCCCATGCAGGCACTGCTGCTGTCAGTGCCCCCCACCCTGCAGTGGGCCACCATCGACCCACGCCTCCACCAGAGACACTGGACACTCACAGGCAAGTCTGGGTCAGGCTCTTGTGGGGTCACTGCTCCTTTCTCCTGGGTTCTGGTGTATACAAAGTTTTGTTTGTGCCCTTCATGTGTCTGTTTCCCAGTCCTGTGTAAGTTCTGGTAGCTCTATGTTGGGGTTAATGGCAACCTCCTCCAAGAGGGCTTATGCCATACCCAGGTCTCCTGTACCCAGAGCCCTGTCCCTGCAGCACTCCACTGCTGACTCGTACCTCCATAGGAGACACTCACACACAGTTCTAGCTCAGTCTCTATGGGGTCTCTGGGTCTTGGTGCACACAGGGTTTGTTTGAGCCCTCTGAGCGTCTCTGGCAGATATGGGGTTTGATTCTAAACACGATTTCACCTCTCCTACCATCTTCTTGGGGCTTCCCCTTTGCCCTTGGACATGGGCTATCTCCTCAAAGTTGTTCCAGTGCCATGCAGCCGCTGCTCCAGCACCACACAGCCACCACCCCAGTGCCTACCATTAATAATGACAGAACTAACAATTTGTCGTTTGTTTTGTTTCAGCCTTAAGGCTAAATGCATTCTCCATCACACTGTGGAGCACATGCTCAGAAATGGATTCAGTTTTCAGCCTTTATTGATTATATCTTGACCTTGGATACTGCAGCCAGAAAATAGTAAAGCTCAGGGCTGTGAGCAATATTCATGTATTTGAAACCTGTGATTTAGAGCCATCTCCAGGGTCAGAGTTGGTAGGAACAACCTGGAAGATCAGAGAATAGTTTAAAACTCTTAAGTTAAATAAGTTAATTCTGGCACGTTTTAGCCCCAGTCCATATCGTTGACATGAAACCATTTTGAGAAGTGTAGCTAAATACCCTCTTGCTACTGAGAATAAGGAATGTACTTGTTAGGTAGGTAGAATAGGGAAAAGGAGTCCAAAATGGCAGTGGCTAAAAGACAAGGAAGGTCAAAAGAAGGTCTGAGGACCAGAGTGAAGACTTCAGGCAGAACAAACAGCACTCCTGGCTAAGCCCAATTTGCATAGGGCAGGCCCAGGTGGAGGAAAAAACATATAAAAGGAGGAGCCAAAGCACTTTCTCTCGGACTCTCTCTCCTGCGTGCGTATGCTCTTTTCTTTCTCTCTTTCTCTCTTTCTCTCTCTCACTCACTCTCCTGCTATCTTCTAAATAAAATAGAGCTGTAACACTGATTTGCCTAAGAGCTGTAGCACGGTTTGTCCAAGACCCAAGAGCTGTGACGCGCCGAAGGCTTTAATGTCCATTGCTCCAAATCTTTGATGTGACGAGACAAAGAACCGAGGAACATACACTCGCGTGACATCTATGGTGCCATGACTTGGATATAACCTGGCTGAAACAATCTCTGCATGGAAGAGGCCAAACACAGCAGGAGTCCAGCTCAGTGAAGCTCCCGCGCTAGAAGCAGAAGGCAAAGAGACCTAGCGCAGGGCAAGGCCCATAGGCTGGAAACCGGGACAGCGAAAAACGCACTCAGCAGAAAGCTCACGAGGCCCAGTCTCAGATTCCAGAAGACCTCCGGTTAAGGTAAGAGGTCCTTGCTTCTATGGCTGGAGGGACCTTTACAATCTCTCGTTTCTTGTTTCCTCGAACCTCCTGCAAACAGGCGGGCGGCAGGGGCACAACTGAGGGACTCTGGAGAGGCTACTCCTCAGCATGTCCCAAAGGCGCTATCTGCTGAGCCCCAGTAGCTGTTACCCAAACTGGTGGGGGTTCTTCTGTCCTTTTTCTTCTCTGTGCCAAGGATCAGACCAATGAAACTGTGAGCACCAGTCAGATATATAACAAATTTTCCAGCGGGCTATGAAGGGGATTCCTTGGCATGTTTTTCCCACTGCTTTTTCCTCCTGTCTTCAGCTCTCTTCTGGGACTTAAGCCCGGCCAAAACTAATGAAACTCAGGCTCTGATGTCTCATTGCAAAAATTCATTGAGAGACAAAGCGATAAGAGGTAGATTTGTTAGGATCCATAGAGAAGCCACCCTCCAGGGTGTGAACCATTGCAAGGGCAAGGGCTGCGGCCATGGTATTAGGCCTGGCTAGGTTTTGTGAGGGGATGGAATTCATATGCTAATGAGTGAGAGGATCATCCCAGCCATTGGGGAACCACCCACTCCTCCCTCTTTTGACCTGGTGCCTTGAAGCTGTCCTGCCACCTCTGGGTGGGTCTGTTGGCTTATAGATTGGGGATTAAGGTTTACTTGAATTTGACTTGTCATCTTGGACCCAATTGATTTTAATTGGTTTACATTGTACCCTTGTGCTATGTCATTCTTTCAAAGGTTGTGCTCTGCCCCCTTCCCTCCTGTTTCATGCTCTTTTCCTGAGCCCCATCCAGACACACAAGGTTGCCTCTACAATCTTCTGAAGAGACAACCAGAAAATAGCTAGCCTTGGGAGGGAAATACTCTATAATATCCAACCCCTAATCCTACCCAATACTGGTCACACTGGACATCTTGAGGACGCCCAAACTCCAGTCCGGGGGTCCCAGGAGGTCATCATGCCTTGACCTGCCTAGGGATCGGTCTTCAAAAGGTTGTCACGCCTCAACCTGTTCGGGGATCCTCTAGTCCCAGAGGTCCCAGGAGGCCGTCTCCCCTCGACCTGCCCGGGGATTCAATCTCTAGGAGGCTGTCACGCCTCAGTCTGCCTGGGGATCTGCACCCTGACCCGGGGACACCTGGCTCTCAGGTTGTAACAGTTCTGGGTAGGATAAGCTTTAGAAAGACTCACCCCTAAGGAAGTCCACCCATGGAAACATAAAGAAGCCTATTACTTGTGGGACTGTGCCCAGTCTCAGCAATAACTCAGGAGCCCAATGAGAATTCCATTGCCTTTCTGGAGAGGCTAAAAGAGGCAAGTTTACCAACCTAGACTTAGACTCTTACGAGGAACGGGCGATTTTAAAGGACAAATTCCTGTCCCAATGTGCATCAGATATCAGAATTAAGTTACAGCAGCTACAACAGCAGGACCCTGCTGCCTCTTTAGATGAGATGGTCCAGACAGCCACCAATACCTTTTATAACAG
>NW_011495064.1:10579197-10594346 GCF_000754665.1 Bison bison bison
CCTGTCACAGATAACCATCACGGGGCTGGAGCCAAGGGTGCAACTGGATGTGGCAGGTAGGTCCGAGAATTTCTTGGTTAACACAGAGGCTACCTACTCTGTCTTGATCTCCTACTCCGGAGCCTTCTCCTCCCAAACCTGTACAATTTTGTGTGCTACAGGAAAAGCAACTACTAAAAGATTCACCTGAGCACTTCTTTGTTGCTGGGATGGATAAATATTTTCCCACCAGTTTCTGGTGGTCCCTGAGGGTCCTACCCCCTTATTGGGAAGAGATATACTCACTAAACTGGGGACCACCCTTGTGATGGGAAGTTTTTCAGCACCTAGAGCTCTACAGCTCTTGGTTACTACTGAAGAACCCATTACACCTTCAATAGAGAGGGACCAAAAACTATGGGAAGACAAAATTAACCCCCAGTTGTGGGACCAGGGGATTCCTGGGCGAGCCCAGCAAGCTGAACCGGTCATCATTGTCCTCTGAGATCCCACTCGGTTTCCTAACCAGAAACAATATCCTCTCAAAAGAGAGGCTCGGGAGGGACTACAGCCTTTAATAAATAAATTCCTTGCGTGTGGGCTATTGGTCCCCACCAGTTCGCCATGTAACACCCCAATCCTCTCAGTAAAGAAAAAAGACAGAACCTGGCGAATGGTTCAAGATCTCTGGATTATAAATGAAGCTGTAGTCCCCCTCCATCCCACAGTACCCAATCCCTATGTAATCTTGGGAGAAATCCCACCCAGTGACAAGTGGTTTACAGTCTTGGATCTCAAAGATGCATTTTTTTGCATACCACTGGCTAAAGAATCCCAATACCTTTTTGCCTTTGAGTGGGAGGCCCCAGGAGAAAAACACCAACAGATGACTTGGACAGTATTACCTCAGGGGTTCAGAGATAGCCCCCACCTGTTTGGACAGGCCCTTAGCCGGGATCTCCTAGATCTGGACCTGGGACCTAATGGGAAAATATTACAATATGTAGATGACCTACTAATCTGCTCTCCAGATGAGAAAAGTGTCAACAACATGCAATTGTCTAAACTTCTTGGCAGAAAGGGGATATAAAGGATATAAAGTCTTCCGTGCTAAGGCACAGATGGTCAAGACAAAGGTCACTTACCTGGGAGTTCAGATTACACACGGGTCCAGGAGGCTGTCCTCTGATCGGGTACAAGGAATCCTCCAGTTGCCCTCCCCCACGACTCGAAAACAATTGCGAGCTTTCCTGGGGCTAACTGGTTATTGTAGAATCTGGATACCCAACTATGGTCTAATTGCCCAGCCCTTATATGAAAGCTTAAAGGGACGAGATGGTTCAATCCCACTGATGCGGGGAACTCCTCAAAAGGAGGCAGAGGCTACACTAAAACAGGTCTTAACTCAGGCACCTGCCTTGAGGTTGCCAGACCCAGAAAAAGCATTCCAACTTTATGTCCATGAAAGAGAGGGAATAGCCTTGGGAGTGTTAACTCAAAGGTTGAGATCTGAGCCCCAGCCTGTAGCTTACTTATCCAAGAGGCTCGATCCAACTACCCAAGATTGGCCCCCCTGCCTTCGAAATCTTGCAGCTATTGCAATCATGATAGAAGATGCTTTAAAACTCTCCTTTGGGGGCAAACTAACTATTTTTACCAGCCACCAAGTAAAACAACTCCTAAATGGGAGAGGCCACGTATGGATGTCTGATCAAAGAATCCTCAGATATCAAGTAATGCTGATGGAAAATCCAGGCCTCACTATATCCCCTTGTGAGGTTCTTAACCCAGCCACCCTCCTACCTACCCCCAAGGGCTCTCTCCCGTTTCACTCTTGTCTAGAAACCTTGGACCACTGGACAAAACCCCGAGAGGGATTGTCAGAAGACCCTCTGACCAATCCTGAGGAAATCTGGTACACTGATGGAAGCAGCTTTGTCTTGGATGGAAAAAGAAGAGCCGGGTATGCAGTAGTCTCCAATTTTGAGACCATAGAGGCTAAGCCTCTGCCACCAGGTCAACCAGCTACAACATGCAGTGCCAGTTCAACAAAGATATAAAACTACAGCTGACCACGGAAAATATCACACACCCTTGGACACCACTATAAGGATTCTGAGGATTGAGACTAGCAAGTGGCGGAGGCCCAATACCCCCTTGACGCCCCTATTCCCAAAGAATTGGGCCTCCCATCTCTTGAGGGGGGAATGTTAGGTAGGTAGAATAGGGAAAAGGAGTCCAAAATTGTGGTGGCTAAAAGACAAGGAAGGTCCAAGGACCAGAGTGAAGACTTCAGGCAGAACAAACAGTACTCCTGGCTAAGCCCAATTTGCATAGGGCAGGCCCAGGTGGAGGAAAAAACATAAAAGGAGGAGCCAAAGCACTTTCTCTCGGACTCTCTCTCCTCCGTGCGTGCGCTCTTTTCTTTCTCTCTTTCTCTCTCTCACTCTCCTGCTATCTTCTAAATAAAATAGAGCTGTAACACTGATTTGCCTAAGAGCTGTAGCATGGTTTGTTCAAGACCCAAGAGCTGTGACGCGCCAAAGGCTTTAATGTCCGTTGCTCCAAATCTTTGTTGTGATGAGACAAAGAACTGAGGAACATACACTGGCGTGACATATTGCAGGCAGCTATTCTTGTCTATGCTGCTGATGGAGTGTCATCTCTTACCAAGAGAGGTCTTAGCCTAAGTCCTAATCATTGTCAGAAAGCATGACACAGACCAACCATTCTAGAATTAACATTTTTATTCACATTTACACCTCTGATATCTAGTTGGCTCATTTTAAATAATTTCATTCAATAAGTTCTATCATTTAGTTACACAGTGGTTCTCAACTCAGGACAGTTTTGCCTTCAGGGACACTTGGCAATGCCAAGGACATTTTTGGTTCTCACAACTGAGGAAGGGTGGCAGAGGATGCCGTTGGCATCTAGTTAATATCCTATAGTGCACAGGTAAGCCCACAACAAAGAATTATCTAGTCCAAAAGGTAAAGAATACCAAAGCTGAGAATCCTTGAGTTACCTGGAAATGCATTTTAAGATGACTGCATTTTGGAAGGTTCAACAGGAGGTTATATTGCTTAATATTATAGGTTCTCTGAATTCTTTGTTGATGATTTTTTATGGCCATATTTGATAATAGGTTACCACTCTTTGAAGCTTTTCCAGACAAAATATGTTATAGTCATGATTCTGTGTGAAGAATGTTGAGACTTCCACCATCGGCATGTTAGAATTTGTATTGGGCACACCCAAAGTGGTTTTCAGAGAAAAATCTTGGCCCTCCATGTACTTCAGGCACACCGTGGCCTGGTCAATAGCTTTAACTTTCATAAAAGAATGTGCTCTTTATACTCAACTTGGTTCACAGAACCACCTTTATTTTTTTAATATAAATTTATTTATTTTAATTGGATGCTAATTACTTTACAATATTGTATTGGTTTTGCCATACATTGACATGAATCCTCCACAGGTATACATGTGTTCCCCATCCTGAACCCCTCTCCCACCTCCCTGCCCATACCATCCCTCTGGGTCATCCCAGTGCACCAGCCCCGAGCATCCTGTATCACGCATTGAACCTGGACTGGCGATTCGTTTCACATATGATAATATACATGTTTCAATGCCATTCTCCCAAATCATCCCACCCTTGCCCTCTCCCACAGAGTCCAAAAGACTGTTCTATACATCTGTGTCTCTTTTGCTGTCTCACAGGTAGGATCATCATTACCATCTTTCTAAATTCCATATATATGCGTTATTATACTGTATTGGTGTTTTTCTTTCTGGCTTACTTCACTCTGTATAATAGGCTCCAGTTTCATCCACCTCATTAGAACGGATTCAAATGTATACTTTTTAATGGCTAATACTCCATTGTGTATATGTACCACAGCTTTCTTATCCATTCGTCTGCTGGACACAGAACCACCTTTAATCAGCATCACAATCAATACTCAAGTTCTTACCTAAGAACGTCACTGTGGTAGGGCAGCTAGTCACCCAACAAATTTACACTCTCTTCCATAGGGGAGCATCATTACCAGACATGGCCAGTGACTGTCTTTCTCAGCATTTCCACCATCCACCCTTTTGCACCTACACATGGCGTGGTTGTGTGTGTCACTTCTGGGCTGAAATGATTGAGAAGCAGCCCCATCTTCAACTTGTTTTTCCCCATCTGCTGACGGGGAGGAGAGCCAGAAAGTGTATGGAGCCCAAGTCTCTGAGTCACCCTTTGGAGGAAAGCTGCCTACCCTTTAGGAATACCTGTTTGGACTCTACATAAGCAGAAATACACTCATGGTAAGCCACTGAGATTCTGAAGTTTGTAACAGTAGCTAATGGTATCCAAACTCTTCACCACCTGATTTCTTAATCAGATATAAGAATTACTCTTTGGCCTTCACTGGTGGTCCAGTGGTAAAGAATCTACCTACCAATTCAGGGACCTGGGTTTGATTCCTGGTCCGGGAAAATCCTACATGCTGAGGGACAACTAAGCCTGTGGGCCACAACTACTTAAGCCAGCACCTAGAGCCAGTGCTCTGCAGCAAGAGAAGCCACCACAGTGAGAAGCCCATTCTCCACAACAAAGAGTAGCCCTTGCTCAATGAAATGAGAGAAAGCCCTCACACAGCAACAAAGACCCAGCACAGCCAAAAATAATTAAGTAACATTTTTTAATTAAAAAAAAAATACTTTATGGAGGAACACCTGAAGCAAAGGTCAGCAAACAACAGCACATGAACCGAATCAGCCTTCTGCCTGTTTTTGTATACCTACAGTCCACAAGCTAAGAATGGCTTTTATCACATTTAAATGGCTGTGGAAAAACATGAAAAACTTCCAAATAATATTTTGTGACATATGGAAATTATAAGAAATGCAAATTTCAATGTTCCGTAACATAATAAAGTCTTATTAGAATCCAACCACACTCATTTGTTCACAGATTCTCTATGGCTGCTTTTGCCCTATGACAGTATTGAGTAGTTGTAATAGAGATCTAGGGCTTTCCTGGTGGCTCAGACAGTAAAGAATCTGCCTGAAATGCAGGAGACCCAGGTTCCATCCCTGGGTCAGGAAGATCCCCTGGAGAAGGGGATGGCTACCCACTCCAGTATTCTTGTCTGGAGAATCCCATGGACAGGGGAGACTGGCGGGCTACAGTCCATGGGGTTGCAAAGAGTCGGACACAACTGAGTGACTAACACACAATAGAGACCTAAGGGCCCTAAAGTCTAAAATATTTACTATCTTGCCCTTTACAGACGTTTGTCACCCTCGCTTGAAGGTATGCAAATCACCCATTCATCTAGATATAATGGTACTCTGGCAGGAGAGTTTGGAAATCACCAACAGATCCTGGAGTTCAAGGTAAGTCTACATTGTTTTAACCGCTCCTATTACGGCTGTCACTGAGCAGTTTCAAGTCATTCTACAAAACTATTTCTGAGCACCCCAGGGGGTGTTTATCTTAGGCCTTGGGGCTAGGAAAGTCTGTGCTACTTCCTTTGTGACAATCCTTGTCTCTGTTCATGCCTGATGTCCTATTCAATCTCCCAGTTTCCCTGCCCAAGACACCATTCTAGTTTATGCCCTAGGACCCTGATACTATCCATAGGACCACTGCTGGATGCATGGAATACATACCTACCTCTCTAGTTTTTATCTGCATATCAGGATAATCCATCTGTTTCAAGCTCTTTGGAGTATCTGGATGCTGATTGCCCTCCAATCTGAATTTCTTGCCACCAACTCTGAGATTTTTCCTGCTGGGCCACCTTCTTTTCCTCAGTCTATCCAGTGTACTAGTCATGGCCAACCTTGTTCTGCTCCATCTCTCTGCCAATAAATGCCATAATGTCTGAGTAAAGCTGAGCTTTGGAGAATGCTCAGAGGCAGGAGAAGGGCAAAAAGATACTTGGGGTCCGCCTGGGTTGAGAACCCCTGTAGGTACCTTCATGGCACTCATGACATTATGTTATATTTGACCTACAGCCCTGTCTTTGTCTCTCCAGTTCTCAGCAGAGTCTAACTGCATATAGGCATTCAATCAATATTTGTTGAATAAATAAATGAAAAATTCCTTTCCTCAGGAAAGACTCAGAGGAAACTGACTTACTAAAGTGAAATAAGGAAAGTTTCAAGAAATTATTAGTAATTCTATTTTTTGCCCCTCCCTTCTTGAAGCTCTGGTATGCCAGTTGGTGAGTGAAGGTCATCATTCCTGAGGCAAAGTACTCCCTTGAAGTTACTCCTGCCTAAGAGGGTTTCAGGTTTGGTCTTTTTGTCTTGTACCAAAAGATACTACATAATGAGGTAGGTGGAATCACTGCCATAAAAGCCTGGGACTAATCAAATAACATACTCTTAGTGTATATACTCTCTGCAGTTTTCTGAGTATCTTTGATATTTATCTCTTTGACTCGCAGTCCTGATGTGATTGCTCTCAAGGTGTCCTGTCTTAAGTATATTAACAGATTCTCCAAATGATTTGAATTTATGTTTATCTTAAGACAGATTCCCAGGGCCCACCCCCAGACATATTTAATACGAATTCCTGGAGCCTAGAAATAAGCATTTCTTCATAAAGATTCTTGGAGGGATCTGGTATCACACTCCAGAATCATTGCTCTACTCCAGTCCTCTCATTTTCCAAATGAGCAAACAGCCAGGGAGGGTGGAAAAGTTAAGACATTGTCACACTGTGCCAGGATTAGGGCCAGAATACAGGCCTCCCGACTCCAATTCCAGTGTTCTCTCAACTATAGTGCTCTGCCCCAGAGGCTCCCGGACCCTTGTGCTTGGCTTCTGGGAAGCTGCGCAAGGCTTAATCACAGCAATCCTGCTCTGCCTGGCCTTGTTCCCAAACGCCGTGCAGCCTGTGGGGGCAGGGAGAGGGGCGGGCAGTGGGTGTGATGTAATGTGATCAGCTCTGAGGGGTTTCTCCAAACTCTGTGGCAGAGCTGTAAACCTGGAGCGAGCCACCATCCCACTGGGCTGCTGGGAGCACTGCCCCGGTCCCCGCCCCCGCCCCACAGCTGTTTTCCTACCCAGGCTGTGTTCAACCTCTCCCCAGGCCTCTTGCCAACAACCCCTCCTCAACTTTGTTGCTTCCCAGAGATGAGAAAAAGGAGGAGAGACAGCTGTGCAAGTATCTCTTTGGAATAAAGGGTTTCGAAGAAAGGAACCTAGAGGTGCTGGAAAGGAAAGGCTGCCAGGGCCGTTTCCGTGGCAACGCCTCCATTGTGCCCTAGCAGCTACGTGCTGCCTGGCACGTGCACTTTGCCGGCCCCTGGAGGGCACTGCTGTCTCTCGCTCGCTCACGGTTCGGCAGTGAGTTTCTAATACTGGTATTCTAAAGGTATTTGTGGGCCCTTGAACCATCCGGAGCTGGACGCACGTGTCTGCAGGCCATCTCGGTAGTGTCCAGGACGTGGGCACCTCTCCCTTTCCACTCCTGCCATGGAGCTGGCATGTAGCAGCTGCTTAAAAACTGTTGAATGAAGGGCTGAACAAATCAGTTTCTCTGAGTCTAAGCTCTTCTGCTTATAGAAGTGAGAGAAAACCAAAGGCTGGAGGAGAGGAAGCTTGGCCCTCTCCAATTACAGAAGACACATTTTGGTCTCCAGATCAGCCCTAAGGACCTCCCCACTTCACTTCTCACAAATCGAGTGCCTGTTGACCCCTATGAGCTGCAACCCACCAATACTGAGTCAGTACCAAAGTGTTCCCCCTCTCAGGGGTATGGGCTCCCCTCCCTCTGCAGAACCCTCCTCCCATACCAGCCCCCTCTGCCCGCTAAAATCATACACACACACTTTGGGAGAGAGGTAGGCAGCAATGAATCATCAGAGTGGAATATTAAGCTCAATGATGAAAATGTTTTTAGCAAAGGCGAGGGGACGTTTGGAATCTCACAAATTATTTGTCATCATTATTGTAGCCTGTTGTTCAGTGGAGCATATGTAAAAACATGGATCTTCAATATCTTTGAGAGTGGTTTTCATATTTGAAGACAGCAAGCTCTGGTGCATAAAGTAGGTGAATAAATGGGATAATGCCATTTGGGATAAAAGCCTCTTTACAGGTTTAATAAAGTGAGACTTGGATTTTGTTTGTTTTTATTTTTGCAAAGTCAATGAATAATGCAGGAAACATTCTGTAGATGTGTCCCATGATCGGGTACCCTATCAGACCCTGGGGACAATGAAAAATAGGCCTGGGATAGGATGGGGCTCACTGCCCTAAGGATAAATGGGGTCCCAGTCCATAGAACAGACGAGAAGTACCTAACCCATCGGCTCCCCTCCTTGGCCCCAGACCTCATCCACTCTGACACCCCAAAACTGCCATCCCCTTTGCTCTTCACCCTGCTGGCCCTCTGCCGGGTGTCCCAGGCTGTTCAAAACTGCTAGAGGAAACTTAGCCCCTCAGACTGCCGTCACTGACAGTTTATGAGGCCCTCAAAGCGGTCCACTATGCCCACTGCTATCTTCTGAGCCTCCTCAAGGCTTGCTAGCTTTCACAAACTGCTGTAAAGTTTAACCACTCTCCTCATGTCCCTGGGGCCACCATCTCCTCCCTCAGTAGCAACAGATATATTTTTCAGAGAAAATAGAGACCTTGAGGCTGGAGCTCCTTCAACCCCACTCCGTGCACCCAGTTTCATCTTTTTAAGTACCAGTCCTTCCCTGTCTCACTTGGCCCAGGGAAGGAGGTGTGTCTGCTCCTGCCCAAAGCTAAGGCCTCCTGCCTGATCTTAATTTCACTCCTCCAATAACGGGCTCCCGGAGACTTTTCCTGTTGATTGGTGTTATCCCAGCATCACATGAACATGCCGCCGTCTTCCCAGCTGTTTAAAAACGATGGGCAAAGACAGACGCCTGACCCTTTGTCATTTCTAGATGCTGTTGTATATTGCACTTTCGCTCCTCAGTGAAGTTTTATTTAAAGAAAAAAAAAGTTAGGGGCCTCCCTGGTGGCTCAGTGTTAAAGAATCTGCCTGCCCATGCAAGAGATGTGGGTTTGATCCATGGTCTGGGAAGATCCCACATGCTGAGGAGCAACGAAGTCCGTGTGCCACAACTATTGAGCCTGTGCCCTAGAGACCAGGAGCTGCGACTACTGAGGCCGTGTGCCACAGCTGCAGAAGCCCGCACGCCCTGGAGCCTGAGCTCCGCAGCAAGAGAAGCCACGCAATGGGAGGCCGCATGCTGCAACTGGAGAGTGGCCTCCACTCGCTGCAACTAGAGAAAAGCCCTCATAGCAACAAAGATCCACCACAGCCAAAAACAATAAATAATTAAATTTTAAAAAAATTTTTAAGAAAAAAGGTTAAATATTTATAAGCATTTTTTTAAATCAATATTTTTTTAAAGTACAAAATGTCTTCTTTATATCCCAGTCTTCTTCCCAGAGGCTATTTTTTTTTTTTTTTAAACCATTTCCTTACAAGCATAGATTTACATCTATCTTTACCTTTTTTCTTGCTGTTTTCACATGACAATCATTCTGTAATAGTATGTATAGAGCTGCCTTATTTTTCCCAACATCCCACGGAGTACTTCAAAGTACACAAAACAGACGTCTCAACATTTATTTGACATGTCTTCCATCGCTAGATGTTTGGATCTGTCTTTTGCTATTTCAAACAATATTGCAGTTTTATTTATGTTATTTTGAATATGAATGTTTCTATAGCGTAAATTCCTAGAAGTGAAATTATGGGATCAAATTGTATGCACATTGGGGATTTCAGTAGATGTTGCCAAATAAGCCCACTCTAGAAAATATACCAATTTACGCTCCCACCAAGGAGTATTCCCGGCAAGGAATAAGAATGACTGTTTCCTAAGGTCCTTACCAACAAACGAGCTGTCCAACATTTTTTTACCTTTCTCAGTCTAAGTGAAAATGATATTTCAGTGTAGGTTTAATTTTATTTTCTCTTACAATTAGTGAAAATAATCTTTTTTTTTTTCGTGTGTTTAAGAATATTTTCTATTTCCTTTTCTGTAAACTTCCTGTTCATCTCTTTTACCAGTTTTTACATTGGGTTGCTCTTATTGGTTTGTGGAAGTTCTTTGTAAGTCCCTTTTTAGCATGAGTTACCTTATTTTTTCCAATTAGTTGTTTGTAGCTTGACTGTGCCTATGAGGTTTTGTAATGCAATTTTTATTGTGGAAATGTATATACAACATGCAGTTTGTCATTTTAACTACGTTTAAGTGTACAATTCAATGGCATTAGATACATTCACGTTGTGCGACCATCGTCACCATCCATCTCCAAAACTTCACATCTCCCCAACCTGAAGCTCCACGTCCATTAAACAGTAACTCCCCTCTACTCACCTTTGCTTTTGAACTTTTGAATTTTATATAACACATAGAAAAGATTTCTCTTTTCCCAGATATATATGTTTTAATCTACATATTTTTTTCTCTTGGTCAGTGCTTCTTAGTCCTGACTGCATTCCAATTACCAGGGGAACTTTTGAAAAATACAAGTGCCTAGGCTTCCCCTCTAGAGATTTTAATTTAAATAGCTTGGGATGGGACCCAAGCTCTTATAATTCTTTTTTTTTGTTTTAAGTACAGTTGATGTACAATGTTGTATAAGGTACAGATGTACAATACAGTGATTCACAATTTTTAAAGGTTATACTTCATTTATAGTTATTATAAAGTACTGGCTATATTTCCCATATTGTACAATAAAGCCTGTCCTTGTAACGTATTTTATACTACCGGCTTGCCCCTCTTAGTCCCCTGCCCCTTTTCTGCCTCTCCCCCTTCCATCTCTCCCCTAGTAACTACTATAGGTTCTCCATATCTATGAGTCTGCTTCTTTTTTGGTTAGATTCACTAGTTTGTTGTATTTTTAAATTCCACATATAAGTGATATCATACAGTATTTGTCTTTCTTTGACTAATTTCATTTAGCATGCTGTGCTGTGCTTAGTCACTCAGTCGTGTCTGACTCTTTTCAACCCCATGGATTGTAGCCCACCAGGCTCCTTTGTCCATGGGGATTCTCCAGGCAAGGATACTGGAGTGGGTTGCCAAGTCCTCCTCCAGGGGATCTTCCCAACTCAAGGATCAAACCCAGGTCTCCCGCATTGCAGGCAGATTCTTTACCATATGAGCCACCAAGGAAGCTCACGAATACTGAAGTGGGTAGCCTATCCCTTCTCCAGGGGATCTTCCTGACCCAAGAATTGAATTGCAGGCGGATTCTTTACCAGCTGAACTACCAGGGAAGCCCTCATTTACATAATGCCCTCCAAATCTATTCATTTTGAAAATGGCAAAATTGTATTCTCTTTATGGTTTTTCTTAAATTCCAGTTGTTGTTATTCATTTGCTAAGTTGTGGCCAATTCTTTGTGACTTCATGAACTGCAACACACCAGGCTTCCCTGTCCTTCACTATCTCCCAGAGTTTGCTCAAACTCGTGTCCATTGAGTCAGTGATGCCATCCAACCATCTCATCCCCTATAGCCCCTCTTCTCCTCCTGCCCTTAATCTTTCCCAGTATCAGGGTCTTTTCCAATAACATGATTCTAAAGCTCAGCCAAGATTGAGAACTACTGTTTTCGCATGTTTACAATTTCATCTTCTATGTTTACGCCTTTGGTTTATATGTAATTTTAAGGTAAAGTTTGATGTGAAAGCCAACCTCATTTTTTCCAAATGATTATTCAGTTATTCCAATACCATTTAATAAATATGAACTATCAAAACTGACTTCAAAAAAGAGAGAAATTCCTGCTCCCACCAATTAATATTTGGGTGATTTGGGGCAAATGAAATGTTCTCTGCCTCATTTTCTTCAGCTATAAAATGGGGATAATAATAATAGAGTTGCTTTGAGGATTTCAAAAGTTCATAAATTTAAAGCACTTAGAACAATATCTAGGCCTTAGTAAACTACCATATCAATATGCCACTTTTAAAAACTTTTTTTAAAAAATGTTTATATATTTATTTGGCTGCATCCGGACTTAGTTACAGCACACGGGATCTTTAGTTGTGACATACAGACTCTTAGTTGCAGCACAAGAACTCTTAATAGGAATTGATTCCAGGCTCTGTGTATTGGAAACAGGGAATCTTAGTCACTGAACCAGAGAAGTTCTGATACGCCACTGTTAACATTGTTATTATTTGTTTCAGTTCAACAAATGAACACATGCAGGGCCAACACAGATATCATGTAACGTTGCATAATCATTACAAAGTGAAAGTGAAGTCGCTCAGTCGTGTCCGACCCTTTGCAACCCCATGGACTGCAGCCTACCAGGCTCCTCCGTCCATGGGATTTTCCAGGCCAGAGTACTGGAGTGGGTTGCCATTCCCTTCTCCAGGGGATCTTCCCGACCCAGGGATCGAACCCAGGTCTCCTGCATTATGGGCAGACACTTTTTCTGTCTGAGCCAACAGGGAATCCCTAATCATTAAAAATCAGACTTAAAGAGTTCAGTTTCAGTGAAAAGAGAATATAAAGTTAACTTAACCAGATAAAAATCAGTATACATTAAGTAGAGCAAAAAAATACACCAACATATTAGCCAGGGTTATGTTACCTAAAAACTGGATTTGCCTCTTAATGGATGTCAGAGCAAAAGATACAACCAAGCCTACTATCAGGAGAAGGATTTATTAGTTGCAGCAAAGAAGGAGAACACCATGGATCTTTCCCAAAGCAGTGTCTACCTGCACAGCAAATTGAGGAAGTTTTCTTGCTTGTTTTTAATTTATTTTTCTCCCTTTGAGGAAAGTTTATGGAGACATGCATATTCATGAAGGGACTTGGGCAGGACAGTCTAAGCTTTAGTTGATGGAAGTCACTGGGTCAGAGAAGGTCAACATCATTATCCCTTGGGTTCCAGTTGCTCTGGTGGTTGAGGACTTTAGGCTAATCTTTATCACTGAAACAGAACTGGGAGTCTTTAGAACTGATATGTTATCTTTGCTATCTTGAGTTCTCTTGCTTGCCATAACAATTTCTGTGTTCTTTTGTCCCTTGAAAGTGAAAGTGAAAGTTCCTCAGTCCTGTCTGACTCTCTGTGACCCCATGGACTGTAGTCCACCAGGCTCCTCTCCATGGGGATTCTCCAACCAAGAATACTGGAGTGGGTGGCCTTGCCCAGGGTAACGTCCCAACCCAGGGGTTGAACAAAGGTCTCCCATGTTGCAGGCAGAATTCTTTACCATATGAGTCACTAGGAAAGCCTATATACATATATATGCCTACGTGTGTGTTAATCGTTGTGCACAAGGACCCAGGAAAAAGGAGCAGTGACCCCACAAGAGACTGACCCAGACTCGCCTGTGAGTGTCCGGGAGTCTCCAGCGGAGGCATGGGTCGGTGGTGGCCTGCTGCAGGGTTGGGGGCACTGAGCGTAGCAGTGCATGCATGGGACCTTCTGAAGGAGGTCACCATTATCTTCATTACCTCCACCATAGTTTGGCCCCAGGTAAACAGCAGGGAGGGAACACAGCTCCACCCATCAACAGAAAATTGGATTAAAGATTTACTGAGCATGGCCCCGCCCATCAGAACAAGACCCAGTTTCCCCCTGAGTCAGTCTGTGCCATGGGAAGCTTCCATAAGCCTTTTATCCTTCTCCATCAGAGGGCACACAGAATGATAACCACAATCACAGAAAACTAACCAATCTGATCACATGGACCACAGCCTTGTCTAACTCAATGAAACTATGAGCAATGCCATGTAGACACACAGGTCACCCAAGACAGGTCATGGTGGGGAGTTCTGACAAAATGTGGTCCACTAGAGAAGGGAATGGCAAACCACTTCAGTATTCTTGCCTTGAGAACCCCATGAACAGCATGAAAAGGCAAAAAGATAGAACACAGAAAAATGAACTCCCCAGGTCAGTTGGTGCCCAGTATGCTACTGGAGCTCAGTGGAGAAATAACTCTAGAAACAATAAAGAGATGGAGCCAAAGCAAAAACAACACCCAATTGTGGATGTGACTGGAGATGGAAGTAAAGTTCAATGCTGTAAAGAGCAATATTGCATAGGAATCTGGAATGTGGGATCCATGAATCAAGGCAAATTGGAAGTGGTCAAACAGGAGATGGCAAGAATGAACATTGACATT
Organism: Bison bison bison; assembly: GCF_000754665.1. Taxonomy (NCBI): domain Eukaryota; kingdom Metazoa; phylum Chordata; class Mammalia; order Artiodactyla; family Bovidae; genus Bison; species Bison bison. The sequence continues at coordinate 10,593,330 of NW_011495064.1, forward strand.
ATAGGAATCAGCGAACTAAAATGGACTGGATAGGGTGAATTTAATTCAGATAACCATTGCATCTACTTCTGTGGGCAAGAATCCCTTAGAAGAAATGGAGTAGACATCATAGTCAATGAAACAGTCCAAAGTGCAGTACTTGGATGCAATCTCAAAAATGACAGAATGATTTGCCTAAAGTCCTCAGCCACCAGAGCATTTGCCTCGTTTCCAAGGCAAACCATTCAATACCACAGTAATCCAAGTCTATGCCCTGACCAGTAATGCTGAAGAAGCTGAAATTGAATGGCTCTATGAAAAGCTACAAGATCTTCTAGAGGTAACACCCCCACCAAAAAAACGTCCTTTTCATTATAGGGGACTGGAATGCAAAAATAGGAAGTCAGAAAACACCTGGGGTAACAGGCAAATTTGGCCTTGGAGTACAGAATGAAGCAGGGCAAAGGCTAATAGAGTTTTGCCAAGAAAATGCACTGGTCATAGCAAACACCCTCTTCCAACAACACAAGAGAAGACTCTACACATGGACATCACCAGGTGGTCAATACCAAAATCAGATTGATTATACTCTTTGCAGTGAAAGATGGAGAAGCTCTATACAGTCAGCAAAAACAAGTCAGCACACACATGAGCTGTCTGTGGCTCAGATCATGAATTTCTTATTGCCAAATTCAGGCTTAAATTGAAGAAAATAGGGAAAATCAGTAGACCATTCAGGTACGACCTAAATCAAATCCTTTACAACTATACAGTGGAAGTGATAAATAGATTTAAGGGACTAGATCTGATAAACAGAGTGCCTAATGAACTATGGATGGAGGTTCATGACATTGTACAGGAGACAGGGATCAAGACCATCTCCAAGAAAAAGAAATGTAAGAAAGCAAAATGGCTGTCTGGGGAGGTCTTACAAATAGCTGTGAAAAGAAGAGAAGTGAAAAGCAAAGGAGAAGAGGAAAGATATACCCATTTGAATGCAGAGTTCCAAAGAATAGCAAGGAGAGATAAGAAAGCCTT
>NW_011495064.1:10594508-10651434 GCF_000754665.1 Bison bison bison
TTAGAGATATCAAGGGAATATTTCATGCAAACATGGGCTCAATAAAGGACAGAAATCGTATGGACCTAACAGAAGCAGAAGATATTAAGAAGAGGTGGCAAGAATACACAGAAGAACTGTACAAAAAAGATCTTCACGACCCAGGTAATCACGATGGTGTGATCACTCACCCAGAGCCAGACATCCTGGAAAGTGAAGTCAAGTGGGCCTTAGGAAACATCACTATGAACAAAGCTTGTGAAGGTGATGGAATTCCAGTGGAGCTATTTCAAATCCTAAAAGATGATTCTGTGAAAGTGCTGCACTCAATATGCCAGCAAATTTAGAAAAGGCAGCAGTGGCCACGGGACTGGGAAAGGTCAGTCTTCATCCCAATCGCAAAGAAAGGCAATGCCAAAGAATGCTCAAACTACCTCACAATTGCACTCATCTTGCACGCAAGCAAAGCAATGCTCAAAATTCTCCAAGCCAGGCTTCAACAGTATGTGAACTGTGAACTTCCAGATGTTCAAGCTGGTTTTAGAAAAGGCAGAGGAATCAGAAATCAAACTGCAACGTCCACTAGATCATCGAAAAAGCAAGAGAGTTCCAGAAAAACATCTATTTTTGACTGTGTGGATCACAAGAAACTGTGGAAAATTCTGAAAGAGATGGGAATACCAGACCACCTGACCTGCCTCTTGAGAAATCTGTATGCAGGTCAGGAAGCAACAGTTAGAACTGGACACGGAACAACAGACTGGTTGCAGATAGGAAAAGGAGTACATCAAGGCTGTATATTGTCACCCTGCTTATTTAACTTCTATGCAGAGTACATCATGAGAAACACTGGGCTGAATGAAGCACAAACTGGAATCAAGATTGCAAGGAGAAATATCAATAACCTCAGATACGCAGATGACACCACCCTTATGGCAAAAAGTGAAGAGGAACTAAAGAGCCCCTTGATGAAAGTGAAAGAGGAGAGTGAAAAAGTTGGCTTAAAGCTCAACATTCAGAAAACGAAGATCATGGCATCTGGTCCCATCACTTCATAGCAAATAGATGGGAAAACAGTGGAAACAGTGGCAGACTTTATTTCTTTGGGCTCCAAAATCACTGCAGATGGTGACTGAAGCTATGAAATTAAAAGACATTTACTGCTTGAAGGGAAAGTCATGACCAACCTAGTTCAGTTCAGTTCAGTTCAGTCGCTCAGTCGTGTCCGACTCATTGTGACCTCATGAACCGCAGTATGCCAGGCCTCCTTGTCCATCACCAACTCCCAGAGTTTACCCAAACTCATGTCCATTGACTCGGTGATGCCATCTAAGTATCTCATCCTCTGTCGTCCCCTTCTCCTACTGCCTTCAATCTTTCCGAATATCAGGCTCTTTTACAGTGAGTCAGCCCTTCACATCAGGTCGCCAAAATACTGGAGTTTCAGCTTTAACATCAGTCCTTCCAATGAACACCCTGGGCTGATCTCCTTTAGAATGGACTGGTTGGATCTCCTTGCAGTCCAAGGGACTCTCAAGAGTCTTCTCCAACACCACAGTTCAAAAGCATCAATTCTTCTGCGCTCAGCCCTCTTCACAGTCCAACTCTCACTTTCATACATGACTACTGGAAAAACCATAGCCTTGACTAGGCGGACCTTTGTTGACAAAAAAGTCTCTGCTTTTTAATATGCTGTCTAGGTTGATCATAACTTTCCTTCCAAGGAATAAGCATCTTTTAATTTCAGGGTTGCAATCACCATCTGCAGTGATTTTGAAGCCCCCCAAAATAAAGTCTGACACTGTTTCCATTGTTTCCCCATCTATTTGCCAGGAAGTGATGGGACTGGATGCCATGATATTTGTTTTCTGAATGTTGAGCTTTAAGCCAACTTTTTCACTCTCCTCTTTCACTTTCATCAAGGGGCTCTTTAGTTCCTCTTCACTTCTGCCATAAGGGTGGTGTCATCTGCATATCTGAGGTTATTGATATTTCTCCTGGTAATCTTGATTCCAGCTTGTGCTTCTTCCAGCCCAGTGTTTCTCATGATGTACTCTGCATAGAAGTTAAATAAGCAGGGTGACAATATACAGCCTTGACGTACTCCTTTTCCTATTTGGAACCAGTCTGTTGTTCCATGTCCAGTTCTAGCTGTTGCTTCCTGACCTGTATACAGGTTTCTCAAGAGGCAGGTCAAATGGTCTGGCATTCCCATTTCTTTCAGAATTTTCCACAATTTATTGCGATCCACACAATCAAAGGCTTTGGCATAGTCAATAAAGCGGAAATAGATGTTTTTTCTGGAACTCTCTTGCTTTTTCAATTATCCAATGAATGTTGGCAATTTGATCTCTGGTTCCTCTGCCTTTTCTAAAACCAGCTTGAACATCTGGAAGTTCACGGTTCATGTATTGCTGAAGCCTGACTGGAGAATTTTGAGCATTAATTTACTAGTGAGTGAGATGAGTACAACCTAGACAACCTATTAAAAAGCAGAGACATTATTTTGCCAACAAAGGTCTATATAGTCAAAGTCCAGTAGTCATGTATGGATGTGAGAGTTGGACTATAAAGAGGGCTGAGCGCTGAGGAATTGATGCTTTTGAACTGTGGTGTTGGAGAAGACTCTTGAGCGTCCCTTGGACTGCAAGGTGATCCCACCAGTCCATCCTAAAGGAGATCAGTCCTGAGTGTTCATTGGAAGGACTGATGTTGAAGCTAAAAGTCCAATACTTTGGCCGCCTGATGTGAAGAGCCGACTCACTGGAAAAGACCGTGATGCTGGGAAGGACTCAGGCAGGAGAAGAAGGGGACGACAAAGGATGAGATGGTTGGATAGCATCACCGAGTCAATGGACATGAGTTTGGGTAAACTCCGGGAGCTTGTGATGGATAGGGAGGCCTGGTATGCTACAGTCCATGAGATCACAAAGAGTAGGATAGGACTGAGCGAGTGAACTGAACTGTGTTAATCGCTCAGTCCTGTCTGACTGTTTGCAACCCCACGGACTGTATCCCACCAGGCTTCTCTGTCCATGGAATTCTCCAGGCAAGAATACTGGAATGGATTGCCATTCCCTTCTCCAGAAGATCTTTATGACCCAGGGATCGAACCCTGGTCAAGAATCACAGGCAGATTCTTTAACGTTTGAGCTACAGTGAAGTTGCCTGTATGCCTATCATATATATATATATACACACACACACACATATATATGTACATTTTTTTTCAAAAACTTATGAATTTTTGCTTAGCTAAAAACTGTGACATTTTGGTTTCACTTGTTTAAGTAGAATAGAATACTATATTTCTAATTCATATTCACTCAAAACTTTGATATAGTTCCCTTTTTTCTGGGATCTAGTATAACTTAAAAATCTCAAAAGCTTATTATCTTAGTGATTTTTAAAAAAAATTTTTGAATGAGTCTTGAAACTTCTAATCCAATTCTGAGACTATAAAGAAATAATACATTGTAAGAAAATAAAGCAGGAAACCTGGAAAACAAAGCAGGAAATAAAGGATAAACAACAACAATAACAACAACCCCAAGAAATTAACATGTGCTACAGTATCATTAACTAAGGAAAGATTTTTCTTAAATTTCACAAAAATTTATGCTAGTGTACATTATTTGTTTTCATACTTTAGTCAAGGTTCCACTTTGGATTTAGTTGCATTGAGCAGCTTCAGCTGCATGCAACAAATTCTGATAAATACACTTTTCATTTTTGTTTTGTTACAAATATTTTCTAATTCTCCTTGCTATGGCTTCTAAGATACACCCATCATTTAAAAGTGGACATTTAACTTTCTAATATATGGGTTTTTTTAAAGTATTCTTGATATTAATTTCTCATTTAATTACTTTCTTCTCTACAATCACCCTCTGTGGTTTTTTCAATCTTTTAACTTTATTGAGACGTTCAATGGCTAAATCAAAGATCTCTTTTGGCATATGTCACATTGCACTTGAAAATATGTGGAATATTTTCAATTACCTTTTGATATTGATTTCTAACATAATTCCACAGTGATAAGAGAACAGATTCTTTTGATTTCAGTACCCTTAGTCCATGAAACTTTTGCATCTCACTTTATGTCCCTGGATATGTTCCAGTGTCTCCAGGTTTATAGTCTATAGGAACTTGAATAGAATTTGTATCCTGCTGTTATATGAAAATAAATAAATCTTAATTATGTTGAATTGGTTCATAGTGCTTTTCAGGTCTTCTGTATCCTTCTTTCTGTCTATTTATTCTATTAATTTTTTAGAGTTTGGTATTAAAACTCCAACTAAAAATCTTAATTTGTCTACTTAAAAAATAATTGTAATATATAGTAGAACTTGAGAGTCCTTTGGACTGCAAAGAGATCATACCAGTCAATCCTAAAGGAAATCAACCCTGAATATTCATTGGAAGAACTGTTGTTGAAGCTCCAATACTTTGGCCAACTGATGAGAATAGCTGACTTATTGGAAAAGACCCTGGTGCTGGGAAAGATTGAAGGCAAAAGAAGGGGGTTGTAGAGGATGAGATGGTTAGATTAGCATCACCAATCAACAGACATGAATTTGAGAAAACTCCAGGAGATAGTGAAAGACAGGTGAGCCTGGCATGCTGCAGTCCATGGGTCGCAAAGAGTTGGAACAGATTTAGCAACTGAACAACAGCAGAGTAAAACTAAATGTAACTTTGTTCTGTGTTTTCCAAGTCTCCCACAAATGTGTTGTCCTACTTTCATAACTAAAAAACAAAAAAATGGCTAAAATGAAACAGTGTTGTACTTTAAGGTATATGGATGGGCCAACAAAAAAACTCACATGATAGAAAATGTCAACACTTAGATTAAAGTAGTCATATGATTTAATTGCTGCAAGAAACAACTTAAGACTTGATTCATACATAGCATATATAACAAACATCAAATAATATCATAGGCATACTCAGGTTATTTAAACCAGATATCCAGCGAGATCAGATAAGATAACATCCAACATCATGGCTAAATGCTGCCCATCTATTATTCATTCATGTATTAGCCCACTTCCTGGTGTCTACTAAAGGCCTACAATGAGCCAAATGCTAGGGATGCAGTGATGAGTAAAAAGACACAGACCCTGCCTTCTTGGTAATTATAGCCCAGGATCAGTTATCCTCTACTGGAGGCAGTAGCATTCATATCCCCAGGGGACACCTGGATTTAGGGGAGCACTCTTAGTTGCATACTAAGGACCCCACTGGCCATTGTACACTCTCTAACTCCACATCCAAAGCACCCCCATCAGGAAATACTAGTAGTGTTAAATATGACACCATTTTTAGAGGCAGATTTTTTTTTCATAATAACAAGGCACAGTACATAATGTTCATTTTCAAAGCCCAAAATTTTCGAATGCCTTTGTAGCATCCCTATTTAAATGTCACTGGATACTTATTTTCTAAATGACATACTTTAGGAAACACAAGAATAGAGGCTAACAGTAGACACTCCTAGGTTTGAATGCCAGCTATTACCACCTTGCTGTTTGGACCATGAGAAAGCTCAACAACTCTGAGCTTCCTAACATGAGGTAAATAATAGCTAGCTCACTGAGGTATTGCTGGATTGTTGAGAGGACTAAATGCAGTGATTCTAGATATTGCCTTGCAGAGTGTCTGAAAATCTGGATATTAAAAAGAGATGGTCAGTGTAGACAACATAGTCCAAGCAGTTTGAGCGTGGAAAAAGATGATGTAGGGTGACTTGGGAAAAGAAAATGGCTTCTTGAAGAATAAGTAAAGGGTACTGAGGAATGAGAAGGGGAGAAGAAGGCGCAGTAGGTGAAGCAGAGGACAAAAGGGAAATGATCCAGGCAAGAAGATACACACAGATGCTATTCCTAGTTCATGGCATACCCAAAGTGCGATTCATTTCCTACACAGATTCCCCTAAGCAAACACATCCTTCATGATACCTCACCCTACTTTTACCTTCACCTGTTTAGTGAATCTAGTGCCAAACTCCAGAGGAGACTTGCAGACCTATTCCCTTGGTGGTCCTGCCTCAGATGATTCATCCACAGAGAGACCTATTGGAGGGAGACAGCAGAATCTCAGCACTGTCTAACTGAGCCATTTGCCTAACCTCTCTTGGAAGTTCATCTAAGGGCCCCATCACTGGATTATGAGGTCAAGAGCAGGGACAAGAGCAGGGAATTCAAGCAAATGGAGAGTTTACTTCTACTCTATAGTTTTGCTTCTTTGTTTGCTTGACATGTTAACTATCTTGACAAGATTTCTGCGATGTTCCTTCAGATCACTTCTGTTGGGCAGAATTCTGCCTCTTGGCCAAAGACTTTCCCCTACTGGCCGTGAGCAGTGTTCTGCTCTGGAGGCACTCATGTATCAGTTGCATGTTCTTGGGCAGTGCTTTGGGTATGTGGTGGAGGAGGCAGCAGAACAATGGGAGGGACTCTCTGCTTCTTGACATTGATTCCCATGCAGGCCCTTGTAAGTTTTAAATACTGGGTGGCTCTTGCTTGTTGCAGGAAGCCCCACTTTACAATTTAAGTGTTAGTGCCCACTCTTTAATGAAAGGCAATATCCCAGCTGCTATCCCTACCCCATTTGCCTCCTTCCCCAAATATTGTGTTGGCCAAAATGTTCATTTGGTTTTTTTCTGTAAAATGGCCCTAGTAGTGCTTAGTTGTTCTTAACTTCATTTGAAATAATTTTGTTAGACTGTATTGGGAGAGCTGTCATATCAGCATGCATTTAAATAAAAAACTTAATATTGGTGAATTTTTGTATGGCCACTGTAATAGTAAAGATAGAAGAAAAAAATCAATATTTTGGCTGTACTATTTCAAGAAAGGTAAAAACACAACTGAAATGCAAAAACAAATTTGTGCAGTGTAAGGAGAAGGTGCTGTAACTGGTCTTACAGGTTAAAAGTGCTTTGTGAAGTTTCATGCTAGAGATTTCTCACTGGATGATACACCATGGTCAACCTCAGACCAGTTGAGGTTGATAGGGATCAAATCGAGACATTGATTGAGAACATTCAATCTCAAACCATACAGGAGATAATCAATGTACTCAAAGTATCCAAATCAAGTGCTTAAAATCATTTGCACCAGTTTGGTTATGTTCATTGCTTTGATGTTTGGTGCTTTGATGTTTACATAAGTAAAACAAAAGCTACTTGACTGTATTTCTGCATGCGATTCTCTACTGAAGTGTAACAAAAACATCCCCTCTTTAAAACAAATTGTGATGGGTGATGAAAAGAAGATACTGTCCACTAATGTGGAATGGAGGAGATTGTGGAGCACCTGCAATGAACCACCACCAACCACCCAAAGACCAGTCCTCAGCCAAAGAAGGTGATGCTGTGTTTATGGTAGGATTGGAAGGGAGTTCTCTATTATATGAGCTCCTTCCAGAAAACCAAGTGATTCATTCCAGCAAGTACTGCTCCCAATTAGACTAACTGAAAGCAGCACTTGACAAAAAGCATCCAGAACTAAACATAAAAAGCATAATTTTCCATTAGGGTAATGCAAGAGCACATGCTTCTGACTGGGAAGCTCTTTATTCCCCCAGACATTGCACCTTTGGATGTCCATTTATTTCAGTCTTTACAAAATTTCTTAATGGAAAAAATTTCAATTTCCTGGAAGACTGTAGTAGGCACTTGGAACACTTCTTTGTTCAGAAAGGTCAAAAGTTTTGGGGAGATGTAATTATGAAGTTGCCTGAAAAATGGCAGAAGGCAGTGGAACAAAGTGGTAAATATGTTGTTCAATAAAGTTCTTGACAAAAATGAAAACATGTGTCTTTAGTTTTTACATTAAAAAAACAAAGGAACTTTTTGGCCAACCCAATAAAAACATTCAGAAACTGGCATAGAGTTGCCTGTTCTGAGTCTCACCCATGCTTTCTTTTCATTCTCCCTGTTCTATCCAAGCACGTCTCTGAAGCCAGCAGCTCTTCAAATAGGTGAGTTACGGCTGCCAGTCATAGCCAGTGGGGCATATTTCTGTCCAGTACTTTTGGAAGTCACCAAGCAGGTTTTCTTCACTTGGTTTTGGCATCTGCCCTTGGCTAAATGCTGCGCTGCCTAACTGCTCCCCTTGATCCGTGCATGTGTAGTGAATGCACTGTGGTGTCCTTTGGTTTATTTAGGAAGGAAAAAAAGTAAAAGTAAAGTCATGAAACTATTTCTTTCTTTTCCTTATTTGCAATCTAGAGTTGATAATCAGGCAGCATTATTTATAAAGGACTTTCGCCTTCTGTATTAATATGGTTTTCCCCCAACTGTTTTTCTAGGGAAAAATCTCATCTGTCCACTTGAACTATGGATTCATTCATCAGAGAGGAGGTAGACACTCTGTGTAAGAAAACGAACCATGATATGTTAGTGATGTCTGTCTTAGAATCAGAATGGGGAAGTGACAGAGCGTGGTATGCCGTGTGTTGGCCATCCTTGGTCTATAACCAACTAGATTATAGAATTGCCTTTCCTATTATTCCTAGGATTACAGTTTAGCCTCTGTCCTTAGGATCTATAATCACCTTTGAAAGAAATCTGTTTTTACATTCGAAATTATATCCCATATTTTCATGCCACTCAACCTCTTGCAGTCAGTCAAGAAGTACTTATTGAGCCCTAGCTATGTACCAAATGGAGAAGGCAATGGCACCCTACTCCAGTACTCTTGCCTGGAAAATCCCATGGATGGAGGAGCCTGGTGGGCTGCCGTCTATGGGGTCGCACAGAGTCGGACATGACTGAAGCGACTTAGCAGCATATGTCAAACACTATTCTAGGACTATGATGAAATAACAGTGAACAAGAAAGACAAGATCTCTCCCTTCATGCAGCTAATTTCCTAGGTTAGGAAGGAAAATAATAAGCAAATACATACATAAGAACATTCAGATAACAAGTGCTTTAAAGAAACTGAACATACCAATGTGATAAAGAGTGACTTGAAGATTTTATGTGTTTAAAATGAGAGATACACTATGGCATGCTTGTATGACATCGGGAGAATGTCTGTATAGAAAGAGAAGTTGATGATGCAGGGGACAAAAGGAATAAGAACTATGTGAACGTTCCCTTCTCTTCTGCATGCACTTTGTTTACCTAAGCAGATCAGTTTTTCTCTCTCCTTTATAGTCTGTGAGCATCAGCCTCTCTGTGCTTCCAGGGTTGTTTCCCATCATATATGCCATGACCATCAGCTTCCCAAAGAAAGTCATGCATGACAGCCTGAGATAGCCATGATTCAAGTATTTTCATACAGATTTGGGTATTTTTTTTACTCTTTGGATTCACTTGTGTTATTTAAGTCAATTCAACTGTCTAGGGTGCTGGCATCAAGGATTGGTTTCTCTCCATCATATTTCTTCAAGAGAATCCATTCCTTGATCCTTTCTGTCAAATAATCCTATTTTGGGCAGCAACAACAACAACAAAAAATTCTCAGCAAACTATTTTGGTCATATAATGTTAATCTTTCCCAATAGAAAGTGAGAGACATTCCTGTAACACCAAATCTCCAAATGTATGTTCAGCTACTCATCTTTCCGTAAGTTTCTGAGAAAATAAAATATATATAGTGTATTATGAGAGGATTTTGTCCTGCTAATTGCCACATGGATTTCCTAAACTTTGTGAACTCAGCCAGGCCATTCATAGACACAATAAAGATTTTGAATCCCTTAGTCCAAAGCCCAGACTAAATACAGGGCCAAAATTAATCCTGGACCAAACTTAGTCTTAACCCAAGTAGCAGTGTTTTTTTCTAACTTCTAAAACAGAACCAGCCAAGGCCTGTCCCAGAGCAGAAAGTCTTTAATTAAGCCAGCTGCTCTAAAGGAAGAGGACCAAGAGCCAAGAGGTCCCAAAAGAAAGAATCTAAATAAGTAGCAAGAGGTAAAAGAACTAATACAGGAAACTTTTAATCCTTTACTGATTCTACCACTGTGGCCCAATTGTTTCCTCGACTTCGACTTACTTCAAAATTCCTCTTTTCCTCTTTCTTCTATGCTTTCTTTCTCCCCTCCAATGTGTATATGAAAGTTCTGGCATGGAGATTCATTGGCCCTTACTAGAGACGCTTACTCCTTGGAAGGACAGTTATGACCAACCTAGATAGCATATGCAAAAGCAAAGACATTACTTTGCCAACAAATGTCTGTCTAGTCAAGGCTATGGTTTTCCTGTGGTCATGTATGGATGTGAGAGTTGGACTGTGAAGAAAGCTGAGCACTGAAGAATTGATGCTTTTGAACTGTGGTGTTGGAGAAGACTCTTGAGAGTCCCTTGGACTGCAAGGAGATCCAACCAGTCCATTCTGAAGGAGATCAGCCCTGGGATTTCTTTGGAAGGAATGATGCTAAAGCTGAAACTCCAGTACTTTGGCTACCTCATGCGAAGAGTTGACTCATTGGAAAAGACTCTGATGCTGGGAGGGATTGGGGGCAGGAGGAGAAGGGGATGACAGAGGATGGGATGGCTGGATGGCATCACTGACTCGATGGACATGAGTTTGAGTGAACTCCAGGAATTGGTGATGGACAGGGAGGCCTGGCGTGCTGCGATTCATGGGGTCGCAAAGAGTTGGACACGACTGAGTGACTGAACTGAACTGAGAGATTTCAGCATGCCATAAACATAAAGCTGACATTTTGCTACTAAGACAATCAAATTTCCAACTTTAGTAACTACTCCCAAAGGGGTCTTTACATTTTTTTGCCCTTACTTTCTACATATAAGACTATGACCTGGATCCCTGAAACCTGTGGGAGTTCCCCAATGGCTCAAGCAGTAAAGAATCCTCCAGCAATGCAGGAGATACAGGAGACCTTGGTTTGATCCCTGGGTTGGGAAGATCCCCTGGAGGAGGAAATGGCAACCCATTCTGGTATTCTTGCCTGGAAGATCCCATGGACCAAGGAGCCTGGTGGGCTACAGGCCATGGGGTTGCAAAAAATCAGACACAACTGAGCACACACGCATGCCCTGAGACCTGCATCACACCACAAGGCATTTGTTTGGATTCATTAATGGAGGAATGTGTCAGTGATCCTGTTCATGACGCCAGTTGTCTCACTGTTCACACTGTCCACACTGTTCGCTGAACCCAGAGTAGGCAAGGTGCAAGCCAAGAGACTGGAAGGAGATTTGAGGAGCCATAGGAACTGCAGACACATTTATTCTCTTCTGGCTGGCATAGCAACCATAGCAGCATACCATAGCATAACACAACACAGCCTCTCTCCTGGCTGGCTCAGCGCCATAGCGGTAGACACAATATATTCTCTCCTCTCATGACTGACCCAATGGACACAGCCGTGATGCAGCAGTACAATGCCACCTCTTTCTAGGTGGAGTTCAGACATGTGTACCGCACAAAGACCAAGCGAGTACCTCGTGATGCACATGCATGGTGCTACGAATGACCTCAGCTGTTCAGTTCAGTTCAGTTCAGTCGCTCAGTCATCTCCGACTCTTTGCGACCCCCTGAATCACAGCACGCCAGGCCTCCCTGTCCGTCACCAACTCCCGGAGTTCACCCAAATTCACATCCATCGAGTCAGTGATGCCATCCAGCCATCTCATCTTATGTCATCCTCTTCTCCTGCCCCAAATCCCTCCCAGCATCAGAGTCTTTTCCAATGAGTCAACTCTTCGCATGAGGTGGCCAAAGTATTGGAGTTTCAGCTTTAGCATCAATCCTTCCAAAGAACACCCTGGGCTGATCTCCTTTAGAATGGACTGGTTGGATCTCCTTGCAGTCCAAGGGACTCTCAAGAGTCTTCTCCAACACCACAGTTCAAAAGCATCAATTTTTCGGTGCTCAGCCTTCTTCACAGTCCAACTTTCACATCCATTCATGACTGCTGGAAAAACCATAGCCTTGACTAGACGGACCTTTGTTGACCTCAGCTGTTACATAGTCATTATTTGCAAAACATGGGGCGAGAGAGCCTGAACACTCCATCTTGGCTAATTTGTTCTCTCTGCACCACGCCACCCCCCGCCCCCAAGGGCTTCTCCAACGGCTCAGTGGTAAAGAATCCACCTGCAATGCAGGAGACGCAGGTTTGATCCTTGGATCTGAAGGAGCCCCTGGGGGAGGAAATGGCAACCCACTCCAGTATTCTTCCCTGAGAAATCCCATGGACAGAGGCACCTGGAGGGCTACAGACCAAAGGGTCGCAGAGTCAGACACGACTGAGCAACTGGACAAATACATATGCAATGTTTAAATTCTCATACCCCAAAGCATAACTTTTATTTCTTCACATCCTATCCTTAACCTTAACCCATATTAATTAATAGTTTCAGGTAGACTCTATTTTTGGTGACCTCTGTCAGTCAATTATCTCTACAAGCAGATGGCAGTTAAATTAAAGCTGGCCAGCATATTTGTCAGTGGATTAGTTTCAAATCCTTCTTACTGCTGCTGCTAAGTCGCTTTAGTCGTGTCCTTCTTAAGCATGTTCAAAAAGGACCAAGTAAAAAAAAATCACAACCAAAACTATCCCATTCTTATCAAACAAATTTTGACCTCATGATCTACCCCATATTAATTCAAGGAGATGTTCCTCAGCATTAGAAAACACATTAAGGATGTACGTGTATGTATGTGTGTATATATTTATATGTATGTGTGTATATATATGTATATATGAAGTTGTTAGTCACTCAGTCGTGGCTGACTCTTTGTGGCCCCATGGACTGTAGCTCTCCAGGCTTATCTGTCCATAGAAGTCTCCAGGAAAGAATTCTGAAGTGGTGAGCCATTCCCTTCTCCGGGGGATCTTTCTTACCCAGTGATCAAACCCAGGTCTCCTGCAATTCTTTACCATCTGAGCCACCAGGGAAGTTATATATATATGTGTGTGTGTATATCAGTTCAGTTCAGTCGCTCAGTCGTGTCCGACTCTTTGTGACCCCATGAATCGCAGCACGCCAGGCCTCCTTGTCCATCACCAACTCCCAGAGTTCACTCAGACTCACGTCCATTGAGTCAGTGATGCCATCCAGCCATCCCATCCTCTGTCATCTCCTTCTCCTCCTGCCCCCAATCCCTCCCAGCATCCGAGTCAACTCTTCGCATGAGGTGGCCAAAGTAATGGAGTTTCAGCTTTAACATCATTCCTTCCAAAGATATCCCAGGGCTGATCTCCTTCAGAATGGACTGGTTGGATCTCCTTGCAGTCCAAGGGACTCTCAAGAGTCTTCTCCAACACCACAGTTCAAAAGCATCAATTCTTCAGCACTCAGCCTTCTTCACAGTCCAACTCTCACATCCATACATGACCACAGGAAAAACCATAGCCTTGACTAGACAGACCTTTGTTGGCAAAGGAATGTCTCTGCTTTTGAATATGGTATCTATGTTGGTCATAACTTTCCTTCCAAGGAGTAAGCGTCTTTTAATTTCATGGCTGCAGTCACCATCTGCAGTGATTTTGGAGCCCAAAGATACAAAGTCTGACACTGTTTCCACTGTTTCCATCTATTTCCCATGAAGTGATGGGACTGGATGCCATGATCTTTGTTTTCTGAATGTCGAGCTTTAAGCCAACTTTTTCACTCTCCACTTTCCCTTTTAACAAGAGGCTTTTTAGTTCCTCTTCACTTTCTGCCATAAGGGTGGTGTCATCTGCATATCTGAGGTTATTGATATTTCTCCCGGCAATCTTGATTCCAGCTTGTGCTTCTTCCAGCCCAGCGTTTCTCATGATGTACTCTGCATATAAGTTAAATAAGCAGGGTGACAATATACAGCCTTGACATACTCCTTTTCCTATTTGGAACCAGTCTGTTGTTTCATGTCCAGTTCTAGCTGTTGCTTCCTGACCTGCGTACAGATTTCTCAAGAGGCAGATCAGGTGGTCTGATATTCCCATCTCTTTCAGAACTTTTCACAGTTTATTGTGATCCACACAGTCAAAGGCTTTGGCATAGTCAATAAAGCAGAAATAGATGTTTTTCTGGAACTCTCTTGCTTTTTCCGTGATCCAGCGGATGTTGGCAATTTGATCTCTGGTTCCTCTGCCTTTTCTAAAACCAGCTTGAACATCGGAAAGTTCATGGTTGTGTATACATAAACTCTTTCTAGGCTATATAGAGTTTTAAAATTTTAAACATAACTATTTTCCAAATCATGTTTCTTCTTTCACTCTTAGTACGAGTCATGAAACAAAACTGTTAATTATCAGATTTAATCTTAAACTAAATAAATACTACTCTGACTTTAAGGGGGAGAAAAAGCAAGGAAATGAAAAACACAAAATTGGATAGAGGTTCTCTCTTGGTAGGACGAAGTCAGGAGAATGAAAGCAGCATGCACAGATCATTAACAGAAAGGGTGATAATCTAGTTTATAAACTGGGTGGTGGCCTCACAGATTTATGATCACCATGCTTTATTTTGTACAGATGTGTGAATTTCATATTTATCAAATGTTACATTAAAAATTGTTCCTGCCTGAGTTATAAACAAAGAATGCATTCTTTTTCTTGTATAGGATACCATTATTTTAAAAATAAAATTCAAACACATTGTTCTGGTTTTGTGGCTTATTCCCGGCAGGATTTCTTAAAAGGTTTTTCATGAGTTGACTTCAGTTCAGTTCAGTTCAGTCGCTCAGTCATGTCCAACTCTTTGCAACCCCATGGACTGCAGCACGCCAGGCCTCCCTGTCCATCACCAACTCCCAAAGCCTGCTCAAACTCATGTCCATCACGTCGGTGACACCATCCAACCACCTCATCCTCTGTCATCCCCTTCTCCTCCCACTTTCAATCTTTCTCAGCATCAGGGTTTTTTCCAATTAGTCTCCTCCCACTCTCAGTCTTTCTCAGCATCAGGGTTTTTTCCAATTAGTCAGTTCTTCGCATCGGGTGGCCAGAGTATTGGAGTTTCAGCTGTAGTATCAGTCCTTCCAATGAATATTCAGAATTCTGATTCATCCTGATTTCCTTTAGGATGGACTGGCTGGATCTCCTTGCAGTCCAAGGGACTCTCAAGAGTCTTCTCCAACACCACAGTTCAAAAGCATCAATTCTTCGGTGCTCAGCTTTCTTTATAGTCCAGCTCTCACATCCATACATGACTACTAGAAAAACCATAGCTTTGACTTCACCTGCTCATTAAACTTTTAAAGTATATTTTTGGAGACTTCTTTTGGTCAATTTAATTCTACCATCAGGTACCAGTTGAATAAAGGCAAGCTGCCATGTTTGTTAGGATATTAATTTCAGGTGTTTGTTGCTATTCTCTGTGTTCTGATGTTTCCAAGATGTTAGTGTGAATTTGAAGTCAGTTATAAACTTTCTTCTACAAAATGTTTATGTTCAATTTTCGACTCAGTGGAAACCCGATTTATCAAAGCTCTTTTTATACACTGATCCTTCTTCAGTTTTTCATTTGCTTTTAACGTTTGTCAATGTTTTTAAATTTTAGGGAAATATTTTAGTCCTTAAATTGTATACCAATATTCCATGACTCCAAATTTTATCATTCTCCCTCAAGTCTGAAAGAAACAATTACATAATTTGTTAAGTTCCACAGACAGCACAGTCCCACTTGAAGTCTGAAGTCCTATTCTCATATGAGAATTAACAATAGACAGTGTCAAACTGGCCTGAAACCTAATTGTGTTCTTGGCTCAGGATATCCATAGTAAATTCATAAGCCCAAAATAAGACACAAAAACAAACGAGGATGTGTCATATAATAAACTTCTCAAAGGAGAGTAAAAATAACATTAAAATGTTACCAAATTTAACAATATTATTTATAGTGTTTTATTCAATGAGGTTTCAAAATGCCTGATTAATTGAATTAAATGCAAATAACTTCATACAGGATTTTTTTAAAGTTTTCCCAGCACTTCAAAATGGTTATGGAATTAATATAATTTTTAAATGTCAAAATATGCTATAAATATTGCACTTTTCTGCCGAGCTGGGCTAGTATCTTCCATGGTGAGATATCAAAATTCTTGAATATAATACACTTTTAAATCAAATAGGTACTTGATTGATTACCCTGAAATTATCAACATAATTACCAAAATCTCCCAGGATTTTGTAAGATTTGCTTCTTCAAATACAGTTTGAAGGTTTAACTTAAGGAGGGGAAAAAATTCTTATGTATTAATGTGAAAAAGGCTTTAGCTCTTAAAAAATTAGATTATCAATCTTTTACTTTATTTTTTGCCTTTACATCAATAGTCTCCTTCACCCTAAGATTGTGAAATTATCCATCTAAATTTTCTTCTAGTATGTTTATTGTTTTATTTATGTTTGTATATGGCATATGTAGTCATATATGTTTGTATATGGCAAACATATGTTTGTATATGGCATATATAGTCAACAAACTATAGCCCTTGGGTTAAATCCAGGCAGCTGCTTATTTCTATAAGTAAAGATTTATTGGGATGCAGCCACCCTCATTTGTATATGTATTATCCGTGTCTGCTCTCACTCTACAGTTTCAGCTAAGAAGTTTTAAGAGAGATGGTATGGCTCACATAACCTAAAATACTTACTATCTGATATTTTTACTGAAAATTTCTGTCAACTTTTGGCATTAAAACTTATTCTAGTTCTAGGTATTAAATAACCAATACTTTTTCCTACTGATTTAAGTCTCATACTTATTAGGTATAAAAGCACATACACACATATAACAAAGAAAGCAAGACTGAATGATGGAGAAAAGACAGTTTTCAATAAGTAATAAGTGCCGTTAGGAAAACTGCATGGCTTCATGTAAAAGAATGAAATTAGAACATTTTCTCACACCATATTAAAAAAAAAAATGGATTAAATCCCTAAATAAATGTAGGACCTGAAAACCATAAAACTCCCAGAAGAAAACATCTGCAGTACACTCTTTGACATCAGTTTTAGCTATATATATATATATATTTTTTTTTTAATCTATCTCCTTAGACAAGGGAAATGAAAGTAAAAAAATTTTAAATGGGACTGTATCAAACTTACAAGCTTTTGCACAGGAAGGAAACCATCAACAAAATGAAAAGACAGTCTTCTGAATGGGAGATGATATTTGCAAAATGATATGTCTGATAGGGAGTAATATCTGAAATATATGAAAAACTCATAAAACTCAATTGAAAAATAATCCAATTTAAAAATGGACAGAAGGCCTGAAGACATTTTTCCGAAGAAGACATACAGATGACTACCAGACACATGAAAAGATGCTCAACATCACTAATCATCAGAGAAAGGCAAATCAGAATCATGAGATACTGCTCCTGTCAGATGGCTATCATCAAAAAGAACAAATAACAAGTGTTGTTGAGGATATGGAGAAGAGGAAATTAGGTTCACCATTATTGGGAAAGGAAATCGATGCAGCCACCATGGAAACAGTGTGGAGGGTTCCCAACAAGCTAAAAATAGAATCGCCATATTATCCAGCAATTCTAGTACTGGGTATATATCCAAAGAAAACAAAAGCACTAATTTGACAGTACGTATGCACCTGCACTCCGGTACTCATAGCGGTGTGTTATAATAGCCCAAATACGGAAGTAACCTAAGCATCCATCAACAGATGAATGAATAAAGATGATGTGGTAGATATACTCAGCCATGAAAAGAATCAAGTTTTGCTATTTATATAACATGGATAGATCTGGCGGGCATTATGTTTATTGAAGTAAGACAGAGAAAGACAAATATTATATGTAGTCACACATTTTTTGAATCTAAAACATAAAACAAATAATTAACATAACAAAACAGAAACAGACTCACAGGGTTAGAAGACAAACTAGTGTTTGCCAGTGGGGAGAGGATGGAAGAGGAGCCAAATGCGGGGAGGATTAAGAGGTGCAAACTACTAAGCACAACATAGATAAGTTATAAGGATGCACTGTGCAAGGAATATAAGTAATATCTTATACTTTCAATGAAGTATAATCTATGAGAATATCAAATTACTATGTTGTGTACCTGAAACTAATATAATATTGCCAAGTCAACTATATCTCAATTTAACGAAACACATACACATTATAGGCTGTCTATTTTGTTCTACTAATCTACTGACATATTCCTAAAACAGTATCATACTGTTTTAGAAAAACGTAGTTTTAAAATAGATTTAAAATGCTAATGGTTAAAGTTCTTCCATTATCACTTTGAAAACTTTATTATCTTTTTTCTTTGAATGAAGTACAGGATTATTTTGTCAAGCCCCTATATCTGTTATGAGCACTTATACAGAGGCCTTTATATGGACATATGTTTTCATTTATTCTGGTAAATACCTGGGAGTGGACAGAATTGCCGGGTCATATGGTAAGGGTATATTTGATTTCATTAGAAACCACCTGTTTGGTATAGAGAACAAACCAGTGGTTACTGGGGAGAAGGAAGAGGGGCACCATAGGGGTAGAGGATTAAGAGTATTTATAAAAACTATTATGTATAAAATAAGCTCAAAAATATATTGTAAAACAGAGAATATAATCAATATTTTGTAATAATTACAAATGGAATATAACCTTTAAAAATTGTGAATCACTGTGTTTTACACCCGTAACATATAATATTG
Organism: Bison bison bison; assembly: GCF_000754665.1. Lineage (NCBI taxonomy): Eukaryota > Metazoa > Chordata > Mammalia > Artiodactyla > Bovidae > Bison > Bison bison. The sequence continues at coordinate 10,613,098 of NW_011495064.1, forward strand.
TACATCAACTGTGAAGTAAAGTCGTTCAGTCGTGTCCAGCTCTTTGTGGTCCCATGGACAGTAGTCCACCAGGTTCCTCCATCCATGGCATTGTCCAGGCAAGAGTACTGAAGTGGGTTGCCATTTCCTTCTCCAAGGGATCTGCCCAGCCCAGGGACCTTGAGGTCTCAACCTAAAGGGAGGTGTGTTCGTCAGACTTCCTTTTGGTTGTTCTGGAACCCAGGCCTTGTTCTATAGTCCTGTGAGACTGAACACCCACTCCAGGACAGGCAAGCACTCCAGTAAACTGTTTATTGCTGGAAAATAAGAAATTGTTATTTTTGCAAAGTAGTTTAAAAGATGATCATGGTGCTAAACTCGGTTATAAATTCTGGAAAAATTTTTCTGCGACTTCTGTATGAACAGAATTTAATTTTCCAGATAGATAATAACATCATTGACAAACTGTCATGCTTTTGTCTAAGCTTTTAGTGCTACAAAGGTGATGTGCATAGCTAGTCTAATTTTTAAGCATACCTCCTCGTCCTGGGTGCTTTGAAAATTTTGCTGGTGTGTGCCTAATTCTAAGTCTCTTATCATTGATTTGGTATAGAAGGAGCAAACTGTTTTAATCAACATAGAGGTCTCTCTTTCTGGCAGTCAGAAGATATTCTTTTACTTCACAGTGAAGTATTCTGTCCCATTTGTTCTGTTCTCTGCTTCAGAGTCAATTGTTTATAGGTCATGTCTCAAATTTCTGTTCTCTACAGCCATCATGTTCTCCCACATGATTTTTTTCTGTTTTCCTCTGTGTTCTGGAAGAGTTCCTCAAGCTTTTTCTCCACAAATTCCTGCTTTCGTCTTCTATGTTATCAGTTCTGCTCATTGGCTCCACATATATTTTAAAGCTTTGTTATCTCTCATTGCAGGTTTCTGTCCTGTTTTGTAAAGAGCACATCTTCTTTTACCCTGCTGAAGATACTAAAGAGCTTCCTGAAATTTTCTTTTAGAGCCTGCAGTACATTATTTCTGAAGATATATTTGACCTCTGAATCTTCAGCCATCTATTTCCTTTTGCTTGTTTCTGTAATTTATTTACAAGTTCTATACTAAATTCTTTTTCTCTTTAATCATAACCTTCATCATTATAATATAGGTCACATTTATTGAGTGGTTACTATGTACTGTCCTAAACATTTCTCATATATTGACTCATGCAATCCTCACAACAACAGTGAAGAAGGAAATGTTGCTAACCTCATTTTATAGCCGTGAATGCTGAGACACCAAGGTTAGGTAATTTGCCCAAGGTCACAGAGTTATAAATGCTGGATCAGGATTTGGACACAGACAGTCTGGCTCCAGAGTGTCGATGCCATCCTGTCTCTCAGTCATATTTAGATCATCTTTAAAGGTAAATGCTATTTAAACTTGGTATTTAACAACAGATAATGCGTGTAGATTTTCCCTGGCTCCATTTCGTGTGAAGGTCAAACTCCATGGCTGAGAGACATGTTGGCGTACATAACATCTGGCCCAGTTCTGATTTCCAGTGGGTATTCATCCATTTAAACCTAGCACACTCCAACCAATGTGATTCTTGAGAAGCTACAAGAATTGGTTCCAACAATTCTGATTGGTTCCAACAGAGTTCTTCCTCTCAGTGCCAACTCTAATAGCTCTTTACTTGTAAGGATTATATCCCCCTGAATGTAGGCACTATGGCAGCCCCTCACCCCAGTGTGTCCCCCCACACACACACACACACACAATCCCACTACCAACTGCTAGTTAACTTCTGTGGTGGTGTTGTCTTTAAATACAGACAGAAAGGCAACAAAGAGAGAGGAAGAGAATCACGCTTCATTGCCTCACAGCAACCCCACAGTTGAGGGCCAGCTGGGTCTTTGAGTCAAGAGGTTATCGTTTTCACCTCTGCTGTTTCATGGTCCAAACAACATGAAGATTTGTCTTAACTTTCATTTGTCTAATGTCTATGTTAAAGATTCCTTTGAAATTTTAGGTTTGTGCTGCCCGTTAGATTTCATTTCTGGGGTAGATATAAGCTTTCCCATCATGACTTCCAGCCATGGCTCCACACTTTATTGAAAAGGCGAGAGATGCTGTACTGGGGCTGTTAATCCAAAATTCCCCTCAGTTGTTGTTTTTAACACTTACCAAACAGAGCAGATCAATTGTCAAAAGAATTCATAAAGTCTTGAAGAGCCCTATTAGTTTCTGCACCTGAGTACCGTTTCATCAGTGGCCTTCATGTATCTACAGATACGTTTCATCTCAGCATTTTCCCAAATTCTCAACATACGAAGATAACTAATCAAGACTATCTAAAAGTAAACCGTATTGTGTTGGCTATAACTAGGCAACAACTACTGTTTGTCTACACACCAGTGTGGCTCTCCTCTTCTTCCTGGGTAAAGCAACCCCACTTTAATTATTTAAAATGACTGTTTTTAGCCTCTTTAAAACCATATGGCTGTGTGACACTATGTTAGCTAAGGAAACGGGAGTAGAAGCTGTTGTGGAGGCAGTTTTGTTCAGTCCCTCAGTCATGTCTGACTTCTTGCGACCCCACGGACTGCAGCACACCAGTCTTCCCTGCCTTCACTATCTCCGGGAATTTGCTCAAACTTACGTCCACTGAGTCGGTGATGCCATCCAACTATTTCGTCCTCTCTCATCCCCTTCTCCTCCTGCCTTCAATCTTTCCCAGCATCAGGGTCTTTTCCAATGAGTCAGCTCTTTGCATCAGGTGGCCAAAGTATTGGAGCTTCAGCTTAAGCATCAGTCCTTGCAGTGCACAGAAAAAAAGAAAAAAACAAAGCTAAAGGGAAACAGGCAGCTAGAGATTGCTTCTCTCTTTTTCTTCTTCCACACTTCCTTCTGCTTCCTTCCTGGAACATTAATATGATGGCTGAATCTTCAGCAGCTCCGTAGACCATGAACAACACTGAGATGGAAGCCATCCACTATGGATGGCAGAGCAGATGGACACAGTGACTATTATGTGTTCCACTTACCAATTTTGGACTTCATACCTCCAGACTTTTTTTACCACCAAATACAAAGAAGAAGAATGAGAATAATAAGAAAGCTCATGTTATCATATCACAGTTACAGACTTTGCTAGCAGTCCAGTGTGATTTCTGAGACCTTTTTTTAAATAGTAAAAGTAAGTTAAAAAACTAATGCTTGTTAAGTGCCTGCTAGATGCTGGGTACTCTTTTAGTGATATTAATTCCTTTCCTCCTCATAGCAACATTATTATCTTGCTGCACAAGTAAGGAAATCCAGATCAGAATGCTTAAGTAACCTGCCCAAGTTCACACAGCTACCAAGTATAGACATAAGAAGCTGATTCCAAGCAAGGCTCCAAAATCTGCACTCTTATCCACATACTGACTGCCTCTAACATCCCACTTCAAGCAACAAAAATGGCTCAGAAAATACACTGGGCCCTGCAGTTGGACAACTGCAGGCCCAACAACTTGAGCTGGGTAGTTTCCAGGCTTCTTTGTGTCTTGCATGACTGTCTCTGACTTTTCTAAACATCAGATTACAAATGTCGACAAAACTCCAAACTGACAACCTGCTGCACAGACTGAGCTGAACTCTTGGGTGGGGTTCACCGGCACTGCTGCATCCCGGTGCCGGGCCTCACACCGCCTTCAGGCATCCCAGCCGTGGCTCCACATTCACATCCTAGTCAGGAATCTTGCAGTATAAGTCACCCTTTGACAAAATCTCAATTTTTTTCCCAAGTAAAATGGAAGCAGAACAGTTCTAAAAATTACGTATTAGCAATTCTTTAGTGTTTCTATCATACTAGTAACACAGTTAGGTACATGTGTTCAGATCATTTGTGTATATCAAACATTCCAGAAAAACATTTCCAGTTTTTCTATCTGCAACTCTATTACATTCACAGTTCATGACAGAGTAATAATTTATTTCATTCCTAAGAAATTACCAGATTCTCTGGGACATTTATGTATATATTCATTTAATGTGTTATAGCCCTTTCTTAGTCAACTTCATGTTAAAATATTATTATGCTTACAGAAAGGTGTTGTTTTTCCCTTTTTTCTTTCTCACTCACAATCTGTTAAACAGTCAGATTGAGAGCATCTGACTGAAACGACAAAGTTGGACCTACACCAGTTTCAACAGATGGGTGAATATGCTGAGAATTTTACCAGACCTCAAACACACATTAGCCAGTATTGCAAAAGCACCCTATTTGAACACATGCATTTCTGAGCTCAGGGTTTCCGAAGCCTGGAGAGATAAGCCCGAGTACAGGGAATCTGGGTAATTCTCTAGGCAATCCGGGTAATTCTCTTGGTGCAAAGCCTGATGTGATAGCGAATAGAGGAAGACTCCTCTAACTGCAGACTTTCTCCCAACTGACCCATCGACAACGGAGACCCTACTTCGTAGAGCTTTCTCGGCTCTTTCAGTTAGGGGACGCAGATGTTGCTGGGAATGATAGCAATACACAACAATGATTTTCTTCCCGGGTAGAGTGACCTAGTTCGTCAGTGCCCTTCCAACCCAACGGCTGCCTGAGAGGAAATACTGATAATCAGGACACCAGAAAAGTGTGTGCCCGTGTGTCTGTGAGTAGGCCAAGAGGAGACGTGTAAGGAAGACACGGACGGGTATGGGGTAAGCAGGGCTTGGAAAGAGGTGAGATGCACAGAGAAAGTGTAAGGAAGGGCGGGGCCAAGTGAGGAAGTTGAGAAGAGGAGAGCTGGACACATGGTTTTCAGCCCTGGGTTGGGGAGAAGAGAGCAGCAATGTGTGGCCCTGGGTTCCAGAGGGTGGGGGAGGGGTGGGTCAGAGGAGTAAGAGGGAAAAGAAAACATCATCTATAGTCTCTTATTTCATGCATACACCCTCCTGGGTGAGCACCTGATGGGTGCTGCACCCAGTCAGCCCTGAGTCACATCTCACCATTCCTCTTGCCAAGATCAGTCTCCAAAAACTGATTGCCCAATCACGTGGCCATGAGTCAGGGTCCTGCCGGTCTGAGTAGGATGTGGGTGGGAGGAAGCAGAGAGACTTGCACAACCCCAAAGCACTGAGGTCACTGGAGAAAGCCCGGCTGCGGGAGAAGCCCCAGAGCGGCCCCTTTAAGGCCTTGGAGAGGGGGGCCGCCGGGCAGTAGGATTTCTGGCTTCTCTTCTGGGTTGAACCTCTTATGTGCCCTATCACTTCCCAGACCAGAGCATTAACAGGGATAATGTGTCCTGATTCTGTCTGCCCCTGTGGGTAAGGGGAGGGCCTAGAAGGTGTTAGAGCCAGCACCCCTGACATCCCAAGCTTGACTTCCTGTCCCACTGGCTGGCACTGGGCACTCCTTAGTTGGAGACTGAGGTCATTACATCTCAGGGGGGCTTCCACAAGCCTCTGGCAGAGTGGAATAGGGCACCCTTCTGAATACCACTGCCCTTCAGTTCCTAGGCCAGCTTGGGTCTGAGGCGAGGAAGATGAGGCATGCTGAATCTCTAATCCAATTCAGCTCAATGTTGGGGACTTAAGAACCAGCCCAAGCTTGTGGCAAGTTCAGGGTACAAACACCTCAGTCCTCCAAAACCATCCGCTGACCAAAGGCAAGGAACCAAGCTGATAGACATAAAAGCATATAGTACTAGAGAAAGCAGCAAGTTGGAAACAGAGGAACCTACCCCTTCTCGTATCTAGAGCTTGTCACCTTGGTGCTAAAGTCACCAAAGAAACTCTAGTGCAGTGATTCCAAGAGGACATGCCTCTAAGGGGACATAGGGGTATTTGTGATTCTCAGTAGGAGGAGGGGAGAATTTCTGAATTCCTCCAAGCACCACCACACCCACCCACAGAAATTCTGAATCATCTTCCAGGTAAGAATGGCTACAGTATCTGCAGCCAAAATGCTTCAGTAACTATTCACTGAGCACCTCCTGTGTGCTGGTGCCCTGTGTGGGTCCCTCAGGGCACTGGGAAGACACAGGTAAAGAACTATTGCTCTGCTGGATCATCACTCTGACTTGTCTGAACGTGGCACTTTTTTACTCACAGATCAGTCCTGCAGGGAGGGTCTGAACCAGCACAAGTTCACTGCTGGGGTGGTATGTGTGCTTTGGGAAGTGACCTCTTGGCCCAACCTGACCCCACACGCTCAGCCAGGCAGATGAGGTCCAGTGTCACTGTCACCGGTAGTCCCCAGCTCTGGTGGGAGCAGACTGTGAATCATGTAGAAGCAAGCAGGGGGTAGCCTCACAGGTGTGTGGGGTGCAGGCAATATCAGCGGAGCCACATTTGGAAGTCTGGTCAGACAGGTTGTCCACAGCCAGGAGTCTGTGGCTAAGCTGCAGATTTAAGAGAATTCTCCAGTCTTGGGGCTGGGGAACTGGAAGGTATAAGCAGGAGTCCTAGGAGGTTACCCAAAAAGGAACCCAGGAACAGAGGCCAGAGGTGAAGGAAATGGGGTTCCGACCTTGGACCTTGGGAGTTGGCCCTGGATCACCTTGTCTATGATCAGATGGGGGAGGGCAGGAGATTGGGAGCCATGGGAGAATATGCAAGGGATGAGCCTGCCAGGGAGGGGACTCAGGGGCCCAAGGAGGAGAATTGGGAGCTGGAGATACAGGTTGAGCTCCTGGGTTACAAAACCAGGGCCCCTCTAGCCTACATGGTGCCCCCATATGAACTGAAAATGATGTACGTCTAGGAAGACCAATTGGGTTGATGAACCAGAGGGACTCAGACGGCACCCTTGTAGGCCTGCTTACTCCTTTGGTCAGCATCTGTGTGCAGTCTACAAACTGCGTGTCTTGAACATGAATGTCTCAGAAACTGCTCAGGGAGAGGGTGACAGACCCTTTGGTTCTCCATGGTACAGAGTAAGCCTGGACCTCCCAACAGGAGCAGAGGCCGTGGGTGGGTTTAACTCCACGATGAGAGGAGGGAGTGTTGAAATAAACTAGTCTGTGCGTTTGAAAACTGGCCCCACACCTCAGTTACCACCCTGCTGTGTTGTCTAAATGATTCTTTGTTCAGATCATGTTGGAATGTCAAGAATCAGTGCTAGTGACAACCGCTCCCCATCTAGAGGCCACCAGAGTCATAGCTGGAGAGAGACTGGCAAACTGGTAGCCTCCACCACAGGCTGATGGCTTGACTCCTGACCTGCAGGTTAGAGTAATTATTAGCAACAACTAACATTTATAGAGCATGATGCAATTTACCACACATGATCTCACTTGCTCCCTTCTTGAGGCAACGATGACTGGCAGCCTCTCACAGATGACAAGAGGTGGCTGGGGGCAGGGCGGGGGGTTAGGTGGGAAGATACTCTCTGGAGTAAGACTGCTGATGGCTTCCATCCCAGTCCTGCCATTCCCTGGACACAGAGCAAGTTGCTTCACCTTTCTGTGCCTCAGTTTCTCCATGATGAAAGGGGGCTATTGGTAGCTACCTCATGTAGGTGGTGGTTGTGGCAGTTAAAATACTTAGAACATGGAACAAGCGATCCCAGCATAGAGGGCCTGATTTCATAGTCAATTCTGGGAAATAAGATCCACCGATACGAACAAAATCTCACATCTTGTGGAAGCTCATTTGTGGTACAATTAATATTGAGTCAGACTGCAATCATATTTAGGAATTTTAATTGTCCGTAAGTTTGTTGATCATGACTCAGTTCCTGCAGAGATGGACACGGTGGGCTGAATTTGAGGGTAACATGCCCACAAATGCAAGTGACAGGAAGAGGGAAGCATGAGGAGCAGACCCTGGGAAGGACTGGACAGTGTGACCCCCTAACGGAGGGGCATCTGACAAAAGATGGCCAAGTAGGAATACAGGGATACGCCCCTTCCTAATTTTCAACAGAACTCCAAAGCACTGACGTTTAACGTGGAATATCCTAATTTTCAATTTTAGCAGCAATTTTTAGTTTCTTTAAAACGCTGTGTGGTCCCGACCAGACCCACAAGCAGACCAGCCGCTTGCGCTGGCTCTCTGGGCTGTCTGACTGTGACCCCTTGGAGTCCTCAATGCCTGCTCACCACATGCCCCTCTTCAGGCCTGTTCTTGCCTGTCCCCTTGGTGGATACCACCTGCCTGTTTTGCTCCTTGAGGCCCACAGGTGGTAAAATTTTTGCTTTCAAAGTAATAGAGGTTCTGCCACAAGGTGCCAGAAAAATTCATTACTCAGTTACCAGATAATATGAAAAGAAAAATTGTGCTGTGTAAAATAAGCTAAAATGCACTTCCAAATGCAAACAAGCAAAGGAAAGCATAAATGAAGCTCCACACACATGCAAGCTACTGCGTGCTCACAGTAAATTTTTAATAATGCTTGTCTCAAGGGAGAGGTTCAATACCATATGAAAACCTCTCATTAAAGAAGGGAACCTTAAAGTCATCTCTCCCAAAATGGACAAATGGGGAGAAAGCTGCCTAAGATCCCAGAGCTGGCTCGCAGCCTCTCAGCACCAACAAGCCACTCCCCACATGCTCACTAAGCCCACTCTTCCAACTGTAGTATGCAATTCCTGCTTTCCAAGGCCTGTGATCCCCCTTCCTCAGGGTGCCTCACATACAGGGCACTTTGGGAATGTTCACTGGGAGCCCACTGCCAGTGCGGGGTAGCCCTGGAGCCATGGGAAGGAAGGTAACGATACAGTAGGGTGTCTCATGTGGTTACCTGAGAACCCTCGTGTGTTCTTCTGCTTTTCTGAAAGGGGTATAAAGCATGCCAGAAACAGCCCGGGCTCAGGGTGAGGCAAATCACTTATGAACATCATTTAAAATTCAAGTGACTCTGGGTGAGGCAGTTGGCCTCCCAAAGCCTCCTATTTCCTCTCTCTGGATATGCATGGATACCAGCTTCCACTTAGTACTGGTTTAATTATTATGAGATTCCTCTAGGGGAACCACAAAGTCCCTGAGTCCTAGGGATAGTTACACACAGAGAGACACAACCAAGCACACACAAGCGTAAGTGTACAGGCACAGCCGTGCCCACAGTCAGAGGGCTGCTGAGGAGGTGGCCCTTGAGAACCCACCCCCAGCAGCCAAGCCAGACATGAGGTCATCCAGGCTTTCTTGGCACCAGGGGCAGCAAATGCCTTGTGTGACTGGGTCTGGTGGCCCCTGTACCTGGCTAACCACTGGCACTGGGATGCCTTCTCCTTGACTTCTGAATCCATTTGACAATTCCAGTGCACCCCGAGACCAGATTATTTTACCAGTGAATTGCAGAGACAATGATCTCAGCAAGACCAAGGCAACTAGATTAGAACTAAACAGCGATCCTACTCACACTTACAGATAAAGTCACACACCCTAATAGTGCTAAACTTGAAGAGTCTGACATTCAGGGTAGGAGAGATTTTCCAGAGAGGAACAGCCAGGTACTGATGAAGAGCAATGTTTGCAAGACTTTGTGGGCAAGAATTGAATAGTCTATGGCCCAGGCAAGAGGAATCAGGGGCTTATTCCAAACTCTGTCCTTGGGTCCTAATTAGCTTAAGAAAATAGCCTAGTCTTGTTGGCTATCGTCTTCTCCACTTACAGAAAGGGTAAAATACCTACTTGTGAACACCTAGTAAAGGCATACGATATGCCAGGATGTGTGTTAAGCACTTTTCGTGTGTGTCTCATTTAATCCTTACAATGAAGTAGGTTCCATTATCATTCCCATTCTCCAGATGCAGAAACTGAAGCTTGTAGAAGTTTATTTGCTACCAAAAAAGAGTAATAAGTTATCACAGGAGTTGCTGGGGGAGGCTTCACAGAAGAGGTGATGTTGGAACTGTCTTTAAACCTGAGTTGATGTTCATTGAGTGGGCAACATGAGGGAGAGGGAGAGAGCCCAGTATATTCTTTTTTATGGAATAAAATCTTTTCAGAGATTTATTAGTTTGTTAAGACATGTTTTCCAAAGTCTTTTGTTTTGCAGTATATGATTAAGAAAATATTAACTCTCTTTTAAAATAATTCACCACTTGAAGTAAATGGAAACAAAGCAGAGAGTTGAAATTTACTTCACAATGTAGCTTCCAGAAAGTTTTTTTGTCAAGTTTCATTCCACCATGTTGTATCAATATTTGTTTTGTGATTTTTAAACAGCAGATGGTCCAGGGAGAATCTGAGCCCTGGTAAGGAAAGACACGCACGTATTCTACATGATGGTCCGTACATAGAAATGCTTATCCTCAGAAACAATTTTAGTTTTTGTATGCATATGTTCAGGTTTACTAAACACTGACAAACAATTTACCAAAATAACTGTACCAATTTACACTTCTATCAGCAGTTCAGGAGAATTCATTTTGCTCTGAATTCTCACTAGGCTTGATTTGGAACTTTCCGTTGTCTTTTTAAGCCATTTTAGTGGGTGTGCAGTGGTACATTGTGGCTATAATTTATATTTCCTTGATGGTTGATGAAGTTTAGTATCTTTTCGTATAGTTGGTTTAGGGTTGCTCTTTTTCTGTTTGTTGAGCACAGTATATTCTAAGCAGAGGAATCAGCTGTACCAAGGTCTAAGAGTAGTAAATGAGCTGGAAAAGCAAGCTAGGATCCAAGTATGAAAGGCTATGGGGACTTCCCTGGTGGTCCAGTGGTTAAGAATCTGTCTAACAATGCAAGGGATGCAGGAGGTTCAATCCCTGATCAGGGAACTAAGATCCCACATGCTGTGGAGCAAATAAGCCTGCATGCCACAACCACCGAAGCCCACACCCTCTGGAGCCCTCACACCACCACTAGAGAGCTTGTGGGCCACAACAAAAGATCCTGCGTGGCACAGCGAAGATCCTGTGTGTCGTAACTAAGACCCAAGGCAACCAAATAAATAAACAAATAAAAGGCTAAGCTAAGGAGTTAGGCAATAATGGGTACTCAAGGACTTTTTAATGGGCGAGTTACACAATCAGATTTGTTGGGTAGACTAAGGCTGTTATAGTACCTTTTGGATAAAGTTTTGCATTCCTCATTTATTATGGCTACAATTTACTCTTCCCCACCACTTCCATTTCATTCCCTTTTTTGCTATTCTAATGAAGTGTATATGTCTGTAGTCTGTTTAAATTATTTTCAGGAGAAGACAGGGGCTCAGTACTTCCCTGCTTACAAATGAGGAGATCTGAGTTCAATCCCTGGGTCAGGAAGATCCCCTGGGGAAGGGAATGGTATTCTTGCCTGGACAAGAATACCATGGACAGAGGAGCCTGGTGGGCTACAGTCCATAGGGTCGCAAAGAGTCGGACACGACTGAGCAACGAACACACATGTGTAGGTACACATATATGTTGTGTCCATGCCAGGGAAGAAAAAATGGCAAGAGAGACTGAGAAAGAGGTGATTATTTCTCAGGGGTAGGTGAAGCAGTAAAAAGATTGGTCACAGAAGCCAAGGGGAGAGAAAGCACAGCTGTCGGCATGTCACATGCTGTCAAAAGGTTAAATTGGATGAGGACTAAAAAAAGGTCTTGGGATTGAGTGATGAGAAGGTCACGGGGGACCATGAGGACAGTTCAGTGCCCTGTAGAGTCAGATACAAACAGGGGATGATGAAGTGAAGAGAGCAAGGCCGGACTCATGCATTCAAGAAATTTGCAAAAGGAGAGGCAAAGAAAGTGACGGTTAAGGGGGGGAGGAGACTCATATTTGCTTTTTCATTTGTTTGTTTTCTTGTAGTTTGTAGGGAGTGGATGAGGAAGATGAGCTTCAGATAGGTGAAGAGACACAAAGAGAAATAAATCCAGAGGTAAGATGAATCTTTGACCTTCCCCCCAAAAAAGACGTCAGACCATGGAGATGGGGAGAAAGCTAAAATCTAAGCTACAGCGTTCACTTGGAACGACAGCTGAGGTTGAAGTGCAATCTGATCGGAGGGACCAAAGAAGAAATATTGTTGCAGTCATTGCCCCATCAGCACCGTTCCAGCTCCTGTTCCTTCCCGTCCACACACGTACTCACTCACTTCTTGTCCCCAGGGATGGTCACTTCTTGGGGCGGGGGCGGGATCTCATTTTCCTGAGGCTCCTGGGGGAGTGGGGGTACCTCGCAGGGGTCAACGAGGGAGGGTAGACCACACGAGTGAGAGGGAGGGAAGAAGACAGGGAGGCAAGGAGACCAGTAAGCCAGGGCGAAACAACACGGGCTCAAGGCCCAGGGATTCCATATTCTAGTTGTAGGTCAATTGATGGGCAATTCCTGTTCTGCCTGTTCCACAGTAATGCTTTCATTTCCATTCCAAAGATGAGCTCAAAGAAGCTTGTGTCCAAACAAAGGATTAAAAAAAAAAATTAGTAGTGAATCTCATGTGAGAAGTCTGGGTCTGCCTGTTCCCGGGTGTTTACTTAATCACAGTGAGTCACAATTGCCAACCAGCAAAGCTGAAACCAGAGTCGGTCCTTAGAACCCCTCAGCCTGAAGCAGAGCAGGGAGTATTACTTAACCTTTCTGTTTCCATGGCCTAGCACAGGAGAGGCCTGCCCTTGGGTAGACAGAAACTTAAGATGCTCAAATACAGGGCATTAGGAAGGGACCACTGACCTAAAAATACCTCCCTGAGACATCAGGAAAAGGCCTTTAATTCCACATCACAAATACCCCCGGGGAAGTAATACATGGAATCCCAGCATTTTAAAGTTGAGAAAAACTCGGCCTGTCTAGTCAAATCTTCCCCCTCAGTGTGCAGTAAGAAATTAGCCACCACTCAAAGCCACACAGGGAAATTGTAGCAGACCAGGAACTTGAACCTGGGTCGCCTGATGGCAAGCCCATGATGCGACAGACACACCAATCCAGGGAGACTCCTGCCTGAGTGCTTCCTGGGCAGGGAGCCAGGTGCTTCCGGCCCCACTGTTGCCTCTGCAGGCCTGCTTTCCTCATACAGCCCTAGCCAGGATGACCTCCAGAGAGGTTTCCCTTAATGCCCAATTCTACTTAAAATTCTCACAGTTTTTAAGGGGATAGTATTTGAATTCAGGTGGAATCCCCAGCTTTGGAGCCTGTCTGTCAGGATATGGTTCTTTCTCAGTGACTTTGGGCACATTCAGTTCAGTTCAGTCACTCAGCCATGTCTGACTCTTTGCAACCCCACGAAACACAGCACGCCAGGCCTCCCTGTCTATCACCAACTCCTGGAGTTTACCCAAACTCATGTCCATTGAGTCAGTGATGTCATCCAACCATCTCATCCTCTGTTGTCCCCTTCTCCTGCCCTCAATCTTTCCCAGCATCAGGGTTTTTTCAAATGTCTCAGCTCTTCGCATCAGGTGGCCAAAGTATTGGAGTTTCAACATGAGTCCTTCCAATGAACACCCAGGACTGATCTCCTTTGGGATGGACTGGTTGGATCTCCTTGCAGTCCAAGGGACTCTCAAGAGTCTTCTCCAACACCACAGTTCAAAAGCATCAATTCTTTGGCACTCAGCTTTCTTTATAGTCCAACTCTCACATTCAGAGATGACTACTGGAAAAACCATAGCCTTGACTAGATGGACCTTTGTTGGCAAAGTAACATCTCTGCTTTTTAATATGCTGTCTAGGTTGGTCATAACTTTCCTTCCAAGGAGTAAGCGTCTTTTAATTTCATGGCTGCAGTCACCATCTGCAGTGATTGTGGAGCCCCCCCCAAAAAAAAGTCAGCCACTGTTTCCACTGTTTTCCCAACTATTCGCCATGCAGTGATGGGACCGGATGCCATGATCTTCATTTTCCGAATGTTGAGCTTTAAGCCAACTTTTTCATTCTCCTCTTTCACTTTCATCAAGAGGCTCTTTAGTTCTTCGCTTTCTGCCATAAGGGTGGTGTCATCTGCACATCTTTGAGTCTCAGTAGCCTCATCTGTGAAGTGAAATGAAGTGAAAGTCATGTCCAACTCTTTGCGACCCCATAGACTATACAGTCCATGGAATTCTCCAGGCCAGAATATTGGAGTGGGTAGCCTTTCCCTTCTCCAGGGGATCTTCCCAAACCAGGGATCAAACCCAGGTCTCCTGCATTGCAGGTAGATTCATTGCAGGCACAAGGGAAGCCCAGCCACAAATTCAGGGAGATACTGGAGGACAGAGGAGACTGATATGCTATAGTCCATGGGATCAAAAAGAGCTGGATTCAACTTAGCAACTGAACAATGTCAACAACCATTTGCTAAGCAATTATTCTGTGCCCTGGCTTGCTGCAATTCATGGGGTTGCAAAGTGTCGGACAAGACTGAGCGACTGAACTGAACTGAACTGAGGCACCTTGCTAAGCACTTTTCATAAATTGTTTCAGTTACTTCACATGAATCCTACTGAAAAATTGGAGTGCTCAGCACCCCATGGACAATAGCATATCAGGCTCCTCTGTCCTCCACTATCTCCCTAAGTTTGCTCAAATTCGTATCCACTGGATCAGCGATGCTATCTAAACATCTCATCCTCTGCTGCTCTTTTATCCTTTTGCCTTCAATCTTTCCCAGAATCAGGGTCTTTATTCTAGTGAGTTCGCGCTTCACATCAGGTGGCCAAAGTATTGGAGTTTTGGCTTCAGCATCAGTCCTTCCAGTGAATATTCAAGATTGATTTTTTTTAGGTTTGACTGACTTGATCTCCTTACAGTCCAAGGGGCCTCTCAGTGAGAGCCTTCTCCAGCACTGCAATTTGCAACCATCAATTCTTTGGCGCTCAGCCTTCTTTATGGTACAACTCTCACATCCGTACATAGCTACTGAAAAAATCATAGCTTTGACTATACAGACCTTTGTCAGCAAAGTGAGGTCTCTGCTTTTTAATGCATTGTCTAGGTTTGTCGTAACTTTCCTTCCAAAGAGCAAACATAGTTTAATTTTATGGCTATAGTCACTGTCTGCAGTGATTTGGGAAAGAAAAATCTGCAACTGCTTCCACTTTTTCCACATCTCTTTGCCATGAAGTGATGGGACCAGATGACATGATCTTAGTTTTTGAATGTTGATTTTTAAGCCAACTTTTTCACTGTCCTCTTTCACTTTCATCAAGAGGCTTTTTAGTTCCTCTTCACTCTCTCCTGTTAGAGTGGTATCAGCTGCATATCTGAGGTTGTTGATATTTCTCCTGACAGTCTTGATTCCAGCTTGTGATTGATCCAGCCCAGCATTTCACATGATGTACACTGCATAGAAGTTAAATAAGCAGGGTGACAATACACAGCCTTGTTTACTCCTCTCCCAGTTTGACCAGACAGTTGTTCCATGGTCCAGTTGTCATTGTTGCTTCTTGACCCACATACAGGTTTCTCAGGAGACAGGTGAGGTGGTCTGTTATTTCCGTCTCTTGAAGAATTTTCTACAGTTTGTTGTGATCCATGCAACCAAAGGCTTTAGCATAGTCAATGACGCAGAAGTAGATGTTTTTCTGAAACTCCCTTGCTTTCTCCATGATCCAACAAATGTTGGCAATTTGATCTCTGATTCCTCTGCCTCTTTGAAACCCAGCTTGTACATCTGGAAGTTCTTGGTTCGTGTACTACTAAAGCCTAGCTTGAAGGATTTGGGGCATAACCAGAATGTGAAATAAGTGCAATTGTACAATAGTTTGTACATTCTTTGGTATTGCCCTTCTTTGGGATTGGAGTGAAAACTGACCTTTTCCAGTCCTGTGACAACTGCTGAGTGTTCCCAATTTGCTGACATATTGAGTGCAGCACTTTAAGAGCATCATCGTTTAGGACTTTAAGCAGCTCAGCTGGAAGTGCATCACCTTCACTAGCCTTCTTCAGAGTAACGCTTCCTAAGGCCCACTTGACTTCACACTCCAGAATGTCCAGCTCTAGGTGAGTGACCACACCATCATGGTTATCCTGGTCATTAACAGCTTTTTTTGTATAGTTCTTTTGTGTATTCTTGCCACCTCTTCTTAATCTCTTCTGCTTCTGTTGGGCCCTAAGCTAATCTTTTTTGTCCTTTATGGTACCCAAATTTGCATGAAATGGTCCCTTGATATCTCCAGTTTTCTTGAAGAGATCTCTAGTATTTCCCATTCTATTGTTTTCTTCTATTTCTTTGCATTGTTCATTTAAGGCCTTATCTCTTCTTGCAATTCTCTGGAAGTCTGCATTCAGTTGGATATATCTTTCCCTTTCTCCCTTGCCTTTCACATTTCTTTCCTCAGCTATTTGTAAAAGCTCCTCAGACAACCACTTTGCCTTCTTGCATTTCTTCTTCTTTGGGATGGTTTTGGTCACTGCCTCCTGTACAAGGTTATGAACCTCTGTCCATAGTTCTTCAGGCACTCTGTCTACCAGATCTAATCCCTTGAATCTATTCATCACCTCCACTGTATAATCATAAGGACTTTGATTTAGTTCATACTTGAATGGCCTAGTGATTTTCCCTACTTTCTTCAATTTAAGTCTGAATTTTGCAATCAGGAGCTCATAATCTGAGCCACAGTCAGCTCCAGGTCTTGTTTGTACTAACTGTATAGAGCTTCACCATATTTGGATGCAAAGAACATGTGCTGACCTGTGCTTAGTCGCTCAGTCGTATCTGACTCTGCAACTGCATGGGCTGTAATCCGCCAGGCTCCTCTGTCCATGGGGATTCTCTTAGAGTGGACAACTTCCAACCCAGTCTATTCATTACTTTCTAGCTAAACAGAGTCCACTGAAAACTCCTCAGTACTGTTTTTGGTATTTCTTCACCTCCTGAAAATCTTTGGCCAGGCTTACCATGTCAATTCCTAACTCATGGTCACTCAACTTTCTCTGCTGCTTCTCCTTTGTTGTAGAGGATTCTTATAAGAGGTTGCAGACTCAAGTTGGCCCTTGCTGATGGGCCTCTCACTTCTTAATGATTTCTTCCTTTCATACTTCCCAGAGCATTTATTTCAGATCTACTCTTCTCTCCTCATGTTCTCATTCCCAAATCATTTCTCCAATCAGTGGCTTACCTATCTCCGGCTATGTGGAGAAGCATGGGCTGCACATACACTTCTCACTTCACTTCTCTTATCTCAGGGGAAGGCAGTTCTCTCCTCTATTTCTAAGTTCAATTTATTTAACCTAAAATACAAACAGTTTGCTCATTTCTCCCGCTCCCCAATCCCCACCTCTGGCAACCACCAATTTGTTCTCTATAAATGTGTTTGGGTTGGTGGGGGTGGGTTCTTTTCTTTTTTAGATTTCACATATAAGAGAGAAAAAAACTTGCTCTTTCTGACTTATTTCACTTAACATAACGCCCACAAGGTCAATCTATGTTGTCACGAATAGCAAGATTTCACTCATTTTTTATGGCTGAATGATATTGCATTGCATTTATATACCACAATTTACTTATCTATTCCTCTATTGGTGGACACTTAGGTTGTTTCTGTATCTTTGTTATTGGAAACAATGCTTCAGTGAAAATGGAGGTGCCTATATCCTTTTGAGTTAATGTTTTCATCTTCTTCAGATTAATATCCATAAGTGTAATTGCTGGACAATATGGTAGCTGTATTTTTAATTTTTTGAAGAACTTTCACAGTGGCTGTATCAATTTATATTCCCAACAGCACAAAAGGGATCATTTTTATCCACATCCTCAATGAAACTTGTTATCTCTGATTTTTTCTGGTAATATCTATTCTGACAAGTATAAGGTGACATGGGTAGGCAGTTTTGATTGGCATCTTCCTGATGATTAATGATGTAGAGTATCTTCTTATCATGTACATGATGATCATCAGTATGTCTTTGGAAAATATGTCTATTCAGATCTTCTGCTCATTTTTTAATTGGATTGTTTGTGGGGAGTTTTATATTGAGTTTTATAAGGTCTTTATACACTCTGGATATTAGTCCTTTATCAGATACATGATTTGCAAATATTTTTTCCTGTTCAGTAGGTTTACTTTAATTTGTTGATGATTTCTTCTACTGTGCAGAAGCTTTTTAACTTGATGTTACCTCACTTATTTATTTTTGCTTTCATTTTTTTTGTTGTTGTTGGTAGTGTCAGATTCAAAAATCATCATCAAGACCAATGTCAAGGAGTTTACCACTTATGTTTTCTTTTGGGAGTTTTATGGTTTCAGGTCTTATATTTAAGTCTTTAATCTATTTTGAATTAATTTTGTATGTGGTGTAAGACTGGTCCATTTTCATTCTTTTCCATGTGACTGTCCAATTTTTCAATTGTGTATTCTTGGCTCCTTTGTCGTAAATTAATATATGGTTTATTTCTGGATTCCCTATTCTGATAAGATCAGGTCCATTCAAGGTGGTATGGCTATAAACCGGGCTCCTATTCTGATCCTTTATCAGAATTCTGATCCATGGATCTGTGTGTCAGTTTTTACACCAATACCATACTACTTTGATTACTATTGCTTTGGAGAAGGAAATGGCAACCCACTCCAGTGTTCTTGCCTGGAGAATCCCAGGGACAGGGGAGCCTGGTGGGCTGCCTTCTATGGGGTCACACAGAGTCAGACACGACTGAAGTGACTTAGCAGCGGCAGCTTGTAATATAATTTGAAATCAGGAAGCATCATGCTTCCAGCTTTGTTCTTCTTTCTCAAGGTTAGTTTGGCTATTTAGAGGATTTCATAGTTCCATACAAATTTTAGGATTGTTTGTTCAGTTTCTAGGGAAAATGTCATTGGAATTTTGATAAGCATTGCACTGAATGTGCTTGATTGCTAGATTGTGCCAGATTGCTTTGAGTATTAGGGACATTTTAACATTATTAATTATTTCTGTCCATGAGCATGAAATATCTTTCCATTTATTTGAACCTTCTTTAATTTCTTTCATTAATGTCTTGTGCTTTTCCATACATAGGTCTTCTACCTCCTTAGCTAAATTTACTCCTAGATATTTTATTTTTTTTGGTGCAATTGCAAATGGCATTGTTTTATTAATTTCCCTTTCCAATTGCTCATTATTACTGTGTTAGAAATGCAACATATTTTTGTGTACTGATTTTGTATCCTACAAATTTCACGAATTTGTTCATCAGATAACTAATTTTTTGTTCATTAGATAACAATTTTTTGATGGAGTCTTTAGAGTTTTCTACATATAATATCATGTCGACTAGTGATGGTTTTATTTCTTCCTTTCCAATTTGGACAACTTTTATTTCTTATTCTTGCCTAATTGCTCTGGCTAAGACTTTCAATACTATGTCAAATAAAAGTGATGAGGGTAAATTCTTGTCTTGTTCCTGATCTTAGATGAAAAGTTTTCAGCTTTCACCATTAAGTATGGTGCTAGTTATGGACTTTTCATATATGGCCTTTTCATGTTAAGGCATGTTTCCTCTATACTGACTTTGTTGAGAGTTTTTAATCATAAATTGAATTTTGTTAAATGCTTTTCCTGCATCTATCGAGATGATCATACAATGTTTACCCTGCATTTTGTCAATGTAGTATATCACACTGACTGATTTGTGGATGATGAGCCATCTTTGCATTCCTGGGATAAACCCCACTTAATAATGGTGAATGATCATTTTAATGTTTTGCTGAATTTGATTTGCTAATATTTTGTTGAGGATTTTGCCTCTATGTACATCGGGGATATTGGCATGTAATTCTCTTTTCTTCTGGAATCCTTGTCTTATTTTGACATCAGGGTAATGCTGGCCTCATAAAATGAGATTGTAAGAGTCCTTCCTCTTCTATTTTGTGACAAGTTTGAGAAAGATTGGTGCTAATTCTTCTTTGAATATTTGGTTGAATTTACCAGTGAAGACATCTGGCCCTGGACTTTCTTTTGTTGAGAGATTTGCTTTTTTTTTAATCTACATTTTTATTCACTTTTCAATAAATTTAAATCTTTGAAGGAAAAAGCATCACATGAATTCTGTGTTTAATGGCCTTAGCACAAAAGTTGCTTCCGAATTTGGCATGAACTCTGCCACTGTTCCTGAGTGTGAGTTGTCTTTTCCCAGATAACTCTGGTTTTGTTGGATTTTCTGCCAGGAGTTACTGTGTTGTTCTTTGCTTTGTACACATAAGCACATCTCCTGCCCAGATAGAATTCAATTTCATCTTGGACATACACACCTTCAGTTTTCAGGAGAGCTGTGTGCTCCCTCTGGTTCCATAGACCCTGATTAAAACCAGCAACAATAGCCTTGGACCACAGCCTTCCAGACACATTTATTGTTTTAGAAGTCTTGTTCCCAGCAGGCTGAAGGTCAGGCGACCAGCACCATCAGTCCCATATCCCCTCAATCCTGTCCTCTCTGTTGCTGGAATCCATAGAAATCATGAGCTGGTAGAGCCTTGGAGCCACACCAGTGTCTCAGCAGGAGCAAATAGTTGAGCCTCAAGAGGTTTTTTTATTAATCACTCAATCTCCTTACTAGTAATTACCCTGTTCATATTTTCTATTGCATCATGGTTCAGTCCCGACAGATTGTTGTTTTTAGGGATTTATTCATTTCTTCTAGGTTGTTCAATTTGTTGGAGTGTAACTATTACTCGTAGTCTCTTATGATTCTTTGTATTTCGTATATTTGAATCCCCATGAGTAAGACAACTACAACTGCAAACTAATATCAGTGTATTTGATCACAAGTAGGGCTATGTCCATGATATGTCTCTCTAAATGGTGAACAACAACCTCTGATCAAGTTCAAAACAAGACAAAGTCCAGTCACCCTGGTTTTATATGGTAGCTATATTCTTAGAAATGAAAAAAAAGAAGAAATTAAAATCTATGGAAATCTCAAGGTACAGCAAATCTATGCAAAAAAAAAATTTGGTGTGTTTATATTAAATAGTGTCGATATCCTGAATCAAATAACTAAAAATGACTTCATAACTGTCCAGGAGGACATTAAGAGTGAAATAGAACACAGAGGAAGTTGCCAGATAAAAAGGCAATATTTGAGACATACTGATACAAAAAATATATTTGTTGCTTATCTGACATTTGAAATTCAATGGAGTGACCTTATTTTATCTGGCAACCCTAGACCTATGGCAGTCTTTGTTTTATGGGACTGTTTGGCAAGTCAGCTAGCATTTTGTCCCCCATATACTATGTACTAGCAGGCCGCTTCATTTCTCTACATTCATAACACTGTCACAAATGTGTGAGGTTCCTCCTCACACCTACTAATTTCTCCAACACCAATTAGTCATACTACAATTCAGCTTTGACACTAAGTACTCAGAATTAGCGCAGGCCCCCAGGTTAATATCTCAGTCTTACCAGACTGCCCCCGTTAGACACTAAGTACTCAGAATTAGCGCAGGCCCCGCAGGTTAATATCTCAGTCTCACCAGACTGCCCCTGTTTGACACTAAGTACTCAGAATTAGCGCAGGCCCCACAGGTTAATATCTCAGTCTCACCAGACTGCCCCCGTTTCAACACCGATCACAAGTCCTAGGTTGTCACCTGTACTTCTGATCAAATCGGGATTCCCACAAGCCCCTCGTCAGGTTTGATAATTTTCTGTAGTGACTCACAAAACTCAGAGAAACATTAGCTGACATTTAAAAGTTTATTTTTTAGAGTATGATAAGGGATACAGACAAACAGCAAGATGAAGAAGTGCATAAGATGAATTCTGGAAGGGTCCTGAACGCTGGAGCTTCTGTCCCCAAGGAATTTGGGATGCGTCACCCTCCCAACCCTTGGAGAAGGGAATGGCTACCCACTCCAGTATTCTTGCCTGGAGAATTCCAAGAACAGAGGAGCCGGGAGGGTTACATCCATAAGCTACAGTCCATGGGGTAGGACACAACTGAGCAACTAACACACACGCACAGCTTCCCAACACCTCAGTGTTGTTTGCCAACCCAGAAACATTCTGAACACTATAGTTTAGGAATTTTTATAGCAACTTCAGCATGTAGACATGATTGATTATTAATTCAATATCTAACCCCTCTTCTCTCCCCAGAGGATAGGAGGTGAGGAAATTTCCAAGCCTCTAATCATGACTTGGACCTTCTGGTGACCATCCTGCATCGTGAGTAAGACACTCCTAGCATGCTTATTACTCAGGAAATTGGAAAGGTTTTTGGAGCTTTGTGTCAGGAACCAGGAGCAAAGACCAAATATGTATATCTCTTTTTATGTCACAGAACCCCAATAACTCTTTTAAAAATTCTCACAACTTCCAAAATGCCTTTTATGGGATCTGTCCCTATTGAGAACCACAGTCCTACAGTGAAGATCACCAGAAGAATCCTACATATGCACACAGAGCCCTGATTAACTTTTTAGTGATCGAATCAAACCTTAACAAACAGCTAAAGATTCACAGACATTTGAAAAAGATCCTCAAGGTGAAAAACAACGATGAGAACAAGTGGAATTCTAGAAACAGAAAACAGATAATTGAGAAAGGAAGATATTCATCAAGCAAATAATTTATGAACAATTCTTTGTACCAAAAGACTTGAGTTTCAAGATTAAAAGACCTCATTGAGTGCCAGTACAAAGAATACAGGTCCACATCATGCTAACATTTCAGAACACCAGGGATGAATAGAGGTTTCTAAAGTGAAAGAAAAAGTTATATCAAAATAACTATGAATAAGAAGGGCCATTCCTCCACTGTAATATAAGGAACTAGAAAATATGGAAGAATGTGTTCAAAATTCTAAGGGAAAAAAAAAAACATTTTCAGTCCATTCTATACTCGGTTGAATTATCTATCAGCTATGAAGATGAAGGAAAATTCAGGCTTGAAAAGTCTCAAAAGACTTTTCTCCCATGTATTTTTTTCTCAAGAAGCTATTTGAAAATGTGATCCATGAAAAATGAGGCAGTTAATACACCCCAAAAGAGAAAGTCATGTCATCTAGGTATCAGACTCAGGCACAGGCAATTTCCAGGTTTATGAAGGGAAGTTCCAGAGCTGTAGCTACATAACTGGCCCAGAGAGTAAGACATTTGCTTGGATCTAGATAATGGAGGCAGAAAAGTTGTCTGAAAGTTATCTGAGAAGTTATCTGATACATTTAACTATGTGAACAACTGTGTTAAGAATCCGACCATTAGAAACAAGACATTTAAGCAAAAGAGGGCAGAGGGGTGGAGGAGCAATTATTAACCCTAATAATATCAAAATGTTTACAGGAAAGGAGGAATAGTTTTTGGCTTTGCAATGAACAGTATTTATATAATCATAATAATTACAATACTGGAAATGGATTTAACCAAGAATTTGAGTACTGGAAAAAAGAAGGAAGTAGCAAGAAAGCAATATCCATTTAACTAGTGAGAAAGCCCATAGTTAAGTCATCCAACCAATTACATATATGCATATCCATAGAAAAATAGAGATAAATACTAAAGAAAAGAAAGAACTAAAAAATAAAGTTAACTGGACAAGGGTAGCTGTTTTTCCTTATGAGACTTTTGGAATAATTTAATATTTAAAGCTATATGTTTCTATACAAAAGTAAAAATTAATTTCAAGAAATTAATATGGCTGTGGTAGAAGTAGTCTGGAGGACTTCCCTGGTGGTCCGGTGGTTAAGAATCCCCCTGTCAATGCAGGGAACATGGGTTCCTTCCCTAGTGTGGGGAGGACTTCCCACATGCCATGGGACAGCTGAGCCTGTGCATCACAACTACAGAGCACAAGCTCTGGGGACCACAAGCCACAACCACTTAACCTGCTCGCCGCAGCTAGAGAAAGCCTGTGCAGCAGCCAGAATAAAATAAAACGGATAATTAAAAAATAATAATAATCTGGAAACGTTTTTGTTTCGTTCTGTGTGGGTTTTTGGGTTTTGTCTCTTTTTTTCTGTGCTGGTCTTGGGTGCTGCCCAGGCTTTCGGAGGGGATTGGGCAGGGGGGCAGCTACTTTTCCTTGTGATGTGCAGGCTTCTATTTGCAATGGCTTCTCCTGTTCAGGAACACAGGCTCCAGACTCAGGGGCTCAGTAGTTGCAGTACACAGGCTTAGTTGCTCCTCAGCGTGTGAAATTTTCTCAGACCAGGGACTGAACCAGTGTCCCCTGCATTGGCAGATGGATTGTTAACCACTGGACCATCAGAGAAGTCCTGGAAACTTTTGAAAGTAGAATCTGCTGCATTCGGACACTAAATTTATTCCTTAAGCTACTCTCTGTCTCATGACGGGGCAAAATAGATCAGCCTCTTTGAATAGGGAAATCAATGACTCCTGTTTAGAAAAGGACCACAGGGAAGGAGTTTGGGAAGAACCCTGCTGTACGCACCTGCTATGACCATAATCCTGCTCTCTTATTCAGAGTTTTGCCAAGTCGCCAGGAGCAGAAAAATGCTTTCTTTACCACATAGAGCAAAGAAACGAGTGGTTTGATAACAAAGACTGATAAATGTCTCATCAGAGGAAGCCTGGGCCTCCCAAAAGTTATAAATTACAACTTTGGTGACACTTATCAGGGTTCCGGAAGTTGCAACTGGGACATGGAGAAACCACAAAAGACTAGTGTTTTCTTCAAACACAGAGAAAGACCTGGAGTCAGTTTAAACAAAGATTCCCATCTATTGAAGCAGATTGGTAAGAAAAAAGTCTAAGAGATGTGTCTACCTCTTTAAATCTTGCTCTAAATTGCAGGTTGCCTTTCATGCATAAGATTAGAGATTTAAGATTAGAAATTGTCCAATCGCTGTTCAGTTTTAATGGAGAGTTTTATTTTGGTAGAAAAAAAAGACACACAAATGGACTGAGTGGGGTGCTATAGTTTGTAACTCAGTTAGCCATACTTAGGAAAAACCTGTCTGCCATGATTCAAATGGGTGGCAGCTCTACCTGGACTACAGAACTGGTGTGTGAAAAGAGACAGCATCTTATGGTCTCACCATCCTGTTTCTGGGACTTCATGAGAAATGGTACTTTCCTTTTGGGGCCTATAGCCCACTTCAAGGCAGATCTGAAGATTTGTACATGTTGGTTCATCACAAATTCTGATTGAGGCATTGACATTGATTTGGTTCCAAGATAAGAATGGACTATATCCCAGTGTACTTTAATAAGTATTCCATTAAGAAACTTTGAATTTTTAGTAAGAGAAGTTGAAAAACCTACGAGTTAGAGATTTTAGTCAATCATTTCTGAAAATGTTTTTACAAAGTTTTGGTTGGTTTATTAAGTAGACCCTAAAGACAAAACAGAGAAGGCAATGACACCCCACTCCAGTACTCTTGCCTGGAAAATCCCATTGATGGAGGACCCTGGTAGGCTGCAGTCCATGGGGTCACTAAGAGTCGGACACGACTGAGCGATTTCACTTTAACTTTTCACTTTCATGCATTGGAGAAGGAAATGGCAACCCACTCCAGTGTTCTTGCCTGGAGAATCCCAGGGACGGGGGAGCCTGGTGGGCTGCCATCTATGGGATCGCACAGAGTCGGACACGACTGAAGCGACTTAGCAGCAGTAGCAGCAGCAGACAAAAAGATAGACATAGGACATAATCACCAAGTGTGAGTGTGCTGTTGGGGCCCAGGGCAGGCCACCCTAAAACATGTCTCAATGGCATATTATTTTTGAATTAAAGTTACTTAAGAAATGGTTTACGCAAGAGGGACACTTTGACCTTCCTTTCTGTCTCCCTGAAAGTAGGAAATAAATCTCCCATATGAAAAGTGCCCTCCCTATACTAAGAGGTAGAAAGTGAAAGTGAAGTCGCTCAGTCATGTCTGACTCTTTGTGGCCCCATGGACTGCAGCCTACCAGACTCCTCCATCCATGGAATCCTCCAGGCAAGAGTACTGGAGTGGGTTGTCATTTCCTTCTCCAAAAGGTAGGACATCCTTATGACCAGAGACAGGGAATTCAAAGCCAAGAAGCCTATGTAGACAAAATTTATTATTTATTTACTAATCTTCCACCCAAACCCAAACTTTGCTTAAATTCCTAATTAAGGACCCAAACCTAAGTTTCTTCTTCCTGCCAATTCCTCTCAAAATTATTGTTTCTTTTCTAGAAAGTATAAAAGCTGTCTTCTTTGGCTACTTCTTAGGTCCCATTTCAATGAGACCTCCATGAACATGAATTAAACTCATCTTTTTTTCTTCTGTTAATCTCTCTTGTGTCAATTTTATTGTTCGTTCAGCCACAAGAACTCAAGAGGGATAGAGGGGGAAACTTATTTCTTCCTGATGGTACCCTGGGTAGGAGGAGCAGCTTTAAGCTGTCAGAGGTGTCTGACACAGGTTTCGGCATCCTTTTGAGATGTAGAAATCACCATCTCAAACTGCAGAGTTCTCAGCTCTCCAGATAAGCTCTGGCAAAGTCTCCCTTCACGATTGATGAAATATGGAGTTTTCCTGGACTCTGGCTACAGAAGTCTGCCTGTTAATCAGGAAATAGTCACTCAGGGCATTGTGGGTAAGATAGGATGTCAGCGTACAGCTGTCCACACCAGCAATCTTTGCATAGTCATGGTGGACTTCATGAGGATAAGAACACATGAGAAGGAAAGCTCTGCCTCATTCCCCGTTTCCTGCCTTTCAACTTCCTCTAGCAGTAAAATGCTAGCCACACAACTTTCCCCACTCTTCAAGAAACCAAATACTATTTAATTACTGCAGACACTAGCTACCATTCATGGAGTGGTTACTATTTGCCAGGCACATGCCTCATTTCCCTGTAACAATCTCACAAGAAGAGACGTGCCATTTTCCAGATGAGGAAGCAGAGGCTTTAAGAGGTAGTAACATGCTAAAGATCATGTAGTGCTGGTATTCAGATTTATACAGTTTGAGCAGATATCCTATTTCTATTTA
This sequence comes from Bison bison bison, assembly GCF_000754665.1. Lineage (NCBI taxonomy): Eukaryota > Metazoa > Chordata > Mammalia > Artiodactyla > Bovidae > Bison > Bison bison. Next base: position 10,639,798 of record NW_011495064.1, read on the forward strand.
TTTTTGTATAAATAAACCTGAGTTGGGTTTTTTTGTCACTTACAACCAAAGAGTGTTATCCAGTAGGGATGGTTAATGTGACACTGTACATCAGCCGTGGCAAAACATGAAACCACCAAGCCCCAAGAAAAACAGGCATTGAGTCTCAGAATCTTCTGGAACTGAAGTTTCACATGCTTCAGTGCTTCATTCCTTATTTCTATTCTTGGTTTCTTCCATTGACTGGTTGATGGTAAGTTAGAGTAGGGGGATTATTTCTGAGATTTCAAGTAATTTTTAATTTAGTCTAATATTTGTCTTTTTATTTTTCTACACTGAATATGTGTTTCTTACATAGGTTTTTAAAAGTATGAGGAAAACAAAATCAAAAGGAGCTTCTGAATGCTGATTACTCATCACCACTTAATTGCTCATGATCCCAGAAATGTATATATATATATATATAAATATATATACAGACTCCTACACGCCAGAAAAGTGGATTTAAATGTGGCTGGATAAAATGTTGAAATGTCCATTATTTTTCTCTCTCTCATTTTCTCTTCCCCTTTTTCTTTCACCCCAACTTAAGGGGTAACCTGCTCTACTTCAAGGGAGGTATGTGGTAGGAAGGACAGAAAATAAAAATAGTATGCAAAATACTTTCTTTCTGGCTTTTATTTCCAAAAAGGTAAGGGCCAGAAAGAGAAGAGGAATTGTGGGTAGAAGCAGAATATGTGGAAGAACCATGAACAGAAAACGATCTCCTCAATACTAAGAAAAGACTCACCAGGGAGAAGAGTAGCAAGTTGATAGTCTCAGAGTAATGACACCAAAGAGTAAGCTTTTTTTTTCTAACATCAAATAATTATCTAAAAATTTTAAAACAACTTTTTTTAATAATTCATACACCAATGAATATAAAAGTAGAAGTGGAAAGTACTAACATAAGACAATATTTAACATCAACAAGACTCACCTAAACAGGCACCTTCACCAAAAGCTTTTAGAAAGTCTGAAGTGAGGGAAAAGTCATTGAATCAAGGATCTGGAGTTTTCCTACTTTTAAGCCACTCCTTTAATTTTAAAGCTCTCTAGAGACAGAGATGAAACAAGGAGTAAAGTTCTGTGAAGATATTTTTAGTACTCTGCTTTCTTAAAAGCTTAAGGGAATTGGCACGTTCATATTTTTTATGTGTAAAAGGTCTGTCCTGGTTTCTTCTTTTCAGCTTCTGGATGTCATTCACCAAGGATCAGTGAGCTGGATGTTCCATAGGTGTGATCCAAAATTCTTCCCTACCAGCCTTTTCCCTTCCATCTGGGGATTAGCCCAGGCCATGAGTAAATCATATCTTTCTGCCAGGTAAATAACTCACTGCTCAAACCCAGAAAAGGCTGCAGGGCTGGGAGTTGGGGGTAAAGAAAGGGCAAGATCTTACCACCTGATTCAGTTTTCTGGTTGTTTCAAATTTTTCTTACATAAACTTTTTATCCTGGAATAATTTTAGATGTACCAAAAAGTTGCAAACATAATACAGAGAATTAATATATACCTTTCATCCAGTTTTACCTAATGTTAACATTTTATAGTACATGATATATTTGTCAAAGCTAAGAAAATAGTATTAGCACATTTTGGTTGAATAGACTTTATTCCGATTTTACCAGCTTTTCCTCTAATGTCATTTTTCTGTTCCAGGATCCAATTCAGGATGCTGCTGCTGCTAAGTCGCTTCAGTCGTGTCCGACTCTGTGTGACCCCATAGACAGCAGCCCACCAGGCTTCCCCGTCCCTGGGATTCTCCAGGCAAGAACACTGGAGTGGGTTGCCATTTCCTTCTCTAGTGCATGAAAGTGAAAAGTGAAAGTGAAGTCGCTCAGTGGTATCCGACTCTTAGCGACCCCATGGACTGCAGCCTACCAGGCTCCTCTGTCCACGGGATTTTCCATATCGCAATTTGTAATTCATTGTTTTAAATTTTAATTGTATAAAATTGACACTTATTCATGGTTTAAAAAGTCAAAAGATTGTATACCACTTAAAACAAAGAAAAGCAATCTGCCCAAACCTTCCTCACCTCAAGTTCCTTTCTCCCAAAGGTAAACAATTTTATCTTTCTCTCTCTTTGATCCTCCCTTCCTTCAATCCGTTCTCACTGACCCCTGGACTGTTCCTTGAACATGCCAAGCCTACTTTCATTTTAAGGCCAAGTCTTTACTCGAATATCTTCTTCCCAAAGAACTCTATCATGACCGCCCTATTTAAAATTGTAACACTCATGCACTCCCAATCACTCTTACTTTGCTTTGTTCTTTCTTTTTTCCTACAACACTGTTGTTTATTACACACATTGTTTATTATCTCTCTCTCTACTAGAAGATAAGCTCTGTCTCTACTAGAAGGCAGAAATATTGTCACTGATGAATTTTAAACACCCTAGAACAGTGCTTGGCCTGCAGTAGTCACTCAAATCTTCGTTCAATAATTGAATGAATAAATGAGTACTGAGAGAAAAGGAAGCAAGTGGGGGAGATATAAGCTTGTTTCTCCTCCAGTTCTGCAATATTCTTCTTGTTCCCATTTGACAGAGACTAACAGGGAGCCAGCTGGCAAGGGAAAATTGTGGTGTGCAGGGTTCTAGTCCCAGCATTACAGAGCAAAGTGCAGAAGGGTGGGTTCGAAGCTAAGACACAATCATGTAATAACTGGCATGTACACACACACACACACACACACACACACACACTTATCTTGCCCTAATGATTACAATATAGCATACATTTCTATTTTTGGTTAAATCAATGTTTATCAATTATGTTATGGTTTGTATGTACTATTGTTTACAGCTGAGTCATGTTCTGAACATGATAACATTTCCTTTCTTACATGACGTTCTCTTTTTCTTGAATTTAATAATTGTCTTATCTTTCTGTGTTCTCAATTTTATCCCCAAAATTCTTTCATAGAACTATATAAAACTCTTCTCAAAACAAACACATCAAGAGTCTATGAGCCCAGTTCTTTTCTTGACCACATCCTTCTTGTCCTCCTACTTTATATTTTCATCTATTTGTTTCTTTATTTCTATGGTTAAGTCTTCCCATATTCCATAAGAGCCTGTGTGTGTGTGTGTGTGTGTGTGTGTGAGAGAGAGAGAGAGAGAGGCTTTTAATACAATAGTCCACAAAATCAAATGTATCAGATGATCCATTAGTTCTTTAAATTTCTTTCCTCCCAGAGCTCTATAGCCTGCTCCAGGTTGGCTGTTTCTTCTTGAGGCCTGTTGCTTGGTTGTTGTGCTGGAACTTTCCTTTTCTATCATCCTGAATGTCTTCTCACTTATGTTGAATCCTCTATATTTTAAATTCTAGGCTTCTTCTTCTTGGTTTAATTGTTTTTTGAGACTCACATCTTGCAGTATCTTCCTGAGAAAGTATGGCATGGGAGATAAGTGTTTGTCTGAATTGGCCTAGTCTCGGTCTTTATAGATAGTTTGTCTGGGTAAGAAAATTTAAGTTGAAAACTATTTTCCCCAGAATAATGAAGGTAATGCTCCATTATCTTCTATTTTCCAAGTTGCAGTTGAAACGTCCTACGTCATTCCATCTCCCAGTCCTTTATATGTAACCTATTTTTCCTTCTTGTACTCCTCTCTGGAAAAGCTTTGGTTGGTTGGTTCTTTGTGTCTCTGATGATCATGACTATTTACTCACATGTGAAAATAAGAAACCAAAAGGCTGATCAGTGTGTATGGATGGAGCATGTTGAAAACTAGCCAATTTTTTTTAAAATAAATCCATTCTGTCAGTATTTATTTTTGGACTGGTCAGTTTCTCCAGATAGAAATAATTTAGTTTTCTATTTTAGGTATTTCTGATGATTGGAGAGCCTGCTAAGTATATGGATTCTCACTTAATGGCACTCTTCTCAATATGGCACTCTGCTCTGCCCTCTGTTGCACCTGAGTTCTCAACTCCAGAGCTTCTTTGCCACAGTCTCTGCAGAAAATATATTTGCCCCATTTCCTTGTCAGTCAATAACTGCTTGGTTGTGTGTAGTAGGGAAAAGGATATGAAGCCTAAGGATTTTACTCAGTCATTTTGTTTGAAGTCATACCCTGAACCATTTCTTGTTTTATACTACTGTGTGTCTCCGAGCATATCATGTTGAGGCCTCCATTTTTTCCTCTGAACTCTGAGGACCTTTGAGACACATGTATTCTCTAAGGTCTTCTCAGCCCTGGCCTTCTCAACCCTAGCCTATGAACCTTCACAAGGTAGAGCTCTCTGCCTAGCAAGTAGCACAGATAAGAATATATAGGAGGTCAAGAAAGGGGTGGTAACAGTAAGACAGAGTTGTAGGAAGACATCAAAGAAAAGATGGGACTTGAGAAGGACTAGAGACAGTTGGAGAAGTAGGTCAGGAGAGAGAACCTCCTCAGGTGGTCCAACATGAAGATATATTGGGGCAGAATTGTCAGCAATTTTAGAGCCTGGTAAATAGAGGATTATAGAGGATTGTGAAGTTGGAGAGTAAATTTTGATCAGATTGTGACGGATTTGATTCTCTTCTCTAAATCAGTTGTTCTGATGATTAAAATTATCTGGAGATCTTTGAAAAAAATGCCCAGTTCAGTTCAGTCGCTCAGTCGTGTCTGACTCTTTGTGACCCCATGAATCACAGCACACCAGGCCTCCCTGTCCATCACCAACTGCTGGAGTCTACCCAAACCCATGTCCATTAAGTCGGTGATGCCATTCAACCATCTCATCCTCTGTTGTCCCCTTCTCCTCCTGCCTTCAATCTTTCCCAGCATTAGGGTCTTTTCAAATGAGTCAGCTCTTCACATCAGGTGGCCAAAGTATTGGAGTTTCAGCTTCAACATGAGTCCTTCCAATGAACACCCAGGACTGATCTCCTTTGGGATGGACTGGTTGGATCTCCTTGCAGTCCAAGGGACTCTCAAGAGTCTTCTCCAACACCACAGTTCAAAAGCATCATTCTTCGACTCTCAGCTTTCTTTATAATCCAACTCTCACATCCATACATGACCACTGGAAAAACCATAGCCTTGACTAGACGGACCTTTGTTAACAAAGTAATGTCTCTGCTTTGTAATATGCTGTCTAGGTTAGCCATAACTTTCTTTCAAAGGAGTAATTTCATGTGGCAATCTCCATCTGCAGTGATTTTGGAGCCCAGAAAAATAAAATCAGCCACTGTCTCCCCATCTATTTGCCATGAAGTGATGGAACTGGATGCCATGATCTTAATTTTCTGAATGTTGAGCTTTAAGCCAACTTTTTCACTCTCCTCTTTCACTTTCATCAAGAGGCTCTTTAGTTCCTCTTCACTTTCTGCCATAAGGGTGGTGTCATCTGCATACCTGAGGTCATTGATAAGTCTCCCAGCAATCTTGATTCCAGCTTGTGCTTCCTCCAGCCCAGTGTTTCTCATGATGTACTCTGCATATAAGTTAAATAAGCAGGGTGACAATATACAGTCTAGACCTTATAAATCAAAATGTTAGAGAGTCAAGCCCAAGAACCTGTATTTCTATAAACCTGCCACTTGACTCTGCCAAACCAGAAAGTTTGGAACCACTTCTTTAGGCAATGGGCCATGGATGATTTGGAATCAAGAATCATGATTGGGGATTCTAGAAAAGATGAATTTGATGAACCATATGCAATGTAGACTGGAGTTGAGGAACAGGAGACAACTAATCATTGGAAACAATTTCAATTCCCCCAGCAGAGGGTCACGAGGGCCTAGAGAAGGGAGGTGGGTAGGGAGAGAGAAAAAAGGGAGTGTACCAATTTATCTGTTATGATAAACTTTGTCCAACCCCCACCCCAATTCACATGTTGATGTCCTAACCCCTGGTACCTCAGAATGTGACCTCATTTGGAATTAGGGTCATTGCAGATGTTATTAGTTAAGTCAGGATGGTATTATTAGGGTGGGGCCTAATCTAACATGATGTGTTCTTATAAAAAGGGGAAATATGGTCACTGGCACAGACACACATAGAGGGAAGATGGTGTGAAGAGAAACAGGGAAAAGATGGCTAATTACAGACCAAGGAGAGAGGCCTAGAACACATTCTTCCTTCAGCCCTTGTAAGGAACCAATCCTGCCAACACCATGATCTTGGTCTTTTAGCTTCCAGATCTATGAGACAGTAAATTTCTGTTTAAGCCGCCCAGTTTGTTTTACTTGGTTATGGCAGTACTAGAAAAGTAAAATACACCATCTTTTTGGAAACATATTCCTGAATTCAAGGTACTTCTTCTTCACTTTTCATGAGCAATGATTCCCCAAAGCCACATGCAGAGAAGACTAGAAGCAGTGGTTCCATGTACAAGATCCTCTTCTACCTAAAGAGTGAATGGGGGTGACTTTTCTGGGTCACTGATCAATTGTTCCCAGAACCCACCTGAAAAGTCAAAGAACCAACTCCAGTGATTGGAAATTGCTAGGCAGAAATGCCCATTCTCCCCACATGAGAAAGTAATCAGTGCCAAGAATCTCAGATAGTGGGTAAACCACAGAGGAGAAAGGAAACTCATCTCTGTGGAGCCATTAACATCTCACTGGTGGCTCATTCAGAAAGAATCAGAGCTGCAAAGGTGGAACAACCTACAAAAAAAGGTAAACCCTGGCTCTGTAATTTTATAACTTGGCCTTTGCTGAAATAACTATCCCCCTTGGCTAGACAAAGAATTTCCAAGAACTCTATATATCAAGGTCAATGGCATGATGACCAGGGACAGGCAAGTCTACAGAGAGATCTTGGCGTCAAGCCAATCAGTGCTGCCATTACTAACATCGTTGGCCCCCTTGGCCCTTTTACCTGCCAGTGTTCTCAACACCAACCCTCACTGTAGGTCACTGGACATCTGCTCTCTTCAGAGCTGCCAAGTTTTGCTAGAGAAAGTATTACAACCATTCCACAGGACCTGCTAAACATTCCACTTCCCAACCACATCTGGGCCCTCCCTGCTTTCACAGCTATCCACCTGAAATCAACATCCTGTTGCTTCTCTCCCAGACCTTGCACCATGGAAATATCATCAGCAAAATCCATACTGTGGATTTCTTCAGAAAAGAAATTCAAGGAACAACAGAAGAGGTAGCTTTAAAAAGATTTATGAGGTAGAGTAACCAACTGCAGTGTGTAAACTATGGATCCCAATTTAAATGAACTAAAAAAAAATTATTATAAGACAATTGACAAATTGTGAACGCTGAATATTTGGTAATCTAAGGAATTATTAATGGTTTCTAAGTATGATAATGTTTATGTTTAAAGGACATTTATTTTAGAGATACCTGTTGAAATATTTATAGATGATATGACTGCTTCAAAGTAATGAAGTAGGAGGAGCATGTGCGGGTATATATGAAACAGATTGGCCATGTACTAATAATTGTTGAAGCTGAGTGAATCAGGTTCATTAAAGTATTTTCTCAACTTTTGTGAATGCTTGGAAGTTTTCCATCATTAAATGCTTTTTAAGAAAAGATTCGTCTATACAACATTCAAAATTCATTAAAAATGAATTTCAACTTTTGCTTCATTTGTCAAAAAAGTACACAAGGAATTACATTGTTTGAGACCTGGAAATATCAGCGCAAAAATCTGAAGACTCTTGTGTCTCCTCCAAGTCCCACTAACTCAGGCCATGTCTCTCTTCTCTGATTCCCTCTCAAACTCTCTGGCCTACGTGGACTCATCTGCCTTTTTCACCACCCTTTCCCTCTTGCCTCTTCCTGCCCTTTTCCTGATCTTCCCTGATCCTTCATGCAAGTAGCTCCAAGCCCTTTTCAATCTAGTCTTCTGAACTCCTTCCAATTCTCACTGCTACATATAACCCTGCTTAGCTCAACAAGAGCAGAAGAGTCTGGCAGAAAATACCAGAAAGCACTCCAATATATGTTAGTATTTTGTTCATGTAAAAAAGGAGTGAAGACTAAATAAGATTAGGATGTTATATATAGTTTGTGTCCTCTCTCTCAATCTTATTTTATCTATGTATTTATTGCTTAATATTATAAGCACTTTTCCAAATCCTTGAGTATTCTTAGAAAACCTGGATTTTTTCATGTCCACAGAGTACTCTACCATACGTATTTATCCCATTCTTATGTTAGATCCGGTGATCCCTTAGTTGCCAAAGCCTTCAGTCCTCTTTCTCTTTGACTTTCCACAGTACATGACACTACTGATCATCCTTCTGCCTTGAAAATTTCCTCCATTTGCTCTTGTTGAGTCCCCTTGGTCTCCCTTCTCACTGAAGCCCTTCTTCAAGTCAGGGAGAGAGGCTTTATCCTAGCTGTTGGCTAGAGATTGGCTTTGAAAGACATCTGCTCTTTATCACTGTTGGCAGTTTTCTAGGACTGCCGTAACAGAATACCACAGACTGGGAGGCATCAACAACAGAAATGTCTTTCACAATTCAGGAGGCTAGAAGGCTGACATCAAGGGGTCATCAGGGTTGTTTTCTCCAAAAGCCTCTTTCTCTGGCCCTCCACCCTCAGCCCTAACCTCTTTCCAGGGTTCCAGACCTGCATCTCCCCTGTCTATTGTGCATGACCACCAAAATATAGTCCATTATAGAATCACCAACTCCACTGGCCAACCTCAGGGAGCCATCTTCAACCAGCCCTGCTTGCCTCCTTGCACCTGCCCACGTGGCTGCCACTTCCTCAGGGTTCAGCTTGATGTCTCAGAGTCACCATCCACTCTTCCTTTACCCTCCACTTCACCGAGTGACAAGCCCTGCAGAAATCTATTTCTGAGATATTTCCCACAACAGTTTCTTATGTCTCATTCTCACTGCTCCACTCAGACTTTGAATTTTCATCTCCCATTTGCATTCACCACCTACTTGATCTTTTATCTTCTATTTCTGTCCTCTCCAATCTATGTTACATCCAATCACCATATTAACCTTCCTAAAGTTTGGCTTTCAGTGCGTGGTTTACCTGTTCAATAATCTCCAGCAGCTCCACATTACTTACCAAACTGAGTTTTGATGTTTAAGGCCCAATTTAATATGACATGCCAAATAACATCCCCAATCTTATTTTTCACTTCCTCCCACACACATCTTGGATGGGGAAGAGTATAGCTCCAGAGTCAGAATCCAACCTAGTGCTTCGGCCTTGGGTAAATTATCTTAAGCCTCTGCTTCACCATCCATAAAACAGGAGTATTTGCAGCACTTACCTCATGTGTTATTGGGAGGATAGGATGAGATACAGTACACAAAACATAAAATCAGGCATAAACAAACATCAGACACTGTTACTATTATGACATCACTGCAATCAAACTGAATCTCTTGGTCTCCCCATACAAGTTTTGAGTTTTATTTTTCATCCCCCTACTTTTGCTCATACTGTTCCCCTGCCTGCAGTTTTTACCCACCATCTTCACCTTCTGAAATCCTATTCAAGGCCCTGCTCAGATGCTCTTTCTCTGAGCTTTTCCTCAACCACAAGCTTTAAGAGCTTTATCCTCACCCCTCTCAGCTTTGCTTACAATACTTCTAAGGCATTTACACCACCTTCTGGTAAGCTATGTGAATGCTTTATCTTCCTACAAATTAAGACAGTGCATGTCCTCTTTATATTTAATAACCTCTACGCAGCCCAGCACAAGGTCTGTCACAGAGCTGAAACTTAGGAAACTTTAATCAAAAGTTTAAGTGGATGATATTTCCTGTTTCTCAACAATAAAGTTGCATCCTGATACCTGTTTATTAATCAAATATTTATTAAGCATCCTATTAATCTTATTAATACCTCTTATTAAGTCTAGGATTAATGAATATGGTTCTTGCCCTATCAAAACTTACAGCCTAGTTCAGAAGATTATGCTTTCAGAAGTAAAACTGAGAACAAGTCAAGGCAATATTTAGCAATGTGTTTAATCAACTGTAATCAAATTTCACAACATATAATCCAGACAGTTTCCTGGGTGGTCAAGCTAGAAAGGAGTCTTTGAAGGAGTCAGAAAGTGGGGAGGGGAGAGACAAAGACAGAAATCTTCACTAGAAGGTTGAGCTCACTGGAAGGCAGATGAATTTAGACAGAGAAAGTAGAGGGAGGAGTAATTTTACAACAGAATTATTATTATACCTGCTTTATTGGGGAGGGAGATAAGCTAATTGGAATACGATACCTACTAAGTTAAGGATTCTTTGCTATGAAGTATCAGTAGATGACAATGGATACCAACTACAGTGTTCACATACAGTAATTATCATAACTATAGACATCAGGGATTAGCATTTACCTGTCAGAAGTCCATGTGAGTAATGGGCATTTCCCAAGCCTGTAGCAGAATAAAAGTAGCTACAGTTTCTGAGGAGTCAACTTGGATTGAAGAAGTTTTTGAGTTTTTTGCCTTTTTTATTTTGAGGCTCTAAAGTCACCCATGCTTCATCCAAGAGAAAAAGGTTTGCAGGGAAGTCAGACTTCCCTCTACATCACATACATATGGTCCTAAGTAAAGGTGGGCTTCCCTGAGAGTTCAGCTGGTAAAGAATCCTCCTGCATTGCAGGAGACCAGGGTTTGATCCCTGGGTTGGGAAGATGCCCTGGAGAAGGGAAAGGCTAGCCACTCCAGGATTCTGGCCTGGAGAATTCCATGAACTGTATAGTCCATGGGGCTGCAAAGAGTCAGACATGACTGAGCGACTTTCACTCACACACTCAAAAGCTTGAGACAGTTGTGAATTAGGACATGCAAGGTGAGGAATCCTAGAAAGAAAACTATTGCCCTAAAAGATCTCCCCCAAAAGCCTGTCCACAAGCCTGAAGCAACACCATTATACACCATGCAGTTATATCCAGTTCTTTCCTTCCTAAGGAGGGCCACATTTAGTCTCCAATCTTTTGGTTTGGATGTGATTAGCATTCATTTGAGAGGAGGAAAGAGGACATAGAGACTGAGGATGAGTCCCTGACAGGAAAATTGGGAACAAAATAACTGGGAAAAGGGGAAAATAACTTGGTAAAGGGAAAAGCCTCCTGTCCCGAGAAGACTGCGCCCGGGGCGCTTCCTCCGCTGTGCGGGCGCCTGCAGTAAGTGGGGAGGCCTGGCGGCCGAGCCCGCCGGCGCCCAGCCCTCAGATGCGCCGAGCGGCAGCCTCAGCCCTGGGCGGCACGTGAGAGGGCGGCTGGCCCGCCCTGGTCCGGGTAGCAGAGGATGCATTTCTGCCCGGTCTTACGAATTGGGAACGGCCGGCCTTGGCGCTGCAGTTTGGCCGCGGAGAGACTGACTTGGCTCCCTTCCCACCACGACTTTCGCAAAGGCTTCCTTGTGGGCCGGGCAGAGGATGATGCTGCGCCTGCCCTCCCTGGGCCCGCCCCGCACTGCACGTCTCCTGGGCCCACCAGGCCTGCTCACCGGGAGTTTCAAGCTCAGCCAGACGGGAGGGGTTTAAATGAATGACATGTTTCTTCCAAAGTCAGAATTAATGGGTCTTATTTCTGTATCTAACTCCCGTCTCATCTTCCAGTTTTCTGTGTCATGAACTCCGCAGCCCGGAGCGTGCTGACCAGGCCAAGACCGGCGCTCGTGCTGCCACCTGCTGGTGAAAAAACTCGAGCGGCCAACCGACTGCCGTCGGGTGGCCAGTGAC
>NW_011495064.1:10651534-10655568 GCF_000754665.1 Bison bison bison
CAACCCGCCTGCCGTCGGGTGCCCAGTGACTGGAAGGGGGATTTCAAGACAGGATATATTCCAGGCTACTGACGTTTAAACGTATTATTTCCAAAGAGTACAACAGTTGACAGAAGACTTGGTCTAGGCTCCACGGGTCCTCTGGAAGTTTCTCTTTGGTTTCTTTTTCCAAGGGAATTGATATTTGCACAAGTGCAGTTTAGTGCAATAAAACAGATGTTCACCACCAAAGCACATAATGGATCCACATAGGTCAGAGCTGGTGTGTTACTAATGCCACCACCATGATGTCACTGTGATTTCCATCACAGTTGGCTCTGCCCTGCCTAAATTGCTCAGGATGCCCCCTGTGACATACCAATGGTCATCATCTAGGTACTTCACAGCCCAGTGGGTTATCTCATTGCCCTGTATTCTTGGGCTATACTGACTCTTTCTTCAGGCACCCTGATAGTATGATTTTGAAAGTGAATGCTTATTTTAAAAATAATTTTAGAGCCATTCTATTAGAGTGGTGGTGTTAGAGAAGACTCTTGAGAGTCCCTTGGACTGCAAGGAGATCCAACCGGTCCATTCTAAAGGAGATCAGTCCTGGGTGTTCTTTGGAAGGAATGACGCTAAAGCTGAAACTCCAGAGTTGAGATCATGAGTGCATGCAGTGAGTCTACTAAAAAAGAGGATGTGCTCTAAGCTCAAATCACCCAAGTGTGTGTTCAGGCTTTGACACTTGCTAGTTTGGGGGATATGGGATGAGTTACCTCACTTCTCTGTGCCTTGGGTTTATCATCTGTAAAATAGATATGATAACAGCATTATCTCACAAGTTATTTATGAGAATTAAATTAAATAGGTCTACTTTGGCTCTTACACAGTAAGAACTCAAATGTCAGTCTGTTAAACCTGAACTAGATTTTGCTATATTCAGCATTTTGTTGCTTGGAAGATTCTGGTTTTTAAATTCCCAGATAAACAATTTCCCATTTGTTCATCATTTTACAGTTGTCTTCAGTACAATTGTATGTATTCTTTCCATTGCCTTGGGTGGTAGATGTCCTCATCCCCATTTTTAGGTGAATAAACTGAGGCTCAGAGTGGTTTAGTGACATACCCTATGTTATACAGCAAGTAGGCCAGAATGCACACCCAGCTCTTCTCTCCCCAAGACCAGGGCTCTACCTACTATATCACTCTTGCCTTTATAATTCTTCTAAATGTGATGAGTACATATATTATGTTATAACTGTCCATCAAGTATCTATGCAGTGCCTGCAGTTTTTCAAGTTTTAGTAACTTCCTAAAACCAGACCTCCAGATTTTAAGGAAATTGAGAGAAATATGTATATTATTAATAATTGAGCCCAATCCCCTCACACTCCCTTTTTGAAATGCTCCCCTACAGAGCTGAAATTGCTTCTTTCTTCTTCTTTCTTCCCTGCAGACTGAGAGCTCTGTGAAACTCAAGACTGACCATGTTGGTTCAATTTTCTTTCTGTAAAAAAGAAATGCAGAGAAGAAACCCTTTTCACTGAAAGGAGTCAGGAAACAAGATGAAATTTCTTTAACTCTCAGTAGCAGGTCCATCCCAGTCTATAGGGAAAGAGATTAAGGATAGATTTAATAATTGGGGGCCAAATACTTCATTGAAGATCTTTCTTTCCTGGTTAGTAATGTAATAATAACTGAACAATTATCAAATGTCAACCATGAGCAGGCACTAAACTAAGCATGTTACATGTGTAAGCTCCATCCACATTCTGCAGCAACCCTGCATACAGGCACTTTAGTTATCCTCATTTTACTGATAAAGAAGCAGTCTGAGTTCCCCCCTTCTCACTACTGCACTTAACTAGTCTTAAAAAAAAAAAAAAAAAAGAAGCAGTCTGAGAAGAACTTGGGTTTACCAGCATCACACAACTAGTAAGTAAAGTAGCAGAAAAGGAACTTGAACCCAGGCCTGTCTAACAGTAAGAGAAGAGGCTCTACCCTCTGCCTGGCTTGCCCCCCAAGAAGGAGCAGGGCATCTGCTGCCAGGCTTGCACAGGGAAGCTGACTCGTGTGGAGCAACAGATTGGGGGAGTGAGTGCACACTCCCTACCACAACCGTCTCCACTCCTTCTCTTTGATTTATTTTCCACCCAAGTGGCCAGGGTTTATACCAGAGTCATCTTCTTTGGCTCCTTCCCTGGTTGTGCCTGGCATTCCTGGCCCTGACTCATGCCCCAAAGCACTCTCTCCCCTAGTTCCTGGCAGCAGGGCTGGGGGGAATATCCAGTATCAGAGATCAGCAAAGCCCTTCATGTGACAGAGGGCTACTCGCCTTCCCAGTGAACAGCACCTATGTCTCCAGAGAGTGGTTTCGATGACATCAGCCCTCCCAGAACTTGTCTTTCCTTCCACAAGTCCCTAGGGCCCAGCTCACAGGGAGCAGCTGCTCCTTGCAGCTCGCCAAATATTTCTACTCAATTCATGCAGTTCTGAGCCTCCCCATTCTCTTCCCATGTCCCTGTTTGTTCCTGCCCATCAGGATCTCCCAGAGCCAGATCTTTTTATGACTGATGGCACAGCCAATTTGTTTATGGGATTTGATTTCCAAATAATCAGCAGCTCCAGTAATTTCAACAATAACTGCACAAGTAGCCCCAGACGATTCACGGCTTCTGGTCTCAAGATTTTTTTTTTTGTTCATTTTTCAAAGGTTGTTTAGAATTCCAAGCTCATTTTCCTGTCATATCTGGTTCTAGTCTGCCATATCTTTGGCAGACTATAAAAACCAACTATCACATACTGAACATCCATAGTGGAAGTCAATGGAAAACTGAACACCTCTACAGGACTTGAGGAAAAGCAAGTACAACAAAGGAGGGAAAGAAGATGAGGATTCTGAGAGGCTAAAGTTCTGAGGAACTTCAGATGCAATAGAAAAAAGAGTTTCCCAGCTCCCAGATGCAGAGGGACAAGAGGAGACCTTGTTGACAAGCAGATTCCAGGGTCCCTCCCCCAGGTCTGATATGGGGCAAGAACTCTCAGGGTCAACAGAGAATTCTTCCAATTCAGGAGGTCCATGGAAAACACTCAGAGAAAGGCTCACTGCAGGACCAAGAACACCTGCTGAGGGAGACTTCACCCTCAAGGGAAGAGGACTCCTGCAGCAAGGAGAGAGGGAAGGGTTTCCTGAGGAAAGTGTTCAGAAAGAACAGTCAGGAAGCAGGAGAGGAGGGAATGTGCTACAGATGAGAACGAGGTCAAGACCCCCCAGAGGCCATATCATGAAGGGATCTAAAAGTTCAGTTCAGTTCAGTCGTGTCTGACTCTTTGTGACCCCATGGGCTGCAGCACTCCAGGCTTCCCTGTCCATTGCCAACTCCCGGAGCTTACTCAAACTCATGTCCATCGAGTTGGTGATGCCATCCAACCTCTGTCATCCCCTTCTCCTTCTGCCTTCAATCTTTCCAAGCATCAGGGTCTTTTCCAGTGAGTCAGTTCTTCCCATCAGGTGGCCAAAGTATTGGAACTTCAACTTCAGCATCAGTCCTTCCAATGAATATTCAGGACTGATTTCCTTTAGGATTGACTGGTTTGATCTTCTTGCAGTCCAAGGAACTCTCAAGAGTCTTCTCCAACACCACAGTTCAAAAGCATCATTCCTCAGCATTCAGCTTGCTTTATCATCCAATTCTCACATCCATACATGACTACTGGAAAAACCATAGCTTTGGCTAGCCGAACTTTTGTTGGCAAGCTAACGTCTCTGCTTTTAAGTTGGTCATAGCTTTTCTTACAAGGAGCAAGCATCTTTTAATTTCATGGCTGTAGTCACCATCTGCAGTGATTTTGGAGCCCCTCAAAATAAAGTCTCTCACTGTTTCCATTGTTTCCCGATCTATTTGTCATGAAGTAATAGGACCAGATGCCATGATCTTAGTTTTCTGAATGTTGAGTTTTAAGCCAGCTTTTTCACTCTCCTCTTTCACTTTCATCAAGAGCCTCTTTAGTGCCTCTTCACTTTCTGCCATAAGGGTGGTGTCAAGATCTGC
>NW_011495064.1:10655668-10669980 GCF_000754665.1 Bison bison bison
TATGCAGCCTTGATGTATTCCTTTCCCAATTTGGAACCAGTCCATTGTTCAATGTCCAGTTCTAACTGTTGCTTCTTGACCTGCATACAGGTTTCTCAGGAGACAGGTAAGGTGGTCTGGTATTCCCATCTCTTGAAGAATTTTCCACAGTTTGTTGTGATCCACACAGTCAAAGGTTTTAGTGTAGTCAGTGAAGCAGAAGTAGATGTCTTTCTGGAATTCCCTTGTTTTTTCTCTCTCTCTCTTTTTTTTTTTTCCCCTGTCAATATTTTTATTTTTTTAGTTAATTTATTTTA
The DNA here is from genome assembly GCF_000754665.1 of Bison bison bison. Taxonomy (NCBI): domain Eukaryota; kingdom Metazoa; phylum Chordata; class Mammalia; order Artiodactyla; family Bovidae; genus Bison; species Bison bison. Next base: position 10,655,965 of record NW_011495064.1, read on the forward strand.
ATTGGAGGGTATCACAGTATTGTGACAGTTTTGCCATCCAACAACATGAGTTGGCCACAGGTACACATGTGTCCCCTCCCATCTTGAACTCCCCTCCCATCTCCTTCCACACCTTATCCCTCTGGGTTGTCCCAGAGCACCAACTTTGGGTGCCCTGCTTCACACATCAAACTTGCACTGGCCATCTGCTTTACATATAGTAATGAATGATCCAACAGATGTTGGCAATTTGATCTCTGGTTCCTCTGCCTTTTCTATAAATCTAGCTTGTACATCTGGAAGTTCTCCGTTCATGTACTGTTGAAGTCTAACTTGAAGCATTTTGAGGATTACATCACTAGTGTGTGAGATGAGTGCAATTGTGCAGTAGTTTGAACATTCTTTGCATTGCCCTTCTTTGGGATTGGAATGAAACTGATCTTTTCCAGTCCTGTGGCCACTGCTGAGTTTTCCAAATTTGCTGACATATTGAGTGCAGCACTTTCACAGCATTATCTTTTAGGATTTGAAATAGCTCAGCTGGAATTCCATCACCTCCACTAACTTTGTTCATAGTGATGCTTCCTAAGGCCCACTTGACTTCACACTCCAGGATGTCTGGTTCTAGGTGAGTGATCACACCATCGTGGTTATCTGGGTCATTAAGACCTTTTTTGTGCAGTTCTTCTGTATGTGTTGCCACCTCTTAATATCTTCTGCTTCTGTTAGGTCCAAACTGTTTCTGTCCTTTATTGTGTCCATCTTTGCATGAAATGTTCCCTTGGTATCTCTAATTTTCTTGAAGAGATCTCTAGTCTTTCCCAGTCTGTTGATTCCCTCTATTTCTTTGCATTGTTCACTTAAGAAGGCTTTCGTATCTCTCCTTGCTATCCTCTGGAACTCTGCATTCAGATGGGTATATCTTTCCTTTTCTCCTTTGCCTTTCACTTCTCATCTTTTCTCAGCTATTTGTAAGACAACCGTTCGTTGTCTGAGGAGTCAGCCTGGTTGTGAATTCTCTCTAGCTAAACCCCAGCAGAGAAAATGAATAGTAGGGTGACTTCAGAATTGGGAAATGGGCTGACAGGTACACAGGGAAAGCAAGTGGTGGGTTGTTGATGAGAATATAGCTGAAACAATTGCCAGGTGGTCCCAGGCTAGAAAGGGGAGGGAGGTAAATCCAGGAGGATCCGATACCCAGAGCGTCCCAACTCAGACAAACTGTGGGTGAATCTGTGAGGGTCTCAAAGGGATGAAGCATAAGGCACCAGGGAAGACGAGTCGAGGACAGAGAAAACTAGGGCAACTGGCACTCCCACGCCCAGTCTGGCTCAGTAACCCACGCAGCCTCATCTCTTCCCGCAAGCAAGGCAGCAGAAATCCTACACAATCCCCTGTGGCCATGCCATACCCTCCTCATCAAAGACTCCCGGATATCCGGGCTAGTGAAACCTTAGCTTCCCAAGCTCAACTCAGGCCCTCCAGCTGAATCTCTCCAGTTTCATCTTTTATTATGACACGGGGTATCTCACAGTATCAGAAGCATGGCTGAAGAATTAAGGCTCAAGAAAATAAGACCCAGAAAAGCCTGGACCTCAAGGACTATAACCAGGAGCTCAAAACCATTTGGACCCTTATCTCTTTAGATTCCTTCTCTCCTTTGCTCTGTAAGTTATCTTCATTCTCTCTCATTAAAGGAACTTAAGAGCCTGGACTCTGGAACCAGCTACCTGATATCCTTATCCTAACACTGCTCATCCACTTCCCAGCTGAATGACATTAAGCAAGTTACTTACTCTCTCTGTGCCTCAGTTTCCTTGTGGAGATAACAATAGTGCCTGCTTCATAGTGTTGCTTGAGGAGTAAGTTATTTCATATTCTTAGAGCACTTGGAAGAGTCCCTGACCCCCCAGGTTCTTTCTCATCCAAGAGAAGAGTTTGGACACCAAGGATTTAATCAGATATTTGTCCTCAAGGCTGATGGTAATAAACCGGGATCCCATTCAAGTTGATGGTGGGATCCACAGTTATCCAATCTTGCAGGTGGGGTGGAGGCACAGCAGGAGCTGAGGTGCTACTCAGGGCCAGGCAGGAGACATATCATTTTGTTAGGAGCAGGGCAATATGTTCCTCGCCCTGGTAACTATTCCCAGACCGCTACTCTACACTGTACCCCTTGATCATCAGTACATGATGATACCTTCTATATCAAGAAGAGACTGGATATCTTGTCCTTAACCTTCTTCCCCAACATTCCAATTCATCTGCTTTGAAACCCACCCACATTGTCTTTTTTCCATCTTTGTGAATGAGGTGCCCATTCCAATCCATAAAGAATCCCTCCTCATGTCCTTCATTATCCCCCACAGTCTTCCTCAGGACCATCGTTCCATCAGCCATCTTCTATCTCCCCACCCACCACTTCTCTTCCATCCCTCCCTCTGTCTCAGCCCTTTCCCATAGAACTGAAACAAGCTCAGGTCTCTCCCACTCTAAAGATATATAGATCTCCCTAGGCTTCCCCTTCCTTAGGGCTCCACTTTCCCTCCCAGCCTAGCATCTCAAAAACTCATCTCCACTCACTTGACTCTACTTCCTTGCCTCCCATTCTCAATTCTCTGTTTTCTAGCTCTCACTTCTCCTAAGAAACGGACATCTCCCTCAACTACCAAAAGACTGGGCCTCTGCTACATTAGGCTCACTGCTACCCCTACTTTAAATTTTCTCCTCCCTGGGTTTCTAACACTCTCCCTGGTCATTCTCCTGCCTCTCCAACCACTCCTTCTCCATGTTCTTTGTGCGGTCTTCCCTCCTTCTCCGTCCAACCTTGAACAATCCATTCTTTCCTTACCTCATGGCCCCCCGAGGTGACCTAATCTGTGCTCAAAGTTTCAATCACCCCCTACACAAGCTAATGATTCTCAAGTCTATATCCATTAGCTTAGTTCTTTCTCTTGAATATCAGATTACCCATCCAACAGCCTCCACAACATCTTCACTTGGGAAACCTCTGAAACATTGCAAATCTAGCCTGTGGATTTAGGAAATAGTCCCTAAAACTGTATCATATGGAAATAGTTGAAGATACTAACGGTGTCTAATCCGCAGAGGTGATTCAGAGAGATTACAGTGGTAAACTGAGGCATGGTGGTCAACTGGTAAAGGAACTGAAGATTTTCTGTATCGACCCCAAGAGGTCAGATTCAAACTAGTAATTGGGAAATTGGAGAATTTAGATTTCAGCCAAACCTAACGAAGACCCTTTGGAAGTCAGTGACTCAAATGTGGACTTCACTACCATACAAGATTGTGAGACCTTGGTTACTGAGAGCATTTAAGCACCAAGATTTAAATTCCTTCTAACTCCAGGAGTCAATAACTTTCTGAGAAAGTGAAACTGAGCTTATGAAGACTTGAGCAAATGCAGTAAAAACCTAATAATATCGGCACCGGTGCCAGTTAGGCATTGACTTGCTGGCTGGAATCACCCGAAATGGAAATACTAGTAGGAATATTTTAGGATAGCTGAAAGGACAAAATAATTTGGATAAACTCTCAAGGAGGGAAGGACTGATAGTCAAAGAAAACTCACCATGGCATGATTCTCTTGGAGGTGTTTTGTGCTTAGTTCTGTTTTTATGGAGCCACTCAGCTGACGTAGTTTTTGCATTACCCATATTGCAGAGGACTCCAGGAGTTGGTAATGGAAAGGGAGGCCTGGTGTGCTGCGGTTCATGGGGTCGCAAAGAGTCGGACACGACTGAGTGACTGAACTGAACTGATATTGCAAAGGGATCCTTGAGTTAAAGTTGTGCTTCAACACGTATTGCTTGAAGCAAAAGCCTCTGAATCTGGGCAGAACACAGTGGCTTGACAACCAGGCTGGAAAGTACTTTTGCCCCTGAATCTACAGACACCTCTGCCTTCTGAGCAGAGGACAGACGACTGGAATTACGGTCTGAAAAAGACTGGTTCCCACCTACAGTCAGTGCCATGTACCTTCATGTGACAAGATACTCCAGCTGAAGACAGCTCCCTCCCTGCCCATCCCATTCCAGAACACGTGTTGCGCTTATGTTTTCCTGCTTCCTGAGCTTCTCCGACCTCTGCCTCCCTTCTGCCTCTTCAAACCCTTTTTACTATGAATATATTTCACTGACTCCCGTCTGGCTTGTTCATACCTGAATTTTCTATCTCTCACTGATGCCTGCAGATTGAGAATTTGATTGAACTCTTTCCCATAGTACTACCCATAAGCCCTATATTTTAGAGGGTCCTGCTCTGGCAAGAAGCCTATGGGCCCAAAGGGGTGTGCTCACCTGCAGTCTTAACTTCCCTCTAGGCCATCTTCCAAGTACCTGAGATGTTGGGATTCCATATCCACACAGCCCTAAGCCTGCTTCCAGGGTCTGGACAGGCCTTTTCCTTGGGTCTGTACTGTGGATCTTACTGCCATGTGTGACATTCTAGGCCTGAGGAGGTGGCTGAGGCCAGTGCATGGGGCTCCTTGAGAAACAGGGATGGGGCCATGACTAGGATTGGAAAGGGACAGCTGGAGGCTGGCATCTTCTTTTTGTACTCTTGTCCTAAGCCCTGAAAATCCTAGAAGTACCAGGTATGAAGGTGGAGAAGGCCCAGTCCCTGGTCTGTAGAAACATTAAGGATGCAAGCAAACCAGGTTGCCATATAGCACTTGAATTAAAGAGTCTTTCTTTCTACTCTTTTAAGCCTGGAGCCTAGAGCCATCCTTCAGTGCTACTCTCTGCTCCCTCTACATGACCTGAATCTCCTCAGCAGGAGGCAGCCCCAGCTCAAAATGCCCCCATCTCAAACTGAAGCCCCCAATCTTACATCTGAGCCCCCTACCGTAGGAGAGGAGCAGGCAATCAGAGAGTGCTGTCTCACTCTTTTGTGCTTTGGTTTCTTCATCTGTCAAGTGGAAATTATAATTACTCCTCACATCCCACGAGATCACTTTGAGAATAAAATTAGAATTGCCTACCTGATTACCCAATATCCAAGGTTATTCCAAGCAAGGGCCTCTCAAAGAGAAGTGCAGGAAAGAGCTAATTTGGAGCAAGAAACACTGACACTTGTGGAACTATGTATTATGTATTAGCTGTGCCAAGTTTTTAAGTCTAAGCTGGTTCCCCATGTTATCCAACATGCCTCGGGATGATATCAATGGTATTCACTCAAAAGATGAAATAAAATCCCATATTAGTTCAAGCAGAATATAACTTGGGAAGACAGATCACTAGCAAAGATCAACTCTGTGGGGGAAGAAAGCATGTTTTTACTCTGATAAATGGAATGCAAAACAGGTACAATTCCTATGGAAGGCAGTCTGACAATTTATCAGAACTATACTTGCAGTTATCCTTTGACCTCATAAATCCAGTTCTGGGAATTTATTCTACAGATACACCTACATTCCTACAAGATGACATGTGTACAGGGATATTTATGGCAGCACAGGTTGCAAAAGCAAAAGATTGGAAATAACCCAAGGGTCCATAAAAAGGAACTAGTTAAATACACTATCATACATTCTTACAGTGAAATGCCTTAAACAAGGAAGCTTTATATGCATTGATATGCAAAGATCTCCTTGATACATTGTGTTAGAAAGAGTAAGAAATAAGAATCTTAATATTTTTAGATTTGCTTGTATTTCCACAAAGAGACACTAGAAGGATGCATAAGAAATTAATAAAAGTGGTAGAAGGGAGTCTTTTCAATGTACATCTTTTGATAATGTTTTTGTTTCTAAATCATGTAAATATTTTAACTTTGCAAAATAGAAATGAATACAGGACCAGAAGAATCCCCTCTAGAATGCATTCCAGAAGGACAAAGAGTACTGGACTGAGCAGCAGAAGATCAGATTCGATGCTGGCTGGACCTCGGGCCGCCCTGAATTTCCTCATCTGAAAGACAAGCAGGGCTGGCCCTGTCTGCTCTCTGTCCTCCCAGCCTCACACGTCTATAAATAAAATCCTTTCCTGGATCATGCCCTGTTTTTTATGATTGCTACCTTCTGTGCCCTTTTGCTTCTTCAGACAATTTCAAGATACCTGAGTGTGGTTAGCACCATTTTCCAGAGAATTCCAGATCTAACAAGTCATATTCCTCACTCTTGGATTAATGTGTCAGTTGTCCGTGCCCCTATGCTCCTCTCTCAAGCTTTATTTAGAGGCTTTTAAATTTTCACTTTAACCTGGATTAATCCTTCTGTGTGTGTTAGTCGCTTGGTTGTGTCCAGCTCTTTGCAACACTGTGGACTATAGCCTGCCAGACTCCTCTGTCCATGGGATTCTCCAGGCAAGAATACCGGAGTAGCCATTCCCTTCTCCAGGGGCTCCTCCCAACCCAGGGATAGAACCCAGGTCTCCTTCATTGCAGGTGGATTCTTAACTGTCTGAACCACCAGGGAAGCCCTTTCTAGGAAGCAGTTTGGTCATGTAAAAGATGAATCATAAACATTTAATATAGCATCATGTTTACCGTCTACATAACAAAGTCCAGTTCTGTTCATTCATTTGGAATTACTTCTCTTAAGGGTTATGGGAATGAGGGAGCAGGAGCTGAACAAGGGCGTGCAATGTATCTGGAAGCTTTTGGAGCTGCGGGCAGAGCAGAGGACTGTGCTAGGGAGATGCCCTGCATGAGAGTCAGGAAGAGGGCCTAGGCTACAGGCTGATGAAGGAGTGACAATCTGAATGGAAGGCACCAGCTCTGAGTGGTGTCTGCACCCACTACAGAGGCGGCGGCTCCACTGTCCCATCTAGCCGACTGTCTAATGCTGGTATAGACAAATAACCCACTGAGATGCCCAAAGAACCCAACACCACAGTTTTCTTTTTTTTTTCTTTAAAAATAATTTTTGACCATGTACACTCTGCTATATTTAAAATGGATAACCAACAGGGTCTTACTATATAGCACAGGGAATTCTGCTCGATGTTATGTGGCAGTCTGGATGGGAGGGAAGTTTGGGGGAGAATGGATACATGTACACATATGGCTGAGTCCCTTTGCTGTCCACCTGAAACTATCACAATATTGTGAGTTGGCTATATTCCTATACAAAATAAAAAGTTTAAAAAAATCATTCTTGAGCAGAAACTAAATTTTTAAATTAAAAAATCCTGATTATCTTTATCCAAGTACGACTCTACTGATTTTTCCATATTTGTTTCTAAGCCTTAATCATAACAACTTACTTTCCCAGAAGTGGAATAATTGTGTAGGTAAATTTCTGCTGTTTTCATTTATCGTTACTTTATTAGTCTGTGGCCTCAGAGTCTTCACAGTGATTATTTTAATGACTAAATAATATCCCATTGCACAGATCTGCTATGGTTCGATTAACCACTTCCGTCTTATGGTGGAGCGCCTTGCATATTTAGATTCCCCATCCACAGAACATTTTCCTTAGAATAAATTCTCAGAAAGAGGAAACTAAGTTAAAGGGTATGAACATGTTGAACATTTTCACTATTTTCTTACTTTTTTTCCCTTTCTTGACTTTATCCTAGCTCCAGCCATAGAGTTTACTAATATCATAAGGCAAATTATCTGTTTGCATTTGTTGCCAGTATTTGAAGGTGAGCTATTGCTTTCTTATGTATTTAATAAGCTTTTTTAACCTGAGTTTAAGTTACTGAAGCCAGTTTTTATTTTAAAAGTAATGCTTGCTCATTGTAAAACTTTGAATGTCCTTTATAAATTTGTGTATAATTTATCATATTGACTCATATAATCTTGTTTTTAAAAATGTATTGGAGTAAAGCTGATTTACAATGCTAGTTTCTGCTGTATAGCAAAGTGAATCAGTTATACATATACATGTATCTACTCTCTGTTCTATTTTTTTAATTTGTTTTTGACTGTAGTGCGTCTTCACTGCTGTGCATAGACTTTCTCTAGTTCTTGGGTCTTCATTGCTGTGCACAGGCTTTCTCTGGTTGTGGCACACAGGGGCTGCTCTTCATTGCAGTGCTCCGGCTTCTCTTGCTGACGAGCGCAGGGTCTAGGGCACCCGGGCTTCAGTAGCTGTGGCTCACAGGCTTCGTTGCCACATGTGAGAGCCTGTCAGAGCTTCCTGCACCAGAGATCGAACCCACGGCCCCCGCACTGCAAGTGGATTCTTAACCACTGCACCACCAGGAAACTCGCCCCCCATTTTTTAGATTCTTTTCTCATATAGGCCGTTACAGAGAATGGAGAAGAGTCCCCTGTGCTACATGGTAGGTCCTTATTAATTATCTATTTCATATATAGTAATGTGTATATGACATATAATTTAGTGTATTCTTATTTAAACACTTTTTCAAATTCTCCATTGTTAGCTATCGTTACTACTTTATTTTTCTGTAGCATCAATTCTAATAAGGCTATTCCTCCACAATAAAAATGAATGCTTTAATCTTTGCTAGTTTTTCCATGACTTGAATTAAATTTTTTAATAAGCTTATAGACTAGGAGTTTACATTGGTGTGCGGTATGAGGGCCTCAGAAAGGAGCAGATCTGTCTGATTGTATATGTTTTCTAACATACACAGTCCCACCCCTGGAAAGTCAGTTTAGTATATATTATCTGGTGGAGTAGCTATTTTTAAGGTTAAGCAGTCAACTTACACATTGCTTTGCAAGACTGGATTTCAATTTGTCCGGATATGAGTCTTGATTTACACTTCAACATTTCCTACAGCAACTAGCCTTACGCCGTCCACATGGTAAACAGCCCAAAAACATTTGTTAATTTGACCTGATTCAACATAAAAATAGAGCTAGTAGCACAGAGCTGTTATTTGAAAGAATAATCCAGAAGCTGAAAGGTACTGTTTTTAATTAAACATATCCCCACCCGTCAGTCTTTCCCAGCAGAATGGGCTGCCTGCAATGCTGGGCACGGGCATGCGCGAGGTTAACAGAGGAACAAACACACTTGACTTCAAATCCTGCCTCTACCACTTCCCACCTGGGAGCCTTGAGCAAACTAAACTGGTTTACTCATCTGTAAAAAAGACACTGAAGAGCTCCTGGCGTGCTTGAAGAAATAATACACTCAGAGCACCCAGCACTGTGCCTAGCTCTGGGGAGGTGCTCAGTGTGTGACGATGATTACTACCTTCCTTGTCTCCACTTTGACCTGCATCCTTGCTAAGTGGCTTCAGTCGTCTGACTCTTGTGACCCTACAGACTGTAGTCTGCCAGGCTCCTCTGACCATGGGATTCTCCAGGCAAGAATACTGGAATGGGTTGCCATGCCCTCCTCCAGGGGATCTTCCTGACCCAGGGATTGAAACCGTGTCTCTTACATCTCCTGCATTGGCAGGTGGGTTCTTTACCAATAGTGCCACCTGGGAAGCCCAGGATGTGCACAGCTATGGGAAAGCTTGAGTGTCAAGAAAGAACTGTGACAGGTATCCAACAACCACTCCCCATCCTCCCCTCCCCACATGTACTTGGGAGAATTCCAGCCCCAACTGTCTTTGCTGGGGCTGTTTTATCAAACCCAGGAATAGATTGTTGCCAAGTTATCTAAACTCTGCTTATCTGAGTCAGATTTTACCCATCTAATTATCTATCACTAAAAGGCTGAATGCTTCCCAATTCATTCTAACACACACGTAGCAGTCTATGAAAAGAGTGGGGTTTGCACACGGCTTGAAACATGCAGCCTTTTTCATGAGACTTTCAAGAGCAGCAACTTTCCCTTCCCAGGCTGCAAAATCATGAAGACAGGATTCATTCCAAGAAACCAAGGTATTCTCAGCACCAGGACATTAGCAGGCTAAAGGGGAAAATCTGTACCATGTTAATGGATGATGGAAAGGTATTTGACCCCATACAACATCCATCCTGATTCTCCTAAAAGAAAAATATACAACCCTGTTAGTGTTTGAGATATAGGAGACTCCCTTAATACCATAAATGTATTAGAAACCAACAGAAAACATGAAAAAAATGGTGAATTCTTAAAGGCACTGCTATTAAAATTAGATTCAGGTCAAGAATGAGCTGTATCTGGGCTTGTTTTGGAAGTTGTAGTCAATGTGCTGATATAATAAATAAATTTATCATTATTCTAGGAAGATATGATGTTAATCAATAGAGAGATCATTAAAAAAAGAAATATCAAGCAAAAGAATTTTATGCAGCTATTAAAATAATGGTGTAGAACTTCATATGTTATTGTGGAAAAGTGTCCAAGATATATTATCAAGTGGAAGAAACAAGATACAAAGAGCATTATCGTATGTTTAATTAAATCTATATTTATATACTTACATTGAATATATATACGTATTGAAGTGGAAGTTGCTCAGTCGTGTCTGACTCTTTGCAACCCCATGGACTATACAGTCCATGGAATTCTCCAGGCCAGAATACTGGAGTAGGTAGCCCTTCCCTTCTCCAGGGGATCTTCCCAATCCAGGGATCAAACCTAGGTCTCCCACATTGCAGGAGGATTCTTTACTAGCTGAGCCACAAGGGAAGCCCATATGTATATATATTCTCTCTTTACATATATATATTCTCTCTATGAGAGACAGAGAGAAGACTGAAAGGAAATTCACCAAAATATATTTAGAGATAATATTTCTGGCAAGATACAGTGGGATTCCAGGTGATACTTATTTTCTATACTTTTCTATATTTTCTGAATGTTTTATACTGTAATAAGCATATTTGTATAATGGGGAAAAAAACAATAAATCTCATTTACCCACAAACACATGCACGTTGGGCATGCATGCAAAATTCATTTCAAAGGATGAGCTGTTTTCCTCCTAAAGTGATTAGTGTTTGTGACCTAAGGCCACTTCCCTACTCACCAGATTGGTCTGTTCTGCCTGGTCCCTTCCCCCTGGAGAGCCCCAAATCCATGGATTCCAGAAAGACCTAGCCCTGGGCCTGATTCCCCAAGTGGCTATGGCTCATGGTGTCAGCACCTGCCCATAGTCCTGCCCCATCTAATCTATTTGCAAAGAATTTCCAACCCTCTAAGGCTGCCCACCTTGCCCAAAGTTGGGAGGGCTCCTCCTTGCAGTCATCCAGCAGAAGTCTTTGCCTCATCGGTAGATGGATTTGGAAACCATTCTGGCAGTCTCATATACCAGGCTTCTTTGCCCCACTTCTGGGCTGGAGGGCACAGGCAGAGCATGCCAAGTCCAGTAACCTCATCCCAGGTTTCTTGGAGACCTTAAGTGTCCCGTGCCCCAGCCCTGTACCTCAGAGAGTTGGTTGGGTCCATCCTGCTACCTCATTCCTAGTGGCCACAATTTTGTGTCTGAACTCTGCATCTGCCACTGCCCACCTCATCATACATAGACATTGTCTGGCATATGTGGTTCATCCAGCCCTTCATTCTGCACCCTGGAGGTTGTAAGAAGGCCCCTAGTAGGTCTCAATGCTTGCTAGGAAGAGGACTGGATCATCTGTCAACTCCCTGTTTCAACCTGAGTCATAATCTAGCAGCCCCTCCCCTGAGCCTCCTCCACCTGTTACTCACCCCACACTCCACCAGCTTTACTCCTGGCCCAGAACCCACTAGGCCATCAGAGGTTGTCAGGCCTGCTCTATAAGGCTAGATAGCCTCATCCCAGCCTGGAGCACACCCTTCAAATCGCTACAGCGTTGAAGTGAAAGACCAAGTCCCAGGGAGACTCAGTAGACTGAAATCAAGACTGGTGTTCATTATTGGGATTTTTTTTTAATTGGCATAGTCAACCCACATCTCTCCAGAACCAACTCCCTACCAGTTTGACCCAGTAAGTAACATACAAATTCAAATGCCTTCAAATAGATTCTCTTTGAACTTGCTAACTTCATAGTCATTTCTACCTAGCCTAGGTATTTGATTTATAATTCCATAACATTTGAGGTAAAGCAAACTAGAAAAGGAGAAAATAGCAACTACAAAGCAGGCATCAGGAAGTGATAACCCAAGAAGAATTGCGTGTAAGGTTTGGGAAAATGTAGACCCTCAGAAGGAAAAAGCAAAAACTCTATGTATCTGACGTTACCACAAAGCACAATCATGGATGTTTACAGTGTAACTTGTAGTCACACACAAACATGAGTTACATTCAGCATGCTCCCCAAGGATGCCTGCTGCTGCTGCTGCTGCTGCTGCTAAGTCGCTTCAGTAGTGTCCAACTCTGTGCGACCCCGTAGACGGCAGCCCACCAGGTGCTTACAAAGAACTCGCAGACTTCTGAAGGCTGCCTACTTGCCCACATTTCAGGGCTCCGCTTTGTAGTACATTCATCCAGAGCTTTTGTACAACCACACAGCACAGGCAATATGGGTCAATTCTCATCATCTGGATGGCAGTTCTTGGAAACTGATTTGAATGTACTTTTACTACTGATACTTCTATATACTGATATATTTAAAGCACAGATAGTGCTGTTTTGCTATATATGTGCAAGTTTCTAGAACTAGCCAATGGAGGGGAAAGAAACCTGAACCAATGAACTGTTAATGACTTAAGTTTTCTGGTTAACTTCAGTTTCCTCATCTGTACACTGGAGTATATATTACCTGCCTGCGGTACTTCAAACGATTCCTGTAAAGATAGAATGTGTATGTGAAAAGGAATAAAGAGTATGTTTTACTACGGTAATTTCTCTTACCGAGACTGAGTCATGGAATAAAATGAGGAGAGGAAGGAAAATTACAAGTACATAGTACTCAGAGTTAGATTAGATATATCTGGCTTTACAATAATTTAGATAATTGGTTTACAATGAGCACTGCTCAAAGAGGACTTCATTAACAGTATGCAGCTCTCTGTGAAATAGCGACACCTACTGTACCTTGTCTGGTACCGCAACTGATTTGGAATACGGAAAGCCTTCAAACCTAATTTTCAGTTTAGTTCAGTCGCTCAGTCGTGTCCGACTCCTTGCAACCCCATGAATCGCAGCACCCCAGGCCTCCCTGTCCATCACCAACTCCCGGAGTTCACTCAGACTCACGTCCATCGAGTCAGTGAACCCATCCTACCATCTCATCCTCTGTCGTTCCCATCTCCTCCTGCCCCTAATCCCTCCCAGCATCAGAGTCTTTTCCAATGAGTCAACTCTTCGCATGAGGTGGCCAAAGTAACTGGAGTTTCAGCTTCAGCATCATTCCTTCCAAAGAAATCCCAGGGCTGATCTCCTTCAGAATGGACTGGTTGGATCTCCTTGCAGTCCAAGGGACTCTCAAGAGTCTTCTCCAACACCACACCTAATTTTAGTCAGGCACAAAATACCATTGCAAAAATTAATTTTTTCATAGCAGCACTATTTATAATAACCAAGACATGGAAGTAACCCAAGTGTCCATAGATATATGAATGGATAAAGAAGATGTGGCATAATACTATTCAGCCATGAAAAAGAACAAAATAATGCCATTTACAGCAACATGGATGGACCTAAAAATTACTGTTTTAAGTGAAGCAAGTCATACAGATAAAGACAAATATCATATGATCTCACTTATATGTGGAAACTAAAAAAAGTGATATAAATAAACTTACTTGCAAAACAGAAATAGACTCACAGACACAGAAAACAAATTTTTGTTACCAAAGGGGATAGTGGGTAGGGAGTGGTAGACTAGGAACTTGGAATTAACCTATACACATTGCTATATATAAAATAGATAAATAACAAGGATTTACTGTATAGCACAGGAAACCATATTCTATATCTTGTAATAAACTGTAATGGAAAATAATTTAAAATATATACATACATGTATATGTATAATTGAATCACTTTTTTGTACACTTAAAACTAATACAACATTGCAAATTAATTAGCTATTGTTCAATTTTTAATTATTTAAACAATTTTAAGTGGCCACAGAGTATTTTCCTCAGAAAAAAATCACAATTTTCTTCCATTTAAAAGTAACTTCTATTATTTTTCATTCGAATGTAATGTATACTAATTGTAGACAATTTTAAAAAGAAAATATAGTCCAATAACATCATCAACACTTAATACTTCAATTAGAGCCACTGCTGCT
>NW_011495064.1:10670114-10671159 GCF_000754665.1 Bison bison bison
TAATTAACCTTAAAAGCTTCTGCACATCAAAGGAAACTATTAGCAAGGTGAAAAGACAGCCTTCAGAATGGGAGAAAATAATAGCAAATGAAGCAACTGACAAACAACTAATCTCAAAAATATACAAGCAACTCCTACAGCTCAACTCCAGAAAAATAAATGACCCAATCAAAAAATGGGCTAAAGAACTAAATAGACATTTCTCCAAAGAAGACATACAGATGGCAACAAACACATGAAAAGATGCTCAACATCACTCATTATCAGAGAAATGCAAATCAAAACCACTATGAGGTACCATTTCACACCAGTTAGAATGGCTGCGATCCAAAAGTCTACAAATAGTAAATGCTGGAGAGGGTGTGGAGAAAAGGGAACCCTCTTACACTGTTGGTGGGAATGCAAAGTAGTACAGCCACTATGGAGAACAGTGTGGAGATTCCTTAAAAAACTGGAAATAGAACTGCCTTATGATCCAGCAATCCCACTGCTGGGCATACACACTGAGGAAACCAGAAGGGAAAGAGACACGTGTACCCCAATGTTCATCACAGCACTGTTTATAATAACCAGGACATGGAAGCAACCTAGATGTCCATCAGCAGATGAATGGATAAGAAAGCTGTGGTACATAAACACAATGGACTATTACTCAGCCATTAAAAAGAATACATTTGAATCAGTTCTAATGAGGTGGATGAAACTGGAGCCTATTATACAGAGTGAAGTAAGCCAGAAGAAAAAACACCAATACAGTATACTAACGCATATATATGGAATTTAGAAAGATGGTAACGATAACCCTGTATACGAGACAGCAAAAGAGACACTGATGTATAGAACAGTCTTATGGACTCTGTGGGAGAGGGAGAGGGTGGGAAGATTTGGGAGAATGGCATTGAAACATTTAAAATATCATGTATGAAACGAGATGCCAGTCCAGGTTCAATGCACGATACTGGATGCTTGGGGCTGGTGCACTGGGACGACCCAGAGGGATGGTATGGGGAGGGAGAAGGGAGGAGGGTTCAGGATGGGGAACACA
>NW_011495064.1:10671259-10680755 GCF_000754665.1 Bison bison bison
TTAAAATATCATGTATGAAACGAGATGCCAGTCCAGGTTCAATGCACGATACTGGATGCTTGGGGCTGGTGCACTGGGACGACCCAGAGGGATGGTATGGGGAGGGAGAAGGGAGGAGGGTTCAGGATGGGGAACACATGTATACCGGTGGCGGATTCATTTTGATATTTGGCAAAACTAATACAATTATGTAAAGTTTAAAAATAAAAAAAAAGTAAAGTAAAATCCCTCACCATTACCAACAGCTTGGTATGTATTATTCCACGTATTTCTGTACCAATGGCAGTATATATCTATCACAAACAATAATGGACTGGACTGTTTGTCCTTGACCTCCAGCCAGAGATTACCAGGAACACAGTGGTAGCTGGGTTCATCGCTCTACAGTGAGAGAGAATTCACAGCATGGGCAACTACGGTTGTTTCAGTAACAGGCTGTTAGGAGGGACTTACTCACACTTGTGTAGGTGGCTTGCAGGAGGGTTTAAGGACGCAGGGCTTTGCTCTAAACTGGGTGTTGCCAGAAGCAACATAATTCTCTGCTGTTATTGTTTTTTAGTCGCTCAGTTGTGTCCGACTCTTTATGATCCCATGGACTACAGCACTTCCTGCAGACTTCTCTGTCCTTCACCATCTCCCGGAGCTTGCTCAAACTCATGTCTGTTGAGTTGCTGCTGCCATCCAACCATCTCATCCTCTGTCGTCCCCTTCTCCTTCTGCCTTCAATCTTTCCCAGCATCACAGTTTTTTTAATGAGTCGACTCTTGGCATCAGATGGCCAAAGTATTGGAGCTTCAGCTTCAGCATCAGTCCTTCCAATGAATATTCAGGATTGATTTCTTTTTGGATTGACTGGTTTGATCTCCTTGCAGTTCGAGAGACTCTCAAGAGTCTTCTCCAACACTACAGTTTAAAAGCATCAATTCTTTGGCACTCAGCTTTCTTTATAGTCCAACTCTCACATCCATCCATGACTACTGGAATAACCATAGCTTTGACTAGATGGACCTTTGTCAGCAAAGTAACCTCTCTGCTTTTTATGACTGTGTCTACTTTATGTCTTTATGTCTTCTTTATGTCTGTGTCTATTCTGCTGCTCTGCATGTAGGATCATCGACATCATCTTTCTAAATTCCATATATATGCATTAATATACAGTATTTGTCTTTCTCTTTCTGACTCACTTCACTCTGTATATAGGCTCTAGATTCAACCACCTCATTAGAACTGACTCAAACATGTTCCTCTTATAGCTGAGTAATATTCCATTGTATACATAACTTCATTATCCATTTATCTGCCAAGGGACATCTAGGTTGCTTCCATGTCCTAGCTATTGTAAACAGCACTGCAATGAACATTGGGGTACACATGTCTCTTTAGTTCTGGTTTCCTCAGGGTATATGCTCAGTAGTGGAATTGCTGGGTCATATGGCAATCCTATCCCCAGGACTTTAAGGAATCTTCACATTGTTCTCCATAGTGGCTGTACCAATTTACACTCTACCGATGGTGTAAGAGGGCTCCCTTTTTCCATACCCTCTCCAGCATTTATTATTTGTAGACTTTTTGATGGCAGCCATTCTGACCATGTGAGATGATGCCTCATTGTGGTTTTGATTTGCATTTCTCTAATAATGAGTGATGTTGAGCATCTATCCATGTGTTTATTAGCCATCTGGATGTCTTCATTGGAGAAATGTCTGTTTAGGTCTTTTACCCACTGCTTGATTGAGTTTTTTACTTTTCTGGTATTGAGCTGCATGAGCTGCTTGTGTATTTTGGAGAGTAATTCTTTGTCAGTTTTGTCATTTGCTATTATTTTCTCTAATTCTGAGGGTTGTCTTTTCACCTTGCTTACTGTTTCCTTCCTTGTGGACACCACCATTCTACTTGCTGTCTCTATGAATCTGATTACTCTAAGTACCTCATATAAGTGAAATCATATAGCATTTTGTGATTGTTTTTTTTCACTTATCATAATGTCCTCAAGGTCCATCCATGTTGTAGCATGTATCAGAACTTACTTCCTTTCTAAGTCGTGTAAGAAACATGTTGTTTCAAACCACTAAGAATATGGAGTTGCATATTATTACATCATAGCAAAGCCTGTCCTGAGTAGTACAGCAATAAATACCCAAAAGAATAAGAACTTATCTAATAAAGCTCCTAAGGACAGCTTCGTCATAAAACTTTGCAGTGGCAGCATATGGACAACTTTGTCAACTAGGAACAGATTCACGTTCCCTTCTAAGAATGTTTATCTGGGAATTACAAAGTGATCACAACACAGTGAGCTATAGTATTATGATGAAACCACAGACAAATTGCCAAAATCCAGTACCTCTGAGAGGTGATCAGTTTTGAGTGTGATTAAAAAAATATTAATTTGGTGGATATGTATGCAGATGAGCTACACTCGGGGGACTGACTCCTCAAAGGGTTGGAAGAAGCCCCTCCTTCTTCATTTCAGACAGCCAGCAGTCTTTCAGTTCTACTCTGTCTAGTCAGTTCTGCTCTCTGCATCTATAGGTCAGTTCATAATGCAGGTGTTCTAGACTCAGATAGTTTCAGACACGCTGGTGTTAGTTATCAGGTGTGTGGATTTTTCTCCACAAACTCATAGGTACAAAATCTATTATCTCTATAAGTCTAATTAACCTGGTTCTGAACTTCCAAGTCACTTCGTGGGGAAAATATTCTATCTCAGCCATTTGCAGATGGTTATCCTTCTCCCTAGAACTGGACATGAATTCAGGGTACTTCTGTGGCTCCCACCAAAGGAAAGAAGAGTCTCTGGTTCCATGATTGCTGCTGATATGCTCATCATCCAACCTCACACAAAAGACAGGCAGTCCATCCTTCCAAACCAAAGCATGGGACACCTGCCCATAACCCTCAAGGCCATGACTGTCTCCAGCATCCATAACTTCTATCGCACCAGAGCAGGAGTCACTCCTGGAGAAGCTGCCTGGAAACGGGACACAGTTATACATCACTGAAGGGAAAAAGCAGCCAACTCCATCTTCACCTCTCTTCTGCCTCCTCACTTCTTCTAGGAAAGGAATAGCTTACCTGCCACACACAAATTAAATATATCTCAAAAGGAGAGCATTGAAGCGTGTGCCAAGTCTTTGCCCTCTTGGGCAGGAGAGAATTCCAGAGGACACATCTGATGCTGATTAGAACCTTTCCTGACAGATTTGGGGCTTGCTGGCAAAGGCCTGAAGCCCGAGCTTGCCCTAGGAGTTCTCTTCCTCAGCTTCTGATGAGAGAGGTCTGATCAGCCTCAACACGTAACCTTCAGAGAGTCCCTGGAGTGAACCTCAGCCCCAAGTGGACTGTATTCCCAGCCTCCTCAACCCAAAGGACTTGCCTGAAACTGAAGTTGAGATGTTGGTCTTTGGATCTGGTGTCAGTTGCTGACTCCTCCTGCCTCGACCGTGGCTCCGGCTACGGGTGATAAAAGCCTTCGGCCTGTGGTTCAGCACTGCTGTGCCTTGAGGTCCGTGAGAAGGGTGCCATGCACACCAGTGGGAAGCTCTGGATTCACTGGGAGCCCCAAATCCTAGGCTCAGTGTGTCTAGGGAAAACCCAATCTCATGGGCTAGGAACCCAAGAAAAAAAGAGAGGAAGACAGTTCCTGGCTTGCATTTATTTCTCCACAGGACCAGAAGCAGTTCTCTGACCCCTCATCTGGGCTCTTCCAAATACCCCTGACTCCACCTAACATCCACAGGGAGCCAGGTCATTCTCTCTGTTGCTTGCCCCTCCATACCCTAACCCAAACCTGGTGCTTTATATCAATCCAGTTGGACTTCACCTCACCTCGGACCACATCTTCTGTCTACTGGCCACACAAATTGCCGTATCACAGAAAGGTCTGTGCCTGGACTCTACTAGTGAGAATTTTAAACTGCATAAACAATTCTTACTGCTTTTATTGCTAGTTTTTCCTCCATTTGGTGAAAACTGATCTTTAAAAATTCCAACCCTGGCTCTACTACAAACAAAAAAGGCCAGTCCAATCCCCACACCCTTGAGATAGGAGCTCTGTGCAATTGACCAGGAACAGTCTGTTGTAGCCATGACTGCCCCCTCTGACAGGGGCACAGTAGCCAGGAGGGACAAGGTCCAGCAGATACCTAAAGAAACCCTCTCCTCCCATCACTTGTGGGGCTACTGGGGAAAGGTAGGGAGTCAGGAGACTCCCAGGAAAAGATGTGAGTCTGCCTCCTGTTGGGTTAAGGGCCAACATTCTGGAATTCACTTGGCTCATGACAGTCAATGGTGAGCGTCTCTTTCTGGCTCTACTTTCAGTAAGGTCACGTGGATAGTAGCAGACCACTGGTTAGGGTTGACAAGCTAAGAGTCACAATGTGTGGACCAAAAACAGAGGGAAATTTAAGAGTAAGGGCCAGAAAGTGGATGACCTTTAGAGTCTGGAGGTAAACACAAATACAAACCCCATCCCCAACCCTCTCCCTGGCTGCTTTTATGTGCAAAAGCCAGTCAGGTCTCTGGTAGCCAGAATCCTCACAGTTCTACCCGCAGGAACCCTGCACACTTCTTCACCTCCCTTATCACTGGATTCTTTCCAACCCCACAACCCCACAGTCTGAAGATAATGCAACAGTTATTCACACTATTTCTTTGGGAACAGGTTTCACATTTCTATCCTCTCACTCACTCTTGGGGCTTGAACTTTCCACAGCCAAAGATGTGGCTCCCCTCCATTCCTGCCTATTTCCAACTTTCCTGTTTTCCTACATTTCACTTCTCATTTTCCTCCAACCAGAGCCACTATCCAAGGAGCAAATGCCCCACATCCACTGTGATCTGGCCCTCCCTCCTTGTGAAACTGTTCTCCCCTTTTCCCAGAGACTCCAGGTCCCTCTGAAATCCCCCATTCCCTTCCTTTCTCAAAATAAAACTAACCCATAACCTCAAGAGTGTACAGTGAGTGAGGATAAACCAAATACAGAGCCCTCCTCCATTCCCACAAAGATTAATAAGGTCACCAAGGTCAGATGCACCTGAAGAGTATAAAAATGACAGGCCCTGCTCCCAAAACCTAGACACTGGCAGCTAAGATCTGACCAGAGATGACCCAGGACAGGATGTTTGTGTGTGGCAATGACTCTTCTCCAGCCAAATGAGGCTTAAAGTGACTGCATGTGTCATGGTTATCCGATGGTTCAACTGTGTGATAATGGCATAATAAGCCAATTTTTACAAAAACAACCACTACTGGTATAGATAGTGCTTTATTGTTTACACATTCTCTCATTTAATCCTTGCAGCAACCCTGAGGTAGGTATTATTATCCCCACTTTACAGATGAGTAAGCCATTGTTCCAAGGTTAGACTACTTGCTGAAGATCACACACTTACTTACAGCAAAGCCACCAATAATCACAACCCAAGGGGACTCTTGAGTAGTTCACGGGCTGCTGTCAAGGAAAGTAGAGCTGAAAACCTCAACTGGGAAAGGCTGGACCATTTATGAGAGTTCAGGGGGGTCCCTCACCAGGGATGAATGAGGCACATTCACAGGCCAAGACTGGAACTGAGCAGGAGAAGCCTAGAGCTCCTGGGAGTCGTGAAGCAAGAGGAGGTCTTTACACTTGGTGAGAGTTGACGTGTCTTCAAGTAGGCACAGGGCCCACCTTCCAAGGAATGGAGTAACAAGAAGGTATCCAGCAGCTGCCAGTCCAGAGGCTAGCCACAGGGCAAGTGTGGCAGGGCAGGAAGAGCTGCCCCTGCTTGGCACTACGTCAGCTTGGCCAACACGTGCTGACTTTCAGGTAGTGGTCCTTTACTTTTGTTAAGGCTTGAGAATCTGATGAGAGTCATAACCCCCTGCCCCCCGAGAAAAATATAGACACACGTGTACAGACAGCATCCTGCATACAGTTTTAGGGAGGCCCTGAATCTCAGGTGAAATCCTGCTTTACAGCAAGGATGTCATGAGTAAAGTCACCGAAACAAACCTATCTTTGTGCAGCTTGTATTTACCATGGCTGTTCCCATTTTGCTATCCCCTGATATTTAGAATGTTGTGAAGTTTTAACAGAAGTCAAGGAGAGGGTTCTAGCCAGAGAAGGAGTAGCTGTGCATGGCAGTGGTGGCAGCCAGGAGGCAAAAACAAAGAAAAAGATAGGGTCATATGTACTATTCCACCCAGAAGATCACTTCTGGGGTTTTTGTCTACTCAACAGAAGGGCTGTGAGAGGTGATGGAGACAGGGCAGTGGTTTCCTCCTTTCAGAAAGGAGAGCCATTCCCTCACTGGCTACAGGGTCTAAAGTCCTGTTGGCATTGCCCTACTCCGACCTGACCCTCTCTGTATCCCATGAATACACCTGAGCATCGGGCCAGTCCTCCATGCACGTGTGGCCAGGTAATCTATGAACATCCATGTATTTACACATGCTCTTTCATGGAAGAAGGAAAACTGGGATGGGGTAGGTCTCAGGACAGAGATTGCGTGTTGCAGTTTGGGGAGCATGCATTCCCCACAGAGAATCACATACATTTCAAGAATCAGCACAAGGAGTCAGGGCACATGAGCCCCCAAACACTTCCACAGTTCCTCCTTCTGGCCAGGGCCCAACCCGAAAGCAAAGTTGCAGCGCTGTCCTGGGCCAAAGCGCCAAACTAACAAGCCCAAGAGAGTGGGCTGAAGGGGTCACACGGGTTGAGCGGGCAAGTGCAGGAAAAGTACTGATTCACTGTGACAGCAGTTCTGATCTCTCAGGGGAATCAGGCAAAGGCCTGGCCCTGAACCCGTCCAGGCCCAGAGAGAGCAGACAGGGAAGCTGAAGTGACCATTCAAAGGACAAAGAAAACTCAGAGGCCACGGTGACATTCCAGGCCCGCTGACCCCCCAGCATCCCAGTAGTCATTCCATCCAGGGGTCACTCATGCACTGGTGCTTATTTGCCCGGCCCTGGATGGATGTCTCTGTGCTGGTGGTTATTTGCCCGGCCCTAGATGGACGTCTCATCACAGGTGGCTAGAGGAGCCCCAGTTAGCCGAATGTGGGCTGGGCTTGGGCAAGGATCAAGTAGAAAGGGTGGAGGGAAGCCACCAAAGCCACTGCCCCTCTTGGCCAGGGCCAGGGGCAGCCGCTCATCTTCGGGAGAGGGAGAGGGAGGATCCTGGCTGTAGCTTGTGGTACCAGACGGTGGGACCCCTAGGTCCAAGCCCACCTTGTCTCTAGCCAGAAGTTCCCTTTGTCGCTGTCGCTGCTGATGCCGACCAATCAGGAGGAGAGTCAGGGACGCTGCAAGAACTCCCAGGAAGAAGCCTGCTAGTCCAGCCCCTATTGTGTGAGCCTGGCTCAAGGGGCCCTGCGGGGTGCCCCACACCAAGCTGTAAGCAGCCACCACGCGGGCTGCCCCACCCTCCTGACACTCACAGGCATAAGCACCCATGGCCCCTGGGGATATCACCACTTCTAGCCCCTCCTGCCGGCGGGTGAGTGCAGTCACTCCGCTGGGCTGGCGCCACACACAGGATGCCCAGGCTGAGCTTGGGGAACACGGCAAGACCACATGTGCAGCTGCAGCCACAGGAACTTCAAACACCACCGGGTGTTCTGGAGAGAAAGCAGAGGCACAAACGATGGTGACGCTATAGGTTTGGGGTGACAGAAATGTGGGGTGATATGAGAAGGGGCCATGGGGGACAAAGCCAAAAGGGGGATCCCCAAAGACAGTAAGGCTGCCACATCTTCCAGCAGACAAGTTTTAAAGTAGGTCCAAAAAGGACTACTTTCTAGGCCCTTCCAGCCACTCCACCCATATTTCTCCAAACCATACAGACCTCCAGGCTCTTCAGGACACAAAGAAGAGACATCCGCTGACTCTATGTCTTGAACCAGCCTATAAAGAAGAAAACACTTGATAAATCCAGTGTCAACATCCCCTCTACCCTCCTCGGTACCACTGAACGTTCACTTGCCAATTGCACCTCCCGTCATCTCCTAAATCACTTCTAGAATTATCAGTCAACATTCTCTTCATCCCTAAACTTTTCGCCAATACCTTTTAGATGCATGACATTTTCTACAAATTCTACAAATATTTCTATTTGTAGAATTCTACAAATTGTACAAATATTTCTAGTAGTCGACAGAGAATTAAATCTGCACTAGGTCTGTCAGAAAGACATTTGGTTGGGGTACAAACAAAAGAAACACAGGAGCCTTCCAAGAAGTACAGCTGGTTGTCCACAACCCCAAGATTTCTCTGGAAATCTCTGGTAAAAGATTTTTCTGTTAAGAGCAAAGCTTCTTTCCTATCACAGTTAATTAAAATCCTGTTAGGATCAGTGAGATGACTGTGTATTTCATAAAATAGCTCAGCTAAAGGCACATCTGTGGTTATCACCAGTGCTTGGGGATGAAATCACCTTGCAAGCGCATAAAAGTGTAAAGAGAAGGATTAAACCCAGGGGAGTATTAGCATTCAGAAACTAGCTGGAAAAAGAACCAATAAGAGACATCTAGATAGGTGAGAGAGGTAAGAAGGAAAACCAGGAGAATGCAGAATCATAGAAGGCAACAATATAACGTTTTTCAAGGAAGGAAAGAGGGAGTGAAACCACTTCTGAGAGCACTTGTAGAAAACTGAGAAGCAAATGGCAACATGCAAGTCAACCACAGGCAGGGCAGGTCCAGCCGGGATGAGGACAGGCGGATGAGTTACTATGGGCTGACGGATGGACACACAAGTGATACGAGCACACAAACCACACACACACACACGCAGGGCAACATCAACCCATGAGAAACAGACTCAGACGGATGGCTGGGCAGGAGCTGGGACCTCAGGCAATGCAACAGTGTAGCCACACTCACCCTCCGTGCTCTCCAGGGTGGGCCACACACACAGCTAGCCGAACGCTCCAGGCACAGGCAGGGTCTCGGGCCAAAATGCACTCTGAGCAGCTCTGCAGACGGCCACAGTTGGCTGTATTCACTTGTGTCACCTCAGTACGGGAGCCAACCAGGAGCCAGTTCTACAGAAAGGGAATGAGCAAAAGGAACATGCTAGCTCTCCCAGACCTCAGGGTCACCAGCTGTCTCTGGATTCAGATATCTTCCCACCAGACTTGCCAAAATCTACAACTCACTTGGTATAACTTCATATTCTCAACTGGCTGAGGCTCTGGGAATAAGGCCAGATCCTCAAGGACACTGAGCTGGGCTCCAATCTGCACTGCTCGGTGGAGGTGTCCGTCCTCTAGGAAGCAGGCAAGGGGCAAAACATCATAACATAACTACCTGTGCCCGGGACCCTGCTTACCTGTATGCAGGGGACCCTCTCTGTGGCCACAGCCTGTGTGCACTGGATGGGCAACTTGCTTGGCTATTAAACATACCTGTCCCCAGATAGAGCACATCATACTCTTTCCCTGAGAGGCTAGGGACCCTGTGGGCCACAACTCTGAGATAGGCTGTATCGGTCGTGACCAGGAGGGGGCGGCCA
>NW_011495064.1:10680855-10709915 GCF_000754665.1 Bison bison bison
CAGCTGGAAACACTGGCCTGTCCATGAGCGGGTGGTCCCGGATGAAGGTGAGCACACGGTCAGGCAGGAAGAGTGACGAGCCAAACTGCTGGAGCTTCATGTTGTTGGTGATGCACTAGAGGAAACAGAATGTGTGACAAAGCTTCGCAGGGGCCAGGAAGTGTCTGTGATGCTTAGCTGGACTCTTGTCCTCGTGGGGCAACTCAGTTCTTCACCGCCCCAGCCCCCTCACCTCTCCAGGCCTGGGCTGGGGTACGTCATTGTCCATGACAGGCAGTCCCCTGTTGCAGTCATGTTTCAGCTCTCTGAAGGGACCATTCAGCACAGTCCGAATATCTTGGGGTCGGAAGGAACAGACAGCAGAGATGGCAGCCCCTTCCCTGGAAGAGTCACAGATGGGAGCCAGATATTTGGCGGGAACTGGGGGGAGGCAACTCAGCCCCCGTCAAATGAGATGACCCATGAGAAACACACAGGGAGCTGTGCAGCCTGCCCCAGGGCAGAGGGAGCAGGGTTCCAGGAAGAATCCACCCCACTCTGGAGGAGACCGCACTGACACTGAACCAATCCCAGGTGTCTTCCACCCTGTAACTCTCCATATCAGGAGCCCCTCACCACTGGGAGGAAAAGATGCCGTAAAAGACAGGTGTCCCTGCTCCACCCTCAGGTCGAAGAATGGCCACGTCCTGCAGGACACTCGAGGCCCGGCCATGCTCAGGCCCTGGACATAGCAGGTCAGCCTTTAGAAAGGTCGTCCATCTCTGCTGGAGGGTCTTCCGGCCCCCAAGATCGCCCTGGGATGACAAGCACGTAGGAAGTTCTTTTTAGAAGACCAATGTTAGGGAAGGACCGTGGAGACCAATACACACTCCCCCCAGTCAAGATGCATAGAAATGCAAGGACAGAGACAGAGTAACTGAGGAGGACAATGCGATACAGGGCGGGCAGGGTCACAATAATGAGCGTGACCACGTTTATTGTGCACATGTAAAGTACTGCACTACGTGCTTTACATAAGTTGCTCCATTTAGTCCTCAGAACAGTACCTATTCCTGTCCAGAGTTACACAGGCAGTAAGCAGTGTAGCAAGGACTTGAATACAGGTCTGTTTGTCAACAGTTTCTGCCTTTAACCTCTACACTGCGGTGTCACACGGGGTAATAATGGGGGTAAAAGAGGCCAGAGCCCTTTCTCCCACATTCCTCAAGCTGCCAGAAAAGTAGTTAAGGTCCAGCAGAAAAGGAGATGGAAGAGAGACACAAAGACAAGAGACCAGAGGAAAAGACAGGAGAACAAGCGGAGCAGAAAACAAGGCAGATAGCTGGGATCAGGGTCTCACCGCACACACACGAGCCACCCTCGGGACTTTAATGCGTTCGTATGAATCAAACGCTCGGGCAATCTCCGTAAAGAAAAAGTAGATCTCATCGTCTCCATCTTCATCCCCCCACTCGGCTGGGCTCAAGGCCATGGCTGCAACAAAGGCTGGGGCTGGGGAGACCGGCGGCTTCAGATCCCACAGACATAGTCTGGGGCGGCCCAGCCTCCCCCGACTCTGTCCCCGGAGCAGCCCCCCTCTGCCCACCGTTAAGCCAGGATGGCAAGGTCTCTGTCCGAACCCAGTCCTCAGCGCGACCCACAGCCCGAGAGATGATCGGCTCGGTCCCCAGGTAGTTCTTCACAGTGGCAGCGTAGAGGGCGCCCCCTGCAGGGTGACAGCGAGAAGACGGGCTGTCAGACTCATTGAAGGAGCCTGCAGAAAGGGTCACGGTGGGCAGAGTAAGGAGTAAAAGCAGGGGCAAGAACCCTCAAGGGCTAAGCACCCATGTGCCAGGCACTGCTAAGCACAGGAGGCATTATCTCACTTAAAGTGTTCCAGGGCAGTATCAGGAACCAGGGTTGAGGGGAAAATGCTGGAATGTTCATGTATAAGAAAGAAGAATAAAAGCTATCCCTGTGGAAATCAAGATTTTTTGTTGGTCTGTTTCTTGTTGTTGTCATTTTTAATGACTTTTCTGTTTTACAATATGCTAATTACATGATAACTTTCCAGGAAGAGATCTGCTCTGCAGCATGTTCCCATCTTGCTGAGCTCTCCCACTACGGCGAATGTCTAAAGGAACTAGTGTTCTTTCTGAGTATTAGTGGCGTACACTGCCCTGGAACAAATCACCACTTTAGGGTATACTAGCATCATTTAGGGAACTGATCAAAATGCAGGTCCCTAAACCTGGGGCCCACAATTCTCACTCAGTAGAGTCGGGGATTGGCCCATGAGTTACTATGGTGTGGGCGACTCAAGACCTCACTCTGAAAAACACCAACCCAAGGGGTTTCTGGATGTTTCACAGCCCGCCACAGGAAGCGACGAGGAATCAGATCCTTCCTCCTGGTTCAGTGGCAGAGCAGAGGTGCTCTAGCGATGGTGGGGATTAGAGAAATGAGATATCACACGCATTCTGGGAAGAAATGGAAGGTGCAGCTCTGTGGGCTGAATATAAGAACTGTAAGCACTCTGATCAACACGGCCAAAGGCTCAGACAAGACTGGAGAAAATGACTTAGGGGATGAAAGAAGGTCACAAACCCCCTACTGGAGTTTTGAGTATTACAGGGACTCTGCAGAGAACAGAGAAGCATTCCTTCATCACCTACTACAGGAGAGGCACTGCGCTGGGTGCTAAGAGCATCACTGCTCCCCCAGGAATCCCCAGCTGAGTCTAGAAGACAAACGTAACCAGATACCAGGAGGCGTGGACTCCTAGATGTGCGGGGGAGCACAGAGGAGGAGTGTGCTAGTTCTCTAACTAGGAGAACTAGTTCTCTCCTAGTTCTCTAACTAGGAGAACAGCATCTCAGAGGTCATGTCTGAGCTGGCTCTGAAGAATGAGCAATTTGCCAGGCAGAAGGACTTCAGGGAGAAGACAGGCAAGTGGGGAAGGGGGGAGCCATGTCTGGTGATGTGGGGCACTCCCGGTGGGAGCACAGGGCAAGTAAGCAGAGATCGCTAGAGGTGCAGTGATAGGCACTCAGTTGTGATGAATCTTCTCTGTATCACCAGGAAAATGTGGACTTTATCCTAAAGGTGAAGGCAAAACCGCAGAGATTTTCTTGAGGAGGAGTGACATAATTAGTTTTGTTTTTTAGGAAGACAATGCTAATTAAAAGGGCCTTCTCACAGCAGAAACTAATTCAAAATTGTAAAGCAACTACACTCCAATAAAACTTAACTGAGGACTTCCCTGGTGGTCCAGAGCTTAAGAATCTGCCTGCCAGTGCAGGGGACACGAGTGCTATCCCTGGTCCGGAAAGATTCCACATACCGCCACTTGCTGCCATAAAGTCACCACAACTCATGTCTGCGCACAGCAAGGAAAACCCAGAGCGGCCATTAATTAATTAATTCGTTTTTAAAAAGGACCTTCGTACAGTCCTGGCAAGAATAAAGGAGGACTAAGGCACAGCAGAGGAAAGAAAGAGGTTGGATTTGGGAGAGATTTCTGAGGAACAGCCCATTAACAAAATTTGAAAATTGAGTATGAGATGTGAAAGAATGTAGTGAGTGAGACAATGTCTCTAAGGTTTCCACCTATAAGATAGACAATAGGAGTTGGTGATATTGTGAACCAAGTGAAGATATGACGGAAGGCTCATAAAGGAGGTGGCCTGAGAGGAGGCGATTTCAGGTTTTGGATGTGCAAAGGTTGAAATGCCTTCGGGACATCTGGTTGGAGCCACTGGAAGGCGATTGAACAGAAGGGTGTGGACAACAGGGTCAGAGCCAAGCAACCTGGGAGTCATGTTTAGGTCGCTATGTGAACCTAGAAGCCAGGGGAAAAAGGGAGAAGGAAACCCTGGGGCACTGCCACTTGAGAGCAGTTGAGAAGATCATGTCAAGGAGGCTAGAGAAGCAAGCAAGGCTGGAGTGCTGGAGGCTGGTGTCCAGGAACCCCAGCAAGAGCCACGGGGTCCTGCACACTGAGGGAGGCAGCAGAGGGCAGGGCCACCTTGAGGGAAGCACTGCATCCCGGGCTCACAGATGCTCCTGTGAAGCTGCATGTCTCAGGCACTGAAATGATAATGACTAAACTTAAAAACACTTGATGCAGGGCAAAAAAAAAAAAAAAGGTGGGGGGAGCCAGGAGGTGGGAGGGGAGACTACACTATCACTCAAGCTTGTGAAAGGAATCCAAGCATTTTAGAGTCAGGAAGGTTGGGTTTGAACTCTGAATACTTATTAGTAGTGTGATCTTAGGCAAATTACCCTTCCTAAGCCTCAGGTTCCTCAAATGTAGAATATGGATAATACCGCCTTCCACTCAGAGCAGTAAGATAAAGTAAAAATAAAGTGTTAGTCACTCAGTCGTGTCCAATTCTTTGCGATCCCATGGACTGTAGCCCACCAGGCTCCTTTGTCCGTGGAATTCTCCAGGCAAGAATACTGGAGTAGGTTGCCATTCCTTTCTCCAAGGGATCTTCCTGACCCAGGGTTAGAACCCCGGTCTCCTGCACTGCGGGCTGATTCTTCACCATCTGAGCCACCCCGGAAGTCCTACTCAGAGCAGTGCTAAAGGTTAAATGAGATAAACAGAGACACCCAGGTGGGGCCTGGCCATGGCTGGCACTCACCACATGTCAGGTGTGGCAGCTCGCAAACCTCGGAGGACCGTATGCTTGTTTATTGCCATAAGGCAGGAGGCCACAACTGTAAAATGGCATCCCATTTCCTTCCAGAGTGTTTCAGGAGGGAGAAAATAAGATTTGGGGCATAGGTTCTGGCAGCTAAGGAGCAGCAAATAAAAAAATCTTCAGTAGTTCCAGGGGGTGGCGGTTAGGGGTGGGGGAGAAGTTGATACAGAAGCCAGAATTGGAATGAAAATTTTTCTAAGAGCATTATATACGAAACACTTTAAAACCAAAATTCTGACAGAAGCTGTGTCATGGATACCCTGAGAATGGGGGAGATGTGGTGAAAGAGATAGCTATAAATATTTTGGAAGCATAACTTGATGTGTTTGAGGGAGAACAGTCGAAAATATTCTGGAAACGGTAAAGGACCACAGACAGCCATGCAAGGAGCCAGGGGTGGACAGAGGTAAAGTCCTAAGACTTTCTAAGGGATCGGTGGGGCAGCCAGCAGCTCTGGAGCCTAGAACTGCGGAAGAGCACGTTCACTCAGGGTGGAAGGGCAGAGGGCCACAGAGGGACCGCAGGAGGGATCAGGCACTTTGGGAGGGCACAGCAGGGCTTCAGGTGTTCTAAGAATACCGAGGGGTTTACAACACAAACGTCACATACACGCAGAGGAAAAGGAAGAGCAGCCACCGCAGTCACAGGGGCAGGAGTCCACAGGAGTACACAGTATCACATGCCCTGAATTTCCCGGAACAGTCCATTTCAAATATTCTATTGTACTGTCCATACAATAAAATATCCCTGTATGAGAAATTGTTTGGGAACTTATTACTGACTAGATCAAGCTAGTAAACATGAAAATATACATCTACTATATTGGCAAAAGATGGTATGTCACAGAAAGTGATGCCCAAAGTTCTGAATTCAGTGAACAAGGTAGAAAAAAACACCAGGTGTAATTCAACCCTATTTTAACAAAAAATTTTATGTATATATATATATATATCTTTAGTTGCAGGAAAGATTGAAGGAGTTACAACTGTACAGTGTTACTGATGCTTGTTTCTGACTAATGAAATAACAAATAATTTTTATTTTCTCCTCTCTATTGTTTTGTATTCACTGAATGTTTTTTGTAGTTAGCATCTTTTATTTTTATAAACCTCCCCCCAAATTAAGATACTGTCATTTTGGAAATATGAGGAAAAAAAGATTGAAAGCCACAAAGATGAAGAATCACAGTCAAAGAAAGGTGACAATTATGTGCAGAAATAGATCTCTACTTGCTCAGAGGTAAAGTCTGTGAACATAAGCCTCCCAGATACGATAATAACTCAACACTGACAGACTAGGATACAAGCCATGGCAGTGAATATTTCACTATACCCTCGAGGGGTTCAATTTTTAACTCTGGTGTCAAAATGCTCGCTTTATTATTATTACTTTTTTTTTTTTTACTTTACAATATTGTATTGGTTTTGCCATACATCAACTGGTGGATGTATGGCAAAATGCTCACTTTTAAAGAAGGTTTATAAGAAGAATTATCACTCATTGGTTTTAGAAAGAGGGCTTTAAACATATCCTGTCCTGCCTTCTTCCTCTCTCTTTTCTTCTCATGGTCAGAGCTTTGCAGGGTAGACAGCTGTGTGTGTGTGTGTGTGTGTGTGTCTGTGTGTGTGTGTCTGTGTGTGTGTGTCTGTGTGTGTGTGTGTGTGTGCGTGCACGGGTGCACTTAGTGGCTTCAGTCATGTCCGACTCTGTGCAACCCTAGGGACTGTAGCCTGACAAGTTCCTCTGTCCATGGGATTCTCCAGGCAAGAATACTGGAGTGGGTTGCCATGCCCTCCTCCAGGGGATCTTCCCAACCCAGGGACTGAACCAGCATCCCTTATGTATGCTGCATTGGCAGGTGAGTTCTTTACCACTAGCACCACCTGGGTAGCCCAGATAGACTGCTATTGACCTAATATTCTCTATTTCCTTATCTAAGGATTATGCTAGCTGGATACTTTTTTTAAAAGTCTATTATCAGGACATAATTATAGATCATTGGAGATGCAGTTTTTACCCTACCTTTTCCTCTGCTGGCCATATAGGATTTCTCTAACTATCTTGTTTTGGTGTGTGAATGCTAGTCTCAGGGTACACACATTCATGGATTTAAGAGATAAGCTTGACCCCAAAATGCAGGCAGCACCCAGTACGTCTGGAACACATACAGGGCTCCTTGACTGACGCGGTAATCAAAAGATGCAATGAGACCAAAAGGAGACAAGAAAAACATGAGATGGGTTCCCAAGAGAAAACAAAAGCTCCCTTCTGCTCTTCTTCGTAAGAGCCCTATTTATTACCGGATGTGACGGGGAGGGCCGAAGATGACAAATCACCTTTTCCAGCTTAGGTACCTTGGTGGGTGATGGCACTAACGCACTCACAGAAGGGGACACTGGTGCAGAAGGTTTGGGGGACGTGAGTGAAGACGATGAGCTCGGTTTGGGACATGCTGATTCTGAGATTCCTGGGGGACATCTAAGTGGAGCTGTCTGGAAGGTAGCTGGATGTGTGGTCCGTAGCTCCACATAGGATATGGGAGGCATCAGAATTTGGTGGAAACAGAATCCATAGGGCTGGCTGAGATCACAATCACAAAGAATATAAGAGAAGAGGATCTTGGGAACCCCAACGTTTAAAGCATGAACAGAAGACAGACACTGCAAAGAAGACTGAGAAGGAATTGCTGATGATCTTAGGCTAATGTGAACATTACTGTCAAAATATTTGCATTTTTCCAAATTGGAATAGTGCAAATAGAGACACTGAGATCATTTTTTTTTAATTTTATCTCAGTGCAGTGCAGATAAATGTCAAATTTGAAGATAAGATTTCTGAGACTTTTTCCTAAAGAAATACAAGTACCAATAAACACATGAAAAGCTCTCTGATCTAATAGAAATGCTAATCAAAAACATCAAATTGGACTCTGGAGAAAGTCACTGTTTTATGTTTATTAACTGTAATTTTGGTTATAGCTAACAGGGTGTAATGAAACAGACCCTCTCATCACTGCTGGTAGGACTAACTGAAGAGCAAATGTGGCCAAATCCATCAAGTATTATAAAAATTTTTTATATCCTTTGGCCCAGCAATCCTACGTTTTGGATTGACTAATGTAATTAATTGCTGTTGTTTAGTTGTCAAGTCTTGTCCGACTATTTTGTGACCCCATAGGCCAAGCTCCTCTGTCCATGGGATTTCCCAGGCAAGTATACTGGGGTGGGTTGCCATTTCCTTCTCCAGGAGATCTTCCTGATTCAGGGATAGAACTCGTGTCTCCTGCATTAACAGGTGGGTTCTTTACCACTGAGCCACCTGGGAAGCCATGTAATTAATTAGATTCATGTAAATGATTTACAAAAAAATTTATATAAAAGGATTCCTTACACAGCATTATTTATAAAAGCAATATTTTAAAATCTGAATGTATAATTATATGGAAATAAATAATTGTACTATATTCATAAGATGAAAAAGTATGCAATCACTAATAAAATCAAATTTTGAATAATTGAACAAATTCTACGATGATAAAATGCTCAGTATACAATACTAAGTGAAATATACATAATTCCAATTTATTATATTTATAATACATGTACACACACAGAATAAAAGAAGATACTCCAAAATAATAATAGTGGTTTCCTGGTGATGACTGAATTACAATCAGCTTTTAACTTTCTTCTTTATACATTTCTGTATTTTCTCAATTTCCCACAATGCATGTTGCAATTTTTATAATTTAAAATAAGAAATACTCCTGCCATCATAGTCTAATATTTTCATTACTAAGAGCTTTTACTTTTCTTTCAAAATACCTCTATTATCCTTAAAGACATTTGTATGACTCCTAACTAGGAATTTGGGTTCTAATTCTTAAATAATGTTGCCGTTATCTTCTATACTGCTATTTAATATTTTCAAAACAGAGGGACAGTAGGGCACAGTAGATCAACATTGAAAGCTCCAGCTAAGTATTGGCATTATGTCAGACCAAGAAAAAATTACATTATAGCCCTATACAGAACTTCAGAGGGAAACATTTAATTTGTAAATACCTTTTAAGACTTTTCTTATAAAGTCATGCATAAGAAAAAAGTTTAATGTTAGATCTTACACCCAATTTTTGCTATTCATAAAATACTGTGCAATATTTAAATTAAAATGTAAATTGTCCTATTGTACTATTGACAATATGTATAAAATCGATAACTAATGAGAACATACTATATAGCAGAGGGAACTCTGCTTAATGCACTGTGGTGACCTGAATGGGAAGGAAATCCAAAAGGGAGGAGAAATATGTATACATGTAGATGATTGATTTTCTGTATAGTAGAAACTAGCACAACATTGTAAATCAACTATACTTCAATACAAATTAATTTAAACAAAAAAACAAGTAATACAACTCCTTCCTACTCTATCCCATACACTAGCCATCAGGCCAGGGATCCAGCAGGGTTTTGAAGGTTATATTCCCATCTCAATGCAGAAACTCCAAGCAAATGTGCTTGTTTATTTTGAATAAATAGTTTTCATAGTTAAAAATGTTTAATTGTCTGATATTTTATAATAAAGTTTGCAGCAACCTTAGTGAAGAAAGAAAAAACAGTATGATGAATGATGCTAAAAAGTCAACTGATTAGCTAGTTGGGGAAAATCAATTTTGATTCCCTTCTCATGCCATTTGAAAAATAAATTTCAAATAGATTAGAGTTAAAATGTTTGGGAAAAAATTTGAGAAGAAAATTTTACCTGCTCCCTAACTGAAGAAGGATTTAGCTTAAAATATATGATCACAAAAGAAAAGATATAGATTGGAATACTAATACCTTACCTGAAAATTGGCCCAAGAACATGAGCAGAGGATTGACCAAAGCAGAAATAAAAGTAAGTACTAAAACATGAAAAATGTTTAACTTCACTAATATTCAAAGAAATACAAATCAAAGCAAGGTGCCATTTTTAGCCTCAAATCAGCAAAAAAGAAGAAGTTTAATAACAAAAGTTATTAAACAAAGCAGTACAGTGAAATTTATGTGAGAAAAAAACTCATTTACTGCTGATTTAGAGTGTAAATTGGTATACCCTTTCTAAAAACTCAATTAGCAACAGATAATGAGCTGTAAAATATTCACACCCTTTAATATAGTAATCCATTTGCAGGAGTCTTAAAGAAACGATCTAAAATGAGGATAAAAATTTATGTACAAAAAGATTCACTACAGTGTTACAGTGGTGATGGTTTAGTCGCTCAGTCGTGTCCAACTCTGTGACCCCATGGACTGTAGCCCACCAGGCTCCTCCATCCATGGATTTTCCAGGCAAGAATCCTGGAGTAGTTTGCCATTTCCTTCACCAGGGGATCTTCCCAACCTAGGGATCAAACCCAGGTCTCCTGCATTGCAGGCAAATTCTTTACCAACTGAGCCACTAGGGAAGCCCTTGGTGTTACAGACAAGTATTATAGACAATAGTAAAAACTTTGAAGTGAACTAAATGAAGTTGAGAATAAGTTCATATAAATGATTTGGAATTGTTAAATCAGCATATGCTCACAGGTTGAGTAAAATAATATCATTAAAATTTTTCTTCACAAAAAATTTTAAAATTATATAGAAATGCCTATGCTATAAAGTCACGTGACAATATTCAAAATTATGTCCATGCAGCATGACATTTTAAAGTTTCATAATATACACACTCATAAAATTTCTATTAACCTGCTTGTCTTAAACTATCATGAGAAAAATGGTTGTGTTCTCACTGAATTTGCAGAGCGTATGTGGAGCGGTCTAACCTAATACACAGGCTATGTGGCACACAAACTGTTCGCTTTGTGGCTACCAAAGAACTAGTCAGTCATTCTCCAGAAAAGCTTAGGTATAGTCTGTGATAGAACCATTCAACACTTGAGCAACTGTATACGTATAACTTGTTCAAAGGAAGTAACAGAAGAAATTTGTTTAATAGTCATTATGGATTCTTCTGAGCAACAAACACTGGCCAGCAAAATGTACATGCATGAGTATATATGTGTGTGGACATAAAAAGACTAAAAGGAAATATCCTAAAATACTAGCGTGGTTTTCAGAGTAGGAATACTCTAGAACTGTGTTAATATGGTACTCACTAGGTATGAATGGCTATTTACATATAAATTACAATTACATAGAATTTAATATTCTTCCCTTCAGTTGCACTAGTCACATTTCAAGGGCTCAACAGCCCATGTAGCCAGTGGCTACCATATTAGACAGCGAAGATACAGAACAATTCCATCATCATACCAAGTTCTTTTGAACTGTGCTATTCTAAAAGATTTCTTATGTTCTTTATACTTTTTGCAAATTCATTATAATATGCATTGTAGTAGATTCCTCTTCTACTGAGGAAAAAAATGACTAAAAGAAATAAGGTTAACAAAGGAAATGTTCACAGTCTACTGTGAACAGCAGACACATTCTCTAGAGAAAAGCAAGGGAAATAGTCTGTGGGGAAAAGCAGGAGGACACAAGCACTCTGGGAAGAACAGGAAAAGCTAGAAAGAGATGTGGGAATAATAGACATTCCGAGGAAAGAAAAGAAAGGACACGGAAATTCAAACAGCAGGGTGGGGAAGGAGGCAATTACAGCAAGAAGTCACAGGTTCTGGTCTCTCCCCACTCACCAGCCATCACAGCTGCTGACCGCTGAGCTGGCTCAAAAGGACATTTCCCCCGGCCACTCTCAAGTCTTTCAACCTGCTGGAAACTGGACACATCCTACAGACCAGAAGGGGGCAATTGGTTTAGAGGTCATGAGGAAGTTCATAGTGAGAATTACAAAGATGGTCAGATGAAGAAAAAACCCAATTCCCACTCATCTCTCATTCCCCCACTACCATCCCTGTATTCCCAGTCTGCCATTCCTGGTTCCACGGCCCATTCCTATATTCCCTATCTCTGCCATCCCTCTTTTCATCAGTTTATTCCTCTTCCCTCAATTCCCACAGTACCTAACACCCACATGCTCTAATGAAGGAATACCTAGGATGGCACTAGAAGACAATGAGAGACTGAAAGGTAGATCTCTCTGAAATGCTGCTGAACTGCTAGCTTGACAACTGGCTGGAGAATGCTATAAGATAAGGAGAACCAGGGAAAAAAGCAGGCTTCCCAGGGGCGGGAGCCCTTAAGAAGGATAAAGCAAAAGTACAGGTTGATAGAGGACCATCTGAAGCCCAGGGGTCTAGAGAGAAGGGCCATCCTTCCCCTAATCCCACCCACCAAACAACAGACAGAACCAGAATCAAGGATACACAGGAGGGAAGGGAATCTGCAAAGTCAATGAAGACCTGAAGCTCAGGTCAGAACCTGAAGATTTGGTGAGTAAGTGTCTTCCTCATCCAGGGATTCCAGAGAGACTGACCTGGGTTGGGGGTTTCCGGCGAGGGCAAGAGGTCTAAGAGTTGCACAGAGTCAGTCAGACAGTACCTTAGCGGAGCATCCAGCGCTAAGAGAGGCTTTAAGGTAACATCTAAAAATGAAAATCAGGGATGATTTCAACCTGGACTGGTAGGGAAGTTAAATGTGGCCGGTTAGGAATCAGTCATGACATGAAGTGCCAGCATGATATATCTCGTTCACAAACTAGGATGGACATATGATGTTGCTGGAGCCTAATTACTGTGATGGCAGTGGGAGTACCAACACAAATCTAAGTCCTCTGAGCACAAGTGCACCACTGGCCCAACTTGACTACTCATGTATTTGCTGCAGTTGGTAAACAGAGTTTTATTTTATTGAGAGAGGCTTGAAGAAGGCCTGTTAAAATCAGGTGTTATCTGATGTTCCCTCAAAGGGGACTGCTGATGTTTTTGTTTAGTCACTAGGTCATGTCTGACTCTTTTGCAACTCTACGGACTGTAATCTGCCAGACTCTTCTGTCCATGGGAATACTGGGTCGAGAATTTTCTGGAATAGAGGACCCCATATAAGCACAATCACCTACGTTGTGTGGCACTGGGCACATCACAGCTTGAGGAGAAAGATGACAGTTCAATGAGAGATTACCAAGATGTTTAGGCTCTCTGAACATAGGGTTATTACCTGCTGCTTTGGCCTGTTTTATTGCCTCCTTTTCTCCATACTGCCTAGCCTTGCCCCTAATTTACTCTCCATATGCACCCCAGATTAATATTCCAAGACTATTAGTCACTGACGTGATAAATGCTTGAGTCAGAAACAGACAAAAAAAATGGCTCACCACTGCCTCTTTATCCCAAACTACTGCTTCTAATCAAACCCGGATCACCTGTTATTCCTAGAAAACAATTCCTGAAACTACACCCTTACATTTCACCAAGGACTTAAAAAGGATGAGCCTTTTCTCAGTTCTCATTCTCTGTGATCTTTTTGCACTATTGAATACTTCTGATTCACTCCCTTCCTTGAAATATTCTACCTCTTGACTCCCTTGAAATTCTACCTCCTGGAGTCCCTCCTCCTATCGGTTGTCTGTCTCCTTTGGTTGGTTCTCTTCTTTCTAAGCCTCTAATCATGTATCTTTAGTCATTTTCATATATTTCCTTCAAGATCTCATTAATTTTTCGCATTTCTGCCCAGACTTTCTATGCAAATCATTCCCCTAACTCTCTAAAGCCTGATGTCTTCCAAACTCTAGTCCATATTTGCACTTGACTGCTGGACTTACAAAGAGGACCTATGAAAACTCAACATGTCAAAAACTCATCTTCTTCCAGGTTTCCCAAATGGCATCATTATAGTATCTAGGTTTACAGCCTTTGAGTAAGTGAGCCTATTAACTACATAGGTTATGATTACTGTATGTTCAAAGCGACATTTAATTAGGGTCTGAAAGGATAAGATCACTCTACTACATTATCTGAATGTTGAGATTCTTCATTATATCATCGTGTGTCAGTCGGCACAGTCTTATCAACATCAGTTGCGATGAAGGCAAGTCCCTCAAGTTGAAAGCCGGAGCTACATAGCCAGGCTTTCATTAAGCTGCAGGGTTGGAACCCATCCTTTGACTTAGGCCAACAAGAATGCAAGGCATATAAAGGACCTTTCCTAAAAGATTAGGGGTGAGGGATAGAGGGGAGGTGGTCCCTGTTACACGAAATAAATCAAATGTCACACAAGACTCAAGCCACCTAACGTCTCCTCTTAGGGTGCAGGCTGGATTAGAAGGACAGGGTAGTGGAACTGAGCCAAACCCTGGGTTTGAATTTTGGCTCTGCCTTGGCCAGCATTATCTCTGACTTTACCTAACTTTGGGGAATGCTGTTTCATTCAGGTAAATTGGAAATAAATACTATCATGATGTGCTATCACTATTATAATAAATAAATATCATGATATGGTGATAAGAATTAATCTCATCTATGAATGTAAGTATCCAGCACCAAGCCTGAACAGAGCAGACACTCAGTTAAATTGCAATTCTTCTCACTGTTGTTGGTGCTGCTCTTTTAATTCTAACATTTATCTTTGTTAATCGCTGGAGCTCTCTCAACAAAACAAATTAAAATATTTTCCTCCATGTCTAATGAGCTGTCACTGAAGGGCAGCACTCCACATTTTTAGAGCTGGCAGGTCCTATGCTTTCTTTTGTAATAACCTTCATTCTTCTGAGCAATCAACTCTGAGCAAGTTGTTATGGCTGGATCAGCTAGTCAAAGCTCTCAGATAATAGTTATACACAGTCTCAAAGTCATCCATCTGGGACATGAGAAGTTCAGCACTAAGGATAAGGCAAGAAATTGCTCAAGCAGATGGGGATTGCCAGGTAGCAGGATAAGACAGGTAAAGGCAGAAGAGAGCATTCAAGGAGTCTAGAGAGCAGTCTCAGGATGCTCGAAGAGTTAGCACAGCTGCTAGTTGTAACTTCTATTTCCCTATAAACAACTCTTGATTAAAGGATGGTCCTTCATTTCATGAGCTTGCTGGACAGGAGGGTTCAGAAATAGAGCTGAAAGTCATAGGAGTGCAGACCACAGGCCCCTAGCTTCACTCTTGGTTGCTGATATTCCTCAAAAAAAAAAAAAAGAAAATGGATAGGGGTCCAAGTCACACCAATCCTGACAGGTGCATCCAGAACATTTTCTGTCTAGATACTTACGTAACAACCATTAAAGCCGAAGAACAGAAGGCCCTGTGGAACCAGCTTGGAGTGACTGCACCATCTGTAAACCATGGCTCTGGTATTCACATCCATGGGCTCCCTGATCCTATATATACTGGGAAAGGACAAATATGGCAATGACAGTTCCACTGCTACTTTTGTGAGCTTCATGAGAACCGCAGGGAAACTAGACTGTCAGTGTTACCTGAAGGGATACAGAGACTGTCAACAACATTCTGAACTGGGAAACCTTCCCAGGATGAGGGAACTAGCCATACTTCAACAGGGAATCTATCACCAGCATGATGAAAATAACTCAACATAAGCCCAACTCCCTCTAGGGAGAGTTCAGAGGGACTAACTAAGGCATCAAATATATACAATTAGAGCATTCTTGAGTCAAAAATATAAGGATGACGTTTAACAAAGAGGTTTCAAGGTATATGCTGAGTAGACCCATGTGGCAAAGACTATTGAAGACTGAAGAAGGATCAAGTCAAGATCTACTATTAATGACCATGGTCAGGAAAGGGAACTGCTGCACTCCCTCCTACCCCTAGCAGAAAGGGATAATAAATGTCCAGTAATATGAAGGATATTCGAGGCTTTTGACTCATTCCAGGGACTGATCACTAATGTGTGCTGCCAGAATAGCAGTAATTGACTACCAGGTAACTGATGGGAAAAGGTGAGGGGTCAAAAACATTAAAACCCTTCCCTAAGATGTCACCAACCCCAGGGGCTTTTGAGGCCATGGCCAATCTACCTGTTATTAGGGGTATCCATGTCCCAAGCCTGCCTGGGTTTGAAGTTGGAGATGCCCAGGGCTTTAGCAGCAATGAAGAGGATTAAGAAGAAAACATCCTTGACAGAGTGCCCACCTTGAAGGCAAGATCCGGAGTATGAGGCCAACATGTACTACATTAGTGGGCAGTGACCTCAGAAGCCATGAGAGCAAAGAGTCACAGCCCACACAGAAAGAGGTTGACAATGGAGGTGGGAGAAAGTGGTGAAAGTCAATTACATGCCATGGGAGGAAGACACAGGTACAGACAGTGCTGTTTGAGAAACGGACCCAGGTTACCTGGACAAACCAGGCACAAGGCAAGGAAACCATGAATTACTGGCCTCTGAAGTTCCTCCCCTCAGCCCAGCTAGCATCCTCACTTCCTTCACCATCCCACTACGGCCCTCTTCACGCTTCGTATTCCTCACCTTCTAGGGACAACCTCCCTCCCCCTCCCTTTCAAACCCTCCTTCAGTGGACAAAGGCTCTACCCTATGAGGGCATCCTTCACCCACAACGTTTCTCATGCACAAGGGCTGCCTTAAGCACGACCCCTGTCACAGTTGCTCACAGAAGACCCCTCCCATCCGCCCACCCCTGTCACTCACAATAACCCCGCACTTCGGATCAAAAGCGAAGGTGCCACAAGTGAGGAGGTGAGAGGCATTGGCAATGGCGAGAATCTGGACAAAATTGTGACATTCGTCCTAGGGGTCAGAGATGGTTAGAATCAGAAGCAGCAGGTACAAGGAAAGGCAGGGTTAGGACAGTTATATGGAGCTCTGGGCATGGTGTTAGAGTCCTTGCCTGGGTCCATGGGGATGGGAGCATTACGGAGGACTGACAGCAAGTCAGGGCTGGACCAAGGCCTCAGCTGACACCCAGGACAGGGCCTGGATTTATACCTACCTCCTTCTTGCCTTTCTTCCTACAGTTCTGTCTGTGGGCCTCAGGCACCATCCAGTCAATCTAGAAAGGAAGAGTGACCATTTCCCCCACATTCTCACCCCAATCCCTCCCAAGTCAGGGTAGGTGGCACAATTCCACAACCTCCATCAACTTGGGAGACAGAACCCCCTCTCCCAACCGCAGAGCACTGCTTTTCATACTGGAGGTCTCCACCCATTAATGAGCAGTGAAATCTCAACCAATATTATTTTTAATGAAATAGAATACATCAGAATGTACCACATGTAGGAGAGTAAATATTGTTTCAAAAAAGTTTTCTTTCAGTATATACTTTGTGCACTGGGTCAAAATGTACCAGATATTTCTTACTAAGGGATGATCAAAAAAGTCTGAAAGCTATTGCCCTAGAGTAATGTGATGTTAATGATTCCTTGCCCACTGCCACCTGAACCCTGGCCACTGTGGCCTCCTCCGCATCATCATGAACCTCCGTCCTAGCCTCTTCAGTCACCATGACCCCCCCAATTACCCTCAGCTGAAACAATGAAGTTGATTATCTACCCTTATTCTTTTTTCACCCAGCATTCCCCCTCCTACCACAATACCCTCCGTCATATGCCATAAAACCAAGGACCCAATCACATGCTCTGGAATCAGAGGTCCTCCCCACTCTCATCTCTCACCCTTCGAGGTTTCTCCCCTGAAAAGGGCAGGGATGTAGCGAAGATCGTGTCCCGGGCACCGACATAAAGCATGTGAGAAGCAGGATCCACAAGGAGAACTGAGTAATTGTATGTCTGAGGGATGGTGAACCGGGTGAGATAGGAGTCAGCCTCTAGCAGGACCAGAGAATGAGAGTGAAATGCGATATCAGCCATCATTTTGTAACAGTTAGGTCCACAAGAGCAAAGCCAAAGGGGCCCATTTTTTGCTTTCTTCCAAGAACCATTTATTTAGCAGCCTTAAGGGCAAAAACAAAGCCTTAACAGGCCAACCAACTAATTTCCCCAGGGACAGATAACTGATGAGGCACACAATAAAGTATGCTTTTTCTATAAAACAGTTTATTAAAACAGCATAAATATTAAGTCTATTTCATATTGGGCTGGCCAAAAAGTTCATTTGGGTTCCCATAAGTTGGTTATGAAAAACCCAAATGAACTTTTTGGCCAACCCAATATTTATTTCTATTCATAGCAACATGATACATAATTGAAAATACCCTTAGAAGGTATGAG
Source organism: Bison bison bison (assembly GCF_000754665.1). NCBI lineage: Eukaryota > Metazoa > Chordata > Mammalia > Artiodactyla > Bovidae > Bison > Bison bison. The sequence goes on from NW_011495064.1 coordinate 10,698,618, forward strand.
TACTTTCCTCTCTAAATCTCCTTTTTTAAAAAAATAATTACTTATTGTTCAGTCGCTAAGTTGACTCTGCCACCGCATGGACTGCAGCACTCCAGGCCTCTCTGTTCCTCACTGTCTCCCGGAGTTCACCTAAGTTCCTGTCCATTAAATCAGTGATGCTATCCAATGATCTCATTCTCTGCCGCCCTCTCCTCCTCCTTCTTCTCTTGCCTTCAATCTTTCCCAGCATCAGTCTTTTCCAATGAGTCAGCTGTTCGCATCAGGTGCAAACTATTGTTACTTAACAGTAACTCCTTTTTACTTAGAAGGGAAATGTCTCACTCTTTTTACCAACACATTAGTAGACTATTTCCTCTCTCTCCCACCACCCTTGATCCCAACCTGATTCTACCCAAAGAAGTAGACAGTAGCGTGGACAAGAAGAGAATGTGCTTCGGAAATAGATTCTACCCACAGTTTCAGCCCAAGTGTAAATGTGGCTCTTTCACTTACCAGGTGTCTGATCTTGAGTATGTTACCTGCCCACTCTGAGCATCACTTTGCTCATCTGTAAACACCATCCAGTATTGTTGGGAATCAAACGAGATAACCTATGTGGAAGCATCTGACACATACTACATATTTCACAAATTGTTCCTTTCTTCCACCCTTAAGCATGTATTCTGTTTGGGCCAAATCTAAACATATATCAGCATTCAGAACTCTGATCTAAGACTTCCCTGGTAGTCCAGTGGATAAGAATCCACCTACCAATGCACCCTGGTCCAGGAAGATTCCACATGCCATGGAGCAATTAAGCCCCATGCGCAACTCCTGAAGCCCGCAAGCCCCAGAGTGTGCTCCACAACGAGAGCAGCCACCAGAATGAGAAGACCATGCACCGCAACAAAGGGTAACCCTTACTCGCTGCAGCTGGCGCAAGCCCACACACAGCAACAAAGATCCAGTGCAATCAAAAAATAAAGTAAATAGTTAATTTTAAAACCCTGATCTATTTAAAGATCAAATAAGATGAATTTACCTTCTTAGCTCAATCTCTGGCGCTGGGGACAGGAATTAATACAGCTCTGCTCTACCTGCTTCATCTGCTCAGCTATCTTCAAGACTGGTAGGATGGCCATGCAGTCTTACATGTGCTGACTGGAGCCCCACCCACCCCATCCTCCCATACCCATACTCATATCTGTGCTGTTTCCTGCCTACTATCCCATGCTTACTATAAGCCCCAGATCCCCAACCACCCTCACATCCCCAACTCTGCCTCAGCTTGTCATATAGACCTCTCTGGATTCCTGGATATGAACCCAACCTGGCAGCTTCAATGCCATGCTGTGGCTATTGCTCCAACAGAAACTGAAACCCAGGCTCTGATCACAACTTTGTCTTCTGGATTCATAGCATCCCTATATGTCACTGGTCTGAAATGACACAGTAATTTAGAAAACTCTACTACCCGGTTGTGAGTTTTTCCCAACAGGTTGTACTCTTGGTTTCACTGGTTCTGTCTGTGCAAGGTGCTAACGCTCAGGGCCCACTGCGAAAAACACAAGGTTCACGGCTACACTCATGCCCAACTCAGCAAAGAGCCTTTAAAGTCTTTAAATCACTCCAATGACCACTTTTAACCTCATGGCATCCCTTGGCTTCTTTCACATCTTTTGAAAGGGCATCTCCCTCCTCCTTTTTTTCCTTCTGAAGATTTTTAAAACCATTTAAACAGAATTTTAAATCAACTCATCGAATCGCTTCCCAGCACTCAATGTAGGGCATGGATAGAGGAGCACTGAGGAAGTTAGGAGGGTTATGTTGGATCACATAATGGGAGACTAGGAGTTGGTGTCAGAGATGAAAGGGCTGCAAGTGGGTTAGGGATATTAGGGCCATGAGTCGGACAAAAGGCTTGGAGGAGGTTAGAACTGAGGATAAGGGAATGAACCTGAGAAGCGGGCAGATGTAAATGCTAAGCTGGCAATCAGAAGGACGGGTGTTTGGAGCAGTATGAAAGATCGATGGGTTTGATAGGATGGTCGTCAGCCTAGCACGACGGACACAAGTGCATGCGAGGGAAGAGGGGAATAGGGAGAGGAAACTTGGAAATGGACGGTCCCCGGCAACCCCCATTCCCCGCCCTGGGCCTCGGTGTCTGCGTCTACACTGTGAGAGGCGGCTGCACAAATAAAGGAGAGCGGGCGCCGCCTGGGCGTGCCGTAGGAGCCCAGACACCCGGTCGGGTGTGGAGCGGCACCACGTGGGGGTCCCGCCTGCATTGGGACGAGGCACGGGCACCGAAGGAAGCCGTGGGCAGACCTGTGGGGGCGCGGGGTGCGGCTGCCCGGGTGAGACCGGAAGGTGGGTCTGGGTACCTGCAGGCGGGATCTGGGCCGGGAGCCAAGGGCTAAGGGCGAGGGCGCCCGCGCCTTACCGGAGATAGGAAGCGAGGTCCTGGGGACCGAATGTGGGACGCGGCCACACACCGGGCCTCTCAGCAACGCCAGCAGCAACAGCAGAAATAAGGGCGAGGTCCGGGAGGGCCGCAAGCGCGGGAGGAGCCGCGCGACGGAGCCCGGCATTTTTGCCACCTCCTGGCCACCGGGGTGTGGCACGCCCCGCAGCCTCGCTCGGCAGCTGAACAGCCACCAGCCTGGGCCCACTCAGTTCCCCTTGGTTCGGTTGGGCCTGCGGCTGCCGGTCACAAAGCAACCTGGCTCCACCCCTTCAAGAAGAGACCAATGATTGGGCTAATTTTCTGCTCCCTCAAAGGGGTTGCCTGGAAGAGGCTGGACTAAGAAAAAAACCCAACCCAGACAGACGGAGAGCTACACCCAAGGTTAGGTGGGAGGTCTACCTCCGAATTGCGCTGGACTTGTCATTCCAGGATCCTCAGTGACAGATTTGCAAAGGCTCTGCAACCTAGAAGAAATAGACAAATTCCTAGAAATGTGCAATCTTCTAAGAGTAAACAGGAAGAAATAAAAAACATGAACAGATCAATTATGTAATGAAACTGAATCAGTAATAAAACAACTCCTACAAAACAAAAGTCTAGGACCGAATGGCTTCCTTCTACCAAACATTTAGAGAAGAGTTAACACCTATGCTTTCCAAACTAGTTCAAAAAAATTTCAGAGGAAGAAATGCTTTCAAACTCATTCTACAAAGCAGGCATCACCCTGATACCGAAACCAGACAAAGATATCACCAAAAAATGAGAAAATTATAGGCCAATATCACTGATGACCATAGATGCAAAAATCCTCAATAAAATAATAGGAAAATGAATTCAATAATACATTAAAAGGCTCATATGCCATGATCAAGTGGGATTCAATTCTCACAACTTAATCAATGTGATACACCAAATTCACAAATTGAAGAACAAAAATCATATGATCATCTCATGCAGAAAAAGTTTTAATGAAAGTAAACATCTATTCATGATTAAAAACTCATCAAAAATAATAAATTAATAAAATAAAAACTAAAAAATATTTTTAAAAACTCATCAAAATGAATATAGAGGGAACAAATCTCAACATAATAAAGGCCATATATGATAAGCCCACATTTATGTTTCAGTAAAGTTTCAGGATACAAAATTAATATACAGAAATCAGTTGCATTTCTATACACTAAGAACTATAGTAAGTCCACTACATATGAACAAGTTCAGTTCCAAGAGCATGTTCATAAGTCTACTTTATTCATTCAGAAGACATACAGATGGGCAACAGGGACATGAAAAGATGGTCAAGATTATTAATATCAGGGAAATGCAAATTGAAATCACAATGAGATGTCACCTCACATCTGTCACTATGGCTGTTATCAAAAGGACAACAAATAACGTGTTGGCAAGGGTGTGGAGAAAAGGGAACCCTCATACACTGATGGTGGGAATTTAAATTGGTACAGGCACTATGGAAACCAGCATGGAGATTCCTCGACAAATTATAACTAGAACTAGCATAGGATTCAGGAATTCCACTCCTGCCTATTTGTCTGAAGAAAATGAAAACACTAATTAGAAAAGATACATGCATCTCTATGTTCACTACAGCATTATTTACAATAGCCAAGATATGGAAGCAGCCCAAGAGCCCATCAATAGATGAATGGATAAAGCAGATGTGATATACATGTATGTACAAATATATGTGGCTGCCCAGGTGGCACTAGTGGTAAAGAACCTGCCTGCCAATGCAGTAGATGTAAGAGACCTGGGTTTGATCCCTGGGTCAGGAAGATTTCCCCTGGAGGAGGGCATGGCCACCCACTCTAGTACTCTTGCCTGGAGAATCCCATGGACATAGAAGCCTGGGGGGCTACAGTCCATTGGGTCGCACAGAGTCAGACACAACTGAAGCGGTTTAGCACACACACACACAATTATGCACATACATACAACAGAATACTGCTCAACCATTAAATTAATGAAATCTTGCCACTTGCAACAACATGGTTGCACCTAGAAAGCATTGCTGCTAAGTCACTTCAATCATGCCCAACTCCATGCGACCCACCAGGCTCCCCTGTCCCTGGGATTCTCCAAGCAAGAACACTGAGGTGGGTTGCCATTTCCTTCTCCAATGCATGAAAGTGAAAAGTGAAATGGAAGTCACTCAGTCATGTCCGACTCTTCGCGACCCCATGGACTGCAGCCTACCAGGCTCCTCCATCCATGGGATTTGCCAGGCAAGAGTACTGGAGTGGGGTGCCATTGCCTTCTCCAGAAAGTGTTAGGCTAAGTGAAATGAGTCAGACAATTACAATATTTTATGACTTCACTTATATGTGGAACATAAAAAACAAAACAAATGAACAGTCAACCATAAAGAAACAGAGTATAGATAGAACAAACAGGGGGTTACCAGAGGGTGGGGGGTTGGCGGGGAGAGGGGAGTATGGAATGAAATAGGTGAGGGAGAGTAACAGGTACAAACTTCTAGTTGCAAAATAAATTAGTTACAGGTATGAAAAACGTACAGTGTGGAAATATAGTCAGTAACTATGTAATATCTTTGTACAGTGACAAAAGTAACGATGCATTGTGATGTTCAGTTTGAATTGTATAGAAATACCAAATCACTATGTTGTCTAACAGGAACTAACATAATTTTAAAGGTCAATTATACTTCAAAAACACAGAAAAAAAAAAACACCTCATAGTAAAGAGATCAGATTTGTGGTTACCAGAGCCAAAGGCAGGTTGGGGTGGATGAAGGCAATCAAAAGGTACAAAATCCCAGTTATAAGTAAGTACTAGGGATATCATGTACAATGTAAATAACACTGCTGGAGAAGGAAATGGCAACCCACTCCAGTGTTCTTGCCTGGAGAATCCCAGGGACGGGGGAGCCTGGTGGCCTGTCGTCTCTGGGGTCGCACAGAGTCGGACATGACTGAAGCGACTTAGCAGCAGCAGCAGCAGCATGTTATATATGGAAGTTGTTAAACAGCATAAATCCTAAGAGGTCTCATCACAAGAAAAAAAATTTTTTTAATTTTTAATTGTGTATTTATGTGAGATGATGGATATTCAGTAAATTTATTGTGGTAAGCCTTTCGTGATGTATGTAAGTTAAATCATTATGCTGTACACCTTAAACGTATACAGTACTGGATGTCAATCACATATCGCAATAAAGTTGGAAGAAAAAGAGTGACGGAGTCAATGAGTGAACCCAGGAATAAGATTGGGATACCGCTGGAGTTTCATGGGGTAGGAGTAGCTTGAGGAAGTGTCGGGTTTGGCATAATATTCTCAACACAAATCCGAAACTCTAAGCGTCAAAGAAAGGCTGTTAACCCTGGTGCAGCCTTGAAGACTGCCATCCCAAAGAGCAGCCTCAAGCGGACCCTGAGGAGGCGTCAGCAGTGAGCCGCCCAGCCTGAGGGGGGCGCCCTCAGAAGCGGTGGAGCACGCCGACGGCCGGAAGGGCCCGGTAGCCCGGTCTTTGCCTTCACGAAGTGGGGGTTCTCTGCAGGTGTGGGAACAGAGTAGAGGACCAAAAGCTGGGAGCCGGGTTGCGGGCAGCACTTCGCAGGAAAGGCTTGGGCTGACCTCGGGCTTGCCCTCACGGGGTGTCGACAGGCACCCGGTCAGCTGCCAGGGAAGCCTGCCGCCCGGAGGCCCAGGTCAGACGCGTGTGTGAAGCCGCCTGCCGCTCGCGGTTCTGACAGGGCGGACGGAGCCGAGTCTCCTCCTCTGCTGACCCTCCCGCGCCTGGGGGCTAGGCGGCCAGGCCGCCAGGCCGCGTAGGTGCCCTGCTGACAGCCCAAGACACTTTGAGTGGGAGGGGGGCAGGAAAATATATTAACTTCTTGTAAATCAGTAGGAAACAGTGAAACCTCTGGGTCAAAGAAAAGGGGTTCGGTTTGGTTTGGTTTTTCTTACAAGGGTGGGGGAATGAAATTTGAGGGCCTACGAAAATGTTTAAATTTTTTTTCTTTTAAACGCTGCTGCTAAGTCGCTTCAGTCGTGTCGGACTCTGTGCGACCCCATAGACGGTAGCCCACCAGGCTCCGCCGTCCCTGGGATTTTCCAGGCAAGAGTACTGGAGTGGGTTGCCATTGCCTTCTCCATCTTTTAAATGGGGGTTCACGAAAGCAAAGGTGCTTAGGATCATGAAATTTTTAATGCAGCCCAGTGGGAGGGAGAACCATTGACTCATAACACATAAAGTGTCCAATATAGAAGTTACAGGTGCTTTTATAGGGGCTTATTAAAGGGCCCTAAGCTATAAAGACCTGAAGTTTGAGACCTAACGGATGAGTAGGGTTAAGGAGGGGACTACTCAAAAGAGACTATCCAAGGGCAGGAGCCAGAGCAAGGGGCCAACCGCCTTGGGGAGGTGAAGGGTGCCGGCAAGGGCAAGGAGGATGGAACAGGGGAGGGGGTCGGCGGGTTGTCGCATGGCAAGAAGATAGAGAGTTGGGAGGAAGATGCCTGCAGAATTTCGGAGCCAGGGTAGAGATTTCAGATTTTGTTCCAAGTGTATGTGGAGGCCATTGAAAGGTTTTTTGGCAAGGGAGTAACGTGATGGCTTTTGGTGGTTCAAGGCCCAGATTTAACCTGTTTACAGAGGAACATCAGTAAGTGGGCATTCTTGTCAAAAGTGGAGAATATAGGGTCACAAATAGTCAGATGCTGCTTAGAACCACGCCCAGATGCATTAGAAGCATTATCGCGTTTGATGATACAAGGAAGAAAGCTGCCTTTTACCTCATTTAAAGAACAATATTGGAATTGTATAGTCTAAAAATGACTGTGGGGTGGGGTGATGATTTGGGAAATTGGGATTGACATATATACATGACTGATACTGCGTATGCAGTAGATAACTGTTGAGAACCTGATGTGAAGAGCGGACTCATTGGAAAACACCCTGATGCTGGGAAAGATTGAGGGCAGGAGGAGAAGGGGGTGACCCAGGATGAGATGGTTGGATGGCATCACGGACTTAATGGACATGGGTTTGAGCAAACTCTGAGAGATAGTGGAGGACGGGGAAGCCTGGCGTACTGCCGTCCATGGGGTTGCAAAGAGCTGGACACAAGTGAACAACAGGAATTCAGCATACTTGATCTAGCACATGAAAGAGTGCATCTGACTCTTTCGCAACCCCCGTGGACTGTATCCCACCAGGCTCCTCTGTCCATGGGATTTCCCAGACAAGAATATTGGAGTGGGTTGCCATTTCCTTCTCCAGGGGAGCTTTTCAACCCAGGGATTAAACCCACACTCCTTCCTTTGCTGTTCAGTCGCTAAGTTAGTCCACTTCTTTGTGACCGCATGGACTGCAGCACACCAGGCTCTGCTCAAACTCAAATCCATTAAGTCGGTGATGCCATCCAACCATCTCATCTTCTATCAACCCCGTCTCCTCCTGCCCACAATCTTCCTCAGCATCAGGGTCTTTTTCAATGAGTCAGCTCCTCACATCAGGTGGCCAAAGTATTGGAGCTTCAGTTTCAGCATCAGTCCTTCCAATCAATATTCAGGGTTGATTTTCTTGGCAGGTGGATTCTCTACCACTACCTGGGAACCCCATCTCTAAGAATAAAATTTAGTAAAAGATGAGACCTTTGGGGAAAATTATGAAATTATAAAATCTGTATATTCTTTTAGATTTTCTGTATGAACAATCAATCATATCATCTTGGCAAACAGTGACAGTTTTATTTCTTCCATTGCAGTGCCTTTTTTTTAATGTGCCAAGTTTATTTGTCTTGCCTTATTGCTACCTTCACTACTGTGTTGAAGTGATGATAGCAGCCTCCTTGTCTTGGAAAACTTTCAGCATCAACATTAAGAACTGTATTTGCTTGTTTTATAAATATTTTATCAGATTACTCCTATTGTCTACTCCTAGTTTACTGAGGTTGATTCTTTATCATGTATGAATGTTGTTTTCTTGCATCTATTGAGATGACCATATAATATTTAATCTTTTAATATGATGAATTACAGTGACTTTTTCTAATGTTATGTCAACCTTATGTTCTTGAGGTAAACCCAGCTTGGTTATGATGTGTTATTCCTTTTATATATTGATTTTTTCAATTTGCTTATATTTTGCTTAGGATTCTTACATCTAAGTTCATGGATGAGATTGTCCTATAATTTTTTTCTTATAAAAAATTATCTGATTTGGGCATCAAAGGTTATGCTAACCTACTAAAATCAGTGGTGTTCTCCTGTGCTCTGCAAGAATCTGTTTGAAATTCTTGATCTTTGAGAGTAATATGGAACTCATCAGTGGAATTATGTGGTCCTGTAGTTTGCTTCATGGGAACATATTTGACTACTAATCTCATTTTCTCACTGGTTATAGACTATTTATGTTTTTTAAATTTCTTTTTGATTTAGTGTTTGTTAAATATGGTTTCCTAGAAATTTGTCCATTTTATTAAACTTACTGGTATAAAGTTGTTCATTATATCCTTTTGTAACCTTTTCCATGCTTGAGTGTTTGTAATGATGTTCCCTCCTCATTGCTGATGTTTGTTCCAAGTTTTCATTTGTTCTCTTTTCCAAATCTGAGCCCTGGGGATAAGTGTAAGTAGCCAGTAAAGAAAAAAGGCAGGGCTGTTGCAGGTATAGAAAACAGCATGAGCAAATGCACTGAAGTTGATGGTATACTTGGTTTTATTTCAGTGAAAAACTTGAGGTAAAGAATAGCCTCCAATAAGACTGAAGATCAAGTCATAAAGGGTTTTGAGTGAGTCTTGGAGGGTGAAAATGTAGTTATATTTTCATTTTTAAGAATTACTATGTACAAAATAAACACTTTGCTAAGCTCTGATATATAGAGTGGGTAATTTCTCTATCCTTGGGAAGCTCACAATACAGTGGGAGAGGCAGTCAGGGAGACAAATTATACTACAGTGCAATGCCAATAAAGAAACAAAGTTCATGAAGACAGATAGCTTACTTTGACTTTTTTGATTAGTTCCCATTCAACATTGCTAATCATCCTCAGCCTTACATTACAGGCAAACATCTAGATACCTTGGCAGCTGTTAAGATTAGGATAGCCTAGAGAAACTTGAGGAGAAGGCAATGGCACCCCACTTCAGTACTCTTGCCTGGCAAATCCCATGGATGGAGGAGCCTGGTGGGCTGCAGTCCATGGGGTCGCTAGGAGTCGGACACAACTGAGCAACTTCACTTTCACTTTTCACTTTCACGCATTGGAGAAGGAAATGGCAACCCACTCCAGTGTTTCAGTGGAGAATCCCAGGGACGGGGAGCCTGGTGGGCTGCCATCTCTGGGGTCGCACAGAGTTGGACACGACTGAAGCGACTTAGCAGCAGCAGCAGAGAAACTTGAGTCATCACCTGGTTTGACTTCTTTCTGAACTTAGTTCCCTAGATCTGTGTTCATTGTTTCAACCTTCAGTTTTATGAAAACCAGTGATTTCTCTTTTCTTCCTTACAGGTGTAGAGAATATCTCAGTGGCGGCTACAGTACCACCTCTGGTCTGGCTGCCATGCATCATGGGCAAATGGCTAGTAAAAGGCCCTCTAATCCCACACAGATGTACCAGCAACCTCCAAGGCTTCTCATTGTGCATATTGCTCTACCATCCTGGGCTAACGTCTGTTCCAACCTCTGTGAGGCTCTGCAGAACTTTTTCTCTCTAGCCTGCAGCTTGATGGGCCCCAGCCGCATCCCTCTCTTCAGCTTATACATTGTACAAAATCAGCACGAGTGCATCCTCCCTTTTGTGGTGAGTATATCTATACTTGTTCATTTTATCCTGAAAGCAGAGGTGAGAGTTCTGGAACAGAGATCAGTTATTATTACTTAAAGCAATAACTATGCCCACTCCCCATACCCATAACTCACAGGCAACACAATGAGAGCCTCATATCATCCTACACACAGGGGATTTGTACTGAAGGAAAAGAACCCCAAAATTATTAATATGAGACTGTAAATAAGCCATGTCTTGCCCCCCACCTCCAGTCCTGAGAGAGAGAAATCTTGGCATTTACAGTCCTTTGGAATGTAAGCAGCTGACCTCTTTCATCCCCCTTTGAAATGTAAGCACAAGGAAATAAATCTCTAAATTTCTTCAGAAGTCTCTGGCTACTCTACCACCCTTTAATTTCTAAAACTTGTCTTTTGACCCAGGTTCTAGTTTTTTGCTCAGAAAGCCCCATCTGTGCAGAAACATGAAAATATTTTTTACACAGGACTCAGGTGAAACTCCCCCTAGTTTCAGAAGGCAAAGGATGGGCTAAGGGCAATGCTTTTACCAAGCTCCCTCACACATAGGTAACTCTTTTCCTCCTCAAACAAACCCAATTTTTTACTTCCTCCCCTTTACAAAGTTCAGAGTCTCAGGGATGGGAAAGACTTCAGTTCAATTCAGTTGCTCAGTTGTGTCCAACTCTTGGCGACCCCATGAACTGCAGCACGCCAGGCCTCCCTGTCCATCACCAACTCCTGGAGTTCACCCAAACTCATGCCCATCGAGTCAGTGATGCCACCCAGCCATCTCATCCTCTGTCGTCCCCTTCTCCTCCTGCCCCCAATCCCTCCCAGCATCAGAGTCTTTTCCAATGAGTCAACTCTTCGCATAAGGTGGCCAAAGTATTGGAGTATCTGCTTTAGCATCAGTCCTTCCAAAGAACACCCAGGACTGATCTCCTTTAGAATGGACTGGTTGGATCTCCTTGCAATCCAAGGGACTCTCAAGAGTCTTCTCCAACACCACAGTTCAAAAGCATCAATTCTTCGGTGCTCAGCTTTCTTCACAGTCCAACTTTCACATCCATACATGACCACT
>NW_011495064.1:10710015-10732429 GCF_000754665.1 Bison bison bison
ACAGCTTTCCTTCCAAGGAGTAAGCGTCTTTTAATTTCATGGCTGCAGTCACCATCTGCAGTGATTTTGGAGCCCAAAAAGATAAAGTCTGACACTGTTTCCACTGTTTCCCCATCTATTTCCCATGAAATGATGGGACCAGATGCCATGATCTTAGTTTTCTGAATGCTGAGCTGTAAGCCAACTTTTTCACTCTCCACTTTCACTTTCATCAAGAAGCTTTTTAGTTCCTCTTCACTTTCTGCCATAAGGGTGGTATCATCTGCATATCTGAGGTTATTGATATTTCTCCTGGCAATCTTGATTCCAGCTTGTGCTTCTTCCAGCCCAGTGTTTCTCATGATGTACTCTGCATAGAAGTTAAATAAGCAGGGTGACAATATACAGCCTTGCCGTACTCCTTTTCCTATTTGGAACCAGTCTGTTGTTCTAACTGTTACTTCCTGACCTGCATATAGGTTTCTCAAGAGGCAGGTCAGGTGGTCTGTTATTCCCATCTCTTTCAGAATTTTCCACAGTTTATTGTGATCCACACAGTCAAAGGCTTTGGCATAGTCAATAAAGCAGAAATAGATGTTTTTCTGGAACTCTCTTCCTTTTTCCATGGTCCAGCGGGAAGATCTCCTGGAGAAGGGAATGGCAACCCATTCCAGTATTCTTGCCTCCCCCACCCACCCAAAAGACTTCAGAGGTTCTAGTAAATCCCCTTCCTTCCTGAGACAGCCTTGCTGTTGGGATAGTCAGAAAAGACCCAGTGGAAAGCCAGGACTTTGATTCCTACCTAGTGTGAATAAGACCTCCTCCCACATAGTGTCCATGAAGCCATATGGTAGCCTGGACTCCCCTCAACCCATTCAACTTTAATAGGGTAACTATTTCACCCCCTGCCTATTGAGGTGGTATTGGAGGCTGCAGAGTGGAGGCCATGTGGGGAGTGACAATGAGGCATCTTTTTGCCTCTAAGGCAGCCTGGTGTCAGTGAAAGCCTAGTGGGAAGCCACTTCTTCTTGTGGGAAAGCCACTTTCACTTCTTCCTAGTGAAATGCGTAATGGTAATGAAGCTTCTCTATTCCCAGAGTGTCATTGGGGGGCATATGAGGAACCTGAACTTCCACCCCCACCCAGAGATAACAGGACACTCTCCCTTCTGGGATATAATTAGAGACCAAATACACCCCAATTACACCCCAACCTGGCAATAATTATGTGGAAACCACTTCCTTCACTGGTGCAGTGACAAAAAAAGTCCTGCTAAAACAGAAGATTTAACAGGATTCATTCTTACAGCATAATACCCAAAATGTCCAGAATACAATTTTTTTAAAAAACTCCCATGATTATCAAGAAACAGGAAAATCCAAACTTAAATGAGACAACAAACATTGAGATAACAAAGATGTTAGAATTATCTGAAAAGGATTTCAAAGCAGCCATCATAAAAATCTTCCAACAAGCAGTTATGAACATGTTTAAATGGAAAAATATAAAGTCTCACCAAAGAAATAGAAATATAAAGAAAAACCAGATAGAAATTTTAGAACTGAAAAATGCAATACTCAAATTTTAAAAACAGAAAATCTACTATAGACAGGCTCAACAGCAAAATGAAGAAGTCAAAGGATCTTGAAAATAGAATAGAAATTACCCAATCTGAGTAACAGAGAGAAAAGAGACTTAAAAAAAATTTACAAAGCCTCAGGGATCTGTGAGACTATAACAAAAAGCTAATATATCATCACAGTCCAAGAGGAAAGAGAAAGGAGGGTGGGACTAGAAAAATATTTAAAGAAATAATCACTGAAAATTTCCCAAATTTGGCAAAAGTTATAAATCTAAAGATTCAAGAGGCTACAGAAATCCATTCTAAGACACATCATAATTAAAATCTTAAAGACAAAGAAAAATTCTTGAGAGCAGGACACTGACACCTTACCTATAAGGGAGAAACAATTCAAGTAATAGATTTTTTTTCATTAGAAACCATGAAGGCCAGAGGAAGTGTCACATTTTTCAAATGTTGAAAGAAAAGAACTGCCAATGTAGAGCTCTATCCAGTAAAAATATCCTTAAGGAATGATGCAGAAATCAAGATATTCTCAGTTGAAGGAAAGCTAAGAGAGTTTGTCACCAACAGACCTACCTTATCAGAATGACTAAAGGGAGTTCTTGAAACAAAAAGGAAATTATAAAGGCTCTTGGAATATCCAGAAGGGAGAAAAAATAGAAAGAATTAAAATATAGATAAATATAATAGATTTTCTACAAAATTTCTAAATTATATTTGACAATTGAAAGAAAAATTATAACATTGTCTGATATGGTTGTTAGTGTATATAGAGGAACTACTTAGGATAATTACATTATAAATGGGAGGACAAAAGGACTTAAGAAAATTAAGGTTCTTACACTTCATTCAAAATGATAAAATATTGACAACAGTGAGAGTCCCTTGGACTTCAAGGAGATCCAACCAGTCCATTCTGAAGGAGATCAGCCCTGGGATGTCTTTGGAAGGAATGATGCTAAAGCTGAAACTCCAGTACTTTGGCCACCTCATGCGAAGAGTTGACTCATTGGAAAAGACTCTGATGCTGGGAGGGGTTGGGGGCAGGAGGAGAAGGGGACGACAGAGGATGAGATGGCTGGATGGCATCACTGACTCGATGGACGTGAGTCTGGGTGAACTCCGGGAGTTGGTGATGGACAGGGAAGCCTGGCGTGCTGCCATTCATGGGGTCGCAAAGAGTCGGACACGACTAAGTGACTGAAATGAACTGAACTGATACTGTGATAAAGATGTATGTATGTATAAAGTAACACTTAAAACAACCACTTTAAAAAATCTGTGTAAAGAGACACACTCAGAAACACTATAGATAAATCAAAATGGAATTTTAAGAAAATAGTCAAGTAACCCAAAGGTAAAAGAAAACAGAGAAATGAAAACCTGAGGGAACAAACAGAAAGCAAAAAAACCCCAAAAACACCTGATAGGCTGACATACCAATAATTATATTAAATGTAAACACTTTTAATTAACCAATTGAAAGAGAGAATTCCCTAGCAGTCCAGTGGTTAAGACTCTGTGCTTCCACTGCTAAGAGGTCAAGTTTGATCCCTGCTCAGGGAAGTAGGATCCCCCAAGCCACTCAATGTGGCAATAATAAAGAGATTGGTGGAAATGGAGGGATGATCCAACTATATTCTATCTACAAGAAACCAACTTCAAACACAATAAAAGTAGGTTGAAAGTAAAAGGATGGGAAAAGATGTCCCATGATAACAATCAGAACAGTACACCTAATAAAATATGGCTTCCTAGGTGGCACTAGTGGTAAAGAATCCACCTGCCAATGCAGGAGATGCTAGAGATGCAGATTTGATTGCTAGGTTGGGAAGATCCCCTGGAGTAGAAAGTGGCACTCCCTCTTTCCAGTGGCCTGGAAGATTACATGGATAGAGGAGCCTGGTGGGCTACAGTCCATGGGGCTGAACAAGTCAGACATGACTGAGCAATTGAGCACACACACACAGTGATAAAAGAGTCACAGAACTAGAATAAATAATCCTAAAATTTATAGGGAATCCAAAGGCCTAGGATTGTCAAAGCAATCCTGAGGAAAAAGAACAAAACTGGAGGCATAATCACCCCACCACCACCTGAGACGTCAGACAATATTACAAAACTACAGGAATCAAAACAGCATTGGGGCTTCCTGGTGGTCCAGTGGTTAAGACTCCACGCTCCCACTGCAGGGGGCATGGGAAGATCCTACATGCCACGTGGTGTAGACAAAAAAAAAAAAAAAAGCATGGAACTGGCACAAAAACAGACATATGGATTAATGGAACAGAATAGAGAGCTCAGAAATAAGCCCACACACCTGCAGGCAATTGATCTTTAACAAAGGAAGCAAGAATACACAATGGAGCAAAGACTGTGTCTTCAGCAAGTGGTTTCTGAAAAGCTGGACAGCCAAGTGTAAACCAATGAAGTTAGAACACTCTGTCACACCATATATAAAAATAAACTCAAAATAGCTTAAAGACTTCAAATATGAAGCATGGCAACATAAAACTCCTAGAAGAGAACATAGGCAAAACATTCTCTGGAGTAAACTGCAGCCATGTTTTCTTAGGTCAGTCTCCCAAAGCAAAAGAAATGAGGGCAAAAACAAACAAGGGAGACCTAATCAAACTAGGAAACCATAAACAAAATGAAAAGACAATCTACAAAATGGGAGAAACTGGAAATTATGTGACTGACAAGGGCTTAATGTCCAAAATATACAAACTGCTCAATATCAAACAGTTCTATATAAAAAAATAAAATGAAAAATGGGCAGAAGACCTAAACAGACAAGAAGGCATATAGATGACAAACAAGCACAGGAAAAGATGCTCAATAATGCTAATTATTAGAGAAATGCAAATACGAATGACTGCGGTGAGGTATCACCTCACACCAGTCAGAATGGCCATCATCAAAAAATCTACAAGTAATAAATGCCTGAGAGGTTGTGGAGAAAAAGGAACCCTCCTACACTTTTGTGGGAATGGAAATTGGTGCAGCCACTATAGAGAACAGTATGGAGGTTCTTTAAAAAACTAAAAATAGTGACCATATGATTCAGCAATCCCACTACTGTATAGCTAGGGAACTATGTTCAATATCTTGCAATAACCTATATATCTGATTCACTTTGCTATACACCTGAATCTAACACAACACTGTATATCAACTATAATTTTTTTTTAATTTCCAAAAGAAAAAAAAAAGAGTCAATCCAACAAGAAGACAGCAGTCTTTTTTTTTTTTTAATACTTATTTATTTTTGGCTTCATTGCTACTCATGGACTTTCTCTAGTTGCAGCAAGCGGGGACTACTCTCTGGTTACAGCGCACAGGCTTCTCGTGGTGGTGGCTTCTCTTGTGTGGAGCACAGACTCGAGGCTCACAGGCTTCAGTAGTTGTGGCTCACAGGCTCTAGAATGTGGGCTCAGTACAGGCTTAGTTACCCTACGGCAGGCAGAATCTTCCCAGGCCACGGATCAAATCTACGTCCCCAGCGTTGGCAGGCAGATTCTTAACCATTGGACCGCCAGGAAAGTCCAAGAAGACAGCAGTCTTAAATCTGTACCCACTAAACAACAGAGTTGCAATGTCTATTAACTGGTGAATGACTAAACAAAAAGTAAAATTCTCACTCCATAAAACTGAGTTTCGTATAAACACACTGAGGACAGAATGAAAGTGATAGTGATGTTTACAGCAATATGACCCATATGACAAGTATGTTCTACTGTGCCATTTTCCTTGTGCATGTCTGTCCCATGACCACACTTGGCTGTAATATCTATCTTTTGTCAGGCAACAGGGGTAGAGAAAAGCTGAGAGTGGTCTGGAAGGGCAAATAGAAAATATCCAGCATAGGAAGCTTCTGGGAGATGAGCTTATGTCCCAAACAAAGGTAAAAGGATTTTTATTTCCTTCTTCTAGTGACTAGGTTCTATGCCTCTGGTACTCAGTACATTTGTCTCTAGGTGAATCCTTTGATCCCTTAATCACTCTATTAGGAAAAACAGACGGTTCTAGCCTAAAAACCACTGACTAGTCATTCAGAAAAGATTGGAAGTTAAAATTTCCTTCCAGAAGATCGATAATTTCAACCATGGTCAAAAGCTCAAGAAAATCACTGAAGTAATGCCATTACCTTGTGTATCTCTGTGTGCATGCTCATGCTCACTTGTGTCTGACTCTTTTGCAACCCCATGAACTGTAGCCCGCCAGGCTTTTCTGTCCATGGGATTTCCTAGGCAAGAATACTAGAATGGGTTGCCATTTACTCCTCCAGGAATCATTTCCAACCAGGAATCAAACCCATGTCTCCTCCAATTCCTGCACTGGCAGGCGAATTCTTTACCACTGGGCCACCTGGGAAGCTCACCTTATGTATAGAAGAGTCCAGTCTTTGTTTAAATCCATTTTCTCTGACCTATCTAAGTATCTGACATTTTCTGTCTACAGAGTTAGCTCAAAATATAAATGGAGAAAGAGAGCAGATAGGGAGTCTTGCCTACGTTGAACACTTCAATTTATCTCCTCATATTTGATTTATAAGTATAATAAAATAATTCTGAACTTTTCATGAGGAATGTTGACAAAATTCATAATTTAAATATTAGAATTCCTTTTATATCCATTGTGCTCTTAATATAAATAAATTCTAAAATGATTAATCTCTCAAAGAGTTTCAAAAGAATTCCATTACTGTGAAGATTTTATCAATTCTTTTACCTTTTTTTTCGAGAGCAAAGAAGTTATTTAAATCATATAAGATCTACTATGGTATTTGAAGATCAGTACCGCTGTAATTTGGCTATTACATTTATTTTCTTATCCTTACTAGCTGATCTTCAATAGAATCATTTAAAAGTGGCAAATAATGGGAATATATTATATAAAGGAATATAAAGATAAACTCCAATACAGATAATATGTTGCTGCTGTTTAGTTGCTAGGTTGTGGCCAACTCTTCACAACCCCAAGGATTGTAGTCTGGTAGGCTCCTCTGTCCATGGAATTTCCCAGGCAAGAATACTGGAGTGGGTTGCCATTTCCTTCTCCAGAGGATCTTTCTGACCCAGGGATCAAACCTGCATCTCCTACATTTGAGACAGATTCTTCAGAACTGAGCCACCTTGGAAGCCCAAAGATAATGTAATAAACTATAATTGAGGAGAGTGGGGAGAGTAAGAAAAGGAAAGGTACAAATTTTATGATTGTATAGTGGAGATTTTCATTGCTCATTAATGGATATTACTAAATAAATAACTTACTGGAATTATATAAACATGGAATTATAAAGACAACCACTAGAACAAATACAAACCTTTCTAATTATGACAAGAAAAACATAATAGAGCAGACAAATTTACACAGTATAGTGATTTTTCAAAATTTATGAAAACAGTGTATACCTTAAAATAATATTACTAAAAATAACTATATCTGTCACATTAATAAATGTGTCCTAAACTTATCTATTAAAACATTTAAAAAACACAGATTTGATTGCAAAACAAAATTCTGTATTCAAGAGACTATAACAAAGTGATTCAGAAAAGTTGAAAATAAAAGGAAGGGCAAAGGTATACTAAGCAAATGTACCCCTACAAAAAAAACATGATTTGAATATCAGACATCATTGAATTTGCAGCAAAAAGCACTAAACAAGACTAAGTATGGCACTATAATATCAACACAAAGCAGGGAAGAGTAGAGAATTATCAAGAGACGCATGAGAAATATATTCAATACAGAGGGCTTGCTGGAGAGGGAGTCTATTAAAAATATAATAGTTTTGAATACCAATTACCAAATAATATAGTATCAACATTTTTAAAAGAAATATGTGTATAAAAAAAATCCACACCTTCCTGAAGTGCTCATGGAATATTCACAAAAGTTGACAGGATGTTAAGCCACAAATAAACCCAAAAACTTAGATGAATTCTAAAAACTACAAATAGATCAGTCAACATTCTCTGAACACAGTGCAGTAAAACTGGAAATAAGTAACAGACACAGAGAACAAAAAGTTTCTACCACCTGGACATTTTTATGCTGCTTAATAACTTTTGAGTCAAAGAGGAAATTCAGGCAAAAATTACAGTGTATCTAGAAAATAATAATAATGAAACACTACATACCGGAACATATGTGATACAAAAAAGGCAATGCTAAGAGAAAAAAATCATCTTTAAACTGTATGTTTTATTATTTTTAATTTTATTAATAAACAAGAAAAACTGAAATGACACAAGCAACTCAAGAAGAAAAGAAAAAACAAACTTAAGGAAAGCTGAAAGAAAGAAAAAAGATAGAAGCAAAGAGTAATGAATATGAAAATAGAAAATGGTAGAACAAATGAATAAATCTAAATATGTTCTTTGGGGGGAAAATAGGAAATACAGATCAACCATTATTAGTTAACTTAGTTTTAGGAAAAGAGCAGTGGGAAAGGCATGTATACACAAAATAAGGTAAAAAGAATGTAACCATAGATATACTTGTGTGAAATACATAATTCTCCATGAAAATATAATTACCAAAAATGAATTCAGAAGAGATAGAAACTCACCATTTTCCATAAAAGGAATGGGAAAGTTATCAAAGAACTACCCTCCCCCAAAATAAAGTACTGGAACCAAATAGTTTTTGGTTTTGTTTTTTAATTTTATTTTATTTTTTAACTTTACAATACTGTATTGGTTTTGCCATATATCGAAATGAATCCACCACAGATATACATGTGTTCCCCATCCTGAACTCTCCTCCCTCCTCCCTCCCCATACCATCCCTCTGGGTCGTCCCAGTGCACCAGCCCCAAGCATCCAGTATCATGCATCGAACCTGGACTGGTGACTCGTTTCATTTATGATATTATACATATTTCAATGCCATTCTCCAAAATCATCCCACCCTCTCCCTCTCCCAGAGTCCAAAAGACTGTTCTATACATCAGTGTCTCTTTTGCTGTCTCGTATACAGGGTTATTGTTACCATCTTTCTAAATTCCATATGTATGTGTTAGTATACTGTATTGGTGTTTTTCTTTCTGGCTTACTTCACTCTGTATAATAGGCTCCAGTTTCATCCATCTCATTAGAACTGATTCAAATGTATTCTTTTTAATGGCTGAGTAATACTCCATTGTGTATATGTACCACAGCTTTCTTATCCATTCATCTGCTGATGGACATCTAGGTTGCTTCCATGTCCTGGCTATTATAAACAGTGCTGCGATGAACACTGGGGTACACGTGTCTCTTTCAATTCTGGTTTCCTCAGTGTGTATGCCCAGCAGTGGGATTGCTGGATCATTAGGCAGTTCTATTTCCAGTTTTTTAAGGAATCTCCACACTGTTCTCCATAGTGGCTGTACTAGTTTGCATTCCCACCAACAGTGTAAGAGGGTTCCCTTTTCTCCACACCCTCTCCAGCATTTATTGCTTGTAGACTTTTGGATCGCAGCCATTCTGACTGGCAGGAACCAAATAGTTTTATAGGGGAATAATACCAAACTTTTAAAGGACAGATCTTTACATTTTTTAACTATTTTATACTGCAGAAAGAAAAAATATCCTTCCCGATTCTTTTTATGAAAATAACATAATATTGATCTTAAAATGCAACAAATATTGCAAAGAAAGAAAAACTACAAATCTGTCTCACCCAAAATCCCAACTAAAGTATTAGCAGTAGAATCCAACTTGTATTTAAAAAAGCATTTACAGGAATGCAGAGATGGTGCAATATTGAAATCTATTAATATAGTTTACTATGTTAATATATCTAAGAAAAATATGATAGTGTTTTTTTCCATAAGTACTAAAAAAAGGTATTTAATAAAAGCAATATCCAATCATTAAAAAAAAAACTTAAAAAACTAGGAATGGCCATTCCCATAGTGTTTGTTGATGACAACTCAAAAACAGGATCTTATTTAATGAAAAACATTGAATATATTCCTGTCTAAGTCAAATAAATTTACTATCATCACTGTTATCTAACAGTATTCGAAAGATTTTCACTGATATAATCACACACATAAAACGAAGTTAGAATATAGAAATAAGGAAATGAAGGGCTTAGCTGGCAGTCCAGTGGTTAAGACTCCATGCTTCCACTGCAGGAGGTGCAAGTTTGATCCCTGGTTGAGGAACTAAGACCCCAAATTCCACACAGAGTAGCTAAAAAAAAAAAAGAAAGAAGGGAAAGAGAGGGGAGGGAGGCTCAAGAGGGAGTTGATACGTGTATAATTATGGCTGATTTGCATTGTTGTACAGCAGGAATACAACATTGTAAAACAGTTTTCCTTCAATTAAAAATCAATTTTAAAAAGAAGAGAAAGATAAAATGATTATTATTTGCAGATTAATGATAATATATCTACAAAACCCAAAAGAATTAACTAGAAAATTATTTCAAACAACAAAAGAATTCATTACAATGGTCAGGTATAAATATTAATACAGATAATAGTACCCTTTCCCCTTCATGGATCACAGCCTTGTCTTGGATAAGGGGCTTGTGTGACTCAATGAAACTATAAGCCATGCTGTGTAGGGCCACCCAAGATGGACAGGTCATAATGGAGAGTTATGATCCACTGGAGGAGGGAATGGCAAACCAAAATTCAGTATTCTTGAATGAACAGTGCAAAGAAGTAGAAGGAAGCAATGAATTTGCTGGCATATTGAGTGCAGCACTTTCACAGCATCGTCTTTTAGGATTTGAAATAGCTCAACTGGAATTCCATCACCTCCACTAGCTTTGTTCATAGTGATGCTTCCCTAAGGCCCACTTGACTTCACATTCCAGGATGTCTGGCTCTAGGTGAGTGATCACACTATCGTGATTATCTGCATCTTGGTTATAACAGGATTAGTCAGAGGTTTTCAAGGAGGAACTATCCTCAAGCAGGATACATTGTTGTTATATAATCCTTAGTACAGAGTTTAAACTGAGTTAGTTGTTGTGTAATCATCAGTTCTAAGCTTAAAGAAAAAAAACGTTTTATGTGACTAAGACTAAGGAATGTAGAGGGAAAAAAAAGTGTCTTTTCCTCCTCCTTGAGAATTCTAGACCCCTGTCTCTTCCTGAGAGCCCCAGACCCCTTTTTCCTCCTTGGGGACCCTGGACTTCTTATCAACCTGCCTAGGAATTGACTCCCTCAATAGCAAGGTGATCAAGCCAATCAATCCTAAAGAAAATCAACTGTGAATACTAATTAGAAGGACTGATGCTGAAACTGAAGCTCCAATACTTTGGCCACCTGATGCAAAGAACTGACTCATTGGAAAAGACCCTGATGCTGTGAAAGATTGAGGGCAGAAGGAGAAGTTGGTGGCAGAGGATGAGATGGTTAGATAGCATCACCGACTTAATGGACATGAGTTTGAGCAAACTCTGGGAGATAGTGAAGGACAAGGAAGCCTGGCCTGCTGCAGCCCATGCTATCACAGAGAGACATGACTGAGCAACTGAACAACAACAAAAGTACCCTTTGTATTCTGGTTGTTATTCCAGAACAACCAACTACAAGTTAAAATGGCAGAAAAGTTCTCATCATAATAACCAAAGTGATCAAATAAATGCTTATGAATGAAAATAATAAGAAACATGAAAAAATTTATATGAATTGAAATGCTTTTGAGAAACACAAAAGAAGACTTGAACAAATGAAAAGTCATTAGTTCTTGGGAGCATTCAGTCCAGAAAGATGTCAGTTATCTCTAAATGAATCTATAAATCCAGTGCAATTTCCAGTTAAAATTTCTAGCAGAATAGATATTTGATAATAAAGTTAAAATTAGAAATAAAAAACAAGAATAGCTAGAGATTCTTTCTCTCAAATATTAAACAGGTATTCAAACAGTGTGACACTGGAAATTGAAAAAACAAAGCAATAGAATATAATTTAAAGTCTAGAAATAGACCCAAATATATGGTGGGATTTAGTGTATAATAAAGATGCTATTTAACATTAGTTGGAAACAGTATTCAACAAACTAGGTAGTTGTGGAGAAAAATTAAATTAGATTCATACTCACAGTTCAGTTCAGTCGCTCAGTTGTGTCCAACTCTTTGCGACCCCATGGACCACAGCACTCCAGGCTTCCCCTGTCCATCACCAACTCCCAGAGCTTACTCAAACTCATGTCCGTGATGAGTCGGTGATGCCATCCAACCATCTCATCCTCTGTCGTCCCCTTCTCCTCCTGCTTTCAATCTTTCCCAGCATCAGGGTCTTTTCCAACTATTTTTACTTACAACTTATACCTATATAAATTCCAGATGGATCAAAGATTTAAATGTAAAAATTGAAAATGTATAAGTACTAGAACAGATTGTATCATTTTGGGTTCAATCAGGAGATAGAAACCACAGTAATTTTAAAAAGGAAAATTTACACAGAATATTTTAACATAGTTTAACCTATTAAACTATGCATGCATGCTTGCAGGCTGAGGGAGAGATCTCAAAGAAGGACAAACTTGAAAAGGGGACCCCTTTCCCAAGGCTGGGGTTTAGAGCCAGTTGGAGAATGTGTGGTTGTAGCTCACTGGATACAAAGAAGATACTGGTTTGCTCAAGCTAGTGCTGGTCCATGGCTACTGGGACAACAGGAACCTTTCAGGTATAGGCACAGTGGCCAATGCACAAGCATGCAGAGTGGAGTGCCAGTGTGGGCAGGAGGCCTGGAGTAAGCAGTATCCATGTTGAAAAGAATGGCAGCATTGGAAGGACCTCCAGAGACAAACCTCTGAGAGGAATGACAGGTGAGCAAAGGGAGTCAGGCATCAGTGCAGGCAAGAGGCCTGAAGCATGTGGTGTCCTGGCTAAGTGAACAGCTGAAGGTGATCAGGCTAGGGCTAAGAAGTTCCTAATGTCTTAGCTCAAGTTGTGACTGACTGGTTTAAACAACAGACATTTATTTTCTTGAGGTTTAGAAAGCTGGAAGGCCAAGGTCAGGGTGCTAACCTGATCAGGCTCTGGTGAGAGCCCTCTTCCATCTTTCAGACAGCAGCTTTCTTGCTATGTGCTCGCATGGACTTTCCTTAATGCATGTATTGTACATGAAGAGAGAGCTCTGGTGTCTATTCCTCTTATTACAAGACACTCATGACTTCATCAAAACCTAATTATGTCCCAGAAGCTTTGCCTCTCATCACATTGGGAGTTAGGGCTTCAATACATGAATTTTAAGGGGACACAAACATTCAGTCCATAACACCAAGGGCCTATAGGTTCTGGGCATTTGGGTGGAACACTGCGAGGTTGTTTCATCCCCATTGGTTTTAGCAGAAACGTACCTTCCTCCTGCAGTGTCCCTCTAGTACACTCTACTCAGAAAACTTACCATCATGATTACTGTGAAGGAGAAAGGCTTAATTGACAATAAGTTGACAGCATGCAGAGCTTGGGGGGAAATGTAAGAGTAAGAAAGGCCTTTCTAACCATAACACGAAACCCAAAATTCCAAAAGTAAAAGATTAATAAATTCACTTGAATAAAAATAGGAAATATACACTTGGTCAAAAAAAATACTAGGTGTAAAATCTAAAGACCATATGAGGACAAATATTTGCTTCTATATCACAAAGAGTTAATTTCCATAACTGCATAAAGGTTTCCTTAAAATCAATAAAAATAATGACCAATAGTCTAATAGGAAATGAGATATGATATGAACAGTTTTCAGAAAAGGAAATACACATGACCTTGAAATACTGAATATGTTCAGTCTCACTCATAAAAGAAATACAAGTTGAAACTGCTTTGAGATGCTATTATTTTTCAGCTATCTGATTGGTAAAGATGTTTTTAAGTTAAATGACAATGTTTTTGAGGATTTAAAGAAACAGGCACCCTTGTATACCATTTATGGGTATATATTTTAACACAGTTGCTATAGTGGGCGATTTGGTGACAATATCACAATTTACATACCCTTTAACTTAGCAAGTCTGCTTTTAGAAACTTATCCTACATATATGTTTTCATATGTGCAAAAATGGTTTTAGATTATTCATTTTAGAATTGTTTAGAATAGCAAAAGATTGGAAATAACCTGCTGTCAATTAATAGGGAATTGGTTAAATAGAGTTATGGTTCATCTATTAATGGAATCCTATTTAGCCATAAAAATTAAGATACTTTTTATCTATTGAGTGTAATGATTACCCAAATATACTGTGTAACAAAATCAGGATTCAAAATAGTATCATAATTGTTGGGGATTTTCTCCCTGGGACTTGGAAGCGATGAACCTGAAAGAATGACACTCAGACAGTCTCTTGCAAGAACTGACAAGTTTATTTCTGCAGTCAAGCTTTTTTATAGAAGCAGGAACAAAGAGCTTAAAGTATACGGCCAGCAGAGCACATACGGAGTTAACACATAATCAGTAAAAACATTTCAAGGACAGCGCGCTCTAAATGACTCATGGGCTTATCCCACAACCCGCTTTCACAAGTAACATCCCTATTTATTATTAACTCTTGGCGCTGAGCATAACCAAAGGCAGGAGATGTTTTTCTGTCCGCAGTGCAAAGCCGGGTACTTCGGGCCCTTCGCCATTTTCCCAAGGACTTTCTCCTTTTATGGCTATTTTGCACTATGCTTCCCAACAATAATCTCTTCTGTTTTGGTAAGAAGAAAGATGGAAAGTGAAAGTGATAGTCGCTCAGTTGTGTCCAACTCTTTGCAACCTCATGAACTGTAGCCTGCCAGGCTCCTCTGTCCATCTAATTCTCCAGGCAAGAATATTGGAGTGGGTTGCCATTCCCTTCTCCAGATCTTCCTGACCCAGGGATCGAACCCAGGTCTCCTGCATTGCGGACAGATTCTTTACTGTCTGAGCCACCAGGGAAGCCCATTTATATTTCCTTTTATGTAAAGATATATCTCTGGGAAGATATCGAATAAGCTGATAATATTGATTGCCTGCAGGAAACTACTGGTTAGCTGAAAAATAAGAGTAGGAAGGTGACTTTTTCTACATGTTCTTTTGTAACCTTTGAATGTTTGTTGAATGAGAGGAGAAAAATTGCAACAAAATTTTGGAAACTATAATACAAGTGAAAAGTATTAAATGACTTAGCAGTCCCCAAGAGAGCTAAATCTTAAGCCAGTAGTGGGAAACCCAAGAGAGAAAGCAGTTTAAATCACCAATTTCTCAAAAGGCTTAGGAACTAACAAAATCAAGTACTTTTGAAAGTAAGAATGTAGATGGAACTAAAAGTAGAAAAATGTTAACCATCTGTTTTAAAAGCAGCTTGACCTTTAGATCCTCTCTTCTACTCCAAAAACAACAAATTGATTCGTCACATTTGATTTGACATTGCGACATGCCCCATACCAATGGACATGTAAAAATTTCACTGAGGTAGAAGTCCCCTGAATTTTAGTCAAATTTATTTCCTACATACTGGCTTACAAATGTCTTACCAATAAGTTAGAATAGGTGCTACTTCTTGCTCATTAGGTCCACTCAGCATGTCATTAATGTAAAGGGCCAGTGTGATAACTTGTGGAAGGAAATGGCAATCAAAATTCCTGTGAACTAAATTATGACATAAGGCTGGAGAATTGATACACCCATGAGGTAGGATAGTGAAGGAGGTGTATTGCTGGTCTTGGCAGCTGAAAGCAGACTGCTCCTGTGGGACATTATAGACAAGAGTGGAGAAAAGGCACTTACCAGATCAATAGCTGTATACCAGGTACCAAGAGATGTGTTAATTTCTCAAGCAATGAAACTGCATCGAATACAGCAACTGCTGTTGGAGTTACCACCTAAGTAAGTTTATGATAATACACTCTCATTCTCCAAGACTCATCTATCTTCTGCACAGGCCATATAGGCCAAGTTGAATGGGGATGTGGTAGAAATCACCAACTCTGCATCTTTCAAGTCCTTGATGGTACACTAATTTCTACAATCCCTCCAGGAATTCAGTATTGCACTTATTGTTTTCCTAAGTAGAGACAGCTCTAGAGACTTCCACTTGGCCATTCCCACCATAGTTGCCTTCACTCCACAGGTCAGAGAACCAATGTGGGGATTCTGCCAGCTGTTAGACATGTCTATTCCATTTATACTTTCTAAAACTGAAGAAATAGCCATAGGATGCATTTGGGGACTCATCAGACCCAACATAAAATTTCACTGATCACTTGACTGCCATAAGCCCCTGCTCTGATTGGGGTCAACAATAATGTTCAGGACCTCTGGAAATAGTGTCCATTCATAGCCAGTATCCAGTAGATACTGAAAGGTCTGATTATTCCCTTTACTTCAGTGTACAGATACCCTTGTAACTTTCAAATCTTTTGGGTCCTTTTTGATAATTTTTAAATTCTTTATTCATGGCTTTGAATAATCCCTCTTACTTCTTTAAACATCTTAAAGGTACTTAAATATATTTAATATTTCCAATATCTGAAATGGTATTCTAATTCTCCTCTTTGTTGTTTCTGTGGACTCTCACTCATAATATTTATTATCTAACTGATTTTGTAATTTTGGATTATGAGTTTATCTTAAACTGATCTTAATGTGTGAAAATTCTGTGAGGTCTTAAGTTTATGGTGTATGTACATCTAGAAAGGATTTATGTTTGCTTCAGTCAGATGCCCTGAGGTGCTATCACCCCAGGACCACTTTAAGTTATGTTTTAAACTTAGGGTTTCCTAGACCCTGTTCAGTTCAGTTCAGTTCAGTCACTCAGTCATGTCCAACTCTTTGTGACCCCATGAATCGCAGCATGCCAGGCCTCCCTGTCCATCACCAACTCCTAGAGGTCACCCAAACTCATGTCCATCAAGTTGGTGATGCCACCCAGCCATCTCATCCTCTGTTGTCCCCTTTTCCTCCTGCCCCCAATCCCTCCCAGCATCAGATCTTTTCCAGTGAGTCAACTCTTCGCATGAGGTGGCCAAAGTACTGGAGTTTCAGCTTTAGCATCATTCCTTCCAAAGAACACGCAGGGCTGATCTCCTTTAGAATGGACTGGTTGGATCTCCTTGCAGTCCAAGGGACTCTCAAGAGTCTTCTCCAACACCACAGTTCAAAAGCATCAATTCTTCGGCTCTCAGCTTTCTTCACAGTCCAAGTCTCGCATCCATACATGACCACTGGAAAAACCATAGCTTTGACTAAATGGACCTTTGTTGGCAAAGTAATATGTCTGCTTTTCAATATGCTATCTAGGTTGGTCATAACTTTCCTTCCAAGGAGTAAGCGTCTTTTAATTTCATGGCTGCAGTCACAATCTGCAGTGATTTTGGAGCCCAAAAAGATAAAGTCTGACACTGTTTCCACTGTTTCCCCATCTATTTCCCACGAAGTGATGGGACCGGATGCCATGATCTTCATTTTCTGAATGTTGAGCTTTAAGCCAACTTAGACAAATCCTAAACTGACATAAAGGAATGTATGTAGTTTCTAGGTTTTAGCAGTGATTTCTTTCTCATTTCTACTCAGAGCTCACATAAGTCAACAAGTTTTATTGTCATCTGCTTTGACCAGTGAGTGGATTCTTTCTAGCCCACCTTTTCACTGAGAAAATAACCTTTTGAATGGTCTTAACTTTTTGAGCCACGGTAGCAGTTCCAACTCTTCTTTACAAGGGCCTAATGCCTTGTCTCCTTTTCCCTTTCAACACAAAGCCTTTGGTTCCCAAGATCAGCAAATAAAGTCAAGGCTTTTATGCCTGTCTAACACTGTAGTTTCCTGTTGACCCCCCCTTTGGTACTTGGGGATTTCTCTTAATTTCTTATGAATTCAACTATGCATTTAAAAGATATTCTAAATAGACATTTCTCCTAAGAAGATATACAGATGGCCTAGAGGCAAATGAAAAGATGTTCAGTGTCACCAATTATTAGAGAAATGCAAGTCAAAACTATGAGGTACCACCTCATACCAGCAAGAATGGCTATCATCAAAATATTCACAAACAATAAATACTGGAGGATGTGTGAAAAAAAGGGAAGCCTCCTACACTGTTAGTAGGAATGTAAAGTGGTACAGCCACTATGGAGAACAGAATGGAGGTTCCTTAAAAAACTAAAAATAGAACTACCATATAACCCAGCAATCCCACTCCTGGGCATATATCCAGAGAAAAACATGATCTGAAAGGATACATGCACCCAAGTGTTCATTGCAACACTGTTTACAATAGCCAGGACCTGGAAGCAAACCAAGTGTCCATCAGTATAAATGGATAAAGATGTTGTACATATATATAATGAAATATTACTCGGCCATTAAAAAGAATGAAATTATGCCATTTACAGCAATATGGATGGATCTAGAGATTTGTCATGGGCTTCCCTGGTAGCTCAGTTGGTAAAGAATCTGCCTGCAATGCAGGAAACCCCAGTTTGATTCCTGGGTCAGGAAGATCCCCTGGAGAAGGGACAGGCTACCCTCTCCAATATTCTTGGGCTTCCCTGGTGGCTCAGATGGTAAAGAATCTGCCTGCAGTATGGGAGACCTGGGTTCAATCCCTGAGTTGGGAAGATCCTCTGCAGGAGGGCATGACAACCCACTCTAGTATTCTTGCCTGGAGAATACTCCCATGGACAGAGGAGCCTGATAGGCTCCAATCCATGGGGCTGCAAAGAGTCAGACATGACTGAGCAACTAAGCATAGTGCACAGAGATTTGTCATACTGAGTAAAGTAAGTCAGAGAAGGAAAAATATTGTATGTCATCCCTTATATGTGGAATCTGAAAAGAAATGATACAAATGAACTTGTAAAATAGAAGCAAACTCACAGACTCAGAATGAACTTATTTTCCAGGGGGATGGATGAGGGGAAGGGATAATTACGGAATTTGGGATGAACATATATACACTGCTGTATTTAAAATGGATAACCAACAAGGATGTACTGTATAGCACACAGAACTCTGCTTAACCTTGTGTGGCAGCCTGGAGGGGAGGGGAGTTTAGGGAAGAATAGATACATGTATATGTATACCTTCTCTGTTCACCTGAAACTATCACAACATTGTTAATCCGCTATACCCCAATACAAAAAAAAGTTTAAAAAAAGATGTTTGTGTTTTATCTGGTATATGTACTGTTAGCTGGTGAAAGAGTGTGTTTCAGATATCTAGTTTATCTGTAAATGCTTTTTTCACACATTAAGATTAATGTCATGCTGATTATATACATTGCAAATGCTTACCTAGTTTGTTTTTTGTCTTTAACCTTATTTGTATTTTCCTTTACTTAACATAAAAATTTATTTTTTATATGGTTAGATCTTCTCATTTTTCCCTTTGTGTTTTCATACCTTTTTTGTCATGTTTCCAAAGACCTTCCCTACCATAAGATAGTATCCTTTTTTTCCTACTATTTTCCTGGTTTATTTTTTCAATAAATTTCTCATTACTGAGTAATTTTAGATACATCAAAAAGTTTCAAAGTATGGAATTCCTATATTTTTAACTTATATTTTCCTCTCCATGAAATTTTTTATATATGCATCCCTTTACCATTTATTCAAAAATAATTTGTTTAATACAACTGTATTCCAGGTACTGTTCTAGGCCCTACAGACATGGCAATGAAGAGAGAGCTCAGATTCCTCCTTTAATATATTATTATATTGAGCTTATATTCTAGTGAGATAGACAGACAATAACTGGTCAGTATACTTTGGAAAAATGTCATTCTCGTGTGGCTCTTATCCATTTGTATTCTGAGGCTATTTATCTCACTTGTTGTAAAGTTAGTAGTGAGTGGGAATTATTTTTTTTTAAGGTACGTAGTACATCATAAGTGGGCTTCCCAGGTGGTGCTAGTGGTAAAGAACTCGCCTACCAATGCAGGAGACATAAAAGACGCTAGTTCAATTCCTACGTTGGGAAGATCCCCCGGAGGAGAGCATGACAACCCACTCCTGTGTTCTTGCCTGGAGAATCCCATGGATAGAGGAGCCTGGCTGGCTACAGTCCATAAAGTCGCAAAGAGTCGAACACGACTGAAGTGACTTAGCATGAATGCACGCACACACATCATAAGCACATAATAATAAATGTTTTTTTTAAGTGGATGAGTTAATGGACCTATGTCATTTACATAGACAGTATATTTTCTTCACTTATTTTTATCAGTTGTAGACTAGGCCCATTACAATACAAACCCCTTCTGTTTAATTAGCAATGTCTTAAGTGTTTTTAGGGTTTGATCATCATGATAAAAAAATAATAAACAGTTAACACTGAGTACATACTGTGTGCCATGAATTAAGTCATTTAGTATTCTTTAAGATAAGTATTTATATTCTCCTCATTTTCTGGTTGAAGAAATTTTAGCTTAAGGATTCATAGTCAAGAAGAAGAAGAGAGAGGTTAGGAACTCAAGTTGCATTTGGATCTAAAACTTGAACCAAGACTAGTGCTTCTTTATTCATAAACTGTCCACTACTCTTCAACAAGCATCCTCTACTCTTATCAGGCATATTCCTTCTTTCTCTCTGGCACACTACATTCACTTTCAACCTCCATAGATGCTTATATTGAACTTTCAGCCTCTCTACCAGCCCCCCAACAAACGCACACATATACATCTAAAATACTGTATTCTTTTTACAAACCTTATCCTTTAAATTCTAAGCTCAATCTCACCCCCTTTCCAACAACTCTTTTTCTAAGTTTCTAAAGTACCAATGGTCTATAAGTCTCTTCCACCTGTGATACACATAAAACTGGGGCTGTAAGAGTTCCTAGGGCATGGGAATATATAATTTTCAAGAATTGTTATTATAGATCTTCCATTTCTACTGTATTCTTTTCTAAAACTTCTATAATTATGCCTATGATGAGGGTGTCAGGCTCCTTCTTCATTCCTACCATCCCTTTAACAATTACTTGTCTTCCACATCACAAAGAAAACCCAAAAATAAAAAGGATGAGGTGAAAGGAACATATCTTTCACCCACTATAAATTTTACTGTGATGAATTGCCATGTGGTTTTAAAACTTCCAAGGACACCAAACAAAGGAATAATTCAAAATATTGACATCAGTGTAAGAAAGAAAATGACTTAATGATTGGGTTAAAAATCTTTTGCAACCGGGTAGTCTCCAATTTTAACAAAATTGAAGGAAGACTAAATTGAGTAGCAGCTAATAGATCATTAAAATAATTTTATTAGTATATCCATATGTAATTTTTGGCATATAACTCAGAATGAATTTGACAGTTTGTTTGACATCTGTATTTATCAGGATGAGGTTTCTCAGCACTAGAAACCTCCTAGAAAATAGGAATAGGATTAATACTTAATGTTGTGCCATTTAATCAATAATTTATTTATTCACACATACCTTAACTAACTAAAGAACCCAATGTGCTCACCATTGAGATACATTTCTAATTAAATTTTATCCTTAATGCCAATAATTATCAAAATTGATACTATATATGTTCTTTTCATCAATTTATATGAACAATAATTTTAAAAATAGTTCAATCTAGATAACTCCTTAGAGCCTATGGTCATAGGAAATTTTAAAATCTGATGACATATTTTTGATGCATAGAAATATGATAAGATAATCAATAAAAGACTGCCAACCAGAAAGTTCTATTACATTATGATAAAACTAGGGGAAATTGAAATGGAAATATGAATTCAAGGAGAAAATGAATAATATTAATTTCCATCTGTTAAACTTTTAAAATTGAAAAATGAAAGTATCAAATTCTTAGGATATTAATATTTAATAAACATAATTAGATTATGTTTTAAAGAGTTGTATTATAGTGTCATTTTTAAATATTGATATTTAAATATACTGGAAATTATATATCCTTAACAACTACTTACACTTAGAATTTTTAAATCTAGATGTCAACATAATATATAATAGAGTATATCATTTTTCATATTCTTTTAGGGAGTACATGAAAAGAAATACTTAATGGCTACTGGCCTCATTTGTTCTCATTTATTTCTTGAGTAGGTTTCTTATCTTCCTGTCTAGATTACAAGTTCTCTTTGTATAAAAATTATATCCTATTTCTTCCATTTTCACCAGAGATTCATGAAAAGGAGCAAGTAAGCAAAGTAACATGCTCATGAATTTTATGTGTGTTTTGCAAATATTGCTCAATTCTGCTCTTTGATCAGGAAAGTGTCTTCATCCCAAATATAATTTCTCCCCACCCCACCCCCACCTGCTATTGATGCCTGGCATTCCTTCAAATAGTGTCACAAATTTTAATTCCACATTTATTCAAAATGTATATATTCTTAGGAGACGTAACATTGATCTAGAATCATATTAGATTAAACTACTTCCTGAGAACAAGTTTTTGTGAAGGAGAGTGAGGACAGTCAGGAGATTTACATGTTGACTCCTTGACCTGATTGCAAACAAGCATCTTTTCTTTACTGAAGTGACCCTGAGGGGCCTGTTAGGTAGGACCTTATTGGAAAAGGTCAGTTTTCATTCCAATCCCAAAGAAAGGTAGTGCCAAAGAACACTCAAACTACCGCACAATTGCACTCATCTCACACACTAGTAAAGTAATGCTCAAAATTCTCTAAGCCAGGCTTCAACAATACATGAACCGTGAACTTGCAGATATTCAAGCTGGTTTTAGAAAAGGCAGAGGAACCAGAGATCAAATTGCCAGCATCCTCTGGATCATCAAAAAAGCAAGAGAGTTCCAGAAAAACATCTATTTCTGCTTTATTGACTATGGCAAAGCCTTTGACTGTGTGGATCACAATAAACTCTGGAAAATTCTGAAAGAGATGGGAGTACCAGACCACCTGACCTGCCTCTTGAGAAACCTGTATGCAGGTCAGGAA
>NW_011495064.1:10732529-10736978 GCF_000754665.1 Bison bison bison
TAACTTCTATGCAGAGTACATCATGAGAAACGCTGGGTTGGAAGAAGCACAAGCTGGAATCAAGATTGCCAGGAGAAATATCAGTAACCTCAGATATGCAGATGACACCACCCTTATGGCAGAAAGTGAAGAGGAACTAAAGAGCCTCTTGATGAAAGTGAAAGAGGAGAGTGAAAAAGTTGGCTTCAAGCTCAACATTCAGAAAACGAAGATCATGGCATCTGGTCCCATCACTTCATGGAAAATAGATGGAGAAACAGTGGAAACAGTGGCAGACTTTGTTTTGAGGGGCTCCAAAATCACTGCAGATTGTGACTGCAGCCATGAAATTAAAAGACGCTTACTCCTTGGAAGAAAAGTTATGACCGACCTAGCTGCTGCTGCTGCTTCTAAGTTGCTTCAGTCGTTTCCGACTCTGTGACCCCATAGATGGTAGCCCACCAGGCTCCGCTGTCCCTGGGATTTCCAGGCAAGAACACTGGAGTGGGTTGCCATTTCCTTCTCCAATGCATGAAAGTGAAAAGTGAAAGTGAAGTCGTTCAGTCGCGTCCAACTCGTCTCGACCCCATGGACTGCAGCCTACCAGGCTCCTCTGTCCATGTGATTTTCCAGACAAGAGTACTTGAGTGAGTTGCCATTGCCTTCTCCGGACCAACCTAGACAGCATATTAAAAAGCAGAGACATTATTTTACCAACAAAGGTCCGTCTAGTTAAGGCTATGGTTTTTCCAGTAGTCATGTATGGATGTGAGAGTTGGACTATAAAGAAAGCTGAGCGCCGAAGAATTGATGCTTTTGAATTGTGGTGTTGGAGAAGACTCTTGTGAGTCCCTTGAACTGCAAGGAGATCCAACCAGTCCATCCTAAAGGAGATCAGTCCTGAATATTCATTAGAAGGAGTGATGTTGAAGCTGAAACTCCAATACTCTGGCCACCTGAGGCAAAGAGCTGACTCATTGTAAAAGACCCTGATACTGGGAAAGATTGAAGGCAGAAGGACAAGGGGATGACAGAGGATGAGATGGTTGGATGCCATCACCAACTCAATGGATATGAGTTTGAGTAAACTCCGGGAGTTGGTGATGAACAGGAGGCCTGGTGTGCTGCACTCTATGAGGTCACAAAGAGTCGGACATGAATGAGCAACTGAACTCAGTTTTAAATGATCAACCACATCAAAATCCTCATTTCTGGT
Source organism: Bison bison bison (assembly GCF_000754665.1). NCBI lineage: Eukaryota > Metazoa > Chordata > Mammalia > Artiodactyla > Bovidae > Bison > Bison bison. The sequence continues at coordinate 10,733,725 of NW_011495064.1, forward strand.
AAAATATCACTCTTGAATAGAGTGCCTCCCAGTTCCTAGACTGACTGAGAAATGAAGAGTGACACATTGAGAGTGACACTGCTAGGCCTCCAATTTGCAATAAAACTGAGCAGTCACAACTGAACCTTCCTTTGGGAGAGTGAATGAGTTAAAACACATTTTCTGTTTCTAGTAACTCCGCATAATCAATGCCTTTTGGCTGCAAATTGTAGGGAAATTTAGGGAAGGTTTTAGTGCAGTGCCTAGAATGGAATGTGCATTCCATAGATCTTGGTCAAATAAATGGATTTTCAGGAAGGGAAAAGTACTCAAGTAATAATGGATAATAAATTAGACTGCCAATTAATCTGTAACCTGAGTCACTAAAGATGTGCACCCTTGATTCATTTTTCTCTGCAGCAAGTGAAAGGGAACTTTGCTAGGCTGCAGGCCTGCATCTCAGAACTCCGCATGCTGCAAAGAGAAGGTTGTTTCAGACCACAAGGCACTTCTCTGCAGCTGGCAATAGAGGATGGGCTGCAGCAGTTCAAACAGTACAGCAGACACATGAGCACAGGTGCAGCTCTGACCTACAGTTCCCTGGAGGTAAGAGATGCTGGCCTTAGGACACTAAGCTTTCTTCCCATTTCAGTCCATCGAAATCCTTCATTATTTGCCATCCTTCTGTTGTTCGCTGTTTCATTCACTTGAAGGTCATCACTAGGCACTCCATTGGGTATGTGAGTGAGTTAAAATACATTCAGTCTCTGTAACATCAGGCATCAAACAAATGAGTTTAAAAATAATTATGCTCTCATCCATATGCTTATTCACCAATCAAAATGTCTAAGTACAAAAGAAAATTGCATATATTTAATACTTGCCTTCCAGAGTTTGATGTTCAGCCTGGATTCAGATTGAGCAAGGAGAGCCATCCAATGGAAGTACCACTGAGAAAAGAGCATATAAGCTCTCTGATACTTAGTACACATCTAACAAGTGGAATTTAAGGATTCTGTTTCCTTTGTTTCTTCATGAAATCAAAGCACTTTGAGCAAGAGGGATACTGCCTGTGATTCAAGCAATCTTAAAAGCTGAAACGCAGTGGGGGACTTCCCTGGCAGTCCAGTTGTTGAGACTCCGTGCTCCCAATGCAGGTGGTGTGGATTTAGTCTCCGGCTGGGGAATTAACATCCTACATGCTGTGGCATGGCCAAAAAAACACTGAAACAAGGATGGCTTCTCACTAGTCACTTTCTGGGGTAGATTCAGTGTGTTTGGAAGGGTGCTGTGATGATCTATCGCACCAGACCTCTCCCACCAGAATCTGTCAAATAAAACTTGATTTGCAAGTTACAATTAAATCCTCTTCTGTGCTCTAAGACACTACTACCAATTTCTTCAATGTTTATCCTCTAGATCTAACCTCTTAACATTCTTCACTCTGTACATCAGCGAAAAAGGGCACAATGATTCTTTGTTTTATTTCCAGATTACCGTTCTGACTTCACAGCCTGGAAAAGAGGTGGTCAAACAGTTGGAGGAAGGATTGAAAGATACAGACCTAGTCAGGATCAGGAAGCTTCAGGTGGTTGAGATCACAAAGGGAGTCCTAGAATGTATGAACTCAGCATCCCCTGTTGAAGAGCCCAGCAATGAGGGTAAGGATTAAATGAAAAGGTTAAAAGAATGGGTAGAATTTTAATGAGTAGTCTTTTACAGCTGAGGAAGATTATTTTCCATGGTCTTTTTATATTCTTAAATGAAATAAATCCAAAAGATTTCACTGTGGTCCAGAAAAGTGTTTCTAGGTGATAGAGTTCAGTTTTTAATCTTATTTTTAATTTTAGAAGCTATATATATATATTAGTGTAAAATCTGAAACATTATAGGTAAAGAAAATTAAAAATTCCTTCCTCCTCAAGAGATTGGGGTATCCTTTGTAATGTTCTAACAAATAGATATATAGAAATACTTTATATTTTAATGGGATCATCACATACATAATCTGTAACCCTCTTTGTGTGTTGTACAGCTGTCTATGTTAGTATCTGTAGACATGCTTCATTTTTTACTGGATACATGATGTTTTTTTACTTTCTGGTTGGACCATAGTTTGTTTGTTTAATTGCTTATTAGTGAATAACTTGGTTTATTACATTTTGCTGTATGAAGAGACTTACATGCAGGGCTGGCTTCATTGGGCCTATGACCAGTACAGTCATACAAGGCCCTGCATTTAAAAAGATCCCATGCTTAGAATTTAATGCTTTTGGGTAACTGTCTTAAAATTCTTGATAATTTTATTTTTGAATTTGTGCTTTATAAGTGAAGTTTGATGGAACAATGGAACATGTGCCAGGGGATTATATTCTCAGTTCATATGTGTCCTGCCTACCTTCTACCTCCCCAGAATGGGTTCTCAGTCACTAACTTTCCAGTCCTGATGGTCCTAGACTGCCTACCCCTACCAGTCACTACTGGCACCAGATCCTACACTTCTCTGAAGAGAAAATATTTAAACTGAGTTTTAAAATACAAGTAGGAATTAACCAAGCAGAGGGAGAGGAAAGGGAGACTCAAAAAGGAGACCAGGGGCATGAGAAAGCAAGATAAATCATTTTTCAGAGATAAACGCATGGTTCCATGTCAGGAGCCTATCAGGCAGAGGCAGGAGTAAGGCTTTAGAGGTAGACAAAGGTTAGATGAAGAAAGGCCGTATATGCCATGTGCCCGTCCTGAGACATTTGGATTTAATGCTGAAGCATTGGAAATTTATGAAAAGATTTTGGTCAGAAAGTCAAATAGAGATTCTCAAGTTATGGAATTTAAGATTTTTAACTGACTTTAACTTATCCAAAACTCAAGTTAAATTCACCCTCCAGCAGTTATACTGGCTTTCTCCAAGGTTATACACACCTGGAGGTGCTCACTGTTCTGATACCATTGATCTCTTCCTGGTACCACAAAAATAACCTCACTCTTCACTTCACACTCTAATTGGGTCAGGGAGTTGGTAGCTAAGGGTGTGTTTCCCATCGAATTCTGACTCATGTGTATCCTTCCAGCATCATGGACCTCTGACATTGTGCCAGTTGGGGAAGAAGGGTAACCAGCCTTGCTGTGTGGTATATGATATCTTACCTACTATTCAGTTCAGTTCAGTCACTCAGTCGTGTCCAATTCTTTGCAACCCCATGAATCGCAGCACGCCAGGCCTCCCTGTCCATCACCAACTCCCAGAGTTCACTCAGACTCACATCCATCGAGTCAGT
>NW_011495064.1:10737078-10749222 GCF_000754665.1 Bison bison bison
CTTTTCCAGTGAGTCAACTCTTCGAATGAGGTGGCCAAAGTACTGGAGTTTCAGCTCTAGCATCATTCCTTCCAAAGAAATCCCAGGGCTGATCTCCTTCAGAATGGACTGGTTGGATCTCCTTGCAGTCCAAGGGACTCTCAAGAGTCTTCTCCAACACCACAGTTCAAAAGCATCAATTCTTCGGCACTCAGCCTTCTTCACAGTCCAACTCTCACATCCATACATGACCACAGGAAAAACCATAGCCTTGACTAGACGGACCTTTGTTGGCAAAGTAATGTCTCTGCTTTTCAATATGCTATCTAGGTTGGTCATAACTATTAACACTCTGCTTTTCTCAAGCCAATGTCCCCACTGACTATCCTATTTACATCCCTCCACTTGTAGTAATCTTTTCCTCTGAATTTCCTCTTCTTTCCTCTGAATTCCTCCCCCTATCCTCTTCCAACCAAATCATCTTCATCCTTTAAGGCCTAATTGAGGTTCATGACTACTGTATTGATTTTCCTCTTCTTAAAAACAACCTCATAGCTTGTGGTCTGTACAATACAAGTTAGCGCTTAATTATATACCATATAGAATTATTTACCATTGCTTTATTGTGCTTCCCTAGTAACTCAAATGATAAAGATTATGCCTGCAATGCAGGAGACCCCAGTTTGATTCCTAGATCAGGGAGACCATCTGGAGAAGGGATAGGTTATCCACTCCAGTATTCTTGGTCTTCCCTAGTGGCTCAGCTGGTAAAGAATGAACCTGCAATGCAGGAGACCTGGGTTCAATCCCTGTGTTGGGAGATCCCCTGGAAAGGGAAAGGCTATCCACTCCAGTATTCTGGCCTGGAGAATTCCATGGACTGTATAGTCCATGGGGTCACAAAGAGTCAAACACAACTGAGCAACTTTCGCTTTCTTTCTTTCTATTGTGTGATAATTTTGTCTTCTCACCTAAACTGTAAACTAGTTGATTTTTTTATCTGCATTAAATCTTAAGTTTTAAGCCTTGGCATTACAAATTTATCTTATTTATTTGTGTGCCCCACTCTGTAAGTATCTCCTAAATTAGCAGTAAATATTTGTTAAATGATGACTGTGATACCTGTGGAGTCTGTTCTTGCTCTGCCCAGCATCCCCTGCATCCCCTTTCTTTAGTAATGCCTCTACTTTCCTAGTCACAGAGTGGGCCATAACCCAGGTAAGGCAATCATAGTTCTCCAGGCCAGTAATCTAAGAGTCCCTCCCAGTGGGTTCTCAGACTGAATCTGTGAGAGAGAAGCTCCTTTTATTTCTCTTTGGCCATGAACAGATCAGGTACGGACTATGTCTTTTTCTCCCTTCAGTGACTAGAGAAAGGGGATACAGATCTCTCCAATCTTATACAAACTCTTTTAGAAATTAAAAAAGAAAGAAAGAAAGAAAAATGCCCTCCCCCTAGTCATGATATAAAGCCAAACAAGAACAATGGCAGCTGGATGGGAGGGGAGTTTGGGGGAGAATGGATACATGTTTCTGTATGGCTGAGTTCCTTAGCTGTTCACCTGAAACTCACAACATTGTTGATTGACTGTACCCAAATACAAAACAAAAAGTTTAAAAAAAAAGAAAATTTCAAGCCAATCCACTCATGAAAATAGGTAAAACCATCTTAAATAATCTAATCATATCTAAAAAGAGAATACAGAGCTGATCAAGTTGAGTTTATCCCTGTAATGTAAAGTGATTTTGCATTAGAAATACATAAATATAAATTTAACCAAGGAGGAAAAAATTTATACTCTGAAAACTATAAGACATTCATGAAGGAGATTAAAGATGATACAAATAAATGGAAAGATATCCTATGTTCATGGATTAGAATTAATGTTGTTAAACTATCCATACCGCCCTGTGAAGTCGCTTCAGTCATGTCCGACTCTGTGCGAACCCAGAGACGGCAGCCCACCAGGCTCTGCCGTCCCTGGGATTCTCCAGGCAAGAATACTGGAGTGGGTTGCCATTTCCTTCTCCAATGCATGAAAGTGAAAAGTGAAAGGGAAGTCACTCAGTCGTGTCCGACTCTTAGCAACCCCATGGACTGCAATCCTCCAGACTTCTCCATCCATGGGATTTTCCAGGCAAAAGTACTGGAGTGGGGTGCCATTGCCTTCTCTGTCCATACTGCCCAAAGCAATCTATACATTTAATGCAATCAGTATCAAAATACTCATGACATTTTTCACAGAACTAGAAAAAATAATCTTAAAACTTGTATAGAACCACAAAAGACACCAAATAGCCAAAGCAATCTTGAGAAAAAAGAAAAAAACTAGAGGCATCACACTGCCTTACATCAGACTATACTACAAAGCTACAGTAATCAAAAAAGTATGGTTCTGGCACAAAAACAGACACATAGATCAATGGAACAGAATAAAGAGCCCAGAAATAAACCCACATACTTATGGTCAATTAATCTACAACAAAGAAGGAAAAATACATGTTGGAGAAAAGACAGTATCTTCAATAACTGGTATTGGAAAAACAGCACAGCTATGCATAAAAGAATTAAATTAGAACATCTTCTCACATGATATACAAAAATAAACTCAAAATTAATTAAAAACCTAAATGTAAAACTGGAAGCCATAAAAATCCTAGAAGAAAATATAGGTAAAACAATTTGACATAAATCATAGCAATATTTTTTTACATCTATCTCTTAAAGCAATGGAAACAAAAGCAAAAATAAATAAATGGGATCTACTTAAACTTAAGAGCTTTTGCACAGTGAAAGAAACCATCAATAAGATGAAAAGACAACCTACTAAATGGGAGGAGATATTTACAAACAGTCATTTGATAAGTGGTTAATATCCAAAATATATAAAGAGCTCATACAACTGAATATCAAAAAAAAAAAAAACAATTAAAAATGGGTGGAAGACCTGAATAGACATTTTTTCCAAAGAAGACATATAGATGGTCAACAGGCACATAAAAGGATGCTCAGCATCACTAATTATCAGGAAATGCAAATCAAAACCACAATGAGCTATCACCTCGCACCTATCAGAATAGCTATCATCAAAAGATAGCAAATAATAAATGCTCACAAGGATATGGAGAAAGGGAACTCTAGTACACTGTTGGTGGGAATGTAAATTGATGTAGCTACTATGGGCTTCCCTGGTGGCTCGGACGGTAAAGTGTCTGTCTGCAATGCAGGAGACCCGGATTCAATCCCTGGGTTGGAAAGATCCCCTGGAGAAGGAAATGGCAGCCCACTCCAGCCTGGAAAATCCCAGGGACGGTGGAGCCTGGTAGGCTACTGTCCACGGGGTCACAAAGAGTTGGACATGACTGAGCGACTTCACTTCACTATGGAAAACAGTATGGAAGGTCCTCAAAAAAAGTACAAATAAAACTAACACAAGAGGATGTAGAGTTGCCGGTGCCTGACAGTGCGTCTGACACAAAGCTGGATGGGGTAGAGAGTAGGGGATGGTAGTGAGGGGTGGTGGAAGAAGGAAGAGGCAGCGGTGAATCACTTATAAATGACTCCAAAGCAGGACCTGGAGCGTAAATTCCAGGAGGATAATGGTCATTCATGACAAAAAGGGAAAGGCCTGAGACGTGGAATCAGCAATTGCAACCCTTCAGTGTGAGTTAGCGGGCCCTGAGAAAGGGGAATGCCTGCCAACTGGCCTTCATTCAACTGCAGCCACTCCAACCACTCCCTATGGTGAACCTAGAGGAAACTCTGAGAATGCAGGATTACAGGTCCCAGTTAGCTAAGATGCCCTGTGACCTGCAACCAGAGGATTATCCATTCTGAAAAAGACAATTCAAAGGACTGTCTCCAACCTGGACAGAAAGACCCTTCTCAGATGACGCAGATTTACATCACAATAAAGATGATATGCAGAGAAAACCCATGCCCCCAAAGAGATTACAGCCATTCCTCCAAACAGATTCAGTGGGAATAACCACAAAAGTCACCCTGGGGCCCCTTAATAGAACAGGGCGAGAGCTCCATGACCCCAGCTAGGTAGGGTCTACGAGTCCTGTGTCAGCATTAAAGAAGTTACAGAAGACTAACCATCTGTCCCTCATTACCCCAATAAAGATTTCTTGGGGTTCACATCTCAAGGAAAATTTGAAGTAGGAGATAGATGGGTCCCTGGGCTGAACAGCTGGTGATTTTCAAATGGAGCAAAATTGAAGTTTATCTTCAGCCAGACAAGAATGACACGTATTTCCCTTCCTCCCTTCATATGGAGGGAATAAACTGATGGGGGAATTTGTTGCAGTGAAAAGGAAAAATGAGGAATGAGTTTTTCTTTTTCACTTCTCTGGGAGTAAAGAAGATAAAGAGAACAGTGAGCAGGCCTGAACATTCCTAGTTTATTTTACTTTGCTGCTACTGCTAAGTCACTTCAGTCGTGTCCGACTCTGTGCGATCCCACAGACAGCAGCTCAACGAGGCTCCCCCATCCCTGGGATTCTCCAGGCAAGAACACTGGAGTGGGTTGCCATTTCCTTCTCCCATGCATGGAAGTGAAAAGTGAAAGTGAAGTCTCTCAGTCGTGTCCGACCCTCAGCGACCCCATGGACTGCAGCCTACCAGGCTCCTCCATCCATGGGATTTTCCAGGCGAGAGTACTGGAGTGGGGTGCCATTGCCTTCTCCTGCTCCTAATTCTGCATGTCTGTAACTAAGTTTGCTTTTCTGCCCCCTAACTCTGCAGAGCCACACTTCACTTGACTCTATGCTAAATACATCCCCTATCTGGTGTTTACCTTTACAACAGCCTTCCCCTTGTAGTTACATGTCAGAAAGAAGGTCTCAGAGCCACCAAACTGCCAGATGCAGTTACTGGGTTACTGACACCAGTTTATGACTGTCTCTGAAACAATGCAAGAGGAAGAAATCAAGATCCTCTCACCTTTGTTCTTTCATCACCTACTACTGACTGCGAGCACTTGCCTTAGGGGCACAGTTCTTGAGGCAGGAGCATACTGTGTTCCCCTCTCCATCAGCTGAGAATAAAAGCCACCATTCTATTTCTTCCAAAAAAAAAAAACCTAACACAACATTGTAAATTAACTGTACCTTAATAAAAAAATTAAAAATAAAATTACCATATGATCCAGCTATTCCACTCCTGGGTATACATCTGAAGAACACAAAAACACTAATTTTAAAAGAGGTATGCACCCCAATCTTCATAGCAGCATTATTTTCAAAAGTTGCTTATGGAAGCAATTTGTGTCCATCACCAAATGAATGGATAAAGGAGATGTGGTATGTATATACAATGGAATATTACTCAGCCATAAAAATGATTGAAATTTTGCATTTGCACAACATGGATGGACCTAGAAGATATTATGCTTGGTGAAGTAAGTCAGACAAAGACAAATACTGTACATTAGCACTTATATTGGAGAAGGAAATGGCAACCCACTCCAGTATTCTTGCCTGGAGAATCCCAGGGATGAAGGAGCCTGGTGGGCTGCCGTCTACGGGGTCGCACAGAGTCGGACACGACTGAAGCGACTTTGCAGCAGCAGCGGCAGCACTTATATGTGAAATCTAAAAAAATAAGTGCATAATATAATAAAACAGAAACAGACTTATACAGAGAACAAATTAGTGGTTACCAATGGGGAGAGGGCTTGAGGGGGATGGAAGATAGGGGAAAAGGATTAAGAGGTACAAACTACCATTATAAAAGTACAAGGATATAATGTCCAGCACAGGGAAATAACCAATATTTTTTAATGACTTTAAATAGAATATAATCTAGAAAAATATTGAATGACTATGTTGTAAACCTGAAATGAATATAACATTGTAAGTCAATTATGTGTGTGCTTGTGTGCTCAGTTGTATCCAACTCTTTGTGACCCCCAAGGACTATAGCCCACCAGGCTCCTCTGTCCATGAAATTTTCCAAGCAAGAATATGAAGTGGGTTGCCATTTCCTACTCCAAGGGATCTTCCCAACCCAGAGAACAAACCCGCATTTCTTGTGTCTCCTGCACTGGCAGGCAGATTCTTTACCACTGATGCCACCTGGGAAACTATACTTCAGTAAAAAGGAAAAAAAACGTATAAATATAATTTACCACATAAACAAATGTAAAAATTATGTTATCTTAATAGACACAGGAAAAAAAACATATGATAAAATAAACATCCATTCATCATTTAAGGAAAAAATCTTAGTAAACCGGGGATAGAAAATAACTTCTGTAACTTGGCAATAATGTTTCCATCAAAAATCTACAATGCAGTCCTTACTGGTGAAATGTTAGAAAGATTACCTTCATGCCTCTGCATGAAGCACCCTGTGAACAAGTGAAACTAGACTAAACACAGAGGAAAAGGGGAGGGGGGGAAAGTGGCTGAGATGGCAGAATAGAAAGACCCTGAGCTCACCTCCTCTTGCAAGCACAACAAAATCACAACTATCTGTAGAGTAGCCATCAATGAAAAAGACCAGAACCTACCAGAAAAGGTCTTCTACAATTAAAGACATAAAGAATAGACCACAATCAGATGGTAGGAGGGACAGACTTGCCATGTAATCAAGTCTCATACACACTGGGTGAGCAACCCACAAAATAGAGAATATATTGCAGAGGTTCTTCCACAGGAGTGAGAGTTCTAAGCCCCATATCAGGCTCCCCAGCCTGGGCTGCACCAGAAATATAAGCCACAGAGCACCTGGTTTTGCAGGTTCAGTTCAGTTCAGTTCAGTCGCTCAGTTGTGGCCAACTCTTTGTGACCACATGGACTGCAGCACACCAGGCTTCCCTGCCCATCACCTATGCCCAGAGCTTGCTCAAACTCATGTCCATACAGTTGGTGATGCCATCCAACCATCTCATCCTCTGTAATCCCCTTCTCCTCCTGCCTTCAGTCTTTCCCAGCATCAGGATCTTTTCTAATGAGTCACTTCTTCGAATCAGGTGGCTAAAGTATTGGAGCTTCAGCTTCAGCATCAGTCCTTCCAATGAATATTCAGGACTGATTCCTTTAGGATTGACTAGTTTGATCTCCTTGCAGTCCAAGAGACTCTCAAGAGCCTTCACCAACACCACAATTCAAAAGCATCAATTCTTCAGTGCTCAGCTTTCTTTATGGTCCAACTCACATCCATACATGACCACTGGAAAAACCATAGCTTTGACTAGACAGACCTTGGTTGGCAAAGTAGTGTCTCTGCTTTTTAATATGCTGTCTAGGTTTGTCATACCTTTTCTTTCAAGGAGCAAGCGTCTTTTAATTTCATGGCTGCAGTCACCATCTGCAGTGATTTTGGAGCCCAAGAAAATAAAGTCTGTCACTGTTTCCATTGTTTCCCCATGTATTTGTCATGAAGTGATGGGACTGGATGCCATTATCTTCGTTTTTTGAATGTTGAGTTTTAAGCCAACTTTTTCACTCTTCTCTTTCACTTTCATCAAGATGCAGTTTAGTTCCTCTGGCTTTGCAGGTTAGCAGGGCTTAATTTCAGGACTCCCAAGGACTGAGAGAAATAGAGACTTCATTCTTAAAGGACACACACAAAAATCTCACACACACCTGGACCCAAGGCAAAAATAGTAATTTAATAAAAGCCTGGGCTAGACCTAGCTGCCAGTCTTGGAGTCTCCCAGAGAGATGGGGGGTGACTGCCACTCACCCTGGGGACATAAGCACTGGCAGCAGCCATATTTAGGAGCTTTCTACTGTACAGACACTGGTCCAGGCAGGCACCATGGTGGTGTCTTCCTCCTAGCTCATTCACACCAAGACCTGGCCCCACCCAACAACTTGGCACCAATTCTGGTACATCTCAGACCAAACAGCTAACTGGGTGGGGACATAGCCTCACCAATCAGCAAACAGGCTGCCTAGAGACTTCCTGAGCCCACAGCTGCCTCTAGATATGCCTCTAGACACAACCCTGTCCACCAGAGGCCCAAGACCCAGCTCAGCTGACCAGTGAGCAAGCACCTGCCCTATCCTCCAGGAAGCTTGCAGTAGCCTCTAGACCAGCCTCACCCACAGAGGGCAGACACTAAAGGCAAGAACACCACAATTCTGCAGACTGCAGACCCAGCCCACCCACAGCAGGCCACACCTTACCCTAGGATCAACTGGGCCCTGGCCCTGTCTACTAGTAGGCCAGCACAAGCTTTTGGACACTCTAGACCCCATACCCAACAGTATTAGAAATGTCTCCCCTGCTCTGACCCCAGCAATCTGATACCAACTCTGGGATCCCTGGGCTCAGCAGCTGGACTCCAGGACCCAGCTCTGCCTTGCCATAGTCCAGCACTAACCCCAGACCTGGCTCCATCCACCAGTGTGCAGGCACCATCCCTGGAGTCTTCTGGACCCTGACTCTAGCCACCAGAGAGCCAGCACTAGCCCCAGGCCCCCAGGGGTTCTGCAGTTAGCCACCTTGTGACCAGGCTCTGCTAACCAGCACCTAGCAGCATCCACACAAGGCAAGGCCTGGCAACCGACCTGGCTAGGGGCTAACTTAGCCTACCAGAATGCTCACACAGTCAGGCCACCACAACAGAAGGACCCCTCATGGAGGGAACCCCGCAAGCATATAACTTGGGTAACAAGAGGGATGTGCACTGAGGGGACGCATAGAATATCTCCAACAGAAGGCCACTTCTCCAGGGCCAAGAAAAGTAACCTACTATATACATAAAAGTACAAACAACAGCTTAAATAAAATGAGGCAATGGAGGAACATGTTCCAGACAAAGGAGCACAATAAAATCCCAGAAGAACTAAGTGAAGTAAAGATAGGCAATCTACCCAAGAGAGAGTTCAGAGTTGTTGTTTGTTTTTTTTTAAATACGATCCGATCAAAGAATTCAGGAAAAGAATGGACGTACGGAGAAAGAAGTTGGAAGTTTTTAACAAAGAGTTAGAAAATATAAAGAATAACCAAACAGATGAACAATACAAATAACTGAAATGAAAAATACACTAGGAGGAATCAATAGTAGACTGAGTGTTTCAGAGGAATGAATCGGTAATCTGGAAGACGGGGTAGTGGGAATCACTGCCACTGAACAGAAAAAAGGTTGAAAAGAAAGTTTGAAAGATTGAAAAGGACAGTTTGAAAGACCTCTGGTGCAATATCAGGCACACTAATATTTGCACTATAGTGGTCCCAGAAGGAGAAGAGAGAAAAAAGGGCTGAGAATATATTTCAAACCATAATAGCTGAAAACTTCCCTAACCTGGGAAAGGAAACAGTCACCCAAAGTCCAGGAAGTAGAGAGTCCCATACAAGATTAATCCATAGAGGAACACACCAAGACACATATAATTAAAATGACAAAAATTAAAAATCAGATCAGATCAGTCACTTAGTCGTGTCCGACTCTTTGCGACCCCATGAATCGCAGCATGCCAGGCCTCCCTGTCCATCACCAACTCCCAGAGTTCACTCAGACTCATGTCCATCGAGTCGGTGATGCCATCCAGCCATCTCATCCTCTGTCGTCCCCTTCTCCTCCTGCCCCCAATCCCTCCCAGCATCAGAGTCTTTTCCAATGAGTCAACTCTTCGCATGAGGTGGCCAAAGTACTGGAGTTTCAGCTTTAGCATCATTTCTTCCAAAGAAATCCCAGGGCTGATCTCCTTTAGAATGGACTGGTTGGATCTCCTTGCAGTCCAAGGGACTCTCAAGAGTCTTCTCCAACACCACAGTTCAAAAGCATCAGTTCTTCAGCACTCAGCCTTCTTCACAATCCAACTCTCACATCCATACATGACCACTGGAAAAACCATAGCCTTGACTAGATGAACCTTTGTTGGCAAAGTAATGTCTCTGCTTTTGAATATGCTATCTAGGTTGGTCATAACTTTCCTTCCAAGGAGTAAGCGTCTTTTAATTTCATGGCTGCAGTCACCATCTGCAGTGATTTTGGAGCCCAGAAAAATAAAGTCTGACACTGTTTCCACTGTTTCCCCATCTATTTCCCATGAAATGATGGGACTGGATGCCCATCACTTCATGGGAATTAAAATAGAAAATTAAAAATAGAGAACATTAAAAAGGATTAAGGGAAAAGCAACAAATAACACACAAAGAAACTTCTATATGGCTATCAGCTGATTTTTCAGCAGAAACTCTTCAGGCTAAAACCGGGTGGCACAATATATTTAAAGTGATGAAAAGGAAGAAACTATAACCAAGAATACTCTGCCCAGAAAGATTGCCTTCAAAAATCAGGAATAAGACATGGGGGCCCTGTTACTGCTTTGATTCAGCATAGTTAATCATAGTGGTTTCCCAGATGGTGCTAATGATAAAGAACCCGCCTGCCAATGCATGAGACGTAGAGACGTGTTCAATCCCTGAGTAGGGAAGATCCCCTGGAGAAGGGTATGGCAGCCCATTCCAGGAGTCCTGCCTGGAGAATCCCATGGACAGAGGAGCCTGGCAGGCTATAGTGCACAGTTGGACACAACTAAAGCGACGTAGCACACACACATGCAGTTGTCATAGACTAGCAAAATAAGAAAAATACTAAAAAAATGTGAAGATTGGAAAGAAAGAAACAAAACTATTTTTGTCTGAAACATACTTAATTGGCTACATTAATAACCAAAAGATTCTATGGAAAAATTAGTAAGAGTGTAACAAGGTGGTTGGACATACCCATGGACTATAGCTCGCCAGGCTCCCTGAGGATTCTCCAGGTAAAAATACTGGAGTGGGTTGCCATGCCCTCCTCCAGGGGATCTTCCCAACCCAGGGATCGAATCCAAGTCTTTCGCACTGCAGGTGGTTCTTCACCGTCTGAGCCAGTGCGGAAGCCCAGATGTAAGACAAACATACAAAGTCAGTAGCATTTCTATAATTAGAAACAAACTCCTAGACTTCCATTTTTAAATAAATACCTTTTACAAGAATAAAAGAATAAAGTATTTAGAAATAAAGTTTAACAAAAGATGCATAGAATAGTTATTGGGAAAAGTTGAAAGCTTTACTGATGGCACCTTAAAGAAGATATAACTAAGTGGAGCATGTTAATGGATAGAAACATTCAATATCATAAGGATTCAGTTCTCCCCAAATTGACCTATCAATGCAATTCCAATCAAAATGCTATCAGAATTTTTTGATGAACTTACAAGCTAATCCTAATATATATATTTAAAAGGTGAAGGAATTCCAGTTGAGCTATTGCAAATCCTAAAAGATGATGCTATGGAAGTGCTGCACTCAATATGCCAGCAAATTTGGAAAACTCAGCAGTGGCCACAGGACTGGAAAAGGTCAGTCTTCATTCCAATCCCAAAGAAAGGCAATGACAAAGGATGTTCAAACTACCGCACAATTGCACTCATCTCACACGCTAGTAAAGTAATGCTCAAAATTCTCCAAGCCAGGCTTCAGCAATACGTGAAACGTGAACTTCCAGATGTTCAAGCTGATTTTAGAAAAGGCAGAGGAACCAGAGATCAAATTGCCAATATCCGCTGGATCTTCAAAAAAGCAAGAGAGTTCCAGAAAAACATTTATTTCTGCTTTATTGACTATGCCAAAGCCTTTGACTGTGTGGATCACAATAAACTGTGGAAGATTCTTCAAGAGATGGGAATACCAGACCACCTGACCTGCCTCTTGAGAAACCTGTATGCAGGTCAGGAAGCAACAGTTAGAACCAGACACAGAACAACAGACTGGTTCCAAATAGGAAAAGGAGTACATCAAGGCTGTATATTGTCACCCTGTTTATTTAACTTATATGCAGAGTACATCATGAGAAATGCTGGGCTGGAAGAAGCACAAGCTGGAATCAAGATTGCCGGGAGAAATATCAATAACCTCAGATATGCAGATGACACCACCCTTATGGCAGAAAGTGAAGAGGAACTAAAAAGCCTCTTGATGAAAATGAAAGAGGAGAGTGAAAAAGTTGGCTTAAAGCTCAATGTTCAGAAAACAAAGATGGTGGCATTCGGTCCCATCACTTCATGACAAATAGTTGGGGAAACAGGGGAAACAGTGGCTGACTTAATTTGGGGGGCTCCAAAATCACTGCAGATGGTGATTGCAGCCATGAAATTAAAAGACATTTACTCCTTGGAAGAAAAGTTATGACCAACCTAGATAGCATATTCAAAAGCA
>NW_011495064.1:10749471-10756910 GCF_000754665.1 Bison bison bison
GAGTTGGATTATAAAGAAAGCTGAGCACTGAAGAATTGATGCTTTTGAACTGTGGTGTTGGAGAAGACTCTTGTGAGTCCCTTGGAATGCAAGGAGATCCAACCACTCCATCCTAAAGGAGATCAGTCCTGGGTGTTCACTGGAAGAACTGATGTTGAAGCTGAAACTCCAATACTTTGGCCACCTGATGCGAAGAGCTGACTCATTTGAAAAGACCCTGATGCTGGGAAAGATTGAGGGCAGAAGGAGAAGGGGACGACAGAGGATGAGATGGTTAGATGCCATCACTGACTCAATAGACATGAGTTTGAGTAAACTCCGGGAATTGGTGATGGACAGAGAGTCCTGGCATGCTGCAGTTCATAGGATTACAAAGAGTCGGACATGACTGAGCAACTGAACTGAACTGAAGATAAATATTAAAGCTAAAGGTTTCCCTTGCCTGACATTAAGATGATTATTAATATAAGGCTGTTCTAATTAAGATAGTGTTGTATTTCTACAGGGAAAGACAAATGTCCAGTTTAGAACAGATGAGAGAACCCAAAAACAGACAGCCACATTATATGAAAACTTAATATGTGGCTAAGTTGACATGACAAAGCAATAAGAAAGAATGGATCTAGTCATTAAATTATACTGAAACTATAAACATTCCATATGGGAAAAAATGAAATTTGATCCCTGCTGCTTCTGCTAAGTCACTTCAGTCGTGTCCGACTCTGTGCGACCCCATAGACAGCAGCCCACCAGGCTCCCCTGTCCCTGGGATTCTCCAGGCAAGAACACTGGAGTGGGTTGCCATTTCCTTCTCCAATGTATGAAAGTGAAAAGTGAAAGTGAAGTTGCTCAGTCGTGTCCAACTCTTCGCGACCCCATGGACTGCAGCCTACCAGGCTCCATTTACAACACTATATTTTAAATAGATTAAAGACTTAAATATGAAAGTTAAAACTTGAAAAATTTGCAGGAAAATACAGGAGAAAATTTTATCACCGAAGTTAGGGAGGAGGAAGAATAAATTTGCTAAGCATAAAGTAAAAGATTGATATTTTATGGTATTTGATTACTTCAAAATTAAGAATTTCTATTCATCAGAAACACCATAAAGAAAATAATGACATGTCATAACTATATTTATAACTCATATGACCAATAATGAGTTGGTATCTAGAATACGGAATGCCTGAAACTTGATTTTTAAAAAAAAGACTATCTAATTTTTAAATAAACAAAGTCTGAACAAGTATGTCACAGAAGAGGAAATCTCATGAAAAATAAACATAAGAAAAATTCTCACCATCATTAATAACCAGGGAAACACGAATTAAAACAATGATATCCCATCTTATACCCACTAGATTGCAAAAAATTAACAAGTCTCACAAGAGTGTTAGCAATAGCAGAGCATGGGAACTCTTATATACTGACAGGAAAAATGTAATTGTTTCACAAATTGTCATTTTGTTATAAAGTAACATCCATAATACCCTACAACCTAGCAGTTCCATCCCTAGGAGAATGTCTCCAGAAAAACTTTTTATAAATGTGCAGTTGAAGACATGTACAAGAACATGAATATTGACATTATTTAAAAAGCCAAAAATTAGAGTACTCAAATGTCCGTTGAATGACTCATGAATAAATGTGTGTGCATGCTCAGTTGCTCAGTGGTGTCTGACTCTGCAACTCCGTGGACTGTAGCCTGCCAGGCTGTCTGTCCATGGGATTTACCAGGTAAGAATACTAGAGTGGGTTGCCATTCCCTTCTCCAGGGTATCTTCTCGATCAAGGGATCACACCTATGCCTCCTGCATTGGCAGGCAGATTCTTTTACCATTACAACATATATTCACAGAGTAGAATATCATACAGTTATGGAAATGAATGAACCACAGCTACCTACAACAGTGTTGACAGGTCTTTTCAATACTGAGGAAAAAAGCAGATAACCAAGAATGTAGACAATAAGACACCTCTTTATAAAGCTCAAGCAAAACTAAAATCATAAAGTATTTAATAAAACTAGCTTTAAAAGGAAAGATAAGATTTTTAAAAATTCAGCATAGCAGTGTTTCCCTTAGAGAAGATCAGAGCAAAGCATATAGATACCTTACTAGCATTGTTGATCGACATCTTAAGTTAAAGGCTTCATGAGTGTTCATTTTGCTGTTATGCTTCATAGCTTAAATATGTGGTGCCTATATTCATTTGCATGTAATAAAATTTTTATAGTAGCTTTCCAAAGAATGACTAAGTAATCAATACGACAAAACTAAAACAGCCACTGTGATCAATGCATTTTGGCATCCAGAGGGTGTCATCCATGTTAACAGCAGTCTGGGTATGTAAGCATTCTTTGGGTATG
This sequence comes from Bison bison bison, assembly GCF_000754665.1. NCBI lineage: Eukaryota > Metazoa > Chordata > Mammalia > Artiodactyla > Bovidae > Bison > Bison bison. Next base: position 10,751,840 of record NW_011495064.1, read on the forward strand.
TAAGTCTTTCAACCAGTTACAAATCATCTTAATGATGCTGTCAACCGGCCTCCATTTCTCAGCCTTGGAACCACAAGAATATCAGGTTTCTTTTCTAAGTGCTCACAAACCATCTGTTTAGTATTTCCTCCTAGTCTTTGCCAGGGATTGATGTCAAGCTATTTTATCCATATGTGTTCTCAGGAAACACCAAATGTTAACAGCCCAAACATATAACATAAAGATTCATTGCTTCCTAAAGGATTCCAGAAGAAAAAAAAAAACTTTTCTATGATTCATGCTTCAGTACAGTTGTCAGAATTCTACTTACTGATTTTTTTCTCTTTTAGGTATCCTTAAAAATACATCAGAAAATGCAGCAATCTGTTGAATTTGTCTTTGAAAATTATATTGAAGTCATTTCCCTGTGGCATTAAGACTAAATTAGAACCACTGTTCTTTTACTATCTAAAGATTTTTAACACAGAGACATTTATTAACAGGAGGCATGGCCTCAGAAAAATGACACCTCTTCTCTTCTTAAAAATTGAAGAATTTTTTTAGAGTTCAGTAGAAAACCTAAAGTTATTTGAAAATTAGGTCTTTTAATTTTTTCCTTACCTCTTTTGAAGAATAATTTGCACACTAAAAGTTTCATTCCCACTTCTCCAGTAGCTCAGATGGTAAAGAATCCACCTGCAATGCAGGAGACTCTGGTTCAATTCCTGGGTTGGGAAGATCCCCTGGAGAAGGGATAGACTACCCACTTCAGTATTCATGGACTTCCCTGGTAGCTCAGATGTAAAGAATCAGCCTGCAATGCAGGAGACCTGGGTTCGATCCGTGTATTGAGAAGATCCCCTGGAGGAGGGCATGGCAACCCACTCCAGTATTCTCGCCTGGAGAATCCTCATGGACAGAGGAGCGTGGCAGGCTACATTCCATGGGGTGGCAAAGAGTTGGACACGACTGAGCGACTAAGCACAGCACAAATTTCATCCAAACTGTACAAGCCAGTGAGTTTTGACATTTGTGTATGCCCACAAATCATCACCACAATCAAGATACAGAACACTTCCATCAACCCCAAAAGATTCTTCTTGCCCCTTTACACTCCATCCCTCATGTATACCTCTGATCTGGTTTTTGTCTGTAGATTAGTTTGTATTTGCTATAAATAGGATCATATAAATGGGATACAATCTTTTGTCTGACTTTTTCATTAGATTTTGAGATTCATTTATGTTGTTTATATCAACAAGTAGTTATTAGTTTCTTTTTATTTCTAAGCAGCATTATATGATTATGCCACATATTGTTTAACCATTTTCCTGTTAACGGATGTTCAGTTGTTTCTAGTTTTTGACTGTAGTTACTAAAGTTTCTACAAAATATCTGTACACATATCTTTGTGTGGGCATATGTTTTTAGTTTTCATGAGTCTTACCATATTTATGGTTAATCTTTTTCCATCCACTTACTTTCAACCCGTTTGTGTCTTTATACTTAAAGTTTATCTTTTATAGACAGAAAATAATTGGGTCTTGCTTTCTACCTATTATGCTATTCTCTACTCTTTTTTTTTGGGTGTACACTCCATTAACATTTACCATAAATATTGACATTGTGGGATTTAGGTCTGTCTGTCATTTTATTTTTTTGTTTGTCCTCTCTGGTTTTTGTTCATCTTTTCCATGTTTTCCTGCTTTCTTCTGGATTAGCAAACATATTCAGAATTCAGTCTTATCTATTATAATTTAGCTATATTTCCTTGCATTACTTTTAGTGGCTTCTGTAGGGATTACATTATACATTCTTAACTTTTGGAAGTCTACTTAGAGTCAATATAGTACACTTCACATAAAACGCAGAAACCTCAAGATTACAGTACCTCACATAAAATAGAAACCTTGTGGGGATTAAAATATATTTTAACTTGTTTACAGCCTACTAAGAATTAATACAGTACTATGTCATGGATATTAAACAAACTTTGCAACTATGTGGGTCCATTTATCCCCCTGCATACACACACATATACACATTGTCTTTTTGTTACAGTTGTCATGTGTGTTAAATCTACATTATAAACTTCACAAGGCAATATTATAAGTTTTTGCTTTAAACAACCATGTGTATATTATAGAAACTGAGAGAAAAATAGTTTTTATATTTACTGTTTCCAGTGTTCTTCACTTATTCCTAAAGATCCAGCTTTCCCTTAGGTATCATTTCCTTCAGGTCAAAGAACTTTAATACTTCCTGTAGCTTGTTTCTGGTCATGACAACTGCTCTTAGCTGTTATCTGAAAATGTAAATTTCACTTTCATTCTTGAAGGATGTTTTTATTATGCACAGACTTAAGGGTTGACAGGATTCTTTTTTCTTTCAGCACATTAAAGATATTGCTCCATTGTCTTCCTGCTTTCCAGGGCTGCTCAATAAAAGTCCTTAAATCACCTTCTACTTTATGTAAAGGATCGATTCTCTGGATGCTTTCAAGAATTTTCTCTTTATGTGTGTTTTTAAGCGGTTTTATAATATGTGACTGGGCACAGATTTCTTGTTTGGGTTAACTGAGCTTCTTTAATCTGTAACTTTATATCCTTAATCCAATTTGAGAAATTTGTAACCATTATTTCTTCAAATTTTTCTTTTCTGTCTCATTCCCTCTCCTCACTCCTCTGATACTTCAATTACCCACATGTTAAACCTTTTAAAATTGTTCCACAGTTCCCTAAAGCTCTGTGGTTTTCTGCTTGTTTGTTTCATTTTGTCCAAACTCTTTTCTTTCTCTTCTTCAAATCAGATAATCTCTGTTGATCTGTCTTTAAATTCACTGATTCTCATCTCTCATCTCCCTTCTGCCATTAGGCTCATGTGGGGAGTTTTCGTTTCAGATAGTATACTTTTCAGTTCTAAAATTTCCATTTGGTACTTTTTGATATTTTCTATTTCTCCATTGATATTTCCTATCTTTTCATTCATATTGAACATATTTTCCATTCCTTATGACCATAATTTTAATTTTGCTGCTTTAAAGTCCTTGTCTGATAACTGTAACATCTTTGTCATCTTGAGTTTGACTCTATTTTCCTCTGAAATTGGGTCACATTTCTGATTCTTCGTATGCCAAAAACATTTGGATTGTCTTTTCTGTATGTTGTATAGACTCTGGAATCTATTGTATTACCCTGAAAAGTGTTTGTTTTAGCAGTTAGCTTTGTTAGACTCAAACTGCAACATTTCATGACCTGCAGTAAGCCCCTCACTCAAATCTCAGTTTCATTCTTTAAGCTTAAACTAGGCACTGCTTTCAGATTGCCCCACCTGGGGTCAGCGAGGTATCTGGACTCTCTGACCCTGGCTTTCTCCCTCTGTGGATTTCTTCCTCACTCACCAGAGGCTGTGGTTGCGCCAGGCTGCTTCCCCTGGTAATGCTAGTGAAAGACAGAGGCCTTGGCACTGAAGCTTTAGTTGACCCCACACTGCTGTGATGAAGGCTACCTGTAAGACAAAGGTACAAAAAAATGGGAAACTCGTTTCTTGCTGATCACTTATTGCAAGTTTCAACTCTTCTCACAAATCTATCTTTGTTCAGTCTCAAGAGACCTCAGGTAGTTATTTTGTTTTGTCTTCTAATATTATCCAGAGTTTAAAGCTGTTATTGACAGGAAGATGAGTTCGTCAGGTATTAGATTGGAAGACCCTTATCACTCTCAGCAGTTTGGTTCCTTCTTTTTACCTCCTCTTCCATCTTCTATTTAGATTAATAGGGTCAAGTTCTTCATCATCTCTCTCTATATTTAGGAAATTATGACTTAACTTATTCTGATTAAATTCCAACCCTTCTTTCCTCCTGTTCTTTCCCCCGCATCCACTGACACTCAGAAATAAACACAGCCCTGCTTTACTTGGCAGATGACTTGACTGCTCCCACTCAATCTTAGTACAGTCTGGCTACTTCTCTACCTGAAATCACACCTATCGTATACCCAACACTAGAGCATAGTTAGCACAGTACAAAGACTGATTCCCCAAAGGGACTTCCAATAAAACTGAAAACCATTCCAATGGGTAAAAAAAAAAAAAAAGATTGATTGCAGTCAAAAATAGACACAAGTACATATATAAATTTAGTATAGGATGAAGATGACAAATCACTAGAGCACAGATGGTTCAAAAAGTGGTCTGAGACAAGTGGTTAGCTATCTAGAAAATATTCTAAATGGACCAGGGACATTAATGTTAAGAATGATATTTTAAAAGTCGGTAAAGAAAACCCTGGTGAATTTCTTTATAATCACAGCATAGGGAAAGATTTTCTACCTATGACTCAAAATCCAGGTACAATAATTTATTTAACTACATAAAAATTCACTATGTAAAAATTAAAATCTTTAGGCATGGCAAAGATCACCATAAACAAAATTGAAAAGACAACTGGGACTTTCCTGGTGGCGTAATGGGTAAGAATCCGCTTGCCAATGCAGGGGACATGGGTTCAGTCCCTGGTCTAGGAAGATTCCACATGCCTTGGAGCAGCTCAGCCTGTGCGCCACAACTTCTAAGCCCACGCTCTAGAGCCCACAAGCCACAACTACTGAGCCCTTGAGACACAACTACTGAAACCTATGCGCCATAGAGCCTGTGTTCCACGGCAAAGAGTAGCCCCTGCTCTACACAGCTGGAGAAAGCCAGGAAAAGCAACAAAGACCCAATGCAGCCAAAAACAAAAAATTAATTAATCAGTTATTTTAAAAAGACAACTGAAAAACTAGGAGAAAGTATTTGTAATTTATATCTTGGGGGGAAAAGGACAAATATCTCTAATATATAAAGAATACTTAAAAATCAAGGGTGGGGGGAGACCAAAAACCCTATAGAAAAATGAACAAAAGACATATACAGATAATTTTTTAATTAATAAAAAAATTTTTAATGATCCTTAAACACATAAAAATATGCTCAACTTCAATCATAATTCAGTTCAGTTCAGTTCAGTCACTCAGTCGTGTCCGACTCTTTGCGACCCCATGAATCGCAGCACGCCAGGCCTCCCTGTCCATCACCAACTCCCGGAGTTCACTCA
>NW_011495064.1:10757014-10787673 GCF_000754665.1 Bison bison bison
CCAAAGAAATCCCAGGGCTGATCTCCTTCAGAATGGACTGCTTGGATCTCCTTGCAGTCCAAGGGACTCTCAAGAGTCTTCTCCAACACCACAGTTCAAAAGCATAAATTCAAAAAAGAAAAAAAAAAAAACAAAAGCATCAATTCTTCGGTGCTCAGCCTTCTTCACAGTCCAACTCTCACATCCATACATGACCACAGGAAAAACCATAGCCTTGACTACAGAAATGAAAACTAAGACTATACCAACATACCATTTCCCACCTTTAAATGGACAAAAGTTAAAAAGTATGACAACAACAACAAAAAAAAGTATGACAACACATTCTGTTGGTGACGCTACATTTTCATTCAATGCTGGTAGACTATACAATGGTACAACCCATTGGAAAAAACTCTGATGCTGGGAAAGATTGAGGGCAGGAGGAGAAGGGGGCAACAGAGGATGAGATGGTTGGATGGCATCATAGACACAATGGACATGAGTTTGCGCAAACTCTGGGAGATAGTGAAGGACAGGGAAGCCTGACATGCTGCAGTCCATGGAATCACAAACAGCTGGACACGCACGACTTAGCCATTGAACAATAATTGGCAGTATCTAACAAAACTACTTAGGCGTTTGCTTTTTTTTTTTTAGGCATTTTCTTTGACTCACGACTCTCACTTCTAAAAATCTAATACCCTGAAGATATACCTCTAATAATGTAAAAATGCATACATGTATAGAGGATTACAAAACTGTTATTTAGATTTTTATTGCTGTTGTTTGGGATATGTTTTAGGACTTTTTGTAGTTTCTGTCCCTTTTTTTAAAAACATTTCCTGACTTAACCTAAGTCCCCAGTAAGTCTTACAGTCTTTCTTGGTTCCTCCAACTTTTATTTTCACCTCAGAGTAGATCTTTCTCTTAGCTTGCTTGGGCATTAAGAAGGCAAAGCTCCTTGGTCTGAGTTCTCAGGGCCATACCATTTCCTTCTCCAGGGGATCTTCCCAACCCAGAGATCAATCTCGTGTCTACTGCATTGGCATCAGGGCCACACCAATAGATTTAATGTCATCCTAATCCCACTTCCTCCTTTTCCTAAATAACCATTCCCCTGCTCTCCTCCAGCACCACAGTGCCTTTGAAAACACTTCTTCCCAATCCACTTTTCTGATTTGCATTGCAATTTACATTAAATGCTTTTAGTTTATAGAATACGTAAATTTGTGCAGAAAAGGAATTTTTTTTTTAAATACCTTCTAAGTCTTGTGTTTCCCAAGTCAAACTGTGCTTTAGATCTTGGTATGTCTCAGTCAGTAGTGATCAACCCCTTTTGCATGTGAGTCATAATTTTTTTCTCAGTAAAATGAAAATAGAGCTAATTGAGACCCAAAGATAAAATATGTTTTCTTACAAATTGAATCATATAAGTATGATATAATATGATTATTGAAGACAAAAATGTCACCAAGAAAAGAGGAAAGAAATGTAACTAAATGTTCGTGTGCAGATAGCTGGAAGGCAGCTTTCTGCTGTTTCAGCCTTTATAGTTTAGTTATGCTTTTAAGTCTACAAAGTGCTTTCCAGTATCATCATTTGATACTTAAATGAACCCTAAGCCTAGGTGTTATCATCATCCACTTTATAGATGAAGAAATTGAACTTAGAGAGAAGTGGTCTAAGATCACGAGGAAGTTAGGAGCATATTGGCCATGATTATTTGTGCAGTGAAGCATTTGCTGAGCTCCTGTTGTATTCCAGACCCTGTGCTAATGCTAGGTCTATAGAGGTGGGTAAGGTGCTACCTCTGGTATCCACAGGCATGCAGATACCCGTCCATAACCAAGACCCTCTTTATTGCATCTACAAGATCTCTCTATTGGGGCTGGCCAGGGCAGGGCAAGTCAGGCATCTCAAAGCAGGATTGGATGGGACTCTGTGCTTCCACTGCAGGGGCCCCAGGTTTGATCCCTGGTCAGGAACTAGAAAGCCATGTGGCTCGGGAAAAAAAAAAAAAGAGGATTGGATGGCAGGGAATATTGTCAACTCCTGTCACAGGGTGTTGCTCCCACGGCTCCAGATGTGTGAGGATCCCATGCAGCTTCTCCCATTGGGAAGTCCCTACAACCAGTCACAGGCTTCTGCACCCTTAGGAACAATTCTGAAAAGATTGCTCTCCCAGCCAAAGTAATTGCTCTGGAAACATTTCTTTTTTCTAATTCATCTACTTACTAAGGGCTGAAATTTTACATTTGGAATTATATTAAGACATGTCTCAGAGCTAGAGATGCCCATACGTCCCTATTTTATCTCTAATAATGTAAATCATCCATTGTGAATCATTAGTATTACATTCTTTAGTTAACACTCGAGCCTCCTTTTTATTTTAGCCCACCTTAGGCTGCACCAGCTTGACCTTCCATTGTAAAACTCTCTGGGTAACTGACTAGGGCTGGAAAAGAGGCATGTCCACTACAAGCTGAGGGGTCTCTGCTTGAGTTCTGCTTACGGGACTCCCAGATTCCTCTCTCATTTTTCAACCACTGCCCATTACTACCACAGGACAGGAAAGTATGTGTGGGAAGCCTGGACTGAGACATGGGTATCTCACACAAGCTAGCAGTTTGGCACGCCTTCAAACAAGTGTCTTTAGAATACTAATTCAACAATTGTTTAGGAGCCAAGAGCTATAAAGAAGTAAAGGGAAAGGAGTACGGGTTCTCTTCTGCCCCAGTCTTGCACACTTCTTCCCTAAGCAGAGTCAAGGCTTGCAATAATGGAACCCACCCTTCTTAGAAACAGGTGTAGTGACTACCTGTTGTTACATGAGTGTGTTCCTTTGAGGAGATCTCATCCTTCACCTCGGCTGCTTACCTGCCTGTCCTCACTTCCTCCCTTTTTCTGCTTTAGCCTTCTTGCTAGTCCTCCAATATACCAAGGTCATTCTCACTTTAAGACCTTTGACCTTGCTGATTCCTCTGTAACGAACAGTCTTTCCATAGATGTTTTCATGACTCCCTCCTTCACTTGGTTCAAGTCTCTGCTCAGCTGTTATCTTCTTAGAGCATGCTTCTTCCCTGGCCAACCAAGAGAAAAGTTCACAGACACACACAAATATCCTGATTTATTTTTCTTCCAAGTTACCCATTATTATCTGTAATTGCTTTCCATTTTATGTGTTTGTTATTGTCTGTTCTCCCACTAGAATGGAACACCATAAAAGCAAAGAATTTGTCTCTTTCATTGTTGACCCCAAGCAGTGCCTAGCTCATGGAAGGTACTAATAATCATTTGAATGACAAATTAAATAAGTGAATGAATGAATGAATGGCAATAGTATTCTCCCTGAGACTAGTTCCGAGAAATGAATTTTCTCTGTCTCATTACACTTCTACTGATGTTTTAACCCCTCTAATAGACAGGGATCCTAAGAAGATGATCACCACTTGGTCAGTGCTATGCTCACTTCTCTACAGAGGACACACTGCCTTAACCCCACCACCTCCTTTCAACAGGCTTTTCCTTTTTCCCAGGGCTCAATCATTACCACCACAAATGAGGCTTATAAGTTCAGAAAGACAAGCTGGACTGCCCCTAACATTGTGATGTGTTAGAGACTATCCCCTTGCAGTTATTGACTTAAAAACTGTGGTTGAATGAACATGAACAGTTATTCCTGAGCAAACTGTCTGCTCTGATTACTTATCCTAGTTGTTAGCATCCTAAAGCCACTCCTGTATTCACAGAGTAGATAGCACTGATTGTAAACTGACCCAGAAAGCTAAGGTACCATGATTACATAGTTTCTGTAGCAGTTCTTGACATTTTGAGGGTCACAGAGCTCTTCTGAGAATCTAATAAAAGCGAAGGACCTAACCATCTCCTCCACCCCGACCAAAATACACCTATGCTCTTACAAACTGAGTTGTATTCAATTTCAAGGGTTCCCAGAACCCTTGAAGCCCATCCATGACACCAAAGGACAGGTAACATCATAGTCATTCAGAAAGAAATAGAATTTTCATATAGGTCAAGACCTTTGTGGGAATGGGGAGGTTGTGCAGGACTGGCCAGGAGCACAATTTTCCTGGGCCTCTTCTTTAGACATTCTATGTGTGTGTTAAAGTATTAAATTCTCCCCTTTTAAACACATTTCAATTTTGTAACCCTATTTTAGGGTTGACTTCTGAGAAGCATTGCTTTAGGCATTACCTTATTACTCTTAGGTTTTCTTCAGTTCAGTTCAGTCGCTCAGTCGTGTCCAACTCTTTGAGATCCCATGGACTGCAGCATGCCAGGCCTCCCTATCCATCACCAACTCCTGGAGTTTACTCAAATTCATGTCTGTTGAGTCGGTGATGCCATCCAACCATCTCATCCTCTGTTGTCCCCTCTCCTCCCACCTTCAATCTTTCCCAGCATCAGGGTCTCTTCAAATGACTCAGTTCTTCGCATCAGGAGGCCAAAGTATTGGAGTTTCAGCCTCAGCATCAGTCTTTCCAATGAATATTCAGGACTGATTTCCTTTAGGATGGACTGGTTGGATCTCCTTGCAGTCCAAGGGACTCTCAAGAGTCTTCTCCAACACCACAGTTCAAAAGCATCAATTCTTCAGCACTCATAGGTTTTCTTAGTCTTTCCCATTATTGTGGCTCTTCCAGAACTTAGCTCAGTGAAGGATATCACTGCTTATGGCCACAGGGTGGCAGAGTAAGTCTAAAAACTGAATGAAAATGCTGGCTACCGCTACTCTGCAACAGACCAGGTCTTCAGGAACACCCAAACAACTCAGAGCCAGAGCGGGTGCATGAGAGCCACGCGTTGACTCCAGTAAACTTTTAGTTCATAACCTCAGTAGGACCAGTCCCACTGACTACCCTGCTCACCAGTAAGTATGAGAGCTAATTGTCATCTGAGAAGTCTCCTCCCCATTCCCCAGGTTTAGTACATTTAGTTGTATTTATAAAGAACACAATACCAAGTGTTGATGTTCTTTTGTTTGTTGGTGGCAAGGAGAAAGTCACCAAGATAAGCAAGTAGAGGGAAAAATACTTTTTAAAAAGGAAAGTATCTTCTTTTCCTGTAAGAGCAACTCATTTTGTTGATGAGAGAAAAGGAAGAAAATTCCATTTGTTGGCTCTGCCATATGCCATTCATAGGTAATCATCTCATTTCTTATGCATCCTTGTGCTTTCCCCACTGTGCCAAAGTAACATAGCTAACAACTTTCAAGCCACAATTCAAACCCTGTCTTTCTACTACATTCCACCAAACGAAGCCCACAGATGCTCAGGGGCTACTGATTAAAGTCAGATAGGGAGGATATAATTAAACATGTGCCTGCATGCTAAGTCGCTTCAGTTGTGTCCAACCCTGAGACCATATGGACCATGGCAGGAGCCGCCTGCCAGGCTCCTCTGTCCATGGGATTCTCCAGGCAAGAACACTGGAGTGGGTTGCCATTTTCTTCTCCAGAGAATCATCCCAACCCAGGGATCGAACCTGCCTCTCTTATGTCTCCTGCATTGGCAGGTGGGTTCTTTACCACTAGTGCCACCTTGGGAAGCCCATAATTAAGCCCATAATTAATAACTTCCTAGAAAAAGTCAGTCTGAATTGAATTCTGGAGAAATTGCAGGCCATAGATTGAAAAAGCACTAAGGAAGGAAATAACATGGCAAGGAGACTAATTTAGTTGAAGCAGAAGAGTTACAGGAAAAAGTAGTAAGAGCTGAGGAATAGGCATTTGCTGAACTTCAGCTCTATGCAAGCTACTAAGCTGGAGGATGGAGGGGCAGGGGTGTTGATAGGCTCTCAACAAGTGGAAAAAAGGAGGAATGTATGAAAGGGCTTCCTTGGTGGCTCAGTGGTTAAAAAAAAAGGTCTGCCTGCCAACGCAGGAAACATGGGTTCAATCCCTGGGTCGGGAAGATGCCCTGGAGAAGGAAATGGCAACCCACTCCAGTATTCTTGCCTAGAAAATCCCATGGACAAAGAAGTCTGGTGGGCTGTGTAGTCCATAGGGTCACAAAGAGTCAGACACGACTTGGCCACTTGAGCACATGCACATGGGGGTATTTGAGGAATAATGAGTAGTAACAAATGGTTCAGAATGAGTGAAGAGGATAAAGAAGCTGACAGCAGAAAGGCAGTATGTGCTCCTTAGCAAAGGAAGGATCTGGTGAAACTGTTTCAGAAAAATTAATTGGTAGTAAAAAGTACCAGAGGGGAAAGAATGGAGTTTGATGGGGCAGCTAAGAGGCTACTGCTATAATTCAGGCACAAAGAAATGAATGCCTTGACCAGTGACAGAGAATATGGAAAAGAAGTTCCCCCTCTAAAGTGTTCTGGTTTCCATATTACTGTTTAGCTTGGATAATGTGACTGTTTCTGAGAAGGTCCCCTCAAACCTGAAGCATAGCTCTCTGGCGATTACTGAGAACTGTTTCAAAGGAAGAAGCTCTACTCAGTGGCTCTCTGAAGAACCTATAGGTTAAGTTGGAAAGAACTCTCACACCATATACAAAAATAAGCTCAAAATGGATTAAAATATTAAATGTAAGATCTGAAACCATAAAACTTCTAGAATAAAACACAGGCAGTGAACTCTTCAGTATCAATCTTAGCAATATTTTGGGGGATATGTCTACTCGGGCAAGGGAAGCAAAGTGAAAATAAACAAATGGGACTATAGCAAACCGAAAAGGTTTTGCACAGTGAAGGAAACAATTGACAAAAAGAAAAGGCAGCCTACTGCCTTTTGCAAATGATATATCTAAAAAAGGATTAATATTCAAAATATACATAGAACCTATACAACTCAACATCAAAAAACAAACAACCCAATTTAAAAATGGGTAAGGGGCCTAAAAAGACATTTTTCCAAAGAAGACATGCTCTGTCAACAGGCACATGAAAAGATGCTCAGCATCACTAATCATCAGAGAAATGCAAATCACCACAATCACTGGACACCTGTCAGAATGGCTATCATCAAAAAGACAACAAATAACAAATGTTGACAAGAATGTGGAGAAAGGGGAACTCTCATGCACTGTTAGTGGAATGCAAATTGGTCCAGCCACTGTGAAGAACAATATGGAGTTTCCTCAAAAAGTTAAAAATAGAACTGCCATATGATCCATCAGTTCCACTCCTGGATGTTTATTTGAAGAAAAAACACTCATTTTAAAAGATATATGCATCCCTATGTTTATTGTAGCATTATTTACAGTAGCCTAGATATGAAAGAAACCTAAGTGCCCATCAATAGATGAATGGATAAAGAAGATGTGGAATATTCTTTATGGACTATTACTCAGCCATAGTAAAAAAAAAAAGAAGAAGTCAATCTTGCCATTTGCAGCAACGTGGGTGGACATAGATGCTATTTTCTAAGTGAAATGAGAAAGACAAATACTTTCAGATTTCACTTATATGTAGACTCTAAACAACAAAACAAATGAACAAACATAACTAAACAGAAACAGAGGTGTAGATATAGGGAATAAACAGGAAGTATAGTAAGGAGAGCAGAGAAGTAGCTGAGGGAGAGTAAAAGGTACAAACTTTCAATTACAAAACAAAAAGAAGTTGGAAAGAACTTAGCAACATTGACGGTGTGTCTGCAGGGAAGACTGGCATTTTCCTTCAGAGGTGCCATGTTTCAGACTTGCTTCTTCAGCTTTACAGGGTCAGAAAGTTGATCTTATCAACATCCTCTCAGAGATAGACTCGCCTGATCAAGCTCAAGACTAAAGTTGTTGGCCAGAGTATTTTAGAGGAAGGGCCATAACCACTATAACCAAGAAGAGCAGAAGCTTGACAGATGCATCCTGCCTTCCTGCCGCTGGGGCTCCTCACTGAGCTAGCACGCCCTCTCCTCTGAGCTATGCTTGGCTGATGGAGGCCAGCATCTGCCGCCGTTCCTCGCTTTCTCCATGCTCCATTTCTGGTCAACCCTCTCTCCTTCTAATGGATCATTCATTCCTTGGATGAGCCCGTACCATCCATAGGCTCCAGCCAAATCTTGCTTTGGTCTATAAGCCATTCTTTTTAAAGTGACTGTTTTTCATTGACCTCATCACTCTGTATTGACTTTATTTTTTAACTATCTGAGGAAACCCCTATTTTTCTTATTTCCAGATTCTTAATGGGGAGATACTTTGCTCTGTCCCCATACCCATGGTAGGAATTTTCTAATCTTTTACCATTTCACTGGGGAGAAAAAAAGAAACACTTGCCTTCTCCAAAATTCTGTTGTTTGAACTCAAAGCAGTATCATCTGCTCTACTTTTTAAGATCCTTTTTTCTACTTCATTTATTTAGTTCTATATCTGCCTCCTTATACTTTAATAACTGTTTTGCTTCTTTGAAGAGAAGCTGTTCAGTCATTTCCCTACTTATTACTCAAGTTGAAGTCCAGACTCAGAAAAATTACTTCTTCTTTTTCTTATGACACAATAAATTTCCCATTATTAAAAAGAACATTTCTCCTCACTTATGAGGAGCATTTATTTGATGATGACTTCATATTTATCACTGTAGTACCTGAAAACATAGTGGAGTAGACGAGAGTTTAAGGAGAAATGGTCAAGAATAATGTTGCTTTATAAATTCATTAAGGTAAAGAGTATCATATATCTTTATATAGTATTTCACCTTCTATGTAGTACATAATTAATATTATTGCTTGATGCAATGAGTTCATTAGCTAATGAATCCTCATAACTATTCACAGAAGATGGTAGAAGTTTTTTTTTAAGTGAAAGCAAGTTTATTTAGAGAGATTCACATCCCATAGGCAGAATATGGTCCACCTCAGAAGGCGAGCGTAACCAGTGGTAAAGTTTTAATTATACTGGGTCAAAGAGAAATGCATTTGGTGCCCATTTTCAGCCACATAATAAGTCAATAAATATGACATGAAGTCACTTAAGTCTCACCACACTTTCCACGTGTGGGTGCCAACACGTTGGACTGAAGCCCTTTGTTCCGTGTGGAGAGTCTGCCACCTCTGCAGACTTGTCCTCAGGAATGTCGTTCTAGAAATAAACCAGCGTTCTCCTTGGGGTCCATGAGTCATACATAGAAGTTAATTCATTGGAGCGACTGACTTTTCTTAGGCCCTTTGTAAAAGTATTTCTGAGAGTCCCTCACGGTAAGGCAAAAAAAGCCAGGTTCCTCTTCAGTTTCTTTCCAGCTCTTGTCTCATTTCCTCTCTCTGTGCTTCCTCTGTCACCTTATATTTGGCTTCTACTGACAAACTTTATGTCCAGATCCAGATCCCAATTCCTGAGCTAGTGTTGCCTAAATAAGGAAATAGACCATCAAAGTCTCATCACCCCGCCTACCTAGTTCCATTCATTCAGATTGGGAATCAAATCACACTCCACCAGCCCATCCCTGGCTTCTTGGCTGCTAATCACACTTGTGAGATACACCAATGGCAAACTTGTATAATTCTGATTTCAGAAGGTGGAGCTTATAATTCATCTTTTCTCTTTTAGTCTTTTAAAATTTATGTTTTATAACAGAGGAAATAATTGAATACATTTTCACTGTGAAACAATAACATAAAATTGAAGACCTCATTAACTAACTATTTAACTTGCATTGTGGATATGAGAGTTGGACCATAAAGAAAGCTGAGTGCTGGAGAATTGATGCTTTTGGACTGTAGTATTAGAGAAGACTCTTAAGAGTCTCTTGGACTGCAAGGAGATCCAACCAGTCCATCCTGAGGGAAATCAGTCCTGAATATTCACTGGAATGACTCATACTGAAGCTGAAGCTCCAATATTTTGGCCACCTGATGCTAAGAATTGACTCACTGGAAAAGACCTTGATGCTGGGAAAGACTGAAGGCAGGAGGAGAAGGGAATGACAGAGGATGAGATGGTTGGATGGCATCATTGACGCGATGGACATGAGTTTGAGCAAACTCCGGGAGTTGGTGATGGACAGGGACGCCCGCTGTGCTGAGATCCATAGGGTCACAAAGAGTCGCACATGACTGAGTGACTGAACTGAACTGAACTTGAATTGCTATATTATTTTTGGCTGTTTTTATATTCCAAAATGTTTTTTAATACATAAAATACATAAATACAATAAAATTCAAATGTATAGAAGTATGAATAATATAAAGTGAATGTATCTCAGAATTCTGCCCCATTTCTACTCCAGTCCACCATTAACAATTTAATAGTAGACTTCCAGAGCTCTGTAAAAGGCATTTCCATACATATGTATGTATTTAGGCTAACAGTTTTATTTTTATATAAATGAGTCACACTATACTCTGCTCTAGAACTTTCTTTATTCACTATCTCCTAGCTTTCCATGTCAGTACATTTAACTTTGTTAACAGCTGCATAATACTCCATAGTCTATGCCATAATTTATTTAAATATTTCCCTATTGATGGGCATTTGAATAGCTTTCTGTTTGGGGCTTTGATTATTTGTTTTTGCAACAATGCTGTGCTGAACATCTTTGCATGTGTCTCTTTGGGTACTATCCAAGAATGTCTCTAGGCTAGATATCTAGAGGTAGAATTGACAGGTTCAAAAATGGGTGCTTTTAATATTTTATAGTTTTAAAAATTTGTAACTAAAGAATTAAACATTGTAACTACCGTTTCCCTTTCTTCTGCAGAGAGTTCTGTCCTGGCAACTGACATTGATCTTCAGACTATAGACAGTGATATTGTCAGCATGGAGATTTTCTTCAAAGCCTGGCTGCATAACAGCGGAACAGATCAAGAACATATTCACCTTCTTCTTCCTTCACGGAGTATCAGCAACATTTCCAGAACCAGAGATGATTCAAGTACACTCTCCCTAAAAGATATATTACATAGACAGTGATTATCCTAGTCTAGAATTAGGATTGAAAGTCATCAGAATACAGAGTAGTTGAGGTTTAGGGACTGGAGGAGGAGTGGATGAGGCTGTCCAATGTCAGCATGAGAATTTCTAAACTTCTAATTTTCAATTAGGAAACTGAACCTGATTAAACCCAGACAGCAAGAGCCAGTTAGTTTCAGTGTAGAGACTTAAACACCTCAGTAATAGGGCATCAGCTACACTACATGAGAGAACAACGAATCATATGTTTTCTCAAGTTTTCATGTGGCAGATACTATTGACATAATTTCAGGTAAGCTGGTACCTCAGTAACATGAATAGGGCCCGTAAGGAGAGGAAAAGAACCAAAACTAAATGATTAAATAGAGATCTTCTCAATAGGAAGACGCCAAATTGAGGGGAACTAAAGCAACTATAGAACAAGCCCCAGGGAGTTCAACTAGTGGCCCTAGACGATGTTAACAAAGTCCGTTCTGGCGGTTGTGGAAACCAAGAGGTCAATCCAGTGCTGTAGGCATGCCAGCAAGGTCCTGGATACTGTTCCAGCCGGCAGTGATACCTAATTCAGGTCCCACAGGATTGTAGGAATAAAGCCATTTCTAGTCTCCATCCCCTTTGAAGGTGGGCCTAAGACCTGGGTGGCAGGACCTGCAAATGGACCCATCAGTACAGTCAGCCACAGCTTCAAAGGGAAAAGACTAAACTGTGTCTTCCCCTTTAGGAGTGTGTGCTTAATGAGAAAAATAGATATACCGACTTCTGTCCCCAAAGGGGAGGATACACCTTGGTCCTTTCTTTATAGAGATAGCCATTGGGTTCTTAATCTATCTCCCCTTCCCCCCCATTTCAGTCAAGGGCCTGTGATGCCTTTAACAACTTCTCTTGATTTTCCTGTCTTTCCTTTGTGTGTAAAATCTTCCCATGGCCTCCATTCCACCTGCTTTGCCCAAGACCAATTGCTCACTTCATATCTATTTTTTCCCAAACAGTGTTAACTCCTTTCCCTGCATTATCCTATTTCATCTTCATAACAACAACATGATGCAGGTACTGTTATCACATGCCATTGAATCTAAAAGTGAAAGTGTTAGTCACCTCAGTCGTGTCCGACTCTTTGCAACCGCATGAACTGTTGCCCACCAGGCTCCTCTGTCCGTGGGATTCTCCAGGCAAGAATACTGGAGTGGGTTGCCATTCTCTTCTCCAGGGGATCTTCCCAACCCAGGGGTAGAACCTGGGTCACCTGCATTGCAGGCAGATTCTTTACCGTCTGAGTTACCAGGGAAGCCTAGATGGTGTCAATTATAAGACATACCATTATTTTATGTACCACCAAGAAAGAGAAACAATTCCAATTAACTGTGACACATTGCTTTTTATCACTTAGAAATATTATTTTATTCTTACTGAGAGAGTTCTTTCAGGTTAGAGTAGTAAGTAAGGGTTAAGAGTGTCTGCCTGGTCCATGGTGATTGTAAGACATATACAGAGACACTGCTGCTAAGTCACTTCAGTCGTGTGCGATTCTGTGCGACCCCGTAGACGGCAGCCCACCAGGCTCCGCCGTCCCTGGGGTTCTCCAGGCAAGAACACTGGAGTGGGTTGCCATTTCCTTCTCCAATGCATGAAAGTGAAAAGTGAAAGTGAAGTCACTCAGTCGTGTCCGACTCTCTTGGACCCCATGGACTGCAGCCTTCCTGGCTCCTCCATCCATGGAATTTTCCAGGCAAGAGTACTGGAGTGGGGTGCCATTGCCTTCTCCATACAGAGACACTAAGTGAAAAAAAAAAAGTGTCTTAAAATCAATAAATATATTATCCCTGTTTACAGATGAGAAAACTGACACTCAGAGGAATTAAATATTCCCCCAGGGCTGCACAGAAAATTAATAGCTAAGCCAAAATCTGAAGCCAGGCAACTCCGAATCCCATTCTTAACTCTTAGGATTAGAAATCTATATTTTATACATTTGATTACTCTCAGCCCAAAGCATATTCATCAAACCCTGGTCTGTCACCTCCAGAGCCTGGGCCCTTACCTACCATGCAACCTGCATCCTGCTGGGCACTTCTCTCAATAGGAGGCTAGGGCCATCCAGAGCCAGGATCTCCTGCAACCAGCCTTTCTTCTGCTGCCGCATGGCATTTGCCCATGGTCATATTGAGAATTCTCTGCTTTGCCCTCTCTTTTCCCGTGGCTTTCAACACCAGGGTCAGACCCAGAATGTTTATCTCCATCTGCAGTTATTTTTTGGAAATCCACAGGTCTTCAGGGTGGGTGGTAGAACTTAGATCTAGGATGGTGGTAGAACTGCTGAAAACATCTTCACTGGAATCCAGATGCTCATGCACAAGTTGGAATGATATCCAAAGAAGGTAGGCCTCTCCTGGGGTGGGTATGACCCACATGAGAGTTTAAACAAGCGCAATAAAGACCATATTATAGTTACCCATTGTTCACAAAACTGATGCATTGCTCTTTATGTGAATTTCTAGAAATGTGTTTCCCTAAGGGGAAAAAAAAAAGCTAATTAAACCCCTAAGCTCTCCTAATATATAATCTTTTGAGGACTGCTCTTCAGATGTTCACTCTGACTTCTCTTTACAAGGTTCTCCACCCAACACTACCTGCTTCCTTCACCCTCTCCCTAGATGCTTCCTCAGAGGCCTCTTTCTAACAGAGCATAGTCTGCCTCGGATGAACTTCTTTTTTCATTCTTGGTCTCTGCTGTCTCTGCACCTGGGTCTGAGTGATGAGAAGCATATCCGGTTCTAGACTCAAACCCTGCTAAAACATCTTTCCCAGGTTTGGAACATTGCTGAGACTACAGTTCCATTAGTTCTCATCCCTGGCTACAGTAAGAATCAAATGAGGAACTTTTAAAAATACCAATATCAGCTCCAGCCCCAGAGATCCCAGTTTTGCTGGTGTGAGGTAGGGGCCAGACATCCGTACCTTTTACAAGTTCACTAGGTGATTCTTACTGCAGCCAAAGTCAAGAACCTCAGTCAGATGAGCACAGCTGTCTAATCCTAAAACCCAAGGACCCAACAATGAAGCAGTCAGGCACAGAGGAAGTAAGGGGAAGCTGGAGTCCTAGGCCGGAGAAGGCAATGGCACCCCACTCCAGCACTCTGGCCTGGAAAAACCCACGGACGGAGGAGCCTGGTGGGCTGCAGTCCATGGGGTCGCTAAGAGTCGGACACGACTGAGCGACTTCACTTTCACTTTTCCCTTTCATGCATTGGAGGAGGAAATGGCAACCCACTCCAGTGTTCTTGCCTGAAGAATCCCAGGGACGGGGGAGCCTAGTAGGAGGCCGTCTATGGGGTCGCAGAGTCGGACATGACTGAAGCAACTTAGCAGTAGCAGGAGTCCTAGGCAGAGTCCCTCCTAATGACTTCCTGGGCTCTGGGACACACCTGGCCAAGAGCTCTCTCATCCAGAAATGATGTCCAGGTCTGGTTGCCAGGCCCAGCTAGACCTATTCTTTCTACATTATTTCTACTTTTGTTTTTACCTCATGTTGCAGGTACTTCAGTCATTCCATAAATCACTGACATCAACAGCTAACCTTCTCACAAGTACAGAACACTCATATATTCATAGTTTGTTAACAATACTTAAACCCAATATATATTTCATTTAAAACCTTCATAGTATTAAGGATTCAAATCCAGAGCAACAGAACATTGTACACTGTGACATGTGAACATGCCTGCTGGAGAAGAAGCTTACGGAAGCATAAAAAACCTCCATGAATAACCCATACATAGTCGAAACACCCTCAGAAGTGTTTTATGTTGCCATAGTGATGTTGCAAGGTCCAAAAGGTTCTATTCACTTGGGGAATTATAAAATAAACCGTTTCAGGAACTTAGTCCTCCCCCTCCCTCGAGTGTCCTGGAAGAGCTCACACAGAAGCAGTAGCTGTCAGCTGACTGCCTGACTTCTGCTTTCCTGCTCTTCCTTCATCTGACCTGCAGTCTTGCCAAAGCTTAGCCACAGGGAAGCAGGAGGGGCAACATTTCCTTCTCTGATTGCCAAAAGGCCCTGCATATTGCAGTGTTAACTGCCTCCTCCACAGCAGACACACATTCCTCTCGGACTCAATCACAAGCCAGATCTCTCACTATGAGGAAACTGCTCAGCCAGCCCAGAAGTAAAACAAGAAAAAAAATCATGTCACACCCAGAAAATAAAGTTACCTGTTATGTAGAGCAATATTATTTCAGACCTGCTCCTCTGTCCACTTTCCTGCCTCCCAACCCTTACTTGCCTGGTGGACGCGGAATGGGTGGCAGATGATCTCTCTTAATCATATAGCCTGAGGTAACTTGTGACAAACAATCCCTCCCCAAATGCCATTTTTATTGCAGTGTGCCTGAAATGTGATCTCCAAGAACGACTTCTCAGCCCATCCCTACTCCCTGGAACAGCTGATGGCTCCTTGAGGATGGATGACCCCAAAGGAGACTTCAGCACCCTCTACCAGATGGTTTCCCAGTCACCAGCCTCTTGTTACAAGCTCCGGGTGATCAAGTATGGTCCAAGAGAACCTCCCTAATCCATGCAAATATTTATTCTTATTGGTTCCAGCTAGGAAGACTAAGATAGAGGGAGGGCATGGGCATCCCCAAGTGTCAGGCAGCAGGGGGTCAATTCCAGAGTAGCAACTACTGGTGTGGGCGTGAAATAGTGAGGTCAGGCTGCTCAATATGTGGAGATAAATGAGGAGACAGTGAAAGATATGTCTCAGTAGAATATTCTAAAGTCTGGATGAAGACTGGAAATCCAGAAAGTCTCTGAGAATGCAGAGGAAAAAAAGATAAACAGAACGATGTTTATCCATTCAGCAAATGTTTATTAAACACCTACTATGTTTAGACATCAGGACAGAGGTCTGATCATCAAGGAACGAGTGGCACCTAGGATCTACCCCACCTTTCCATTTCTTTAAGTACTAGAATTCTTGTTTCTGAGAGAATCAGTTCCAGAGCTGAATTAGGAATGATGGCAAAGACCACTTTTACTGCTTCCTAGTTCTGTCACAGTGCCCACGTACAGGTGTCTGAGTAAGCTTGTCTATGGACTTGGGCCCATGGATGCTGCTGGGGAAACTGCTTAAACGAAATCTCTTCTTAACTGTGTCTTCCGTCAGCATCTTGCCACAGAAGAACCAGGTCTGGGATGCAGATAGTTAGCATACTGTTGTATAATGTGGTTGCTGCAGCAGGAATGAATGGGACAGAGTAAGCTCAGGAGAGGAAATACCCATCAGAGTCTTGAGGTCTCAGAATAGGTGCTGCATTCATTCATTGACAGACTTTGAGACTCTGCTGTGTGCCATATACCCTGATAGGTACATCCTAAGGTGAATAATTCACAGGCCCTAACCTAAAGGATTTCACAATAGAGTCTTAGACTTAGGCTAAATTTAAGTGGGTCTGGGTCAAGGTTCTGGATATCACGAAGGAGCCTCACACTTCCATTGTCTCTTCCCAGGGCTCTAAAATCCAGTGGGGTCTGCGAATCATTGACATATGGACTCCCCTTCATCCTCAGACCCACAAGCTGTTGGCGGCTGGACTGGGATGAGCTGGAAACAAATCAGCAGCATTTCCATGCTTTGTGTCACAGCCTACTGGTGAGTGCCCATGTCACCAGGTGATGAAGAGTGTTAAAGTACCCACCAGAGGGAAGCAGCTAATTTAATCCTGCCCTGATCCCAAATCTGTCCCAGTCTTCCAGAGGATAGAGAAAAACTGGACATACTTTGAAATATGGATCAAGTATGACTTGCCTTTGTTGGTTTCATGCTATAGAGAATAATTCCTGAATTCCGTTATATGACACTAAACTTAAAAATCCCTGATTTTACAGTTTAATGGCAACAGGAAATTGTCCTTAAGTAACTATATCTTAAACCCTATTTTCTTCCTATCACTATGCTGGATATTATGGTTTATTTCAATGAAGAACACATAGTCTATGCTAGAAATTGTGCTAAGTCCCAGATATTCAATCTATTATGGTAGACATTATCTGTGGTCTCAAAAAACTTTCTAATGAAAGAGACAGAATTAAATATGTATATTCTTAATTGTGAGAAGTTTATGAAGGAAAATAAGGGCTTGCTAAAATATAGCCTCTCTATAAAAGTGACGATTAAACTGAGATCTGCCAGATGAAGGAATTAGCTAGGTGAAGGGTGGCAGGAAGACCATTCCAGGTGCAGAGAAATCCATGTGCAAAGACCCAAAGGCCAGAAAGAGATGATCCTCAAATCAAGAATGGAATGATCATTGTGACTGAAACAAAATGAGCAAGAATAGAGAGAACCAAAAGGTGAGGAGCTAAAAGTGAGCAGGCTAAAATCATACCAGGATTTGTAGCCCAAACTGAGAACGTGGGACTTTATGTACAGAAAGAAATCATTAGAAATGACATCATCTATTTAAATGTTTAAATGATTAATTGTGCCAAAATTTAGAAATGAACTTTCCAAAGCAAAAATGAAAACAAGAAAATAAGGTAGGAGGGCGCTGAAATAGTCTAGGCAAGAGACGATTTTGGCTTGGTATTGGATATTGAAGTCAAGATGAGAAAAGTAAACCAATTAAAGCAGTATTTTAGAGAAAGAGAACTTGTGAAGGATTGGATATAGGGAGAGAGAAAGAGGAAAGTATCAAATAACTGCCTGGTTTCTGGTTTACCATTTCCTGAAATGAAAAATCTAAAACGATCATACACATGAAACAGTAATACAACACTGAGAAAGCAAAATGAAAAAACTGTAAATGCAATTCAGGGTTGAGTATAACTACTTAGTGGCTACAGAATAACAGTTTGACCCAGTAGGATATGGGAGATCAAGACAACACAATAATGTGTCTCTTTCACTATCAGAAGCAGACTTTTTTTTTCCTGTTTCAAAGCCCACACTCCCTTTTAGGTCCACCCACTAAGTTCCTGTTTCCTATCTGACGAACACCCATCTCCTATCTTTGCAGAGCAGAGGCAACAGATACCTCCTGACTGTTAAAGCCCAACCACTCAGTTTACTATACTCTACCTGATTCCTCAGGATCTTGGAGATCTACTGGGGAGAAATTTCTCTCAAGGGGCTTCAATACATTCTTTTGAACATGATATCTTAAACAGACATTTGCATTTTAATACACTGATAGAGGGAGTATAAATTTTCTGAAAAGTGGTAACCCTCAACACTTTAATTCTACTACCAGGAATATAGCCCAAGAAAACAGTGAGGAAAGAGAGAAAAGTATGACCATAGGTATGGTAATGTTTATCTCGGTGTTATTTACAATGGTAAAAAACTGGAAACAACTTTAATGTCCTAAATAGAAGAATGGTTAAATTGAAATAGGGGAAAGGTTAGAAGAACAACAATTCACCCAAGCAATGAGGTATTATGTAGCAATAATAGTTTATAGTAAGGATGGGAAAGACTATTCTTTTCCATCCTGGCTTACATTACATGAGATTAGAGTCTCTCTGCCTCTGAACTTGGGATGTGAGAATCCATATTTATTCGTTCAACAAATATTTATTGAGCGCTTCCCAGGGGGTTCAGTGGTAAAGAATCCGCCAGCCAATACAGAAGACATAGAAGATTCGGGCTTGATCCCTGGGTTGGGAAGATGCCCTAGAGTAGAAAATGGCAACCCGCTCCAGTATTCTTGCCTGGAGAATCCCATAGACAGAGGCGCCTGGCAGGCTACAGTCATTGAGGTTGCAAAGAGTCAGACAGGACTGAGCAACTAAGCATGCATTTATTGAGTACCATGTGCCAGGTATAGTTGTAGAGGCCAAAGAGACCTCTTCTTTAGCACTCCTCTCCCATGCAAACTCACAAGTATGTAGTTGATCCAAGTCTAGCAGATACCCATTTTTGGTAGCACTTATTATAATAAGAGCTAGTCACTTAACCAAGTGCTTTGCATATCTTAACTCATTTAATCCTCACAGTAATTCCATGAGATAAATTGCTATCCCTATTTTTACAGATAGAGAAGACTAAAGAGATCAAGTGACTTACGAAAGGTCACACAGCTACTGAAGTGATCTCGTCAGAATTTGAATGTAGTTCTGCTGACTACATACTTTTTAAAAATATGTGTCATACTTTTAACTCCTTGGTTTCTGCTACCAGTGTAGCCAGATAAACACAGACTACAGCACCAAAGCTAATCCTTCTCCCTTCACTTAACACCCCGTGCCTCTGTACTTCACTGGACTCGAATTCACTTAAACTGGTAGGAGGTACTTACTTCCTTACCCATGTTGTGCTTCTTGTGCTCCACTCCATCAGATCAAAGACCACTCTCCTCTTCTAGAAAGGAAAGAAGCAAAATAGTGTTTGAATGGCTCTCCCTTCTTGCTTCTCACGTGGCATCTCCAAGCAGCAAAAAGCCTGAAAGGCAGTGTGTTATGGAGGGAAAAATTCACAAGCTTCTGTTCATTCATTCAACACCAAATATTTTTGGAGTCCCTACTATGTGACAAGACTTATTTAGAGTTTTAACCTTCCTGATCCTATTTTTACAAGTTCTCAGCACTTCTTTCTCACACCTCTTTCATATGTTCTTTCAGAATCTGATGTCATCGGCTCCCCATGTAAATCTTTTGACTTCTTTTTTTTTCCTTCTGTTTCTCACTTTGTTGTTTCCCCTCCAGCTAACTTCTCATTCTAACTTCTGTCTTTCTTTTAATAGCAGCACCACCACTGTCTACTCACCCAGGCTTGAAACCTCAGTCACTTTCAGCCTTCTCACCCTTTACACCCATTTCATTCCTAAGTCATATCAAATTTTTTCTCAGGAGTTGTAACTGTTCTTCCCTCCCCCTTCCCACTGCTTGTTCTCACCAAGACTTACTTCTTCAATAAACTCCTAATTTGCTTCCCTGTGTCCAATCTGTCACTCCTAATTTGCTCTGTTCTTTAAGTCAGGTTAATCTTCTTGAAGCATTCCCCTAATGTCACCTGATTACTTATGTCGTGCCTGCTCTAACACCATAACATCTACTGTATGTATTTTTTCCTCTCTATTCTTCTTATCATTATCTTAGGTCAAGTCCCCTTCCCCTCTTTCCTTTAATATTACAGTAATCGCTTAACTTGGCTTTTAGTGTTGCCCCTTCCCAATCCATTTTCCATACTGCTGCCAGATTAATCTTCTTGAAACACAGCACTGATCCTGCCACTCTTCAGCTTAAAACTATTTTGTGGCTTCCTATTAATCATATTTTAAAGTCTATATTCCTTAGCTAGGTAGTCAAACTCCATCCTTGCCTCCCGTTATTCTCCTTCCTATATCATACAGTCCAACCAAATTAATATACAAACTTAAAATCACCCCACCACTGAACTTTTTTTCACGTTTTCCCTTCTCCTATCTCCATCTGTTCAAATTCTACCTCATTCTGAAGGACTCAGCTCAGATGTTGCTCCTGCAATGAGGCCTTTCTGGATGCCTGTATTTACCAGAATGACTTTGTGCATTCTGTTTCTTTTTGGAGAAAAGTATATTTCAATTTGTTTTTAAAATATATGATCCTATGGTTTTGGTTAAAGCCTATGATATAAATTTGACTACCCAGACTCTAGGAAAACATGGTTGCCTTTTCCTGAAATTTCTACCACTTCCCCATTTTACCAACTAATTCCTCAGCCTTATTCAAATTTAGGTTTAGAGTAGAAACTCTTCTTTTGCTATCTCTCTTTGTTGGAAGTCAAGACCAGGCAGTCTTCTTTTCTTTTTTCTTTTTCTTTTCTCATTTTCTTTATTTGGTAGGAATGTTTTCAATATAATTCAAGTAGTACTTTATGCCAATAATGATTTTGTTGAGAACAGCAGCTTTTCATTTTTCTTTATAGTTCCCATGATTAGAACAGTACATGGAACACAGCAGGTTCTCAATAAATGTCCATAAATACCATTTAAATTTTTTATTTTTTAATTTATCTTGTTTAATTGGAGGATAATTGCTTTATAGTATTGTGTTGGTTTCTACTATGTATCATGAATCAGCCATAGGTATACATATGTCCCCTCCCTCTTAAACCTCCCACCCCACCTCCTACCCCATCCCACCCCTGTGGGTTATCA
Source organism: Bison bison bison (assembly GCF_000754665.1). Classification (NCBI taxonomy): domain Eukaryota; kingdom Metazoa; phylum Chordata; class Mammalia; order Artiodactyla; family Bovidae; genus Bison; species Bison bison. The sequence continues at coordinate 10,778,004 of NW_011495064.1, forward strand.
CAGAGCTCCCTGCATCATACAGTAAATTTCCACTGGCTACTTAATTTTACCTATGGTAATGTATACGTTTCCATGCTACCCTCTCAATCGCCCCACCCTCTCCTTCCCCTGCTGTGTCCACAAGTCTCTTCTCAGTGTCTGCATCTCCACTGCTGCCCTGCAGTTAGGTACATCAGTGCCATCTTTCTAGATTCCATATATGTGCATTAATATACGATATTTGTCTCTTTCTGAACTTACTTCACTCTGTATAATAGGCTCTACCTTGGTAGAACTGAGTCAAATGTGTTCCTTTTTATGGCTGAGTAATATTCCATTGTGTATATGTACCACAGCTTCTTTATCCATTCATCTGTTAATGGACATCCAGGTTTCTCCCACGTCCTACCTATTGTAAATAGTGCTGTGATGAACATTGGGGTGCATGTGTCTTTTTTAATTATGACTTCCTCAAGGTGTATGTCCAGTAGTGGGATTGTTGGGTCATATGGTAGTTTTATTCCTCGTTTTTTAAGGAAGTTCCATAATGTTCTCCATAGTGGCTATATCAATTTGCATTCCCACTAACAGTGTAAGAGAGTTTCCTTTTCTCCACACCCTCTCCAGCACTTACTGTTTATAGATTTTTTTTGACGATAACCATTCCAGCCCATGTGAAGTAATACCTCCTCATTGTAGTTTTGATTTGCATTTCTCTAATAATGAGCGATGTTGAGCATCGTTTCATGTGTTTATTCGCCATCTGTATTTCTTCTTAGAAGAAATGTCTGTCTAGGTCTTCTGCCTAGATTGGATTGTTTGTTTTTCTGGTATTGAACTGAATGAGCTGCTTGTATATTTTGAAGATTAATCCTTTGTCAGTTGTTTCATTTGCTACTATTTTCTCCCATTGTGAGGGTTATCTTTTCATCTTGTTTATAGCTCCCTTTGCTGTGCAAAGGCTTTTAAGTTAAATTAGGTCCTGTTTGTTTATTTTTGGTTTTGTTTCCATTACTCTAGGAGGTGAGTTATAGAGGATCTTGCTGTGATTTATGTCAAAGAATGTTCTGCCTGTGTTTTCCCCTAAGAGTTTTATAATTTCTGGTCTTATATTTAGGTCTTTTATCCATTTTGAGTTAATGTTTGTGTATGGTTTTAGGAAGTGTTCTAATTTCATTCTTTTGCATGTAGCTGTCTAGTTTTCCCAGCACCACTTATCGAAGAGACTGTCTTTTCTCTACTATATATTCTTGCCTCCTTTGTTAAAGATAAGGTGCCCATAAGTGCATGGATTTATCTCTGGGCTTTCAATTTTGTTCCATTGGTCTGTATATCTGTTTTTATGCCAGTGTTCCATTGGTCTATATTTCTGTTTTGTGCCAGTGTCTTGATAATTGTAGATTTGGAGTACAGTCTGAAGTCAGGCAGGTTGATTCCTCCAGCTCCATTCTTCTTTTTCAAGATTGCTTTGGCTATTCAGGGTCTTTTGTGTTTCCATACAAATTGTGAAACTTTTTGTTCTAATTCTAGAAAAATACCATTGGTAGTTTGATAGAGATTGAAATTGCATTGAATCTGTAGATTGCTTTGGGTAGTGTAGTCATTTTCACAATACTGACTAGGAACATGGTATCTCTCCATCTATTTGTGTCATCTTTGATTTCTTTCATCAGTGTCTTATAGTTTTCTGCATACAGGTCTTTTGTCTCTTTAGGTAGGTTTATTCCTAGGTGTTTTATTCTTTTTGTTGCCATGGTGAATGGGATAATTTCTCTTTCTGACTTTTCATTGTTAGTGTATAAGAATGCAAGAGATTTATGTTATTAATTTTATATCCTGTGACTTTGCTATATTCATTGATTAGCTCTAGTAATTTTCTGGTGGCATCTTCAGGGTTTTCTATGTATAGTACCATGCCATCTGCAAATAGAGTTTTACTTCTTCTTTTCCAGTCAAGATTCTTTTTATTTCTTTTTCTTCTCTGATTGCTGTAGCTAGGATTTCCAAAACTATGTTGAATAATAGTGGTGAGAGTGGATACCCTTGTCTTGTTCCTGATCTTAGAGGAAATGCTTTCAGTTTTTCACCATTGAGAATAATGTTTGCTGTGGGTTTGTCATATATGGCTTTATTATGTTGAGATTTTTTTTTTAATACCTATTTTCTGGAGAGTTTTTTATCATAAATGTGTATTGAATTTGTCAAAAGCTTTTTCCGCATCTATTGAGTTGATCATATTACTTTTATCTTTCAGTTTGTTAATATGGTGTATCACATTGATTGATTTGCATATATTGAAAAATCCTTGCATCCTTGGGATAAAGCCCTCTTGATCATGAAGTATGATCTTTTTTATATGTTGTTGGATTCTGTTTGCTAGAATTTTGTTGAGGATTTTTGCATCTATCTTCATCAGTGATGTTGGCCTATAATTTTCTTTTTTTGTGTGGCATCCTTGGTTTTGGTATCAGGGTGATGGTAAGGCCAGGCAGTTTTCTAACCTGTTGTGGTAAAATACAGTTTATATTGTCCATGAAAAGTGTGGGCTTCGGAATCAGATGGTCCTAGGTTTCTGAAAGCTTCATTATTTTCCAATTGTGTGAACTTAGGCCATATACTTAACCTCTCTAAACATAAGTGTATTTATCTATTTGTGACCCTAACAAATCTAGTGGCCCCACATGCTGTAGTCTCCATATAAATGGCATATAAAGAAGCACTACCCAGAAGACAAATAGTAATTTTAAAATTAATTTATGTGTGCTTTCAAAGAACACCAAACAGGAAATAGTTCATTACCCACAATGATATTTTTCAAATTTTCTTCCTCTACTCCTCAATCATATCTAACCTGGAGATGTTCTAAGAGCCTTTCACATACATGCACACACAAAAACTAAGACTCTGTTCCAGTTCCTGTTCCTCTATCTCCTTCCTCTCTCAGCCGTATATATATACATATATTCTACAGATTGATTTAGCCTCTCTGACATAGTCCCTTCCCTCTTAGGTCCTGTCTGTCTTGACCTATCTAAAATATACAGGAATAGAATCCACACAGCTTCTCCTTTCATGAGTAGAAGTGGAGTGTGAGAGAAGGGAAAAGAGGGAGAAGATGGACATATTAGTAACCCTTGTCTCTTTCACATGTAAAACAAGACAATAAAAAATACCTCGTGTGGTTTTTAAGATGACTAAGTAATACTACATGTGTAAAGCACCTGGCATACATCTGGCATATGATTTGTACATAATGGTTGGTTAGTAGTTCTATGAATTACATATGTTTCTTTTTTATGGATTCTAATTCTCTGGAGAAGTTCTCCACATTTTAACGTATTTTTTTAAACAAACTAATCATAGTTATTTTAAGGTACTTTGCTAAACTCAACACCTGGATCACTTGTAGTTCTGTATCTATTGTCTCTTTCTTCATTTGGTTTTTAGACGTGTGTCTTGTCTTTTGGTGAACCTGGTAATATTTTAGTGAAAGATGCTCATTGTGCCTAGAGAAATTATAAAGGCTCCAGGTGGTGTTAGCTTCCTCTGAGCAAGTTTATCCTGCCCTGCACTAAGCAGATAATTTTGACAAATCATCCTTTTCTACTCAGGAGCTGTGCTGAGTCAAGGCTGGGCTGCAGTTCTGATAAGTCTCAATCTACCCCTGGTTTGCTCCAGGCCCTCTAGAATTTTCCACTGAAAACCTGGTCTATAATACGCATGATGATCCCAACTCTAATCACTGTTTCTCAAGTCTGCTAAAATGCTCTACTTCTAGAGACTTTCTCCTTGGGTGTTTTTGTCCTCTGCTCCATGCAGCCCCAGTATTTGGCAAATATTGTAAGTGAGAAACTGACTTGAGCAACTGTCTTACCCCTGTCAAATCTCCACCAAAAAGTTTTGCTGGTTTCTCTGTTCCCTTGCAACTGCCTCAGGAGATATAAATCCTAGATTATCAGTTCCCAACCACCATTCCCTTCAAGTCAAAATAAACATATGCCCTCAGGATTACAATACCTCTCTCATTTCTCCAAATTCTTCCTTTTCCAGAAACTTAGCTACCTCTCACTTCTATTGTCTCAGCACTTTCTCACAGCCCTCAACCAAATGGTTTCTATATATTTTTCAGCTTTCACAGATATTCTAGGCAGGAAAACCAGTCTGCCTCTGGCCATTCCAACCCACTTAAATGTAGAAGTTGAAGGTTATTAAATGTTCATTTATTCCCTTTTGCATCCTTTATCTGGCTGGACAATCTGTAATACATTTTCTCGTTTACCCTCAGTTAGTTGGCTGGTTCCACCGTGTTCTCATTTTCAGGTTCCTGGGCATAGCTTCTAGCAAAAGTGGGCGGTTTGCATTTTTATGATCTTATCTAATCTTGGCTCTACTATCACCCTTCAACCCACTCCAGTATTCTTGCCTGGAAAATTCCATGGACAGAGGAGCCTGGCGGGCTACAGTCCCTGGGGTCGCAAAGAGTCGGACACGACTAAGTGACTGAGCACGGAGCAGCACCTTTTATTTCCTTTGTCCAGTCCCCCTAATTGTTTATTTTGTTGTTGTTGTTGTTGCCTTTTTCTAAACTTGGATAACCACTTTGGAGAATGTGGTAGGGAATTACATATTTAATTTTTCCAAGTATTTATTAGATGAATTTATTCATCACTAGGAAAACATCTGTTCAGTTACCAAATCCTACTACATAGTCCCCATTATGTAGCTAGTGACTCACTTTCCACATCCTCATTTCTCTTACAAAGTCATGTCTGTGTGAACTAGAAAAAGAAATGAAAATACCACCTATTTAACAGATCTTTATATTAAGTATTTAATAGATCTTTCAGTTTCCAACTTAAAATGTCAGAATTTCTGGATACACATTCCAGAGCTTTACAACCCATGTCTGCCCTAATTGGCCACAGAAGTGACAGGATTCAAGCCAAGGTATGCCCAGCAGAAGTCAAAGTACATAGGCAATGACCTGGTTGGGCTGTAAATGGGTGGGGAAATGGAAATTCCTTGGTTATATTAGGCAAAGAGTCAAGAGCAAGAATCTAAGCTGAGAGTGGGGTGATGGCAGGTCAAGAGCCATTTGTTAAAAATGATCAGAATGTAGTTAGAGTATACAGCCTCCAGTGTATACAGACAGGGGCTAGAATAGCAGGATGGCACAGCATCAGTAGCCTTCTTGTGACCCAGCCTCTTGCTTCATCTTTCACCATGTCCCTTCTATCCCCACCCCAGCCATACTTATAAATTACTAAATGTTTCCCAAAGATGCTAAGCTGCTTCACACCACCACACCCTTTTTCATGCTGCTCCCTTCCCCTTGCCTTAGCCACACAACAAATTTTTTTAACTTTTTTCCAGATTCTGCTTAAATACCTTCACTATGAAGCTGTTCCTGCCTCCCACCACAGCCTGCCCCTACTCTTTCTTTTTTCCCTGTCCCCACCCGTGTACCCATTGTCACATCTATTTCAACCTTCACAGAACTGGTAAATGGTATGAATGTGCACCTTAGCTCTCTAATGTTGAGAAATGTCACATTATTATATTTTTCTAAATAAAATTTTAAAAATATTAGTCCTCAAGTGCTAGGATATTAACATGCTCATAATCCTGGAGGGGCTAATAGTCCAGAAATGTGGGAAATGGCCCTTTGGTCTTCAATACATCTCCAACATTGTTGAATAGAAATGACAAGTGCAGACATCTTTGTCTTGCTCCTAATCTTAGGGGCTAAGCACCCAGTCTGTGTTGTTGGGTGTTGTCATTATAGACATCCCTGAACCGGCTAAGTCTGCTCCTGCCCCTAAAAAGGGCTCTAAAAAAGCTATGACCAAGGCCCAGAAGAAGGACGGCAAGAAGCGCAAGCACAGCCGCAAGAAGAGCTACTCCGTGTACGTGTACAAGGTGCTGAAGCAAGTCCATCCGGACACGGGCATCTCGTCCAAGGCCGTGGGAATCATGAACTCCTTCGTCAACGACATTTTCGAGCGCATCGCTGGCGAGGCATCGTGCCTGGCGCATTACAACAAGCGCTCGACTGTCACATCCAGGGAGATCCAGACCGCCATGCGCTTGCTGCTACCTCGGGAGCTGGCCAAGCACGCCGTGTCCGAGGGCACTAAGGCTGTCACCAAGTATACCAGCTCCAAGTAAATATAATATGCCTAGCCGCTATTAACAGAGAAGGCAATGGCACCCCACTCCAGTACTCTTTCCTGGAAAATCCCATGGACAGAGGGCCTGGTGGGCTGTAGTCCATGGGGTCTCTAAGAGTCGGACACGACTGAGCGACTTCACTTTCACTTCACTATGATGTTAACTGTAGTTTTTTATGGAGGCCTTTGATAGGTTGAGGAAGTTCCATTCTGTTGAATGTTTTTATCATGAATTTTATCAAATGCATTTCCCACCTTTATTGAGTTAATTATGTAGTTCCGTCCATTAGTCTATTAACATGATGTATTACATTGTTTGGTCTTTCAGATATTATGCCAACCTTGCATTCCTAGAATAAATCCCACTTTTAGTGTATAATCCTTTTTATATTTGCTGGATTTGGTTGGCTGGTATGTCGCTGAGGTTTTTTGCATCTGTATTTGTAAGGAATAGTGGTCTGTAATTTTCTTGTGATTTTTTTTCTAGTTTTAGTATCAGGGTAATACTAGCCTCATAGATTAGTTGCAAAGTTTTCCTTCATCTTCTGTTTTCTTGGAAGAATTTGTGAAAGATTAATGATATTTATTTAAAGGTTTGGCACAATTCACCAGTAAAGCCATCTAGGCCTTAATTTTTTTTGTGGAAAATCTTCTAATTACTAACTGTATATCTTTACTTGTTATAGATTGTGCCAAAAAGTTTATATAGCAGGCCTGAGATTTCTTTGCTTAGAAAGTCCTACTTACAAGATTAACCCTTGTCTGGCATATGGGAATTTGGATTTAGGGAGTGTTCCCACCATCCCCCAGTGGCTCACTGTGCAAAAGTATGTGCTGACATCTGCTTTTCTTACAGGAGTCTAGAACTTTGGGATGTGCTGGGTACAAGGTGCTTATGTGACCAACCTCCAAAAAACTGTTGGGCACTGAGTCTCTAATGACTTCTGGTGGACAACATTTTACATATACTGCCACAGTTTAACACTAGAGGAATTAAGTATGTTCTGTGACTCTACAGCATGTGTGTGTGTGCATGTTAAGTTGCTTTAGTCATGCCCCCAACTCTTTGCAACCATATGAACTGTTGCCCACAGGCTCCTCTGTCCATCGGATTCTCCAGGGAAGAATACTGGAGTGGGTTGCCATGCCTCATCCAGGGGACCTTCCCAACCCAGGGACCGAACCTGCATCTCCTGCAACTCCTTCATTGCAGGAGGATTCTTTACCACTGAGCCACCAGGGAAGCCCAACTCTGTAGGTAGAGGACTTTTAAAAGCTTACACTTTGTTTCCTCTGAACTTCACCCATAAGCCTTTTCTTCATGCTGATTTTCTTTTGTATTCTCTTGCCATAATAAGTCATATTTATGCTAAGTCTTGTGAGTCCTCTTAGTGAATCACTCAACCCAGGAGTAGTCTTGGGGACTCCTGACACAGATTTATTCAGAAGATTTTCTATTTCCTGTTGAGTCAGTCTTAGCAGTTCGTGTCTTTCTAGGAATCTGTCCATTTCATCTAGGTTACCTAATTTGTTGTCATACAATTGTTTATAATATTCCCTTATAATATTTTTCATTTCTGTAAGGTCAGTATTGATGCTACCTCTTTTTTTAATTTAATATTTATTTTTGTTTGGTGGTGCTAGGTCTTAGTTGCAGCATGTAAACTCTTAATTGAGGCATGTGGGATCTAGTTTCCTGACCAGGGATCAAACCTAGGCCCCCTGCATTGGGAGCACGGAGTCTTAACGGCTGGACCACCTGGAAAGTCCTGATGCTACCTCTTTTATTTTTGATTTTACTAATTTAGATATTTTCTCTTTCTCTCTTATCAATCTAGCTAACTGGGTTTTTACATTTCTATTGATCTTTTCAAAGAACCAACTTTGGTTCCATTGATTTTCTCTACTATTTTTATACTGTCTATTTTATGTTTTTTTACTCCAGTAATTTTTTAATTTCCTTCCTTCTACTTGCTTTAAGTTTAGTTTGGTCTTCTTCTTCTAGTTTCTTAAGGTAGAAGATTAAGGTATTGATTTGAGATCTGTTTTTAGTTTAATAGAGGAGTTATCGGCTATAAATTTCCCTCTAAGCACTGCTTTGGCTATATTTCATAAGTTTTGGTATGTTGTGTTTTTTACTTAAACTCATCTCAGATTGCTTTCTAATTTTCTTTGTGATTTCTTCCTTGATCCATTGATTACTTAGGAGTATGTTATTTAATTTTCTTATACTTATGAATTTCCCAAATTTATTTTCTTTGTTGATTTCTAATTGCATTCTACTGTGATCAGAGAAGATACTTTGGATGATTTTAATTTTTTTAATTATTACATTTTGTTTTATGGCCTATCACATGATCTGTTCTGGAGAATGTTCCATGTTCATTTGAAAAGAATATACAGTCTGCTGCTTGGGGGTTTGGAATCCCATTTACCATCTTCCCCTGGTCTCCTCTGTGGAAGCCAGTATGAGAGCAGCAGAGGAGTTGTCACTGTAGCTTCTTTTTCTTCCCCTCCTGCATCCTGCCTTCTGGAGGGAGAGAATAAGCAAATAATGCCAAAGCAACAACTTCTTCCTGATGCCCTTCCAGATTCCAAAAATCCCCAGGTATGCATGGCTTTACTATCAGATCAGATCAGTTGCTCAGTCGTGTCCAACTCTTTGCAACCCCATGAATCGCAACACGCCAGGCCTCCCTGTCCATCACCAACTCCCGGAGTTCACTCAGACTCATGTCCATCGAGTCAGTGATGCCATCCAGCCATCTCATCCTCTGTCGTCCCCTTCTCCTCCTGCCCCCAATCCCTCCCAGCATCAGAGTCTTTTCCAATGAGTCAACTCTTCGCATGAGGTGGCCAAAGTACTGGAGTTTCAGCTTTAGCATCATTCCTTCCAAAGACATCCCAGGGCTGATCTCCTTCAGAATGGACTGGTTGGATCTCCTTGCAGTCCAAGGGACTCTCAAGAGTCTTCTCCAACACCACAGTTCAAAAGCATCAATTCTTCGGCGCTCAGCCTTCTTCACAGTCCAACTCTCACATCCATACATGACCACAGGAAAAACCATAGCCTTGACTAGACGGACCTTTGTTGGCAAAGTAATGTCTCTGCTTTTGAATATGCTATCTAGGTTGGTCATAACTTTCCTTCCAAGGAGTAAGCGTCTTTTAATTTCATGGCTGCAGTCACCATTTGTAGTGATTTTGGAGCCCAGAAAAATAAAGTCTGACACTGTTTCCACTGTTTCCCCATCTATTTCCCATGAAGTGGTGGGACCGGATGCCATGATCTTCGTTTTCTGAATGTTGAGCTTTAAGCCAACTTTTTCACTCTCCTCTTTCACTTTCATCAAGAGGCTTTTGAGTTCCTCTTCACTTTCTGCCATAAGGGTGGTGTCATCTACATATCTGAGGTGATTGATATTTCTCCCAGCAATCTTGATTCCAGTTTGTGTTTCTTCCAGCCCAGCGTTTCTCATGATGTACTCTGCATATAAGTTAAATAAGCAGGGTGACAATAT
>NW_011495064.1:10787773-10788076 GCF_000754665.1 Bison bison bison
AGAGGCAGATCAGGTGGTCTGGTATTCCCATCTCTTTCAGAATTTTCCACAGTTTATTGTGATCCACACAGTCAAAGGCTTTGGCATAGTCAATAAAGCAGAAACAGATGTTTTTCTGGAACTCTCTTGCTTTTTCTATGATCCAGCAGATGTTGGCAATTTGATCTCTGGTTCCTCTGCCTTTTCTAAAACCAGCTTCAACATCTAGCTGTAATTTCTCTTCCTAGACACATATGACAATGAAATGTGTCTCTTCCCACAAGCAATGCAAAATGAGTGCTCTTGGCTCTTCCCTACTCTCAA
>NW_011495064.1:10788176-10792317 GCF_000754665.1 Bison bison bison
TCAGGAGCTCTCCCACTCAGGAGTGGGTCAGTGCTTCTTTAATGGATGGATTTGGTCCCAGGTCATTATCTTGATGGGCTTCCCTGGTGGCTCAGATGATAAAGAATCTGCCTACAATGCAGGACACCCAGGTTTAATCCCTTGGTCAGGAAGATCCCCTGGAGAAGGGAATGGCAACCCACTCCAGTATTCTTGCCTGGAGAATTCCACAGACAGAGGAGACTGGAGGGCTACAGTTCATGGGGTTGCAAAGAGTCACACATGACTGAGTGACTAATACTTTCACTTTTTCATCATTGATGGCAAGTCAAAGAAGGAATGGTTTAGTGAGATTAGAGTTTTTACTTGATAATAATAAACTCCCACCTGCCCCTCTAGCAAGGCCTACACCAGTGCCATTGAATTGTCCCTTCTACTCCTGTTTTCCCATATACTAGAAATAAATAACCACCTCTTCTTCTTTTTCTTTGAAATCTATAAAAGATCCATCTGGCTGTTACTAACAGAAAACCAACCCAACTCTACTTTGAGTAAGAGTTTATTTTTCTCATGTAACAAAAGAGCGAGGACAGAATTCTGGGGCTGGTGCAGTTGATCAGTGCTGTCGAGGACCCAGGCTCTTGCTGTTTTCCCATAGCATCCTTAGCAGGTATACTTCATCCTCATGCCTGCTGCCTCATGGTCATAAGCTGTCTGCTGCACCTTAAGATCAAGTCCTGTCCTAGGGAGAAAGAAGGGGCAGGGTGCAGGCGCAAAAAGCCTGCCAGCACATTACAAAGCTTTTCCAGAAGCCACTTCTGCTGATGTCTCATTATTTAAGTCCACATTACATATCACTGAAAGACTAACAGAGAGAAAGGGGGTGGGGGCAGTGTCCAGGAAACCAACAGTGGCTGCCACACCACACCTTCCTTCAGAGCTTTAGTAATTAGAAGTGGGGAGGATGACTTTAATCAGGCTGAACTTGGAATACAGCATGCCATTCAATTCTCCCCCTGTCACACCTGTTCTAATAAGAATCAACCTCCACCTCCTAAAATCTAAACTCCCTGACACCTTACATAGCAAAGTCCCTAACCACAACATAAGTATAGAAATTTTTTCACCCACCTTCTGGTAAATTCAGCATCCAACTCATGCTCCTTTCTTTTGAATTAGAAAAAAACATATTCTAAAGTACTCAGCAGTCATCTAATCATTCTAATCCCAAAGAAGGGCAATGCCAAAGAATGTTCAAACTACCATACAGTTTTGCTCATTTCACATGCTAGCAAGGTTATGCCAAAATCCTTCAAGCTAGTCTTCAATTGTATGTGAACTGAGAACTTCCAGATGTACAAGTTGGGTTTCAAAGAGGCAGAGGAACCAGAGATCAAATTGCCAACACCTGTTGGATCACAGAAAAAGCAAGGGAATTCCAGAAAAACATCTACTTCTGCTTCATTGACTATGCTAAATCCTTTGACTGTGTGGATCACAACAAACTATGAGAAATAAAAGATGGGAATACTAGACCCCTTACCTGTCTCCTGAGAAGCCTGTATTAAGGTCAAGAAACAACAGTTAGAATCTCACATGGAACAACGGACTGGTTCAGAATTGGGAAAGGAGTACAAGGCTGTATATTGTCACTCTGCTTATTTAACTTCTATGCAGAGTACATCATGCAAAATGCCAGGCTGGATGAATCACAAGCTGGAATCAAGTATTGCTGGGAGAAGTATCAACAACCTCAGAGATGCAGATGATACCAACCTAATGGCAGAAAGTGAAGAGGATTTTTTTTCTTTTTCTTTTTCTTTTTTATTCTTTTTAAAAAAAAAAAGAAAAAGAAAGTGAAGAGGAACTAAAGAGCCTCTTGATGAGGGTGCAACACGAGAGTGTAAAAGCTGACTTGAAACTCAACATTCAAAAAACAAAGATCATGGTATCTGGTCCCATTACTTCATGGCAAATAGAAGGGGAAAAATTGAAAGCGGTGGCAGATTTTCTTTTCTTGGGCTCCAAAATTACTGTGGATGGTGACTTCAGCTGTGAAATTAAAAGAGGCTTGCTCCTTGGAAGGAAAGCGATGACAAACCTAGACAGCATCTTAAAAAGGAGAGACATCACTTCTCCAACAAAGGTCTGTATAGTCAAAGCTATGGTTTTTTCATTTGTCATACACAGATATGACAGTTGGTCCATAAAGAAGGCTGAGCACCAGAGAATTGATGCTTTTGAATGGTGGTGCTGGAGAAGACTGTTGAGAGTCCCTTGGACTGCAAGGAGATCAATCCTGAATATTCATCAGAAGGACTGTTGCTGAAGCTGAAGCTGCGATACTTGGCCATCTGATGGGAAAAGCCAACTCACTGGAAAAGTCCCTGATGCTGGGAAAGACTGAAGGCAAAAGGAGAATGGGGAGGCGGAGGAAGAGATGGTTAGACAGCATCACCAACCAAACAGACGTAAATTTGAGCCAACTCCAGGAGACAGTAGAGGACAGAGGAACCTGGCATGCTGCAGTCCGCAGGGTCGCAAAGAGTCAGACGTGGCTTAGTGACTGAACAATAGCAACGAAGTCATTAAGCACTGTTCAATTTGAGGATCCCAAGGTCTTCTGAGACACCCCCATGCCACTGCCTTTTCTCAACCTCAGATACCTGGTTTGTCAATTAACTATTTCCATCACAGGTTCAGTGCCTGTAGGAACAAGTCAACCCATGACCTGGGTAACATGCTCAAGCTTGGTTCCAGGACTTCAAATAATCACTGTCCAGGAAGAGGTTAGAAATTCAGAGTCAAAATAGGAGCCTTAAAGTTCAATTTCCCTACCTCTTACTTTCTCAGGATGTTCCTGGGAAATGCAGATAAATTAATATCTTTACCATTCTAATAAGGGTATATTTGCCTGTCTTCTTCCAGAGCCTCTGTCAATCTCTCTGTAAATTAGTCCAGAAATTTTAAAGTGCCCTGTAAAATCCTTTCAAATCAATCTTTTCCCAGTCCTCTGATAGTTCCCACATCAGGAGTTACTTTTGAGAGATCTCATGTATTTCTACATATCACTTCTCTAACATAATTTTAGCCATTGTCCCTAAAATCAATAGACTCAAATTCTAGGGATCATAATTTTTTTGTGTGCTGCATTCAGATTTTTTTAGTAACCCCAGGATATAACAGTTGTGAATTTGCCTCATAACCCTGAGGTGTAAGAAATGTCACACTGCCATAGTTTTAGCCCCCAGAGACTTGCCACGGTGGCAAGATATTTTATTCTCCAAGGAGTCTTAGAAGGGTAACCAATTGCTCCAGTTCGCCCAAGACTGAAGTGTCTTCTGGGATACAGGACTTTCAGTGCTAAAGATGGACAAACTGAAACAGTTGGTCATCCTAAATCTTGGACAAACAGTAGTTTACAAACCTTCTGCTTCACGTGTCTAATGAATTTCTATATACCCATACCTAGTGCTTGGGACATAATGGGTATTCAACAAATTCTTAATAAATAAACAAACTAATCTACAAACAAATACATGAACCAGCATGAAAAAAAAGATTAAAGTAATGATAATAATCCAAACCCTGAGCCACATCAGAAGGTACTTGAAGGATTTCCCTGGTGGTCCAGTGGCTAAGACTCCACACTCCCAAAGCAGGGGGCCCAGGTTCAATCCCTGATCAGGGAACTAGTCCCACATGCTGCAGCTAAAAAGCCTGCATGCTGCACCAAAATCTAAGATCCTGCACTCTGCAACTATGCCTGGCGCAGTCAAACAAATAAATACTTTTTTAAAAAAAGAATTGGGAGTCTAGTAATAAGCCCTCACTTTTTACTTGAGCCAACTGAAATGGAGTGCCCTGCAATTTCCTAATATCCCTTCCAGCAAACATCCCTTCCAGGCTTAAAAAGGCCATGTCCTAGGACCAGGGGCAAATTCTCCCCATGCACACATAATACCGTGAGTTCTATATCATTTATTTCCAATTTGACAGACTTGAGAAGCATCAGGTACTTTCCAGACATTTTGGATCTGTCTTCAGGAACACAGTGCATCTCCAGATAATAAGCAAAATGTTAGAAACCATGAACTTCTGCAGGCACCTACCACCTGCCTGGCTTACCAGACCCCCTCAGAGTTCTGTGCTGCACAAAATG
>NW_011495064.1:10792417-10800210 GCF_000754665.1 Bison bison bison
CGATCTTGCTGCACAAAATGATGGCACTGCTTTAAAACGTCGAGAACTAGTTGAGGGGAGGGAGAGTAAACAGGCCGGCAATTGGGACTAGTCTTCCAAACATGCCAAAGACTGAAGATGAGCCTACACTTTTGTGTCTTTGTTTCAGAAAAGAGAATGGCTGCTATTGGCCAAGGGGGAGCCCCTGAACCGAGAACACAAACTGAGAGAGCCTGCTAGCACCTTCTACGTGATCCTGCCATCTCACTCTCCCACTCTGCTGGTGAAGGCAGTGGCCACTCGGGAACTGATGCTGCCCAGCCCTTTCCCCCTGCTACCTGAGGACATGCCTGCTGACAGCCTTAAGACTGTGGAGGCAAGTGAGCCCGGATCTCATGGGATAGAGGGGAGAGAAGAGAATGGAGTTCAAGAAAGGGATGAGGGAAACGAGTCAGCCCCAGAAGGAAAGGACCAAGGAGCAGAGGGAGAAGTGGTTCCAAGAGTATGGTAAGAGGAACAGAGAAGAAGGCCAGGAACTGAGGTGAGGCGGAAAAAAGCACGCATCTGTGTGATGGTGTGTTCTCATGGGTCCGTCTTTGCAATCTCTGAATGCATGTGTGTGTGCCTGTGTTTGTACGCCTCTATCTCTGAGAGAAAGAGGAAAAGGCAGCCAATATAGGCGCTGAGAATAGGAAGAGCTTTAAATGAGACTATGATGCAAAAGAGGGAACAGCTCTAAGGCCAGTTTTATCCTTCCCCTCCTCTCATCTTGGATTGGGATTCTGGATTTCCTCTGCCAGCCTCCCCATCTGAGGGTGGGAGGGGGGCTCACGGCACAGAGAACTGGAACCACACCCCTGCTGCTAGATTCCTGGCTTACATGCCGAGAGGACAGAGCCTGGGATTGTGCTCTTGGCTTGGCAGCCACAGGGATGCGAGAGAGGTGGGCACGAGTGGCCGTGGCTCACTCAGCGTCTCACTTCAGGGCCAGTTGTTTCCTGGCACAGGATGTTGTGGCCGGAAAACCTGACTGCTCAGGAATGCTCTGCTCGCATGTCCTCTGGTTATGCTCGCCTCACAGGCCGAGAACTCAGTGTACTTGCTTTGCAGACTGAGCACCTCAGCCCCCAACTCACCCTCCCTCACAGCCTCACACACTGGCTCCCTTGTAACCCTCACGGCACTCTGGCCTTTCTCAGAATCCTTGTGACATGGTTCTTGGGGCCAGAAAGCTCAGTGTCCCTCACTATTCGGTTGCTGCTTGTACCCCTGCCTGACACTTCACAAGCACTCAGACCTGGGGGCCTGAACACCCAAGAGGGCACGCATCTCTCTCACACCCCTCAGTGAAGCCCAGGGCCATCACACCTCCTCAGCTTCTCACGCTCAGGTCTCTGCCTGACATCTTGGGTTCTGTGACCTCACGTTTCCCAGTGAGGCGCCTTGTCTCTCTTCTTCAGAGCATGCTTGATGACCTGGAACTAGAATCCACCTACAACCCCTTGGAAGTCTGGAGCCACCTGTACTCACACCTGAGCAGCACCTTTGCCAACCCTCATGGCCGGTTCCACCCAAGCTCGAAGAGCCGGGCTGTAAGAAAGGTACTTCCCTCCTTCCCCGTTATGCCCAGAATGCCAGAGTCCTCTTCCCCTGTCCCCCATCCAAAGGAGATCCTCCCTGATATCCTCTGGAAGAACAGACCAATGGGAAGAGAAGCCTTTAACCCTAGACAAAGAAAATTACAACCCTTACACAGTACTGGGACTTTTTTTGCTTGGGCATTTACATAAAATATTTAGTTATCTTAATTGCAGTGTTTGGGAAATTCAGTAGTCATTTAACAGATCACTGTCCCACTAAGCAAACTGGCTGCGTTGGAACCACAACCGCAGCCTCTGTTGAAAGAAGGTGGGATAAGAAATGCCCAAGGGGAGGGAAATTAGTATTTACCAAGCAACAGTTATTTGCCAGGTTTTATGACATGTACTCTCACATATATTTTTCTGATTTAATCCTCACAGCATCCCTACAAGGTAAGTGTTATCTCATTTTACAGATGAGGAAAGGGAGGCTGACCAAGGTTAGAAGCTTAGAGACATGGCTCCAGTGACAAGAGTTCAAGAGAGAAGAGTAATTGGCGGGGGCGGGGGAGGATTTATTTTTATGAAATCCATGTTCTGTAGTATATGGGCTTCCTTTTGTGCTCTTATAAATCTTTTTCTTGTTTCTCAGTAACAAAGCCTGTAGAAAAAAACTTTTGTCTTACCTGAAGTTACAAGAGAAAGAGGTTTCCAAACTACAGACAGTCTAGAGAGGGGAATAGAACCCACCATGAGTTAGCTGTTTGGCAAGCAGACAGAGGAGGACACTCAGCTGGGAGATAGGCATTGTGGAGGCTAGGGCCCCGGGGACTCCAGTGCTCTGGGCCTTAAGGCTGTCACTCATGGGACCCAAGAAGCAGTTAGGACTGGAGACCCAGCAGGGAATGGAATAGGAAATCAGGACTTTGTCTAGTCTTCACAGAAAGCTCTTCTTGCTTTCTCTGCAGGCTCAGCCTTTGCAAATAAATCGAGTGCGAGCCACAGTGGCCCCTCTGCCTATGACTCCAGCCCCTGGCAGAGGCCCCAAGATGCCAGCAGCCAGCAAAGCTTCCTCAGAAGTCTTCTTCCAGCCTCCTATGGAAGAGAAGGAGGAAGAAGAGGCAGAGGAGGAGTATCCCTTAGGGCCCTAAGTCACTAGCACCATAGCCCGACTGCCCTGCTAAAGCACATCCATTCCAAGGTCCCAGATCTGTCCCACAGTGGCTTTCTGTGGCCAGACTTGCCTTCTGTCCACCTGACCCTCTGCGAGTTCCAGGTGACTGGGAAACAGAGCCTTCCCCTCCTCCGCCTCCAATGCTTTCATCACCCCACTCCTCAGGCTATAAAGAGACACATCTGACCCTCTTCTTTCTCCAAGAAGGGACTTATTTTTCTTTTGGATCATTTGATACTGTTAACACAAATGAAGAATAAATACCCAGTAGGTCTCCACCATTGTTAGGAGTATTCCCAGACCCAAATTTCTCCTTGTAGTTCTGTGTAAGCAGGTGGATGATGTCAGGTCACCTTCAGGAAACTGGACCTCAGGAGAGAAGGATGAGGTTTTCCGAGCTCATGACAAACAAGTAGGAGTGAAATCTAAGCTTCATTTCAAAGCCTGTGCCCCTCCCATCACATTGCAAGTCCCATCAGCCTTCAGACAGAAAAGTGGCTGGTGCTTGCTACCTACATGCAAACTGTGTGTGTGTGAGAGAAAGAGAGAATGAGAGACAGGGGAGGGGGGCATCCTAGAGCTGAGAACGGGGGAGAGGGTGGTATGAAAAAGGCCTGTTTTCCCTCCCTGTTCCCCTTTCCTCACACCCACCCAGCAGCCTTGTCCATCCACAGAATAACTACCATTTGTAAAATGCTTATTCTGCACTTCAAATCAATTAAGTACTTGAGAAATTTAACTCCTTCCATACAAAAAACCCTGTGAGGTTGTGCCTATAATTAAGGGCAACAGGGGAAACTGAGGGTTACCAATGTTATACCCAGGGCCTCACCCACCCCAGGTGGGCCTAAGTGGACCTTTCAGACTCTGAATGGTCACCCCCTCCCTGGGGCCCTTTCCTCCTTCAGTGGCCCCTAATGCCTTTCTGGTTCTCCTAACCCCGTGTCTGCCCAGTACATCTTGCCCCTCTGTCCCCTTTATGACTGTTCACAGACATAGACCTCTTAAATCCAAACTGACTTTAATGAGAATAAAACTTACCCCCCCCAAAAAAAAACAACTAATATATATATATATATGGTAAAGAACAATGAAGCGGGAGGGATCCAGACACAGCTCAGTGTCTCCCTTTACAAGGAGACATACAAGCCTCTCCATACAAGCCTCTCAAACCATACCTTGTCTGACCAAATACCCTTTTCTATAGTTCTGCTCCAGCAGCTATCCCTTCCTTTGGTGGGGATGATTTAGAGGTGCTGGCCTCCCCCAGATCCCATCCCTGAGCCCCTTTATGACTCTGTCCCGCTTCCATGACTTCTTGGGACAGATCATCCTTCCCTTGACTCCCCTTGTACCCCGGTCTCTGCACACAGGCCCCTCTGGTTCCTGCTGGTTCTAACAGGTTTCTTTGATCCCGTGCCCCTTCCCCATGGTCCTCCTATCGGCAACCTCAGCTTCGCCCAGTTCTCACGTGGAACCCTCTGACTTGGCCCCAGTCCTGTTAGTCACTACTCCAGAGAGCCCACAGTCCCAGCTCCCTGAGGCCCCGCTTTTCTGGACCTGGCTGTACAGGGCAGTGTCTGAGCTATGGCCTTGGCTGCCACTGCCAGTTGCAGCATCAGATTCAGATAAGGCCAGGCCCTGGGGCTTGGGAGCTGGAAAGGGCTTTGTGCTCCGAGGGGGTGGCACAGCATAATCATCCGTGGCAGGGTTGTAGGGGAGCTCATAGCCCTCCTCCTTCACCCGAGCCTGGCACCACCACGCATCCTTGGGCTCCTGAGGCAGATCATAAAGGCCCCGGAGAGTGGCTGGGGCCAGGCCCTCAGGTTCATCATAAATGGGGTCTTCTTTAGGGTCTGTCAACTTGGCCTTTATCAGCTTTTGCTGCACATGTTCACACAAGTCCCAGTAGAGAGCTTTCTTTAACTGTGTCCCCTCCCCTGCCCGAGCAGGGGTGCTGTCCAAGGGGTCTGAGTACAGGGAATCTTGGGAAGGGCCTGGAGGAATGCGCAGGGAGTCTAAGGGTTCAGAATACAGGGCTGGAGGGCTTCCTGGGAGCTCCAGGGGGGCCGCGAGGGAAGCCAACTTCCCGTCTGCCACTTCTCCTTCATGGGAATCAGCTCTGAGAACATCCTGCCCCTGGCCAGCCTTTCCCTGAATCTTCTGTCGGTGGATAGCAGTCTCAACTGCCTGAAAGATGTCATTTCCCTGTGCCGTCTGGAAGGTGAAGGTTCCAGGGCCGGAGGGACAGCGGCGGCCAGCCTCAAAAGAGAACATAACCTGAAGAGGATGTAGAGGGAAACACGTTACCAGGAGACGTCAGAGGAGGTGAGTCACAGGGCTAGAACTAGTTAGGGGACCTACAAAAAAGAGACCACTGGAAAGGGAGGTTGGTCATGGTCTAGGCAAGAAAGAGTTATCTAGAGTGCAGTCTCCCACCTTCCTGTCCACCCCTCCCACAGGTGCCCAACCCAGTCAGCCAGTCCTGTCTTGACAGCACCCTACCTTGTCACGGCCATAGCGACGCAACAGAGTGTAGGGCCAGAAAAGAAGTGGCTCCAATATCTGCCTCTGGGCCCCCGGGGCCAGAAGAGTCAGCCTCTCTGCCTCCACTCTCAGCACATAGGAGCCATGCAGGCCACAGCGCTCAGCGGCCTCAGTCTTCTGCACCGTTACCCAGAACTGGGATCCTGGAAGGAATATACAATTAGACTGGGACCCGGCCAGGACTGGGGTGGGGGAAAGGAGAAGGGAGCAGGTTGTAAACATACACACACACACACACACACACACTCTCTCTCTCTCTCTCAAGCCAGCTCTCAGGAGCTTCCTACTTCCCCTCCTAGGACACCCTTTCTTTCCACCCCATCCCTGCTGGGGCTTTTCAGGCCATCTACCTTCCCAGGAGGGGCTATACAGCGAGTTCTCCAGCATCTCCAGGGCGGAAAGCTTGGGTGGGTTCTCGGCAGGTGCCAGGGCCCAGCTGCCTTTCTGGGGTAAAGAGAAGGAGTATGAAGGAGGCTGTGATTCTCTCACCCCGATTCCCAGGGTCTGAGCCAGCCCAGTTCCTCTGCCGCTGTAACTGCTCCCACCCCGCCTCGCCTCTTGGGCCCAGTGCAGCCCCGAGCCCCTCACCGGAAAGGCGTTTTGGCACAGCGTTTGCACCCAGGCTGCACTGGACGGCGCGTCGGCCGCCAGCAAGTGGGATCGCTGTGCGGTATCCAGGCGAAAAGCTGCGGCGCCAGGCTCAGGGGGGCTCTCCACTGCCACGGGGGCCACGCTCACACACTCTGCCAGACGGATCACCTTGCAGTCCAGGCGGCGCGAGCTCCCTCGGCCACCTCCAGAGCTAGACCCCTTGTGGTCAAAGAACTCGAGCCGCGCGACACCGTGGGGACTGGCCGGGTAGAGAACCGCCCAGGTCTTCCTCCATCTCTGGGGAAAGAGCCGAGAGACGCTGGGGAGGGAGCGAACAAGCACTGGCTGCCCGGCCCCGACGGGGGAAGGAAAGACCCGCGCGGGCCGATTTCAACACCAAGGCTTCCCGATCGCTGGCGAAGTTTCTCCTGGAGGATGCCGCTCTGTCACCCCAGGGCTGGAGAGGCATACCCGGAGGCCGGCGGACACTACTCCGAAGAATGTGCAAAGCATTTTAGCGGGAACGTCACGGGGCTCTCCGGGTCCCGGCGCCGCTCCCCTACCCGCCGCGAGCCCCCTCCCTCCGTTTGGGCTCAGTCGCCCACCCCTAGCTCTGATGGGGTTCAGCAACCCCTGCCCACACTACCTTGGTCCCGAAACGCTGACTCTGCAAAAACAGCGGCCCTTCCATCACGGCCCCGTCCATGGCCCCCGGCGGTTCCTTCCGCGCTTCCTGGCCCGGCGGGCCCGGAGGCGGGGCGGGACGGGGCGGGGCTCGCGGGAGGCGTCCCCATCCCTCCCCAGCCTCAGCGAACCCAGAAAGGGGAGGAAGGAGATGGGCCAGAGAAAGGGGAAGGGGTACCACCTCTAGACCCCCACCTCCAGCCCTAGGTCTCACTCTAGTGGCTTCACCGAGAGAAACCCCGTGACTTCGGTCAGAGGACTCTGGCTCTTAGGCTTGGGGGCTGCGTACAACGTCAGATGCTCAACGTGACATCAGAGTGAAGGCCGTGACATCATCTAGAAAATGCCTACGGGCACCCTGGGGCATTGGAGGGACTTTCTGGGCCTTCGAGGCTTCAGTTCCCCGGACCTGACCCGACCCCTGCTCCGCGGGAATTCGGCTATTTACGATCCGCAGAGCCGGGGACATGGGGGAAGGGCTGGGGCTGGGGACTGAAGACTTGCCGGAGCTCGGAGCCGAGTCGCCGCACGGGGCGCAGCCCGGGATAGTCTGCGGCCCCGTGGCCTCCTGTGTGTCCAGCTCTCTGACCGCAGCTGCCCGGCACCCAACCCGCGGGAAAAGAGAGCTTTATTAAACAAGCTGGGAGGGGCGAGGAGGGGGGCGGGAGGGAGATTGAGCGGCGGCAGCGGCCAGCTTCAAGGAGGAGGGGAGAAGAGGAGGGAACTGGCCTGGGAGGGATCCTGGGAGAAGGCGGAATGTGGGAGGGCTCAAGGGGACGTGGGAGGAACGAAGAGGGGGGGCGGGGGAGAAAGAGGGGCAGTCTCCCAAGTACTTTTTTTTGGAAGTCCTAGGATTGATCTACAGGACCAAGACTCTTCTCCCAGCCGCTAGGGTCCCCGTTCAGCCAAAGGTAGGGGGAGTCACGCTCCCGGTGGGAGGAAGGAGAGTTGTAGATGGAGAGGATGATGGAGGGACCTGGGAAAAGGGGTGATGTAGGGTAGAATCAAAGGAAAGCCAAGCTACTGAGGGTTGTATAGTCAAAGAAGACACAAGAAGAGTGGGGAAAGGAAGCAGATATTGGGGAGTGGGGCTACAGGGTGTTCCAAATAGGGCATCCGAAGTGCCCGAAGGCTAGGGGCTCCTCTGTGAGGCCCTCTCCCTGGGTCCCCAAGCCTAAATGTCCCCAAACAAAGCTTCCCTGTTGTGTTGTTTGTCTGAGTTGGGGGAAGCATGGGGC
>NW_011495064.1:10800310-10812336 GCF_000754665.1 Bison bison bison
GGGGGAGCTCGCTGTAAAGGAGCTGTTCTCCTTTACAGAGGGAAGGCCTTGGCTGAGAAGCCGACTAGTGCTCTTGCCTCCTGTGGCCCCGGGAAAGAGATGGCTGTGTTGGCAGGAGGCTTGGACAACCCCACCCCACCCCACCCCACCCCCACCTTGAGGCCTGGCCCTTCTGGGCCCCTTGACCCTGCAGGGCATGTAGGATGTGTACCAAGTTCTCCAATGCATTCTGGTTCTCTGCCTTTTCTACCTGGAATCTGCCCAGAAAGGACTCTCAGCTTGGCTGCCATTTAGGGGACCTGATATCTGAGGATGCCCTAAGCCCCTTCTTGCCTGCCTCTTTCCACAATCAGTAACTATCTGTCCTCTCTCTGACTGGCTGAACAGGATCATCTGGGTCCCTCCTGCCTCTGCTCCTTGGCTTTTGTCAGTCCCTCTCCTCCTCTTTGCCTTTTCATGAGGTTCGTGGGGTTCTCAAGGCAATTATACTGAGTTTCAGTAAGCTCTGGGAGTTGGTGATGGATAAGGAAGCCTGGCGTGCTGCAGTCTGTGGGATCGCAAAGACTGAGCAACTGAACTGAACTGAACTCCTCCTTACTCATTGCCTGCCTTTCTCAGTTGCTCCCCAATTCTGTGTGCCAGACTCTCTCCTGATCCCCTTCTGTCCATTTTCAACACACTCTCTCTCTCCGCTGTCTGTTTGGTCCCCTTTTATTCCCACAGTTTCCCTTCCTCTCACATCCTGTCTGTCTGGGTCTCCCTCTCTGTGTCTCTTGCTCGGTCTCAACCTATTTATCTTGATGGGCCTCTGATCTTGGTCTCTAATCTCTGTCTTTTGATCACTGGGTGTCCTTGACCTGTGAATCGGGATATAGACGTAATGATAGCAGAACTAGGGAAAGGACATTATGAGACATAACAACTAATAGTGAGCGTTTATTCTTTACAGAAGGGAGGGAGAGCCTTCTCTCTCTCTCTCTTTTTCTCTCTCTTTCTCTCTCTCTCTTCCCCCCGCCCCCCTCCCCAATCTGGGTGTCTCAGTCTGTGCCTCTGTTACTCTGTATTTCTCTTCTTACCTAGTATGTATTTCTTTCTGTCTCTCTTAACCCCTGGGTCCCTCCCTTTCTGTCACACTGGCTCTCTGTCTCTGGTCTTAAACAGTGTCTCTTTTCCTCTCATGACCTCTCTCTCAGACCTGGGCTTCTCAATTTCAGCTTCTCTCTCTCTGGGGCACCCAGGCCTTCCCTGCCATGGGACCTGTCAGCGTTTGGCAGTGGAGCCTGTGGGGGTTGCTGCTGTGCCTGCTGTGCAGTTCGTGCCTGGGATCTCCAACCCCATCCACGGCACCTGAGAAGAGGGCTGGGAGCCAGGGGCTGCGGTTTCGGCTGGCTGGTTTCCCCAGGAAGCCATCCGAGGGCCGTGTGGAGATACAGCGGGCTGGTGAATGGGGCACCATCTGCGATGATGACTTCACGCTGCAGGCTGCTCATGTCCTATGCCGGGAGCTGGGCTTCACAGAGGCCACAGGCTGGACCCACAGTGCCAAATATGGCCCTGGAACAGGTGAGCAATGCTTCAGGCACAGCCTAGGTATTGCCAAGGTACAGCCTAAATGTAGGGGAGGGAACAGCCATGGGGACACAGAACACCAAGAACAGCCAGAGTCAAGTACACCCGTGGAGGAGAACATACAGCTGCATGAACTTAGGCTGATCAATGCCTTCTCTGAGCCTCAGATGCCCCCATGTGCAAAATGACTAGATGATCTGTAAGTTACTTTCTTCTGCCAAAGTATGATTCTACAAAGCCACATGCAAAGACAGCCTGACGCAGATGAGCCCTGTATGATTAAAGTACAGCTGGTTTCATGGGAAGCTGAGAGCAGGTAAATGATGTCTGGACGTCCCAAAGACAGAAGTGATCACAGATACTGCAGCCAACAAGATCAGATTATAATTTAGAGCTGAAACTGACAAGCTGGGCTTCCAAAGACAAGTATAAACTTTAAGATGTGGTTAGTAGGGGTTTAGGAGCAATTCTGAGACCTGGGGGCACTTGCATTGTATAAACTCACATTGGAATTGGTAGAACTGGTGCAATCTGCAGTTAACCCCCAATTCCCACTGGTTAGACCACATCTGGAATAAAGCATCACTTTAGATGCCACATTTTCAAACAGACAGTAGAAAATGGAAGCACTGGGCATTTCCTGGTGGTCTAGTAGTTAGGACTTTGCGCTTTCACTCCCGAGAGCACAGGTTTAATCCCTGAATAGGGAACTTAGGTTCCTGGAAATGGAAGTACTTTCAGAGGAGAGCTAACAGATGTAAAAGATTGGAAGCCACGTTTCAAGGAGGAATAGCTGAAGAAAGCAGGGATATTTGACATGAAATGAAAAAGCTTTGGATAATAATTACATCATGGTTGAATTCAAACTTGAAGACAGTCATTTGACTGAGGGACTTTTTCTGGGTGGCATCAAAGGACTGAATCAGACCTGGAGTGGAGGAAAGTAATAAAAGAATCTCAATAGTTTGTGATAGTTCCGATAGCCTGATGGGGCAAGAGGTAGGTATCCCAGCAGAAGCTGGGTAAGTCCTGTCCGGATATGCATGAGGGTTCCCTGCACATGGCCCTTTGAGGGGCCACCAGTTCTGAGAGAAAGTCAGTGATACTCATTTCAGTTTGGCTCAGGTCAAGAGAAGAACACGGGGCAGCATGGCAGCACAGAGCAGTCACATGGGAGAATGGAAGGCTGAGGTGAAAGGATCTTATGTTTCCAAGTCCTACAAATGGCTCAAATCCCTAAGCCCTCATGAATTGGCTGTATGGTCCTAGGCAAGTTACTTCACTTCTTTGAACTTCAATTTCTTTATACAAAATGGTGATAATATCTTCCAGCAGCTCTGTTCTAAGAATGATCACATATGTACATACCTTGGCAGAGTGCCTCACACACACTAGGCGGCTATCACTGAATGGGTAAGGACAGATCAGAACTTCAGTGTTGACTCTTGGGTTTTTTATTCACCCTACCAAATTCTTGGGTATCCCCAGAACACTATCAACCGTCCATCAATCCTATGCTCCCATTCCTATTCCTTTCCAGGGTCCCCTGTCCCTTCCCTACCCATTATCTTACCAGGTGTGAGGCTTCCATGCTCTCACCAACATCCCCATGCTACCTCTCCAAGCCTCTCTATCCCCTTATCTCCCCTCCCACACAGGCCGCATCTGGCTGGACAACCTGAGCTGCAGTGGGACTGAGCGGAGTGTGACTGAATGTGCCTCCCGGGGTTGGGGGAACAGTGACTGTACCCACGATGAGGATGCTGGGGTCATCTGCAAGGACGAGCGCCTCCCTGGCTTCTCAGATTCCAATGTCATTGAGGTCTGTAGTTCATAAACACACACACACACACACACACACACACACCACCCAGGACGGCAAGACAGAAAGGGCTGTGGGGTGGTTATATGTGGAGATACTAGAATGTAGGGGATCCCATGTGCCCAATGGGATAATTGGGGTCAGTGGGAGACTGGGGGAGTGGGCAAAATGATAGAGCTCTGAGACACTGCATAGTCCAGGTTTATTTTAGCATTAGCATTCAAGTTACTAAGCCTGGCATGAACCTCTCCAACTTCATCCCTGGTCCCCAGGGCACCTGTGCTCTCTCTCAGCTCAGATATTCCTGAGGGAACATTTCACTCTTACTTTCTCTTACTTCTTCAGTGCCACTTCCTCCTTAAGTGTTCCCTCAGGCTCCAAGCAGAGTTAGATGCTCCTTCCCCAGCTTCTTCTGGACCCTTAGTCATTTCTCAGAGCCCAGCAAGTCCTCACACTCTGGTGGCTGCACCACAGTCAGTACCTCACAGAGCGCAGGCCTGCCTCTCAGCCCCATCTCGCCACTGGGTTCACAGCAAGTACACTCAATCAGGGTTTCTTTAGAGTGGCCAGACGTGTGAAAGGTGCCACTGGGATGCCTTCCTCTGCTTGTGGCCCCCTCCCCAGGTAGAGCATCACCTGCAAGTGGAGGAGGTGCGACTTCGGCCAGCTGTTGGAAGGGGCAGACGGCCCCTGCCTGTGACTGAGGGACTGGTCGAAGTCAGGCTTCCGGATGGCTGGTCGCAAGTGTGTGACAAAGGCTGGAGTGCGCACAACAGCCATGTGATCTGCGGGATGCTGGGCTTCCCGAGCGAAAAGCGGGTCAACGTGGCCTTCTACAGGTGAAGCGACGTGGGCGCTGGTGCAGCAGTCTGGAGTTGAGGGGTGCTTGTTAAGGAGCGGTGTTGAGGGACCTCCGAAGGGGTTGGTTCACCTGGGGAGCCGGGGGAAATCTGGAGGCCTCGGTGAAACTAGAGAGTTGAGAAATCTTGGACCATGAAACGGACCCCGAGGCGGATTTGCTGCGGGGACCAGCGAAGCTCTGGCCCCAGTGGCCAGAGCCGGGGAGAGGCGAGCGGCGGCGGTGGCGTCGGGGCCGGCGGTCGGCAGGTGGCGTCTCCGCGCCCCGGGGCCAGAGCTGGGCCTCGCGGGGCCACGCCCAGCGGCCCGGGAGCCCGCGGGTCCGAGTCGGTGGGTGGGGGTAGCGACCACGCCCCGCCGAGGCAGTACCCGGGCGGGGCCTAACGCCGTGAGTCTGACGGCGACCGGCCCGGGGCGCCCGCGGGGCGGCGGTCCCATCCTGGCCGCCAATCCCTGAAGGCCGGAGGGCGCCGGAAGAGGCCGGGGCCCTTCCCTGGGTCCCGGCGGCCCACTAGGCGTCTGTGAGCGCGAGAGCACTCAGGACTGCTAAACTAGTTTTCCAGAATATCCTTCAGCCCTGGAGGCCGGCCCTCTCCACCTGCACTGGAGCCCTGGTGTAGGCGCCGGCTTCCGGGACTGTATCACACTGGGGACCGGCTCTTTGCTTACTGCGTCTCGCTTCCCTGGAGCATCTAATTTGGCCGTTTTAAGAAATTTTGAAATCTCTTTATAATTTAAATGATTATCTTCTTCAGCTGTTCCTTAGACCAGTTTTGCAGGAAGAGCTCCTAACATCTGGGTGACCTTCTACTAGGCACGCTACTTCGGATGTGGGGCTGATCGGGGCAGGCTACAGCATAACAGCTCTTTTTAATGAAAGCATCTAGATTTTGCACTGCCTTTCCGTTGAGGCAGCATCCCACTGCTCTTATTGACCTTGTAATCACCTAAATTAGGTCTTCCCTCCTCCTTGATACTGATAGAGCAGCCTATTTGAACCTAAATCTGTTGAGTTTACCCTATGAAATGTTTGATACATGTTCTCATGTTTGATACATCATTTAAAAACCATAATGATCCCATGAGATTATCTTGAATCTTGACATTATTTTGCACTTGTCATCCCTCCCTGCCCCCTCTGTTCAATAGATATGATAGCTATGCCTCCTGATGTCATCAAAGTGACTGTTAAAATGTGTTGAAATCTTTAGAACCAAAGTCTAACTCCTCTTATGAATCCTCCAGATTTACATCAAACCTTTAATCATTAGTTGTGAAATGTTTTTTCAACAGTTGGGACAAACTGAACACTACATTGATACAGCCAACATTTCATCATCTTATCTGTAATGAGATTATAGGAGACTTTATTAGTCTTTTGCTAAAATCCACATACACTATGTTCACAGCCATTCTGCAATTTTAGGAATCTTAAAGGAAGTCATGGTGGTTTGATTGAGCTGACTTTTACTGAAATCCTTTTAGATTTCTAAGGATCACCATATTTTTTCCTCAATGCTCACAAACTTTCTACTTAATGACTATTCTAGAACATAAATTATCTGTAAATTGGGGAATCCTTTTCCTCCTTTTTGAAAGTCAGTACATTATCCAGCCTCCAGTCTTTTCCATACTTGCTGAAATTTTTTTTGCCCTGGCTCTGAGAGACATCTGAAAGTTCTTTAGGCCCCAAGGAATATACTTTCTCTGGTATAGCAACTCATATACAGTTGAAAACATCTATGTGCTGTGCTCCTCTGCTGTTATCTACCTCGGGCCTATATTTCCCTGTGCTTGTTCTTTACCTTCCCAGAACCAAATCCAGGTTCTGAAAGATTAGTGCGACTTAAATAGCAGGCATTTCAGATGAAGAGGGTAGCATGAACAAAGGTATAGAGAATAAACATTTATTGAGTGCCTATTGTGTGCCAGGGACTGTTGTAGACACTAGGAATTCAACAATAAACAACAACAACAAAACCCCCAAAATCCTTGATCTCATGAACTAGGGAAGAATCAGGAAAAAAGTAAAATTACAAAATGTAAGGATGGCAAAGAGTGTAATAGGTAAAAATAAAGCAGGGAAAATGTTAGGAAGTGGGACTGGAATTGCAGTTTTAAAATAAGTCAGAGGAGGCATCATTTGAGAAAATATTTATAGGGCACAATCTATGCAAAAATCTTGATGAGCATCTCCAGGAAGAGGCATCATAAATGAGAAGATATCAGAATGAGGGGTTAGGGGGAATTCTTGTCATACTCCAGGAGGCCACTGGGGCTGGAGCTAAGGGAACAAGGCAGAAGATGACAAGAGATGTAATTTAGGAGGAGATAAGGAAAGAATGAGGAGCCAGATCATGTAAGGCCATTTGAGAGACTTTAATTTTTACTGTGTGAGATGAGGTTTTGAGCAGAGGCGTGACATCTGTCTTCCACTTTTTGTGTATTGGGCTGTTTTGTTAAGAATAGACTGTAAGGAATGTGTAGAGTCAAGGAGGCAGGGAGACTAGTTAGGCACTTATTGTCTCCTGAAAGCCAACTAAAGAAAGTGAGAGGTGATGTGACCAGTGAAAGTGGTGAAAAAGTGATCAAATTCTGTGTTGAAGATAAAGCCAACAGGATTTGCTGATGGATCCATCGTGGTATGAGAGAATGAGAGGAATTAGGGATCATTCCAAGGTTTTTGGCCTGAGCTAGATATGGAGTTGACCTCATTTGATAAAGAAAACAGTGAGTGGGGCATATTTTGTGTGGGGATGGGAGAGTGGAGATTGTATATTAGGAACTTGTTTTTAGACCAATTAAATTTGAGTTGCTTTAGATACTGAAATGGCGAAGCTATTGGATATATGACTCTAGAGTTCAGTTGAATTAAAGCCCTGAAACTGGACAGCATCACCAAGGGAGGGAGCGTAAATAGAGAAAAGGAGGTGCAGGGACTGCACTCTAGGGAGTTTAAACATTATGAGGTCAGGAAGATAAGGCAAAATGCAAACAGGGAGGTGAGGTAGAAAGAAAACCAGGTGAGTGTGGAGACCTGGAAGCCAAGTAAAGTGTTTCAAGGAAGAGCAAGAGGGATCAACTGAGTCACTACTGCTGATGCATCCAAAAACATGAGGACTGAGAAATGAATAGGATTTAGTAACTTGGATGTCATTGTTGACCCCAACAGAGATGAAAATGAATAGGAAATTTTGAAAGACAGTTGACTAGAGTAGAAGATTTTTGTTTAGTCACTAAGTCATGTCCAACTCTTTTGTGACCCCGTGGACTGTAGCCTGTAGGGCTCCTCTGTCCATGGGATTTCCCAGCCAAGAATACTGGAGTGGGTAGCCATTTCCTTCTCCAGGGGATCTTCCCAACCCAGAGACTGAACCCATGTCTTCTGCACTGCTGAGCCACCAGGGAAGCGAGAGAGAAGATGTATACTGAGAAATAGTGGAAGAAAAATCTGAATGGATAAAGTAAGGCTAGGAAATGGAACACTTTTAATGCCAGAGTGGAGAGTTTTACCTTTATCCTATGAAAAATTAAAAAATAAAAGTACTTGTATGGGACAGTGACAAAAATAAGGCCAGTGTTTTTAAAGTTCGTCTGATAGTAGTGAATTGGAAGAGGAGGTTCTAGACGCAGTAAGAGTAATTAGGAAATATAAAAATGAAGCTGACTAGGAGGATGACAACAAAGAGAGAGGAATGAATAGAGGTAGGATGACTGATAGAACACAGAAAATAAAAGAAGAGATAACTAAAATGATTCTGAAACTGCTCAAGAGAAGGATGGTGCCTGGCATCTCTGGGCTTTAAGTTAATATGAGCTAGCTTTAGACATGGGCCATCCCTGGGAATTTTGAGGCTCAGGAATTGTCCCTAAGTATGCACAGACTCAAGAAAACTTCAGAAATCAGGAATATATGTCTACATATTGGAATCTCTTACCGAATCTGGAATATGAAGGCTGGAAAAGGAGATATATATTAAGTACAGAGTTCATTCTTAGTAGGGAAAGAGATTACAGTGGTCCTGGGAGATTCTGTGATGAGAATTTGATGTAGATATTCCTTCACAGGTCAAGTCAGACAGAGGGAGACTCCTCATAGGTAATACAATTATAAAGGCTAGGCAGGATAGTTATAAACAACTCTGCCTTCCTTGGAGAAAGAAGATGCATCTGGTAGCTTTTAGAGGAAGTTAGTAAGATTTAGAGAATAAGAAAATCATAATGTGATGTATCATATTTCAACTTTGATTTGGTACTTCTACCCTAGAACATGTGAAAGTTGTAGAATTTTAGAAGAGGAAAAGAATGTACATATAACTGAGCCATTTAATGCCTTTTGGCAGGCAAAGAAATTGAGGTTCTAAGAGCTTAAGTGCTATTTAAGAAGACACTCTTCTAGTTCATTTCAGATATTCTTGTTCATATTCAGATATATTCACTGACAGATATTTACTGAGCTCCCACTGTTTGCCAAGCACTGCGCAAGGTGCTGAGAATACAGAGGTGATGAGAGAGTTGATTTGGCACCAGATCATAGAAGACCTTGTAGGCTATGGTAATGATTTGAATCTTTATGATAAAAGTAATGGAAAGTGATGGAAGTTTTTTAATGAGGAGGGCTGTGAGAGAACGTGATCAGGTTTGGGGCTCCCACTTTGACTGCACTTTGAGAATGGTTTAGAGAAGAGCAAGAGCAAATGGATTAGAGAGTCATTCAGGAAGGAACACTGGCAGGACTTGGTTACGGATTGACTTTGGGAGCCAAAGAAGAGAGAGATGTCAAGGTTGATTCCTAAGTTTCTGGCATAGATTTTGCTAAAACAATTGGACCCACATTAAATTTTAGGTAATTTTGAGATATCTAAGTAGGAACATCGAGAAGGCAATGGGATATACAAGGTTAGATGTAAATGAGAACATATAAAGAGAGGATGTGAAGTGAGAAGAAGGCCTTAAAGCTCCAAAAATGTAAATAACTATATAGAGGAGGAGCCTGCAAAGAAGACCAAGAAAGAGCATCCAGAATTAGGACTCAAATAAAGCTAATGGTGTTGTGACAGCTGCTGTCAGATGCTACCAAGAGTCAGTGGTATGTGAGACAAAAAAAAAAAATCTAGATTATTATCACAGAGTGATGGGTAGGGAAAGACAGAAAGGACTGGATTAAGGAGTGAGTGGGAAAGATGATGAGTGTTGACACTACTGAAAAGTTTTTCTACTAAGAAGAAATGTGGGCTGGAGTGTGTGTGTGTGTGTGTGAGAGAGAGAGAGAGAGATTTGAATATGTTTAAAAGGATTCAGTTGAGGGAAGGTTATGTGCAACTTCTCAATTGAAAGAGAAAGGATCCTAGGGGAAGGAATTCAGAAACATTTAGGGGTGGTGGCTTTAGAAAAGAGACAGATATCAGCACTGTCCTTAAGTGCCAGGGCCTCAATGTAACCTGTATTTGCCTGATATATATTAATAATTATATATACCATATAATTATAAAGACCTTATAAAGTTCTTAAATAACTAGAGAAGTACTTCTAAATTTCTAGATAATACTACATTTTTCTGAGTATTGTTACATGATTTCTCTTGGTTACTGGTGAAAGAAAGTGCCAGATACATTTCATTTCAGACATGTTTGAGAAAAAAACATTTGGAGAAGACATTTTTCACTATACTTATCTGATGAAAGGTTCTAAACTCTTAGCAGTGTCTCAGGAAAGGGATCCAAGAGTTATTGTAGACTCTTTGCTAGGAATGTTGAATGTATTGGATGTTTTGGCAAAGATCATCCTCAGGAAGAAGCCAAGGTAGGAAATACCAAGCAGATTCAGCCCTGTTTAAATCTATATATTAAAATCCTCGCACATCTGCACGTAATATACCACATCCAAACATAACTCAAGAGAAGCAGCAGAACAGAACAGACAGGATAACTAAGAGGATAATGGGGAATTCCATACATTTTGTAAAGACAGACAAGACCTGCATTCATCTATATATAGTTGGACAGGACAAAGAGTGGGCAAAATGAAAGTCTTTGAAATCAAAGGGAGAATGAGAGGAGAAACAGACCTAGTTTTCATTCATCAGACTTAAGGTAACCTCCTGAAGAATAAAATAGGTCAAATATTTAGGTCAATTAAGAAGAAATAAGGTTTTAGACCTTAATTCCCTAGAAGTAAGTCTGGGAGATGAGCTGTTTGTGAATGACTAAAGCATGTGGGATTAGTTTAGACAGGAAGGATACTGTCATCCTAAGCATCCTGGCCTCATGCTCCCCCAGTCAGACCCAGTCAATGTCCCTTGCTGTCCAGCCTTGTTCCTTGGTCCTCGTTCACTGGCCTCGGACCTGGATATGCCAGAAGCCAGAGCGCATCCAGAAAATAAATAGTCAGCCTCCCTAGGTGTGACCAGGCCAGTTCTCTCTCCTTGCCTAGTCAGTCTGGCAATCCTAACACCCGTCATTTTAACCTGTCCCCCCAGCCCTCCCCCAGGTTTAGAGCAGCCCTAATATCAGTCCAAGAATCCTGTTCCCCGTCTGCCTTAGCCTGACTTCTGTGGGTCCTGGTACAGGGTCTCTATCAGCCCCGAGTCCACGTCCTTCACCGCAACTCACCTGTCTAGTTCATGTGCTTCTGAGGCCAAACAGCTGTGAAGGGTAGAGCCTTGGGGGCATCTAATGCTATAAGATCCTGCCACCAGGAGACCTCTAACTGCTAAAACAGAAATCTTGCCCCTGGTCCCTGTTCCACCAACCTTTCCCACTTGGTTCTAGACTGTTCCTGACTCTGCTGTTGTCTTATCCTCACAGAAAGTTGAGGAAGCGAGCGGCCAAAGCCTCGGCCCGACGCTCCAAGCCCCTTGGAAGGTAATGGGGCAAGAGCCCCGGGACCTCCTGCTCATCCCTGTGGCCCCAGGAGGTGGATGGATGGAAGGCAGCCTATCCATGTCCATCCCAAAACCCAAGCTGATGAATTAGGGATATGGCTGGAAAATGGCCATTCCAGGAGGGAGGAGTGGGGAGGCAGGCATGCGGGTGGGTAAGTTTTGATTTAGGAAGCACAAGGAGGAAATAATATAGGAATGACTAAGGAGACACCTCCGTATCTTTATACTGCCCCCAAATAGCTTGGACTCCAGCCTCAGCCACCTGCATGCTTCCTCCCCCCACAACTCCTAACCTCCCTTCATTCACCTACATCCCCACACTCTCTCCTCCCTCCACTATTCCTCTCATCTCCTCTCCCCTCCACCTGGACTGACATCACCAGATTTCTCATCACTGTTGCTGAATCCAGAGAGCAGCATGTATTCCAAAAATACAGTTAAGTGGTATTCAGCAGTGTATGTGGAAAATCTGACTGCCTGCTTTGCCCCTTCCCACGCTCTGCATGAAGGGTCCTTCCTAGAGACAGAAAGAAGAAAGAATCCTTTGCCTTTCCCGGGTAATGCACCTGACCACTACTGCCACTAACTTCTTTCTCCTTTTTTCAGACCAGTCACCAAGCTTAAAGCCAAACCCAAAACCCGAATGGGCAGGGGGCCTATTAAGAGGTAAATAAAGTTTAGGCTGGGTGGAGAGGAGAGGGAGTGCCAAGTGATGAGTCGGGGGCATCGGGCTGTGGTTAGGAAGGGGTCCAAGAGACGCCTCCA
Organism: Bison bison bison; assembly: GCF_000754665.1. NCBI lineage: Eukaryota > Metazoa > Chordata > Mammalia > Artiodactyla > Bovidae > Bison > Bison bison. The sequence goes on from NW_011495064.1 coordinate 10,812,208, forward strand.
CAAGGAGGTGGAGGAGCAGCAGCAACTGTTACAAGCCACCTTACAGATGATTCACCACAATGTAAAGTAAGATCGGCCCTTTTGTTTGGTTTTTTGTTGTTGTTGTTGGGTTGTTGGTTTTTTTTTTTT
>NW_011495064.1:10812437-10820577 GCF_000754665.1 Bison bison bison
TTTTTTTTTTTTTTTTTTTTGGCCCATATGTTTTTTGTCTGAGGAATTATGCTCGTCACAGGATTTTTGAAAAATCTCCATAGAAGTTCACCCATTGACTCCTCTTGTTCCACATGCTTATTTATCTTCCCCCAGCAGATTTTAGGAGATACTCTGGCACTCTTGTCCTTCAGATGCCATGCTTGCCTCTCGCCCAAGGAGTTAAGTTTCCCTAAGGGATCAGTGTTCCCATCCTACCTTTATTAATTGTTAAATGGAATAAGTGCTACTGGGTTGGAAGTGAGACTCAGGATCCCCTGTGGAACCTTTCCCAGGGCAGGAGTCAGATGACGGTCCTGGTCCTCTGGCCCAGTTAACACAGTTAGGCTCCCAGTTCCATCATTTTCCTTCTGGGCTCCTTCAGAACCCCAGGGAACAAAAAGCTTCCAATCCCAATGACTGCGTCTCACTTGGCTTCTGAAGGCAGTTCGCGCAAGAAAAGTCCCCTGGAGAGCTCCTTCAGCAGTGTGTGAGGGGTGGAGAAGTAGGCCCTTTCTATTGTCTCCTCCTCTTTTCACAGCATTCCAGGATCACTCAGGGGTCCCAGGCACCGCCCCCCCACTCCCCAGCTCCTCCCTCTGGTGCCTTCAACAGGCTTTGGCATTGGAGGGTGTTCCCATAGTGCCCTTCCAGCTTAGGGTTGTCTTGCACAACATGGCCATACTCTGGCCTTCCCTGACCCCCACATTAAAGCGACGACCTCTTTCACTTTTATTTTCAGCCACACAGGACTTTGAAAGAATACTAAGTCTCTTTGAGCTTCAGAGTCCACTTATCTTGAGCTTCCAAAGGTATTCTGTAAAGTCTCCAGGCTTCCTTTGTCTGATTTGTCTATAACTTATCCCTCTCTCTGTGTCTTCCTAGCCAGTGGCTTCAAATCATCATCTTCTCCTCCGACATCAAGTAATAGAGCACATTACTGTAGTAATTCGCCACCAGACCACCCTCACAGGCCCACCCCACCAACACAAGGCCTCATTGGTTCCTTCCCTCTCTGGGTTCAAACAGGCTGTTCTGGGAAGAAAGCACTTCTCTTATTTCATGGCTCACTGCCTTGAAATTTCATTCCCTTCCGTTGGTGTTGATAAGCAAGTCCCCTCATTCTCTCTAGCATCTCTCTGCTGTGTTTCAAAGTTTTAACATCTCTAATTTAGTCACATTTTCCTGCTCAGGTGGCTATGGAACATTCTTTCTGTTACATTTAAACTACGGAAGCATGGACTACCTCATTAAAGACTCATACAGTTCAGCTTTAGGTCTGGGGTTATCCTTACCCTTCAGTTGTTCACATTCACTCTCCTTCTCTGGTCATGTGGTCTCTCTTTGTCTTGCATTTGTACATCTTCATTCCTATATATACCAGCTCCAGTCTTTCCTGTGTTCCACCTTCTGGTCTGTTCTTCCTGTAACTGCCCATCATCCTCTGGCCTGGAAGCCCCTCTGGCCTCTAAGAAGCCATGTAGACCCAAGACTTACTCACTTCTTTGCATCCTGACTCATTTAGTTCTTTCAGTCGCAGCGTAATAGAAAGATCTGCTTACTCTGGCCATTCAGGCTTCCTGTTAGCTACTCCCTCCTGCCTATCTCTTCCAGATGGTCAGTCCTGGCTTCCTAATCTCTTTGCACAGCAGCTTCAGCCTCCACTGGGGCCAGCTCCCTGAAACCACACAGAACAAGGTCTCTGTCAGGCAAGTCAAAACTAGCCTTCCTTCCCACAGGGTTCTTCTGTTGCAGAACATACCCAAGGACCCCCCTGTTTGGGCTCTTTCAGCCTGGAAACTCCCCATTGTCTCTTTGTCTCTGTGTTTTTGCAGAGAAGAGAAGAAGAAGAACTAAAGCGGTCGTGAAAGGTTGGGGGACGGTGGAGGCATGGAGCGGGAGGAGGGCTGCAGGCAAAGAGGCAGGAGCACTGTCTCACCCTACTGCTCCCACTCCTGTCCCCCCACGCTGCTGGCCCAGCGGCAGCAACACTCCTTTGGTCTGCATGGGGTGGCGTGCGTGGGCACGGAGGCCCACCTCTCCCTCTGCTCTTTGGAATTCTATCGAGCCAATGACACCACCAGGTGCCCGGGGGGGGCCCCTGCGGTGGTGAGCTGTGTGCCAAGCCCTCTCTACGCAACATCCAGTGGCCAGAAGAAGCAACAGTCGAAGCCTCAGGGGGAGGTGTGTGAAACACTATGACCTTCCCCACCGCCCAGGTGAAGAACCCCATAGCCTGGCCATCCCTTGATTAAGCATAGTTCTGACCTTTGAGGACAGAGAGGAACCTTCCAGGGGTTGGGCCACAGACCTGAGACCACCTGCTCCCTCCCACCAGAATCTCATTGATCTCCCAGGTCTACTGTCTCTGTGCTGATGTTCCCATTCACTGCTGCGCACGTCTCTCTCCTGTACAGGCCCGAGTGCGTCTAAAGGGCGGCGCCCACCCAGGAGAGGGCCGGGTAGAAGTCCTGAAGGCTGGCACGTGGGGCACGGTCTGTGATCGCAAGTGGGACCTGCAAGCAGCCAGCGTGGTGTGTCGGGAGCTAGGCTTCGGGAGTGCTCGAGAGGCTCTGAGCGGTGCCCGCATGGGGCAGGGTGAGGCGGGCACAGGTTGGAGGGAGAGGGAGGTAGGAGGTACATACTCCTGGAGGGGTACATTCCTTAGGAAGGAGACCCCTGGGCAGACAGTAAAGTTAGAACCTCCCGACCTCTGACTTCTGACCTTAGGCATGGGTGCCATCCATTTAAGTGAAGTTAGATGCTCTGGACAGGAACTCTCTCTCTGGAAGTGCCCCCACAAGAACATCACAGCTGAAGACTGCTCGCATAGCCAAGATGCTGGCGTCCGATGCAACCTGCCCTACACTGGGGTAGAGACCAAGGTCAGTCACTCTTTGCCACCTTGGTTCAGGAGTCTCATGTCCTATCCAGTCCTGCCTGGTCGTGATGCAGTCTGATGGCCCTACTGCCCACTGCCCCAGGCCCCGATCATCCTGCAGCTCCCCCTTGACGCCACCACTTGCTAGCCCTGTAAGTGCTTCTGAATCACCATTCAGCCACGGGCCCACTGTGGACTCCCACTACTCCACCCCAAAAGCTTCCACAGCACTTCCATTGCGTCACTACAGATCCGACTCAGCGGGGGCCGCAGCCGACATGAAGGGCGAGTCGAAGTGCAAATAGGGGGACCTGGGTCCTTTCGCTGGGGCCTCATCTGTGGAGATGACTGGGGAACACTGGAGGCCATGGTTGCCTGCAGGCAGCTTGGACTGGGCTATGCCAACCACGGCCTACAGGTGAGTGGGAAGGAGAAGGGAACCAAGGCTATTGCCTCCAAAGGTTGTGTCTGGGACACAGGTCTGCCAAAATGAGTCCCTTGGCTGGGGAGGCTGGATGGTGGCCTCACAAAAACACCTCTGTATGTCCCCAGGAGACCTGGTACTGGGATTCAGGAAATGTGACAGAGGTGGTGATGAGTGGAGTGCGCTGCACAGGGGCTGAGCTATCCCTGGACCAGTGTGCTCATCATGGCACCCATGTCACCTGCAAGAGAACAGGAAGCCGTTTTACTGCTGGAGTCATTTGTTCTGAAAGTGAGTCAAGTGTAGGGTGATGCAAGCCAGGGAGGGGAGGCTCTGGGTCACCTCTTTGCAGGAAGAGCTGCAATCTAGAGGGGTACACCTTCCCTGTGGAAAGCCAGTCTCACCCCAGTTTTCTGGGGGAGGGGGATGGAAGCACTCCCACCTGTCCCTGCCCCTCACCAGTGACGTCTAACTCTCCTCCCTTCCTTGGTGCAGCCGCGTCAGATCTGCTGTTGCACTCAGCACTGGTGCAGGAGACCGCTTACATCGAGGACCGGCCTCTGCACATGCTGTATTGTGCTGCTGAAGAGAACTGCCTGGCCAGCTCGGCCCGCTCAGCCAACTGGCCTTACGGCCACCGGCGTCTGCTCAGATTCTCCTCCCAGATCCACAACCTGGGACGTGCTGACTTCAGGCCCAAGGCTGGGCGCCACTCCTGGGTGTGGCATGAATGTCATGGGTGAGAGGGTCAAGTAGTAGAAGGGCAAGACCACTGGGGAAGAGGTGAGCCTGCTGGGGGCACGGAAAGAAACAGGGATCCCCTTGTCCCCACAGGCATTATCACAGTATGGACATCTTCACTCACTACGATATCCTGACCCCCAACGGCACCAAGGTGGCTGAGGGCCACAAAGCTAGTTTCTGTCTAGAAGACACCGAATGTCAGGAGGGTGAGTTGAGGCCTAGAATAGATGGCACTGTCCTCATCTCCACAGCCTTGCCTCGCATGACATATGCTCATCTCCTCAGATGTCTCCAAGAGGTATGAGTGTGCCAACTTTGGAGAGCAGGGCATCACTGTGGGTTGCTGGGATCTCTACCGGCATGACATCGACTGTCAATGGATTGACATCACAGATGTAAAACCAGGAAACTACATTCTGCAGGTGCCGGGGCTCTGAGATTTCCAGTTGTTGAGTGGGAAGAGTGTTTATTAAAGACACCTTTGGATTTGAGGAATGCAGCTCATTTGTTGGCTTTCTCCTACTCACAGGTAGTCATCAACCCCAATTTTGAAGTAGCAGAGAGTGACTTCACCAACAACGCCATGAAATGTAACTGCAAATATGATGGACATCGCATCTGGGTGCACAACTGTCACATTGGTATTTGGTGGGAAGAGAAGCCAGAAGGCCTGGGGGTGGGAGGGAAAGGCCTTCATTCGCATCTCCCTAGGTTGTTTCTGAGTCTCCCCACCCACTTCTGGATCTCCCAGTCTCTCCACTTCCACCCACCCTTCCCCATAATGGGTCTGTTTTCCTACCCAAACCACCTGTTCACCTTGCAGGGGATGCCTTCAGTGAAGAGGCCAACAGGAGGTTTGAACGCTACCCTGGCCAGACCAGTAACCAGATCATCTAAGGTGCCACCACCTTCCTCTGCAGACCACCACTGGCCCCTAACGGCAGGGGTCTGAGGCTGCCATTACCTCAGGAGCTTACCAAGGAATCTTTGATGTCGGCAGGCCCACAGCACTCGTCCGTTGTGCACTGCGGATATGGAACCATCAAGCAGAAATCACTGCCCTCTTTCTTAGGCTAGCTGTCCTGATCTGTGGCCAGGCACGGGGCATTCTGCTCCCAGGCCCAGCACAAAGCCAAGCAGCCAGAGAGAGGCGCACCTGACTGACTACCCAGGACACCAGACAACAGCGGCTCGTTTTCTTGAATAGGGAGGTCAGAACGGTTTAACTCCAGCATCTCCCCTCAGTTCTGGAAGACAAAGCTTTACCTCTAGCCTTTTTGTGGGGGGAAAGAGCAGTGTTCCACCCTTCCCCTCATTTTTGAGTATGACATGTTGTTAGGTATAATTTTATTTTATATAAAAAGTGTTTTTGTGATTCTTCAGAGCCCAGGAATTGGTGCTGGTAGTTGGAGGGACCTGCCCCCAACTGGTTCAGTCAATCCTCTGTCCAGGTGCCCTCAGAGCCCAAGCCATGAAACCAAGGTTGCAGTCCGAACAGGAGCCTCCTCCTCTTGCTGGTTCATTCATTCCGTGACTTCAGGGGTCACATATAAGGTCAGAGTTTCCTGTCCTCGCCGGATCCGCACTGCCAGTTGGGATTGGGTTCTAACAGCTTCATAAATATCTTCAGCATTTTGTACCAGCTGCTCCCCAATGGCCAAGATCACATCACCAGGTCGTAGACCAGCCCTATGGCAAAAGATAGAGAGATAAAGGAGGGACTAGATGGCCCAGTTCAAGGGCACATACACCCCACCCATCTCCACCTCCTAATGCAGCCTCTCCCTCACCGGTGAGCAGGGGAGTCCAGGATGACTTTATGGATGAGCACACCATGCTGAACATCAGGAAAGCTTGGTTCTCGAAGCTGTAGTTCAGCAAGGATGCTGAAAGGACACAGATCACTCTGTTAATCACAGGGCACTCTCCCCATTTGGGGTTTGCCTCAAATCCTTCATCAGCATGCTGACAAGTGGGTGAACAGGGCATGCACTAGATCCTCTTGATACAAAAACAATTCACTTTCTGCCTTCTAGCAGTTAGGACGTGGAATTCCAAGTGACACACAGGGTTAAATCAATAGCACTAATGTCATTCTAGAATCCTAAAAGAAGCTATAACTTTAGGAAGTGCTATAACTTTAGCTTAACCTAGAAGGATCAATGTGATATTTAACTATATAAAACAAGAACAACATAAAAACACGGGATTAGGAAATCAAGTTGGCAGGAACAGAAAATACTCATAGGGAAGCCACGTCTAGAAGGTTGGGTGTTGTAAATCTAAGCAATAACAGGATGGGAGGTATGCAAAATAGAGTGAGGTGAGAAAAATCAAGATAATGAGAGAGAACAGCTCTTCTGATAGCTCCAAGAATGAGGCAACTCATCTTAGATAAAAACAGAACTAAGAACGAAGCTCAACAGAACTGCCAGGTACCCACCACGGGTTACACTGATGGCCCTACGTGTCACTACCCCTAAAGCTCATACCTGGGAGTCAAGGTCAGCATCATCACCCCAATGTAGCGGCGCTGGGACCCACTGATTCCAAACCAGGAGTCTGTGTTAGAAGGACAAATGAGCCCCACCCAGGTATATCCTTACTTCCCCTCCTCCTCCCAATAGACCCCTCTCCAGCAAACCCTCCCCACCCCTGCCACTTAAAGAAACCCCTTTCCCCGCAAGCCAGGCTTACTCTTCTTTTCTCCACGATGCAGAAACTCTCGAAGGCGATCAGAAGGGATGGCAAAGGAGATTCCAGATGTGACCTTCATGGTATTCACCCCAATCACCTCCCCATCCTGTTGGGACACAGCCCACTATTCTCTAGCCCAAACAAATAATAGGAGATGGGGGTACCTGAGCAAGAGTGGCAGGGGGGTTTAGGGAGATCTAGTTGGATTCTGGGAGACAGCCAACAAGAAACTGCTCAGAAACTTGACCAAACATCGGTGAATTAGGGAAAACCCACCCCTTCCCATACTGACCTGGGATAGGGATTCTTGGAAAGGATGTCACACTCACCAGGTTGACCAGGGGACCTCCAGAGTTTCCAAACTGCAGGACAAGGAGAAAATATGGGAGAGATCCAGGGACTCTATGCCTCGGGGCACAATCAGGATGTAGACACTTTCTCCAAATCCTCTCCTTTCCCAGCCCGTGAAGGAGTGGCCACATTTTTTGCGACCCAATCCCGGTATATAGGCTCATCCACCATCTATCACCATTGGTGCCTGTACCACACACCCCCTACCCTCTCCCCCAACCTAGTCTCTCATTTCTCTCATATCAGGACGCACATCAATAGCTGCATCAGTCTGGATATACTCCACATTGGTTTGGGGAAGGCCCAGATCTTTGGCTGGACGCTGAGCAGAGCTCACAATGCCGGAGGTGATTGTGTTCTGCAGTGCAAAGGGACTTCCCATAGCAACAACAAACTCCCCTTGCCGAACATCAGCTGAGCGTCCCAGGGGCAGCGTAGGGAGAGGCTCCTAAGGGAGAATGGGTACAAGAGACCTGTCATCTGGAGATGTGAACAAATTCACAGCCCCAAGCAGATATGGCCTGCCCCGACCCCCACCTTGGTCTGAATCCTCAGCGTGGCGATGTCTGCCACAGGATCCACAGCTGTGACCACGGCCTCATACGTGTCGCCACTAGGCAGCCTTACACGGACTCGGCGCCGATCAGCCACCACAGGGGCATTGGTAACGATGAGTCCATCGGCAGCCACCACGAATCCTGAGCCATTCGAGATAGGGACTTCACGGCCCGAAAAAGGGTGCCTGGAAAAAGGGGGGGGGGGCGGGGCGAGGGGGAGTACGGATGTGAGGAGGCTCGGACCCATCCTTCTTGCCTGCCCTCTAGCCCGCGGCTTCGGTGCCTTAGTGTTTACCCCCACCGTTACCTGCCCAAGATCTCGATATAAACCACGGCAGGGGCAGTCTTCTCCACCACGTCCGCGATGAAGTTGTACTGGCTCCGGGGAGAGGTGGGTGGCGAGCCAAGGACCGAGGCGAGCACAGCCGGGGGACCCCGCCCCCCGCCCCAAAACAACAACAGTACTGC
>NW_011495064.1:10820783-10821590 GCF_000754665.1 Bison bison bison
CCGCTAGCCACACGCGCAGACGGGTTCCAGGAGTCCCTGAGTCTTCCGGGGTCCGGGGATCTGGGGTCCCAGCGATCAGCCGTGCTCGGAGATCCGAAGTCCGGGACCTCAGGCATGTCCGTGGTTCAGGGACCCCCACAGACAACCGGGCCCTGAAACTGGGGGTCCCATAAGTCACTCGGGTCCGAGGGTCAGGAGTTCCTGACGTCAGCAGGGCCCGGAGGTCAGGGGTCAACAGGGGTCCCTTTCCCCAGCGACCCCCCCACAAAGCCCGCCATCCCCGGAGGCTCCAGCCAGCACCCCGCCCCGCCCTCAGTGCAGCCATCAGCTCCGCCTCGGCGGCTTCCTCGCCCGCCCAGCGCAGAGGCGGCGCCCTAGACGCGACCGGGAGGACGGCTGGACGCTGAGAACGCCGGTACCTGAAGTCTCCAGAAGTGCACGCTGGGACCCAGGATTCCAGGAGGCCAACTCCGCCCCCGCCCCTCGAATGCCGGGAATTGTGGTCCCCGCGGGACGCGAGTTATGAGGTGGCCTACGGGTCCGCGAGGCATGATGGGACCGCTAGCCCTTCCGGGGCGCCTCAGAATTTCAGGTCCCGGCACCCTGGGCGGATGCCCGCAGACTCCGCCTTCCCAAGAGCCCCTGCGGCGGGGCGCAAAGATGGCGGCATCGGCCAGACAACCCTAAAGCAGCGGCAATGGAACCTCCCTCGTCTCCGGGGCCGGAGCGGCTCTTTGATTCGCACCGGTAAGAACCCCGGTGGGAAGAGACCGACTTCCGTGTCCACTTGGCCTTCGGCGCCCGATC
>NW_011495064.1:10821690-10833540 GCF_000754665.1 Bison bison bison
CGGCGCCCGATCACCCCGCCTCTCGCCCCCAGGCTCCCGGGTGACGGCTTCCTGCTCCTCGCGCTACTACTCTACGCTCCAGTCGGGTTCTGCCTCCTGGTCCTGCGCCTGTTTCTTGGGATCCACGTCTTCCTGGTTAGCTGCGCGCTACCAGACAGTGTCTTTCGCAGGTACCGACCCGGGCGCTCGGGGAGGGTCGGGGCTGGGCCTGGCCCGAGGCCAGGTAGTCACCACTGCCTGCGTTCGCAGGGTCGTGGTGCGGACCATGTGTGCAGTGCTGGGGCTCGTGGCCCGGCAGGAGGACTCTGGACTCCGGGATCACCGTGTCAGGGTCCTCATTTCCAACCACGTGACACCTTTCGACCACAACATAGTCAACTTGCTCACCAGCTGTAGCACCGTGAGTTAGGGAGGAAGCCGAGAGTGCCACGGAGTGGCTCCCTGGGGCCCAGCTCAAGGCGCCCCTCTCCGTGTTCGGCTTTCCCTTGGGGACCACAAGATACTGACCCTTACCCCGACCTCGCTTTTCTACCCATATGTCAATTTTTCTCACTTCACAGCATTCTTTTCTTCTTGCTTTCTCTCCTTCCGATTCCCAGCCTCTACTCAATAGTCCCCCAAGCTTTGTGTGCTGGTCTCGGGGCTTTATGGAGATGGATGGTCAGGGCGAGTTGGTGGAGTCACTCAAGAGATTCTGTGCTTCAACAAGGCTTCCCCCTACCCCTCTGCTGCTATTCCCCGAGGAAGAGGCCACCAATGGCCGGGAGGGGCTCCTGCGCTTCAGGTGGGTGAACACAGGTATCTGTCTCCAACTGTAGGTGATCAGGCTTGGGGGCCCTTAGGTTTTCACAGCCTTCTTCAGCCCTGCCCCCTACTTTCCTAGTTTATTTACTTTTTGCCCACTTTTAGTTCTTTCCCTTGAATCCGTTAATTTCCCACGTTTTTATTTGTACAGTCTGACAGTATCTGTTTTAAGTCAGGTATGAGCTGCTGACTAGATTGGCTAGAATCCCATCTTACTTTCTTCACTCTTCTAGTTCCTGGCCATTTTCTATCCAGGATGTGGTACAGCCTCTTACCCTGCGAGTCCAGAGACCTCTTGTCTCCGTGGTGAGTGTGTCCCACAGGGAATCTCTGGGTTTGGAGGGGAAGTTTCCTACTCCTGGCCCTGGTTTAGACCTCACTCATGCCCTCCCCTCAGACGGTGTCAGATGCATCCTGGGTCTCAGAACTGCTGTGGTCACTTTTCGTCCCTTTCACGGTGTATCAAGTAAGGTATTAACTGTCCTCACTTTTTGGTGGCTGGGAGAAACTCATCTCAAGGTCAAGGAAGTAGCTGTCTCTGCCCTGTCCTTTTGCAGATCTTTTAATGTCAAGGTCCTACCACAGAGGCAATATAAAGTATTTATTACCTCCCTACTGTCACCACCACTGTTCCAAGAAAAGACGCATCAGAGTGGAGAGTGGGTGACCCCAACGTGGACCTGGATTATTTTTTGCAGGTGGCTCCGTCCTGTTCATCGACAGCTGGGGGAGGGGAGTGAAGAGTTTGCCCTCCGTGTACAACAGGTGGTAGGGGACATGGGCAGGGTGGAAGTGGGTTCTTTCTTTAGGGGGAAGGAGAGGAACACTTGAGAAACTTCCAATCCTCCAATTTTCCCTAGCTGGTGGCCAAAGAATTGGGCCAGACAGGGACACGACTCACTCCAGAAGACAAAGCAGAGCACATGAAGCGACAGAGACACCCCAGATTGCGCCCTCAGTCAGGTGTGTGGTCTCTGGACATAAAGCTTTTCAACTCTTTTGCAGCCTGTTCTCACTTCCTCCCTATGCCTGTACTAATCAGCCTCTCTCCTTGAGTTTTCCACTCACCATATTTTGGATTTCTTTTTTGCAGCCCAGTCTTCTTTCCCTCACTCCCCTGGCCCTTCTCCTGATGTGCATCTGGCAACTCTGGCTCAGAGAGTGAAGGAGGTTTTACCCCATGTTCCACTGGGCGTCATCCAGAGAGACCTAGGTATGAGAAAGAGTAGCTTTACCCAAGAAGACAGGCATAGAGAGGGAAAGTGGGTGGCGAAGGGAGAAGGTGAGCAGAGAAATAGACTGTGCTGTCCACTCCTCCCTTCTCCGCAGCCAGGACTGGCTGTGTAGACTTGACCATCACTAATCTGCTTGAGGGAGCCGTAGCTTTCATGCCTGAAGACATCACTGAGGGGACCCAATCCCTTGCCACAGCCTCCACTCCCAAGGTGAGACCCAGAAAATGAGCAGGTCCAGGACTTGAGGTGGGATGGGGCAGTCTGCATATTCCCTGTCCCGACGTCTGTTTTTGATCCTGAGACCCTAGCACAGTACCTCTCTTGCAAAGTAGGCATTCGATGCGTGTTTAATGATGATGACTTCGCAAGCCCTCTGACATTGTGATCACCTCAGTTCCCCAGCTCTGGCCCGGCAACCCCTCAGCCCACAGCCCTAACATTTGCCAAGTCCTCCTGGGCCCGGCAGGAGAGTCTACAGGAGCGAAAGCAGGCGCTGTATGAATACGCGAGAAGGTGAGACGCTTAGAGGACAACCAGTAGGAAAGGGCAGGTTGGAGAAAGGGAATAATATAGCAAAGCCCATACAATGTTTTCTTGTGTCCCACAGGCGATTCACAGAGAGGCAGGCCCAGGAGGCTGATTGAGTACAGGATGGCACCCAGAGCCGCAGGACGGAGACTGGGGGCAGCCCTCACCCGACTCAACAGGCCGGATGGGTGGGTGCTAAAGGGAGGAATGGGCTCCCCCCAGTGTCACATTAAATTCAGGGTTTTCACTCAAGGTCTCTGTTGCCTCTTTGGGTCTCAAAAACCTTGTAGCAGGTTCCTTTTCCCTTGGTTGTGGGATCAGGAATGAGGGCCTCCTTGTGGGTTTGTGGAAGGTTGGTCAGAATGGAACTGTCTGTACTCACCTCATGTCAAGAGATGAGTGATATTAAGGAAGTATAACTAAGCTGAATGCCCAGCAGCAACTGGACCCAGCCTCAGAATTCAGCCCAGGTGGATGAGGAAACAGCTGTAGAACTGCAAGTCCCAGGATACCTTTCACTAATGAGCACAGTACACAAAGTCTGTAGAATTCACACATGCTCAGTGTGGTGGCTGGAGCCTATTTTCCATAGGTTCCTAACTAGATTAAATAAGGTGGAGCACATGGCCCCACCCCAAAACAGTCTCTAGGATTGTGCCCCAGGGTGGATCCGGAATTGACCTTTGTACCTCACAGCAGGTCAGGGTTTGTGGTGACTTGCTGAGTGGGTCTGGAACTGGCTGCCATTCCATCGCGTCTCAGAGCGGCAGGCAAAGGTTTGAATCCAGGATCCCTGTGGCCCTGCTCCCCAATTCCTGACCCCACTCCTCCTGTTCCTCACTCTCTTCCCCAGGGGACCTTCCCACAGGTCACCAGGTCTTTCTTTCTTTCTTTTTGGCTATGTCAGATCTTAGCTGTGGTGCACGGGCTTTGTTGCCCTGCCATATGCAGGATCTTACGTCCCCAGCTAAGGATTGAACCCACATCCCCTGCATTGGAAGTTGGGTTCTTAACTACTGGACTGCCAGGGAAGTCCCAAAGTCCACTTTTGATAGTCCCTTACTTGGAGACTCAACTCTTCCCTGTTTCCTGGCAGACGAGAAGTACTGGGAAGGATGAACCCCAGTGCATTATCACCTGAGGGTACAGGTTAGGGATCAGGGCTGAGGTGGGAAGATGGTGTCGGTCACCAAATACGAGGCCTTGATGACTGCCCTGCCTTCTGTAGGTCCTGCTAGACAGTCACCATGGCCTCTCAGCTTCTCGGGTTGGAAGAAGAGTCTGGCCCAAACCCTGAGGAGTCTGAACTGGCTGTGAACCCCTTTGACGGGCTCCCCTTCTCTTCCCGCTACTACAAACTACTTGAGCAGCGCCGATCCTTGCCTGTCTGGGCTGCTCGCTTTATCTTCTTGGAGCACTTGGAGAGTAGCCCCAGTGGAGTGGTACTGGTGTCTGGAGAGCCTGGTTGTGGCAAGAGCACCCAGGTGGGAGTGGGGGGCGCTGGGGAACTGGCTCCTCCTGGGACAAGGTGGGGAGTGGGGTGGGGGTTGCTGTGTGAAATAATAGGGGAGGTGGTCAGAAGGAGACAGGCAGTGAAGCACCAGAGGACTCCTCAAATAAGGAGAGATGAAACTGACCACAGTTCCTCCGGCACTTTTGATGGGTTCTGTGTCCCGCTGACGGGTTGTCCTTCCCTACGCTTACCCCAGATCCCACAGTGGTGTGCGGAGTTTGTGCTGGCCAGAGGTTTCCAGAAGGGCTGGGTAACTGTGACTCAGCCTTACCCTCTAGCAGCCCTGAGCTTGGCTCTGCGAGTTGCTGATGAAATGGACCTGACCCTGGGTCATGAGGTTGGATACAGCATCCCCCAAGAAGACTGCACTGGGCCTGACACTCTGCTAAGGTGTGGCCCCTTGCAGGCCCAACCCCAGTCTCCTCCCCCTCACTCCGTAGAAACAACCCCAGCCTCTGACATCTCACCGTACCCTCCCTCAGAATAGCTCACCGTGTAAATCATGCATGATGCAACTTCTGAATGTAGCCATTTAACCCTAGCCAGCAACCTCAGACATTCAACCTCACCCTCCTCATGAAAGTCTTACTTTCCTAACTGGAGTACAGCTTATGAACAGTGTCATCAATAGGTCACAGAAACTCAGTCACAGGATCTTTTCCTGATCTTTACTGTCAGAGCCTAGGCCCCCTGGGGGGAAGCTCCTCTGGACTTCTGGGGCTGGTTGGTGTCCACACTGACTCCTCTGCCCACTGCCAATGCCAACAGGTTCTGCTGGGACAGGCTGCTTCTGCAGGAGGTGGCCTCAACCCGGGGCACTGGAGCCCGGGGTGTGCTGGTCCTGGATGAGGCTCAGGAGCGGTCAGTGGCCTCAGATTTGCTCCAGGGACTCCTGCGAGATGCCAGGCTGGGAAGCCTTCCAGGGGACCTCAGAGTGGTTGTAGTTACTGACCCAAGCCTTGAACCTAAGCTCCAAGATTTCTGGGGCGGTCCTCCTACTGTGTGTGTCCCCAGAAAGACTGGCAGCTGCCCCACTCCAGTCTACAGGGACTCTCTCCCTGCTGACCGAGTAGACGCTGCCTGCCAAGCTGTGCTTGAATGGTGTCGGAAGGAGGCTCCAGGAGATGTGCTAGTGTACCTGCCCAGTGAGGAGGTAAAAAAATGGGATGCGAAAGGAGGTACTCGTGGCGAATGTCTGCCCCTTCCTGTCCCAGGGGAGAATGGGAGCAATGCTGATTAGGAACATTGGAGCTCTAGTACTTATTCTCTGTTGGGGTCTTAAGGAAAAATTCCAGGGTTTTGGTATAAAAACTTTTTGATTCCATACAATGCAGAGATTTGCAGTTCAGTGAGTTCCTGAAATTAAAACACCCCAACTTTATATATAGAGTATGTGCACTTTGTCAGAGTGAAGAACCATAGCTTTCATCAATTTTTCAAAGGGGTCTCTGACCCACAAAGGTAAGAATTACCCTAACACCCCACCTCTCTCTTCAGGAAATTTCCCTGTGCTGTGAGTCCTTGTCCAGGAAGGTAAGGTCCTTGGAAAACCAAGGGCCCCCACCACGGGTGCTGCCCCTTCACCCAGGCTGTGGACAAGCTGTTCAGGCTGTGTACGAGGACACAGAATCAGGTGCCCGGAAAGTTGTGGTCACTCACTGGCTGGCCGACTTCTCCTTTTCCCTCCCTTCCATCCGACATGTCATTGACTCAGGACTGGAGCTTCGAAGTGTGAGTGAAAGAGAAGTGAGGGGGACACAGGGGCTAAAGATAGAAATAGCCCACTCTCATCTGTCTTGGCCTTGGTTGGGGGTGGTGACAGGTTTACAGTCCTCAGATCCGAGCAGAATCTCAAGTGTTGAGACCAGTCAGCAAGTGTCAGGCAGAGGCAAGACGGCTGCGGGCAGCAGGGATCCCACCAGGTAAGAGCTTTCACCCTCAATAGGATCAAACACGAAAAAAGTCACCAACCACCGGCCCCGAGAAATCTACAGTGGTCTTCTCTCCCAGATCTTTCTCCCCTTAGGATCCTGCCTCTGCCTGTATCCTAAGTCCTTCCTAGAACTAGAGGCTCCCTACCTGCCCCAGCCCAGAGTGTGGGCAGAGAATTTGAGCTCCCTGATGTTACTACTAAAGAGGAGACAGATTGCAGAGCCAGGGAAGTGTCACTTCCTGGACCGGCCCGGTGAGCACCCTTCCTGCCCACGTCCTGCTGCTCTCCAGGTTCTGAGATCCCCTGTC
The DNA here is from genome assembly GCF_000754665.1 of Bison bison bison. Lineage (NCBI taxonomy): Eukaryota > Metazoa > Chordata > Mammalia > Artiodactyla > Bovidae > Bison > Bison bison. The sequence continues at coordinate 10,828,012 of NW_011495064.1, forward strand.
CTGTAAGCCTTGTTCCCTCTCCAGCTCCAGAAGCACTGATGCAGGCCCTGGAAGACTTAGACTACCTGGCCGCCCTGGATGATGATGGGGACCTGTCAGACCTGGGAGTTATCCTGTCAGAATTTCCCCTGGCCCCTGAGCTGGCCAAAGCCCTGCTGGCCTCGTGCGAGTTTGACTGTGTGGATGAGATGCTCACCCTGGCCGCCATGCTCACTGGTATGAATCACTTGCCTCTCTGGCCCTTAGGACCGCTTCAGCCTTCCCTCTGGCGTTCTGGTGCTCCTTAAGCTGGCCCCTTCCCCTTTGCTCTAGTTCCCAGCCCTCACTGTGCCTAAAGAGTTAGGCTTCATCACTTTCCCCTCTCCTGTCTCTGTTGCTTCTTGTCCCCCAACAAGTGTCTCCTACCTGTTTTTACTAAAACTGTACCTGTCTTGTTCAACCCTGTAATCCCTTCATTATTCAGAATAATCTCCATCCTGCTCAATCTAGGTATTCCTCACCCACTGCATTCCAGTTCAGGCCCACCCCAGCAGAAGGGTGGCACTTCTGCTCACCAGTGGCCTCCTAGAGACCTAATCCAGTGAGCACTTCTGAGCCCTGTTCATGACTTTCTTTTGACACTTGAGAATGGCAACCACTCCGACTTTAACATTGCCCCCTCCCTAAGCCTGTGATCTGCTTCTTGTGGTTTTCACCCTACCTCTCTTGCCACTCCCTTAATCTCTTACTTGAGCTCTTCCTCCTCTGCTTGTTCAAAGTAAGTTGAACCTCAGGGTTCCACCCTTGCCCCTTTTGTCTTCTCATTCCCTGAACTCTCTGAGCAAGTTCATTCACATTCATGGTCTGAAATGCTACAATATCATTCTTCTGAATCTTGGATTTATATATCTAACTCCTGATGGCCATTCCTGTCAGAATGGTCCACAAAACTTCAACCCAGAACTGAACTCGAGCACCTCTGTTGTTGCTGAGCTGAGCCCTTTTTAAACCTGCTCCCTCACCACCATCACCAAAAATCATACCATCACCTCAGTGGCTCTACTATCATTCTAGACTAACCTTTCTCCAGGTTTGTTTTTTTAATTTTTATCTCCTAATTTAAAAAAAATTTTACCTGTTCTTCACCTGTTCTTCTCCATACTTAAGGACTTCCCTGGTGGCTTAGAGGGTAAAGCATCTGCCTGCAACTCAGGAGACCCAGCTTTGATCCCTGGGTCAGGAAGATCTCCCGGAGAAGGAAATGGCTACCCACTCCAGTACTCTTGCCTGGAAAATCCCATGGATGGAGGAGCCTGGTGGGCTACAGTCCATGGGGTCGCAAAGAGTCGGACACGACTGAGCGACTTCAGCTTCACCTTCACTCCATACTCAGAGTTAATGCCAATGTAGCTTCTCATCGCTGCTCAGCTGGATTCCTTGAGTAGCCTCCTAACTAGTCATGTGAACTTCTTCCAAACATGTGGATTCTCTTAAAAACTCTTCTTCATCAGTTACTCTCTACCTTCCAAACAGAATGTAGACTCATTTGCACAGCCTTGCCCATACCTCCCTCCAGCTTTATCTCCAGCCACCCTGCCACACATACTGTTCCCTTATCCATAATCGTAGGTGCTCGAAGTTCTCCAAACATGCTATTCCCACGCCTAGAATACTCCCTCTGCCCTTCTCCACTCAGCTAATTCTCAAACTTCAAATATTGGCCCACACACCTATCTTACGTGTTGGTCTCTCCCACTAGACTCTAAGCTCCTTGTGGGCAGAAACTGTTTTTCATTTATTTATCTTCAGTGTCCAATAAAGTGCACAGTATCTACAAGTCTTTTGAGTAAAGTTCCCAGAGTGACGTTGCTGCCTTTTTCAGTGTAGTGCTATCTGTTCTCATGCCCCCAAATGAACTTCCTGTCTTCTGCCTCCAGCTGCCCCTGGGTTTACTCGTCCTCCACTCTGTGCAGAAGAAGCTGCCCTGCGTCGAGCGCTAGAACACGTAGATGGTGATCACAGCTCTCTGATCCAAGTGTATGAAGCCTTTATACAGAGTGAGTGCTCCACTCTGCATCCTCTTACAGAACCCAGATTTTCCAAAGAGAGGAAGTAGTATGCAGCCAGCTGACAGATCTCTAGTCCCAGGAAAAGGAAGCCCTTTGACTGACAGTTGGGTTCTTTTAGTCTTAAAGTCTCAAGGACTTTAGCTATAACTGGTCCCTTTCTGTTCCCAGGTGGAGCAGACAAGGCTTGGTGCCAGGCTCGGGGTCTAAACTGGGCAGCATTGTGCCAAGCCCGTAAACTTCGGGGAGAACTCCTAGAACTCATGCAACGGATTGAACTTCCCTTGTCTCAACCAGCCTTTGGATCTGAGCGGAATCGCAGAGACCTTCAGAAAGCACTGGTGTCAGGATACTTCCTTAAGGTTAGGGGAAAGAGTTGGGGCAAGGATCATAAAAGGAACAGAAAGTAGAGGGAGCAAAGGTTAATGTATGCCACCTCTGAAATTGGGACCCAGGTGGCCATTCAAAGAACTCTTTAGAACCAGGAGAAACTTTTCCTTTGATGTTTTGGGGTACAAGGGGCTATGGAAATGCCATACATTATGGTAATATGGTAGGACTATAACACCTAGAGGTATGCCTTACTTTTAATACTCTCACTACCCTTGCTAATAATTCTTTCTCAACCCCCCTTTCTTTCTTCTACTGACTGACACTTCACTCTCACTTATTCCTTCAATATCTTTGTCTTTCAATGAGGTGGCCCGAGACACAGATGGAACTGGAAATTACCTGCTTCTAACCCATAAGCATGTGGCCCAGCTCTCCCCAAACTGCTGCTACAGAAGCCGCAGGGCTCCTGCCAGACCCCCACTGTGGGTGCTTTACCACAGTTTCTCCATTTCCAAAGACAACTGTCTTTCCATTGTTTCTGAAATTCAGCCACAGATGTGAGTTCCCTGACACCCCTCCTGCACTGTCCATTCCTCTTCCTGGGGCCAAAATTGCAGCTGGAGACTTAGAGAAGCTAAGTGGGGGTGGGGGGTAGGCTGGCAGGGGTGGGAATGGAGGGGAGTGAGAGGGTCTTTGTGGTTTGTAGTAACATGATTTGAGGAGACAGGGTTTGTGGAAGGGGTAGTAAGAAGTTCAACAATATGCATTATGAAAGAGGATATGGAAATCATCTAATTATGAATGTCTCTATCAGGCTGGTGGAATTGGCTCCTCCATACTTTCTGAGTAACTTACCCCCTAGTGAAAGCAGAGACTTCCTGAACCAGCTGAGGGAAGAAAGGACAGATTCTTCAATCAGGAGTGAATCTTCCTCCACCCAAGAACTTGAGAATGCCTGTGCCCTGCAGTGACCTGCCTATGGGGTGAAGTTGAATTCATCTCAACACATGAGATCTTCCCTCAGGCTAGCACGCCATCCAGATTTAGAAGCCCAAGGGTCAAATGTAAATACTGGAACCTGAGTCCCAAGAAATGGAGCTGGGAGTGGAGCAAATTGGTTAAGCCCCAGGCTATACAGGGTAGGACTGATTCCTTAGCTTTCTTCTATTTATTGAAGAGGAACTGACATGCCCTCTATATCCCCAACTTATGCCAAACCCATCCTTGTGCTCCCTTTTGGTCTATAAAAGTTCTGTTTATATGATACCAAATTTGAGTTTGGTTCTGCAGTAGCATTTACAATATCTATGAGTTAAAGATAACACAATATAAAAGAATCAAGGTGAATTTCAACAGTGATATCCTCCTGCCTGGCTCCCACCTCTGGTCGAGCCTTTGTGCTCTGACTGACCTCACTGTCACTAACATGGAAACAGGTAGTTTGACTACAGTTGGCCTCTGACCCTGCCTAAAGCTTACCTCACTCTATCAACTGCTCTTGCCTGCAGGGGAGGAAGAATGGGGGTGCTATAAGAATAAGAAACAATTGACCCTTTTGTTCTCATACAACTTAAATCTTGCTCCTTCTTAAACCTCAAGGCTATTGGAGCTGTACCCAAATCCTTAACTTTATAGCACCAAGCTTCCCAGCAGCCCCTGGCCCACCCATAAGTTCTAACAACTTCAGGAACATCATGCTTTTACCAGCTGGGTACTTCTTTCTCTTTTCTTTCCTTAGACTATTAACTTTGATATCCTCAATCATCTTACACATTATAAATGTGTTTACAGAAATTGATAGAAACATTTAATCCTTAGAACTCTGCTTTTCTACTCAGAGTTCCCTCCCTTGGTGATGCTGTCTGCTTTCATCATTCCATGTATTTCCTCCTCTATGTGGATGTCAACTGACCTCCCCCGAAAGGCATTTTTCCAGAATGTATTCTCTCCGTGTGCTTGCTCAGTCGCTCAATCTTGTCTGACTCTCTGTGACCCCATAAACTGTAGCCTACCAGATGCCTCTGTCCGTGGAATTATCCAGGCAAGAATACTGGAGTGGTTGCCATTTCCTACTCTAGGGGATCCTTCTCTCGAGGTTTAGCATTTAGTTTTGCCTGCAGAGTTAATCTTGGTCTTGTCTTCCCAATTTCCCTTTCATCATCCACAACACCATTGATTTCTTGCTCCTTTACATTTCCAACCTAGGAATTATCTTTGATTATTTTTAAGCCTATCACTTCCTATTATTTGCCAGATTCTGCTCACTGTAACTCCCCTGGGCCCATTAACTTTGTCCATTGCTTCCCTCTCTGTCCCTGAGGGACACCAGAGCCTGATTAGTGTTCTTAGATTTTCTCTTTCATCAAGTGTGTCTCGCCCACCACTCACTTGGGAGGCGCACGCAAGTGGGAGGACGTAGTCAGCAGGTTAAACACAAGACGATATGGGGCTCAAAGTCCTTAGCGATTATTTTACAGTTGAAGAATGACATGCCCAGCATGGATAACCCTCTGGTTCCCGTCACAGTCAGACTCGCCCTCTAGCACCTCCTCCATTACTCCCCTGTCATTGGCGTCTTCCTTCCTTCCTTCTTTCCTTCACACATTTGGTACAGACCCGGCAGGCTGCAGCTGCCGAATCCCAGCGGGCCCTGTGAACAGCTTGGGCCCGACGGAACCCTGGTTCCACCCCACCCGCGGAAGAATCCGGAGTCCCTCAAGAGGGCAGCCATAGGCCAGCCTGCTCTCCTCCGCGCACCTCACTGGCTATCAAACTGCAGGTCCCGCCCCCTCAGCCCCTGGGTTCCAGCCACCGTGCGACAAGAGTGTGTGGGAAATGGCGGGAAAGATCGCATTTAAGCGCGCGGGGCAGTTGCGCAACGTTGGCCTGCGAACCGGCGGTGGCCGAGGAGCCCTCGGCGATAGCCTCAAAGCCAGCTCCTCCTCACACGCTCCACTGCTACAGAACCACGGCGTGGGCGGCCATGCGCTCCTAGGCCCCAGCTCCGGGGCTCCACGAGGCGCCTCGGTCCGGAAAAGAGCGCTCGCTCGCTCGGTCGGGCAGGCGTCGCTCACACCACTGAAGCAAGCCCGGACACGGAAGCCACCTTGTTGTCCTCGGCCCAGGGCTGCAGATTCTGCAGCGCGAAGAG
>NW_011495064.1:10833640-10835259 GCF_000754665.1 Bison bison bison
CAGGTGCAGAAGCAGTCGGCCCGCGCGGTGCCGCTCCGCCTCGCGCTCCTCGGCCGTCTGGCGCCTGGGCGGGCGGAGACGCGGGGTCAGCGAGGCCAGCCCCAGCCCGCCCCGCGCCTCACCGCCACTTGGCCCAGCCCGGTCTTTCACCCGCCCCGCGCCTCACCGCCACTTGGTGCGCCGGTTCTGGAACCACGTCTTGACCTGCGCGTCGGTCATGCGCAGGGCCTTGGCCAGCGCCGCCCTCTCGGCAGAGGCCAGGTACTTCTGGCGCAGGAAGCGCCGCTCCAGCTCCAGCACCTGCGAGCGGGAGAAGGATGTGCGCGGCTTCTTCCGCTTTGGGGGGGGCCGATTTTGGTAGGGGTGACCTATACGGCGCGTCCCGGAGAAGGGCGAGAGCGCCGCTACAGAGAGGAAGAAAGAGCAAGGCTAGGTTTACGGGGTGGCCCGAGGTGTCACAGAAGACAGCGCGGCTGCTGAGGCCGCAGAGCTCCCGCGCCGGGTCCCTACAGTGCCCCAACCTCGACTCCGCACCAGTAGAGTCTTCTACACACAAAAAAAGGGGGCCTCGGAAATGGCCCTCCCTCTTGGGTGAGGGAGAAACCTCCCCTGAAACTTCACCCTGCCCTCCCCGCCGTGCGGACAGTGAACTGCAGAGAGCGCGGGCATCGACGGCAGCTACCTCCCCAGCGCCTCTCAGCAGCGGGACCAAGAGATACAAGTTGAGGGAGGATCCCCTGGGATTAGGGGCGAAGGGTATGAAAGGGACCTTGAGTTGGAGCAGAAGGATCAATGAGAAAACAGGGTCAGTGTGGGGCATGACACTGGAGGGATCGGGCAACCTCACCCGTGAGCCGGTCCTTGGCATAGCGGCGGCCGCTGTCCATCCAAGGGAAGGTGAGTCCCGCTAGGCCCCCGGCGCCGCCCAAGCCCGAGGGTCCAGGAACTGCAGGTGCGCCTCCCGCGGGCGGCTGCACTGGCAAAGGACGATGCGCCGGGACGCGGATCACGCCGCCCGGGCCAACACCAGAGCTGCCTGGTACCGGGGCCAGCGAGGCCGCGGGGCCGTAGCTTGAGGCTCCGTGAAATCCACCCGAGAACGCCGCACTCTCTCCATGGCCTTGGCCCGTGCGACCCGGGCCTAGGCCGCTCCCGGGGGGTTCCGGGCAGCTCAGGATCTGATCGATGCCGAAACTGATTGGCTCGTGGTGCGGGAGGTTGTGCGAGGCCAGCACCCCCGGCTCCATGGGTCCGGGTCAAAGAGGACCTCAGGAGGTTTGGCGGTTAGGGAGGACCCCCCCAAACAGCTGTGGGAGCCCAGCAGCAGAGCGTTTAGGGCGGTGGCTTCAGGGACCTGCCGGGCTGGCCGCAGAGAGGCGCCGGGACGCCCAGGACATCTTCATCCCTATGTACTGAGAGTAACCCAGCCCGTGCCGGCCTCTGCCGGGTGTCGGCGCAGGGACTCGCATCCCGGGGGAGCGCGACCGACTGGGGCCCCAGGAGCGCCCTTCTTGACTCTGAAGCGCGGATGGACGCTGGACTGCCAGGGCCTCTGCCCGAGTCCGGGGTGGAGAGCGTTGGCCGACTTGGGCTGGGGCAGTGACTGACAGATCAGTCTT
>NW_011495064.1:10835408-10843298 GCF_000754665.1 Bison bison bison
CCGGGCCGTTAAAGGGGAAGAGACGCCTGTTTGCTCCAAGCGCGGGCAAGACTGGCCGGCGGGAGTGGTGAGGGTGTTGGAGGGGGGAAGGTGGCGAGTGTGTTATGAACTTGCACGGGAGGGGCCAGAGCTCCGGCCGCTGCGCGCTGAGTCAGCCGAGATGCGCAAGGCGACTCCATCCTCACTGGCCTCCGCCTCTGGGTTTCCTCTCCTCACCAACTTCCTTGCAGGTGCCGCCTCCCACAGCCCCCACTCTTCGCCTCCCGATGGGTCCAGCCTGACGACTCCCGGATTCGTTGTGGCCCCCGCCTAAATGCTCTCGAAGACCAAATTTCGTTGTGGCTTTCTGGCTGCGATGGGAAGCGGCTGGGGAACGGCGCCGGCGAGTTGGAGGCTGGGGAAGAGGACAGTTGGAGGTGTGGCGGGGTGTCCGGTGAGCTAGGGCGGGGAATCACTGGGCCAGTGATCCTGGTGCTACTCCCGGCCTCTCCCGTAGGGGCCCCAGCTTCTCTCCGGAGCGCCAGTAATGGGCGTCCAGTGTTTCTTAGAATTTCGATTTCCGTAAATCGGTGTAAAGCGGACCCGTGGTTGTACCCGAGCCAATTTAGGTCGGTGAGGACTTGAGGCTGGCGTTCTGCCCCCGACAGGGAACCAGCAACGCGGACTCTGCGCCCCGGCTCTTCGCCCAGGAAGTCTATTCTCACACACTCCTGCCCAGCCTCCAACGAAATCGCCACAGGCGACACTTGGAACCTTACTGAAGTCCTCGGAGGATCCCAACCGCCTCATTTCACAGAGCTGCTTCACCCCACCCAAGCCCAGGAAATTGTGCCTGGAGCGTGTCAGAGAAGGGCGGTGGGGAAAGCCCGAAGCCGCTCAGCGACCTTGTGACCTCTGGCCGCGGACCCAGGAGCTGGGAGCGTGTGAACTCTGCATCCTTCCCCGGGATGGGACCCCGGGCCTGCCGGGCCCCTGAGCCTTAGACCCGCCCCTGCCGCCACCCGCCGGGTGCAGGCCGCCATAATCGGGTTAGCTGGGTCGGAATTACATTACCTTCCCCGGCCCGCCCCGGCCCCGGGGGTTGGGGGGGGAATCCTGGCGCCTCTGAGCCGGTGAGACTGGGCGCCTGGAGGCGGATGTTCTTACCATCCCTCGGAGGGTGGGCACCCGATGAGCAGCTTGGCTTGTCTCAGACACATGGTGGCCAAAGGACCCTGCCCTGCTGTGGCAGTCCTTAGCCCCTCCACCGCAGCCCACTCAGGTGCTCTGATCCTGACTGCCAGTGACCCTTGTGAGCTGAAGTGCCTTCTAAGTCTAATAGCTGGGTCTCCCTGGGAGCACGGATCTTCCAGTTGATTCTCCAGGATCTTCTGGGGAAAACTCTGCCCCTCCTTTCTCCCTAGCAGATGGGCTGGCAGCCTGGAGCCTAGGGCAGGGTAAGAGGTCTTTTCTCTCAAGGGAACCAGGAGTGATATTTGGGCATCTGGGCAGGAAGATAAGGAAGAGGAAGAAGGGCTTTCTCCCCACACAAAACCTCAGTGTTCACAGAAGCCTCAAGGTGAAGTCTGAGGCAGGGAACAATGGGGCAGGGAGGCAGTGGGCATTAATAACACGCAACATCCTCCCCAGACTTGTCTACCTTCATCACGCATTTATCCAGCTCTCCCCCACCCTGCCAACAATCTTCTGAAAGGGTTGAGGGTGGGGAGGTACTGCCCTTTGGTAACTGTTTTTGTCTTGGTGCAGAAGACAAATAATATCACCTTCCCTAAGCCTTCACAGAACTCCAAGCATCTTTTCTCTGCAGGTAAGGGCTTGGACTACTAGACAGCATGAAACCTCTGCTGTTCAGGCAAACCCTTCATAGATAGCATGGGCTGGATTCCCCTGGATGAGAACAAAGAGCCTGGGGAGACAGTAAATTAAATAACTCTGAAGAGGACTGGCTGGCAGGTTAGGAATTTGTCAGTCCCTTTTCCCACTCCCTTGGGGGCTTCTCTTGTGGCTCAGCTGGTAAAGAGTCTGTCTGCAATGCAGGAGACCTAGGTTAGATCCCTGGGTTGGAAAGATCCCCTGGGGAAGAGAAAGGTTACCCACTCCAGTATTTTGGCTTGGAGAATTCCATGCAAAGAGTTGGACATGACTGAGCATCTTTCACTTTCTTTTGCCACTCCAGAGGTGGGTCCCTAGGAGGAGAGAGTGGGCACTAGTGTGTCTCCAATCAAGCTGAATAAAATCCTTCTTGAATAAATCAATGCAAGTGAAAAACGTAGCATCGTGCAGACCTTTATACCTCCTTATTCTACATCCTGCCTCGAGGTCAGCACAGATGGCTGTGCCACCCAGAGATTGCCCAACTGATCCTTAGAGGAGAATGGGCACAAACCTGGTAGTGTATATATATATATATATACACACACACACACACGCACATATTCTGGGAATTTAAAAAAAGATTTCAGTGCTCTGCTTCAAGGACAAAAGGCATCCAGTTCTGTCAGCCAAAGTTCTAGGAGTTTCTCAGTTTGCCTCCACCTTGCTGATTCCCTGACTCTATGAAAAGCATGGTTCCTATTGGTTTGTGTTGAAGAGAGGCTCTGGAGTCAGCACCCCCACCTCTCATAGGGACTTCCTTGGATCCATGTCACCATATCTCACATGCATGTAGCTGCCCAACTCTTCAAACCTGCAGCTTCACAGGGAGAGGCCACACTCCTAGCCTGTTTTCCTGCATCTTCTCTTCCATCCTGCTCTTGGTGCAGTATTCCATGGTTGAGGTGGTTCCCACTCCTATATCATCAGTTTCCTCATCAACTTAGTCCCTCCTACTGCCAACTGTCTAGGTCTCTACTGTCTGGACAAAGTTTTTGCCCAACTCTTCAAGAGAAATTATGTTTCTTTTTCTCCTTTACTGCCCATATCCATTGTCTCCATTTCCTCAGTATTTATTCTTTTAATCCACTGTAAGTTAGCTTCACTACATGGACCCTATCTCAGAGATATCCAGTATCCAGTGTCTATTATCCAAGACTTCTCTGACATGTTTTACTTTGTTGACCATCAACTCTTTCTTGAGGTATCCCTTCTTTTGGCTCCCATAATATTGTATTATTCTACATCTTTGGACATTCACAGTTGCTGCTTATCTTTTTCCTCCACTGACTTTTCTTCTTCCACTGAAGACTGTGAGCATTCAGAGCTCAGACTTCAGCTTTACCCATATCTACATCTGCTCAGTTTTCATCCTTTCCAATAGTTCCATCTAATATATCTACCCAGAAAACTCTGTGACCTCAGTCCCTGGTTGCGACCCTTGCTGTGCTCCATCCCACTATTCTAGTCTTCTGGCCAGCTCTACCTGCTTTTGCTCTAGCCACCTTAGTCCAACAAGCTGGAGGAAATGCTTCCCCCGAAGCTCCTTATTCACTTCCTCCTATTATTCTTTGAAATGTTTCATACACAGCCCTTCCTTTCCATTTCCACAGATAAAACCCTAATATAGGCCAGGCTTCCCTGGTGGCTCAGTGGTAAAGAATCTGTCTGCCAGTGCAGGAGACACAGGTTCAATTTCTGGTTCAGGAAGATCCCACATGCTCCGGAGCCATGCTCTAGCTAAGCCTGCGTGCCACTAGTACTGAGCCTGTGCTTGTAGGGTCCAGGAGCCACAACTACTGAGCCTGTGCATGCCTTAGAGCCCATCTTCTGCAACAAGAGAAGCCACCACACACTGCAACTAGAGCGTGGCCCCCCACTCACCACAACTAAAGAAAAGCCTGTGCAGCAATGAAGACTCAGCACAGTAAAAATATATTCTTTAAAAAAAAGCCTAATATAGGCCATCATCACCACCACCCATATTCATGTGTTCATCCACAAAATTTTGATTGAAGGTACTATGTGCTTGGTACTACGTACTAGCTACTGTGTGCCTGGCACTGGAAATATAGTTGTAAACACAACAACAAAAGTCCTACCACTGAATAGCTTACATTCCAGTGGGGGAGGCAGTTGAAAAAGAAAATGTATACCATATACTCAGAAATGCTAAGAAGAAAAATAAAGCAAGGAAGGGGGCGGAGTATAAGAGTAGGAGATGATGATTTATCTAGATTGATCACAGAAGGCCTCATGGAGTAAAGACCTGAAGGAAGAAAAGGGCCATTTGGATATCTGAGCATTTCAAGTAGGGGACACCAGTAGGTATACTGGTGTACCTGCGGAAAAAACAGTGGGAGGTCCTGTGTGTTTGGAGAGACTGAGTGACTGTGAGAGACCAAGCAGTCTTGAAGGCTTTTATTCTAATTGGAAAATGACTGGATTGTTTTAAACAGAAATACACCTGATTTTTACATTTTAAACAACTTTAAGGCAAAAGTGACATACAGTAAGCTGTACATAAAATGTGCAATTTCATACACTGATAAATGTGTACACCCATGAAACCATCAACACAATCCAGATAATAAGCATCTGTCAACTCAAGAAAACTTTCTATGTATCCTTTTGGATTTTGATTCATGTTTTACCAGAATCACTGTGAGCTGCTATGTTTAGACTAGGCTAAAGAGGGTAAAAGTAGAAGCAAGAAAGCAGGCAAGAAGCCACTGCAGTCACCCAGAGAAGAGATAATGGCATCTTGGAACAGGGAAGTAAGCAGTGGCTATGCTGCTGCTGCTGCTACTGCTGCTAAGTCGCTTCAGTCGTGTCCAACTCTGTGCGACCCCACAGACGGCAGCCCACCAGGCTCCCCTGTCCCTGGGATTCTCCAGGCAAGAACACTGGAGTGGGTTGCCATTTCCTTCTCCAATGCATGAAAGTGAAGTCACTCAGTAAATGTCCGACTCTCAGCGACCCCATGGACTGGAGCCTACCAGGCTCCTCCGTCCATGGGATTTTCCAGACAAGAGTACTGGAGTGGGGTGCCATTGCCTTCTCTGAAGCAGTGGCTATAGCGAGTAGTTATTTTTAAAAATCACTTATCTCATAACTCCTTGCCTCTAATTCACTCTGAAGATAAATGAATATGTTTCTTTCATAGGATAACCCTCTTTCTTCAGAAAAGTTTTTTTTTTTTTTCCCTATTGCCCTCACACTAAAGTCCCAACTCCATAAGGTTCTGCTTCTTCTCATTCTTCTCTATCATCGCTCTCAAATCTACACCTTATCCTCTTTCAGGCCCCTCTCCACTGTGCCTTTCTTTTCTATTTCCACCACACTTCTTTCCCCTACTCCCAATCTCTAATTGTGCCCACACAAAGACCCACTTCCTCCAGAAAGTTTTTCCCCGTCTCCGCTGGTATCTCTCGCTTCTTGATTGTCCAACTGTACTTGATGTTAATACTCCACAGTAATCTTATCCTTGTTTTCGTTGGATTTTGAATCCCACTTTTTAGAAAGTACCTAGGGACGTCGGTGTACCAGGTCTAGTGCCCCTGCATCCTCCCCAAGTATGGGACTGGATCTATACCAGGCAGGAGCTCGCTGCCTCAGCGTGTCCATGTGTGGTAGTGTCCTAGCCGTCCTCCCCTCCTCCTTGGGCATCTGCTCTGCATTAGTCTGTCCCAGGCCTCCGCAGGCGCCGATGATTGAATCATCATCATTAACCAGGGCCTGCCCCCCCAACCTCGGCGGCAGAAGGGAGTGATGGGGGTGGGCACGATCACTACCAAGTCCCTGGGGTCCCTCCTTCCCCGCCACCCTCTACGAGATTCCGCAGAGCTCCAAGAAACCTCCGCTGTGGAGGGGGCACAAGGCCTGCCATCGGGATGAAGCTCCGTAATGCGGGCGCGTAGTAGGACACAAACAGGGGACCCGGAGGGGTTTCTTTTATCAGGGACGTCGCCCCAGGAGATCGACAACCCTGAGTGGTGGCGGGCGGAGACCGCCGGGCCTTTGGGGTAGAAGGCGGCAGTCTTTTGCAGGCTCCAAAAGTCAGTCCCGAGATCATGTAGGGTCTACTATGACGATTACTACAGAAGGTCGAGGAGATAGGACCCCTTCCCACGAACCCCCTGGACTCCCTAATTACAGATTGAGGAGGGGGAGGGGCCAGTGGGGCTCAGGTGAGCACACGGGGAGAAAGGACATGGGCGGGGCCTTACAGAGGGTCAGCGAATCCGAAAAGACCTAAGCCTTCGTTGCGGGGCGACAAGTCCCGCCCCGCAGGCGGCACCGGAAGTAGCAGGCCGAGATCAGCCTTTAAGATGGCGTCTCCTCAGGGGGGCCAGATTGCGATCGCGATGAGGCTTCGGAACCAGCTCCAGTCAGTGTACAAGATGGACCCACTACGGAACGAGGTGAAGGGGCGGCAGGGTTACCACTGCGATCGGCTAGCAGTGCGAACTGGGGCCGGCTAGAGGACGGGCGGTGGCTGGCAGGGCGCCCAGTGCGCCTGCGCAGAGACAGGGTGCCCAGTGCGCCTGCGCGATTGCGATTGGGTTGCCAAACTCCAGGCTAAGACGCCTGCGCATTGCGCCGCTGACGTTTTGTAGGCTCCCCTGGGAAAGGAAGGTCGGGTGAGTCAGGCTGGAGAGAACCCCTGCTGTGCACGGAGCCCTCTGCTGGGCGGAGGGGGTGTGTCAACCCCCTGGGAGCTAATCAGCTGACGGCGCTGGGTGCAGAGTTGGCGGTGGGCTCTGATGAGTGGCGACTTTCAGATCGTGAAGGCACACGGGTTGGGGTTGGGGAAATGATCGTTGACGGAAGGTGTGTCCGCAGGAGGAAGTACGAGTAAAGATCAAAGACTTGAACGAGCACATCGTCTGCTGCCTGTGCGCAGGCTACTTCGTGGATGCCACCACCATAACAGAGTGTCTTCATACGTGTGAGTGCCCAGAACCCTGGCTGTTTCTTCCAAGCCCTATATCCCACTAAGCTGGCTGTCAGCCTCTAGGCTGCTTGCCCTAACCACCCAGGAAACGCAGCCAGCCTATAAACCCAAGTTTTCAGGAGGCTTGAGAGTCTGCCTTTCTCTTCTTGCAGTCTGCAAGAGTTGTATTGTGAAGTACCTCCAAACCAGCAAGTACTGCCCCATGTGTAACATCAAGATCCATGAAACACAACCACTGCTCAACCTCAAACTGGACCGGGTCATGCAGGACATCGTGTACAAACTAGTGCCAGGCTTGCAAGACAGTGAGTAACCACCTTGACTTTGAGGGGCCTCTAGAGCACTCTTGCTGTGTGGCAGCTTGAGGTGGCAAGGGCTTTGGTAAAGAGGTTGACAGCTCAAGGAACAAAGTATGAGAGAGGGCTTATATTTTACTTCCCATACTACCCTCTTCTAGGTGAAGAGAAACGCATCCGAGAATTCTACCAGTCCCGAGGCTTGGACCGGGTCACCCAGCCCAGTGGGGAAGGTATGTTGCTTGGTAGCAGGAGGGTAAGGTAAAGCCTCCAGAGCATTCCTCCTGCCCAGATTTGCCCCCTGGGGAAAATGGAGTGTGGAACACCTGCCACTTTCCTTGTTACTCTGTCTTTCTCAGAGCCAGCCCTGAGCAACCTTGGCCTCCCCTTCAGCAGCTTCGACCACTCAAAAGCCCACTACTATCGCTATGATGAGCAGCTGAGCCTATGCCTGGAGCGGCTGAGGTGAAGGATAGGTCATGGGCTATCTGAAGTGACAATGACAATGACCCAGAGCCAGGGAGGGGCCCAGGGAGAAGGCGAGCAGTAAGGGAGTGTCTTCCATTCAAGAGAGTATATCCTAGTTCTGGGTGGGGGGCAGGGGAAAAGCCAGGGCTCCCTAACCTGTGTGTGTTTCCTCCCAGTTCTGGCAAAGACAAGAATAAAAGCATCCTGCAGGTAAGAGGGGCTGAGGGGAGGGCCTCTCTAAGGAGACTCACCACTCCATGACCCTTCCCTCACACATCTTGTCTTCTTCCTGTCCCT
>NW_011495064.1:10843398-10849167 GCF_000754665.1 Bison bison bison
ACAAATATGTCCGGTGTTCTGTTAGAGCTGAAGTTCGTCATCTCCGGAGGGTCCTGTGTCATCGCTTGATGCTAAATCCCCAGCATGTGAGTATTCCCATGTAGATTTTTTTTTGAGGGGACGGAAAGGGGTAAGAAAGGAACAGAGTCAACGGTAGACTTGGTAGTTCTTGACCTGGGCAAGAGAATAGTTTCTGAAACTTTGCCCGTCTCCTTCCCAGGTGCAGCTCCTTTTTGACAATGAAGTTCTCCCTGATCACATGACCATGAAGCAGATATGGCTGTCCCACTGGTTCGGCAAAGTAAGGCAGTGCCAAGGCAGTCCCCAGGGCAGAGGTGGGCTGAGGGGGCCTTCTGGGTAAGAACATTTCCACTGACTACTTCTTCCCATTGTTTTTTCCTTAGCCATCCCCTTTGCTTTTACAATACAGCGTGAAAGAGAAGAGGAGGTAGGGGCCAAGCCCCCACCCTTCCTTGTCCCCTCCCCTCCCCAGATATTTATGTGAAATTAACTTCGGCTTTATTTTTTGAAATAAAAACTTGAAAAAAGCAGCTCTCCTTGCCCTGTTTTGTTCTGCCACACACCCCTGCTTTATCCTGTGTCCTGCTTCCCTGTTGAGAAGTCTTCTTGAGTTTCATCAAAAAGGAGGACCTTTCTGTGTTGGTGTCCCCTCAGTGAATTACCAAAGGACAGCCGTGGAGAACCTTACGTATGTAAAACTCAGAAAGTGAGCTGAGTGAACCAGGTCACTCATAGCTTCCTCTTCTGGTGAAGGGAAGGGGTGCTCTCACTGTCCTTGAACGCTACCACGTGTAAAGCAGACCTGAGTGCATCAGGTGTCCTAATTCAGTAGTGGTGAGAATGGGGCTAGGGTCTGATAGTGGCCACTGCAGGATTGAAGAAGAGTGATATTTTAAAGAAAATACAAAGAACTGCACCATGGGAGGAGCCTTTAAAAAAAAATGGGATGCAAGAACACATTGGGGATCGTCACAGTTGGAAACCTGCTGTCCATGTGAGATTCAGGTGCCTGGGCTAGGTGAAGCCAGGGTGTGGAGAGGGTGGTTGAGAGAAGGGAACTGGTTCCCAGAAAGGCCACCTTTTAGGAACAAGAGGGAAGCAGCAGGGTGAGAACTCTATTGAGTAGTTTAGCAATCATTCCTTGTCAGTTTGAGCCAGACAGTAACAAAGGAGGGAACTGGAGGCCAAAGCAAGGTGTTTTTCCTGTAAGAAGCTAATGGGCTGCTGTGGAATCTGGGACAAGCTAAATGGTGCAGGCAGCATAGATGTTGCCAGAACCTGATGTTAAAGCCTAAATCTGGCGCTGGCCAAAGTCTGACAGTATGAGTTCAAGGGGGTCGCTGAGCATAGCTTGTGAGGGCTGAAGGTGCCTGAGCTTCCCTAGATGGAGACTGGGTGGCAGAGGACTTGGGAAAGGGGTTAGTGAAAAACCCTTAACTGGCCAGAGGAGCCAGAGACTCCGGGGGCAAAAAACCTGAGCTCTCTCCCAGGACACAGCAGGCCAGGGCTTTGCTCCCCATGGATGAAGCTTGTAGGCCAAAAGAAAGGCCTATGTGGAGGGATTGCAGACGCAAGGCAGAGCCCTAGGTACAAGCTGGGCAGGGAACAGGGCCCAGGGTGGACACTGCCTGGGCACAATTCCCTCCTCGTACCATATCCAGGATTCCTGAATCTCCGATGCTTCAGGACTCATGCCTGATTTGTATCCCCCACCCCCTGCCCCCAGCTGTTCTTGAAAGCGTAAATTCACCTCCTCCAGAAAACCTTTCCTCAGTCAGAATCAGGCCTTCTTCCAGAGTCTTTGGCCTGCCTCCACACCAGCACATATCTCGAGGATTTTGATTAATTATATCTATCCCAGGGTTCCCTATTCTCTTCTCCCTGAATATAAGCTCTGGGTAGTCCCAGGCCCACTCAAGCCACAGTATTCAGATTGTTCTCAAGGCATTTGTGTGTGAAATGGCATTTCCAAGGCAGGTGGGGTGGGGTAGTGGAGGTAAGGAGAATGGAAATACCCCTGGGGACTTTTTCTGGCATAATAGTCCAGTTGGGGCTTGGCGGCAGCTTGATGTCTAGCAGGCCCAATCAGAAGATAACTCTGGGGGAGACCTGAGAACCAAGCCTTAGGATGAGGCCTTTCATGACACATGACATGCAGCCAAGAAGCCCCAGAAGGCACTCAGGCCTGGATCTGGGGTGGCATGGCTCCCTGCCTGACCCCCAGCTCAGCAGAGCCTTCTTTTTTCAGCAGCAGTGGCAGCCGGCTGATGCAGGCCATCTGCAGGTACCTCGCCATTCTCTAGCTATGGGTCCATTACTTCGCTCCCCAGCCTGCCCCACACAGATCCTGCCCCTCGGAATCACTTGGGTCTCTATCTGTGCCAGGGTGGGCAAGTCAAGCCCGCAGTGCTCTTGGGCTCAGTGGCCCAGAACACACATGCCTGCTCAGAGAAGCAGCTGTAGGGCTGCCCCAGCATGCTCCCAGTTGCCCCAGACCTCATGGGGTGCCAGGGTGGAAATGTCAGTCCTCACCTGCAGGGCCAAGCTTGCCCGTGCTCCTGATGCCCTTTCTCACCAAGCTCTTTTCGTGGTCCACGTTCACCTGGGCACTGAGACTTGCTCTCCCCTTTGGCACAGAGGAGTACAGGTCCCTCTCAGGCTGGTCCCTCTCCCAGGACTTGGAGGTGAGCGATGGTAAGGAGACAGGGAAAAGGGACTTCCCTGGGACAGTGCGCCTCAAGGGGTATGCCAGTGTCGGGCTGTGGTGCAGGTGGTGAGCATCCCACTGCTCCCCCACCCCAGCCTGCAGACCCCCCGAGTTGGCAGCAATTGCATGGAGAATTTTGTAAAAGGCCTAAAGAACGCACAGACCCAGCGTTCTGGAAGTAAGGAAGATTTATGTCTGAATCGGGTCACTCTGCATTAACGTTTTCTGAAAGAGAAAACCATCCCAGAGGTGTGTGAAATGGAAGGACTTCCGGCCCCAGCTCTTCTGTCTGGAGTTTCTTCATTTAAACACTCATGGCCCTCTCATCCTGGTTAACAGGTTTTCTCTAAGATGGGGGGATGGTGAGGAGAAGCACGCCTCTTGGGGCTGTCCTTCTCGGTCGTCCACCACCCCTAGGAGGTTATTCTGAGGATCCTCGTCCCCGCTTCTCTCACTCACAGAACTCAGAGAAACGTGTACGGTGGGAAATCCAGGGGCCTGAAGGCCATTTATTGAGCCGATATCAAGAAGAGGGGGTACATCGGGGGTAGGCCTGGGTAGAGGCATCTACAAGATGAGAGGGTGAAATGGACAAAGGCAAGTCAGAGATGCAGTGGCAGGGAATGAGAAATAAGATGGGGGTGATGGGGAAAGGGAATTCTGAAAGAGGGTGGTGGGTGTGTGTGAGAAGGCATCCTTAAGTGGGAGTGGAGGTGTCTTCTGAAGAGAAAGTGAGAAAGAGGGGATCTCTACCAAGTGAGGGAGCAGAGGGCCCCCGAATGTCCTCTGAAGGGACAATGGGGAGAATCCATCAAAGAAGGGGAGTGGCAGGCAGGAATGTAGGCTCAAGTCCTTCTCTAAGGACCCAGGGCAGAGAGGCTGGGGCCATGGGGATGGGTGATACGGCAGGAAGAGGTGCACTGGAGCGCAGCCACTGTCAAGTTGGGCTTGGGGGAAGCCTAGGAGACAGCTGAACACCCCCTCCTCAACCCAGGTTTAATCTCTTAATCTCCCTCATTAATCATCCCCCTCCTCCTACACCCCTCAGAGGATCTGGTTTCTCCCCAGCTCAGGTTCCAGGGGCTTTGCTGGGAAAAGTCCCCTCCTGAGGCCCCACAATTGTCTGGACAAATCCCTGGCTGCTGGGATGACCTTAGCTGGGCTCTGCTGTCAGCAACCTCTTCCCTTGACTAGTCTCTCCTTCCCTCTCCTCCCCAAAACCCACATCTGGGGATTGCCCAAGCCCATTGTCCAACCCCTTCTGTAAGCCTGGCGGCAAGGGGAAAAGGTTGAGAGACAGAAGGGGAAGAAAGCAAAGGCCCTTCAGGAGCGCTCCACAAGAACACACAAGAGTAACTAAGAGCAGAAGAGATGACATAAAAGCTACATAGAAGATGCATGAGTAAAGGTCACAGTGTCTTTTTGGTGGCAGGACATGAGCTAGGCAGCTCCTACAGCCTCCCTAGAAAAACCTTCTTTGCAGACTAAGTGAAACCACCAGCATGGTTCAGAGGGCTGAGGCCTCCTGCCTCTCTGCCACCTGCCACCATTAATAATCAGTTAACAAGGTCCTGAGGCCTCTCAGCTTTCCACTGTCTGCTCTCTGACCCAACAGTGGGCCCACTGGGCTGAGTTTATTGCTTAGGCTGCCATGAAGGTACTATGTGAGTATCTGGGTGTGTCTCAGGGGACGGGGAGCGTCATTGGAGGGAGTCCTTTATCAAGAAGACCCTGTGTTTCTCCACCTTTGTTGGATGTGGACTAGGTCAATGCCTCCGGTTACATGAGGTTCCCTGACCCCCATTATCAAAGTGCCTTCCTGTCCTTGTCAAGGAATCTTTATCCAGGTGTCTTGGCTCTCCCAAGCTCTGTTTGGTGCACCCCATCTTCAGGCTCCACTTGCCCCAGAGCAGACAGGTGGACTCAGGGGATCACAGCACAAATCGTGGGAGGAAGTCTACAGAGAAGGTGACCAGGAGGGACTTCATGGCACTGTTTGAAGAAAACAGAAAACCCCGCGTTCCCTAGGAATGGTGAGTTCCCCAGGAGTGGCAGGGCTTCTCTGCCTCTGTGATGTGACCTATGAACAAAATCCTTGCCCTGTTGAACCTTCACTGGTGAGCAGTGCTGTCCCAGAGCTGCCTTCTTCCTACAGTGGAAGGATGTGGTGTGAGCCCAGGACTAGAATAAGTGTGGGAGAGAAGGAAGACGGGACTCGGATAAAATAGAAAAGAATATCCCTGGTCTTAGAACTTGCAGTTGGGTTTGTAGGGGTTCTGTCTCCAGATCTGGTTGGGTAGATGAAGTCTGCCCTTGAGGTTACTCTTCTACAGTGAGTGGCCCTGATGCTCTGGGGCAGTGAGTGGTTCCCACTGTTGCAGATGCTGGGTGGTTTTTGGGCCTCTCCAGACTGAAGGAGCCATACTCCAACTATAGGAGCTTAATAGGAAGACAAAGACAGACAGATCGACTGATAGATGGAAAGACTAATCAGGAGGCCCTCTGTGGAGGCCAGTCTTCACTGGCCTCCTGGGCAGTAACAGCAGCTCTGGTTTGCTGTGTTCTCTTTCCTGAGATCCAGGTCTCCGGCCGGTTCTCCGTGTGTTTAGACTTCCTCGAGGCCTCTGAGACGTGGCAGGACGGCCTTGGATTCGGCCAGAGAGCCAGAAGAATCCACTCACCTGCGCTCGCTTCCCCGTGGCATCCCCAGAATCCCCGGTTACAGTCGCCCTGCCCTCCGGTCCTTCCAAGTCTCCAGTCCCCCAGCCCCCAGCGCCGCGCTAATAACTTCCAGCCGCCGGACCTCTTTAAGAGAGTTCCGCAGGGGTGGGGCGGGACGAGGGGGCCAGGTCAGGAGATAGAGGTTCTTACTAGGTGAGGCTGGGGACCCTACCACTGTCAGCTCTGCTCTTCCTTCTTGAAATTTCGCAAATCCCCAGCCGTTGGGGCCAGGGAAGGCAATTTTATTGCCGACGACTTTATGAGCCAGAGCTGCGGCTAGGCGGGGAGTCTGTGGTACACAGAATCTAGGGGCCGCCCAG
>NW_011495064.1:10849287-10849396 GCF_000754665.1 Bison bison bison
CCCGGCCTGGCGGGTATTCCGCCGGTTTCTCTCCGCACCTCCCCACCCTGTAGAAATACCGCTGCCGGGACGTCTACCAGCTCCAGACCCACCGCGGACCTGGGGTGGG
>NW_011495064.1:10849517-10855811 GCF_000754665.1 Bison bison bison
GCCGAGCGCGGCAGGCGGCTGGCCCGCCACAGCCCCGCTGGCCATGAGCTCGGGATCCGAGCCCCGGACATCCCTAACATCCTTCAGCATCGCAGATATCCTAGGCTCGTGCATGATTCCCCGAAGGCCCTCTGTGTCGCGGCCTCCAGAGTCGAACCAGGGTCCCACGTCGCCGCTGTGCGCGCTGGAGGAGCTGACTAGTAAAACTTTCCGCGGACTTGACGGGCACACACCGCAGCCCTCTGAAGGTATAATTCTGGCGAGGTCGCACACTGTGACTTGGCCTTCTCCCCATTCCTCTCTTCCAGGTTCCTGGTCTCGAACCCTCGTTCACCCTGGCCGCTACCCTAACCTGCACCCTGCCCGCGGCCCATGTGCCGGGGTTTGCCTCTTCCTCTCCTCCCCTCCCCGCCGTTAGTTCTCAGGCTCCGCTGCCGCTCCTGGAGGCCGTCAGCCCCGGGGGAAAGGACCAGACTGTCGAGAACTGAGCGACCCTTGGGTCCGTTCGCTGTAGGCGGAGCAATCGCGACAGAGAAAGGCCGGAGAGGAGACAAAAGGCTGTAAATAAGTGAGCTAGGGTTAGGACCGCAAAGAAAATGCTGGGAGGTGAGGCTCGGGCCTCGCCGGGTGACCAAGCTCCGCTCCAAGCTGCTCTCTTCTCGAGAGGGCTGAAGGAGCAGAGGGGCCCTAGAGCCGCAAGGGCCGCGGGACTCTGGACTCTGCTTTTCCTCGCCCTTTGTACCCCACTCTCCCCCTTTTGGGCCCGAAGAGAGTGTGCTTGTGTCATCCAAAACGAATAAGCCCAGAATGCCCGACACCCACGAGTTTAAAACAGGGCATGATCAGGGTTCTGTTACAGAACCCTGGCTGGCTAGGGTTCTGCCAGCTGGCTGCCCCTACTCTGACCATGGTCGGCCCCCCCCCCTGGTGCCGGCCTGATCTGCAAGTCCGCTCCAGCAGGGGCTCCGGAAGGCCTCAGAGTCCCCGCCCTGTACTCCAGACGGTGCGCCCGTTCTCCTCTGGCTTGTCCCGCCTTCCTCCCAGTCCCCCGACCCCGCGAGATGCCCTTATCCTTCTGCCTCCCAAGGGTACCCTGAGGCCGGCTCCACTTTGCGCCCCACCCCCCGGGCTGAAACACCACCGTCGCCCCTCGAAAAGTTCGGGAAGGGTCCGCGGCTCTGGCTCGGGTTCGCCTTCTGGCTCCGCACCAAACCTCCCCCCTCTCTGACTTGACCCCACGCCCGCTTCTCCTCGAGGACCGAAGTCTGACTCCCCCAGGCTAGGATCCTGGCTGACCCCCACCCTGTCCCCGCAGGCCGCGCGGCCCCAGGCGCGCTGGGCTCTGGCCAGGCTGGCCGCAGACGACGGAAGTCACGCACGGCGTTCACCGCGCAGCAGGTGCTGGAGCTGGAGCGGCGCTTCGTCTTTCAGAAGTACCTGGCGCCGTCCGAGCGCGACGGGCTGGCGTCTCGGCTCGGCTTGGCCAACGCGCAGGTCGTCACGTGGTTCCAGAACCGGCGCGCCAAGCTCAAGCGCGACGTGGAGGAGATGCGCGCCGACCTGGCCTCGCTGCGCTCGCTGTCCCCAGAAGCCCAGTGCCGCCTCGCGCTGCCGGACGGCGCCCCTGGCCTCGGCCCTGGCCCCGCCCGGCCTGACTCTGAGCTCCACCTTTCTGACGAGGAGATACAGGTGGACGATTGAAGGCAAAGCTGCCTCGAGGGCTCTGCGGCGCTGACCTCCGCGCCCCCGCTCCCTGTCCGGGTTCCGGGGTAGGAGGGAGGGTGTCGATCCGCGCCCCTTCCGGCTCACAGTCCAGACGCCCACCTTCCCCGATTGCTGAGAATAAAGTCCAGACTTTGCTGCTGCTGCTGCTGCTGCTGCTGCTGCTGCTAAGTCGCTTCAGTCGTGTCCGACTTTGCGACCCCATAGACGGCAGCCCACCAGGCTCCCCCGTCCTTAGGATTCTTCAGGCAAGAACACTGGAGTGGGTTGCCATTTCCTTCTTCAATGCATGAAAGTGAAAAGTGAAAGTGAAGACGCTCAGTCGTATCCGACTCTTAGTGACCCCATGGACTGCAGCCTACCAGGCTCCTCCGTCCATGGGATTTTCCAGGCAAGAGTACTGGAGTGGGGTGCCATTGCCTTCTCGCAGCACTCCTCAATCCTGGCGCCCAGAGCAAAACCTCCTGATTATTGCGAAGATTCCATGCTTTGCACTGTGCCGAGCGCTGTAAATCCGATGTTTCCTTTAACTCTCATAGCAACCCTATAAGGTAGGTGATACGGTTATGTCCGTTTTACAAAAGAAGAACCCCTAAATCAGGATGTAGACCCAGGCATCCAGCCAGCCTTCAGATCTGGTGCTTGTCAGCTTTCTGCTCCAGGGACGCTGGGTGAGGGGAAGGGCACTGGACTCTGATAGCTGCCAACCCCTCCTTTAGCCCCCGCCTTGGGGCTTCCCTGGTAGCTCAGCTGGTAAAGAACCCGCCTGCAATGCAGGAGACACAGGTTCGATTCCTGGGTCGGGAAGATCCGCTGGCGAAGGGATAGGCTACCAACTCCAGTATTCTTGGGCTTCCCTGGTGGCTCAACTGGTAAAGAATCCACCTGCAATGCGAGAGACCCCGATTTTATTCCTGGGTTGGGAAGATTCCCCAAGGAAGGGAAAAGCTATCCCTACTCCAGTATTCTGGCCTGGAGAATTCCATGGACTGTATAGTTCATGAGGTCTCAAAGAGCTGGACACAACTAAGCGACTTTCACGTCACTTCTCTTCAGAGGTCGCCTTAGTTCCAGAACGCCACTCGGGGTTTGATCCGCCGCCGCCTGGCAGACCTTGCACCTAACAGACTGGTGCCAGAGTGACAGCGTCCCACCTGCCTCTCCTCCTTCCCCACCCTGAGGCCATTTGTTAATAGGGTCCCGACTTTTGTCTTTTTCCCCAGGAGAGTCCTACACTGAGACCCAGGCAAAGTGATAAGCGCTGGGAGAGGTGACGTACCCCTGCTTCTGGGACCTCCACCCCACCTTGCGCTGGTGGGAAAATGTCCCCACCAGGATGGTGGTGGTGGCCCCGGGACGGTGGGGAGGACTGATCCTACACTCTGAGGCAGAGCTTGGGGTAGCTGCTTGCCGGGTAGAGAGCCCAGCCCACCTCCTCCAGCAGGCTTTCCTGAGATAATTTCTAAGGCTGCTGATTAATCATCCTCCCACATGTGATGGGGAGGGAGTGCAGGTCTTCCCTGAGCTGGCCATCCTGGTTCTTGGTTAGGTGCCTTCCTGCTTCCCCATCATTGACTGGAACAGATAATGACTACTAACTAGTATAGAGCTAAGAACCTGTCATCTATCATGTACAAAAAGTATTCTTTGCACCTGTGTTGCCTCTTCAGTACACATATACAACACACACATACCTCCCCTGGTTCCTGTTCAGGATCCCTTCTGTATTCCCTTCATGCTCTTCTAAAGTCTGCCTTTCTGGAAACTTTAAATTGGAATGACCAACTCATTCGTGTTTGCCTAGGACTTTCCCAGTTTTAGCACAGAAAGTTCCACACCTTTGGAAATCCCTGTCTCAGGAAAACCACGATGTTCGGTCATTCTGCTTTGTTTAAGGCACTGGGTCAGAACCCTACCAGTTAGCAGTGTGAGTGTGGGATAAAGTGGAGGCAAGGTGTCAGGAGTCCTATGGCTCTTGGGGAAGATTCAAGCCTAGGACAGTCTAAGAGGCACTGGGGAGGGGACATTGCTTTTGAGAGGCTAGAACCCTCCTCTACTTAAGGCTTCCTAAATAGAATTTAGAAGCCCAGGGCTGCCACCTCTTATAATCAAGCCTTGAATAAACAAAACTCAAACCTGTAACACCAAAATAGCCTCTTGGATGGGTGTCTCCTCTCCTAGGTCCTAGAGCTGCTGCTGCTGCTGCTGCTGCTGAGTCACTTCAATCATGTCTGACTCTGTGTGATCCTATGGGCTGTAGCGCACCAGGCTCCTCTGTCCATGGGATTCTCTAGGCAAGGGTACTCGAGTAGGTTGCCATGCCCTCCTCCAGGGGATCTTCCCAACCCAGGGATCAAATGTCTCCCGCATTTCAGGCAGATTCTTTACCTCGGAACCACCAGGGAAGCCCAGGTCCAAGAACAGACCTCAAATATCAGGATGCCTCAGAATCACCTGGAGGGCTTACTGAAACATAAACTGTTGCGCCCTACTCTTAGTTTCTGATTCAGAAGGCCTAGGGTGGGCCTGAGAATTTGCATTTGTGAAAAGTTGCCAGGCAACACTGATGCTACTGGCACAGGGGACGTGCTTTGCGAACCTCAGTCCCACAAACTCCGGCACTTTGTGAGATAAGTGGCAGTTCAGTTACAGCCCTCTCTTTCTGGCGTCGGAATCATGAATGTGTAGGACAATTTCAGATAAAAATCAGTTTATTGAACACTCACTATGTTCCAGACTTTTGGTAGGTATTTTCTCACACTTTCTCTTTCAGCCCTCATAGCAGCCCTGTGAGGTAGGGATTGCCCACATTGTACAGAAGAGGAAACTGACGCACAAGTGTTAAGAAATCTGCCCAAGGCGACACAACTTGTAATGACAGCCTGCATTCCGCCATACAGTATTTAAGAGGCCTGCAACTGTAAACAAAAGAATCTGGGAAGGCCTTAAACAAAGGAGGTGTCTCAGAGCCGCCTATCTCTAGGTACAAATGGTGTTGAGTAAGACCCATAGGGCAGCAAGAGTCATTTATCCTGATAAACCGTTCTCCAAAGAAAAGCATTCTGGGAGGCCTGCAGATCCACATTTTAATGAACTGAGAGTCCCAAGCAGAGCCAGGGAGGAACCAGCCAGGAGGAGCTGTCAAGATCTTAGAGGAAAAACTAGAAGGAGGTCGTGTTTCTTATAGAGAAATTAGAGAATTTTAGTTTTTTTTAGGGGCAGTGATCCTGGGTAGAAAAACGAAGTAAATTCACATGGGGGAAATGCTGGTTACAATGCCCAGCGCTGGAGTGGAGAAAGAGTAAAACCAAAGGAGCAGAAGCCTGTGTATCTGCTGAGGCTCCATCAGCATGAGAGCCAGCAGGTGGGGTATATGGAGATATATGGATTCTGCCAGCTCCAGGAAGGGGCTGGTAAGGGGCTTCCCAAATGCATACCCTTGGTGAATCTTCTAGCAGTGGAAGGAGGTGAGCATCAGAACCACTGGACAAAGGAGAGGTCAGAATATGCGTAGAAGTGTGGACAGGAAGCAAGGTATGAGAACTGAGGCTGGAGAGGACAGGGTAAGAACTGGGATTAGGAAGAAGTGGGCTTCCATCAAGCTGCAGATCAAGACTTAGGCCTTATTCATCACTGTGACCCCATTCCTGAGCACAGAGCTCTGGCTGGTGAGTTCCCCAAGACCAAGAGCAAGCTTCAGATGCCCCTACAGACAGGTCTGTTATAGTCTGAGAATCTGAATTTTTGTATAGATCTCTTCTTGAGCCTTGGGGGATTTTATTTTTCCTTACTGCTCCCAGAAGCCATCTGCTTAAGAACCAAAGAAAGGCTATTTCAGTGGATGCAGAGAAAGGAGCCCTGCATCCACTCTGTGTCAAGAGGTATGACTATCTCTGTGTCAAGAGGTATGACTGCCAGCCTGTTCCCATCCATGGTTTTAGAGTACAGGTCTCACAACATGCAATGAACTGCTCCTACACCGTGTCCTTTATCCCCGTGGGATGCACACACGGCCCTGCCTTATCAGGGACAGGTTCTCCTTCATCTGGTGTGAGGTAGATGCTGGGGCCCAAATTCCAGGATGCCCCAGCCCTCTGAGGAGTCCTGGAGGTGGAGAGGACCGGGTCTTCTGCTCTGAGTCTGGGGGAAGGACCAGACTGGCTCAGGTTGGGGATGATGCAAGGGTGGAGATAGAAGGCCAGAGGCCCTTGGGGCAGTACTTCCAGGGCAACTGCAAGAGAAGAGGCTTAAAGGCCCCAGCTCAACATGGAAAAATGGATGGAGAAATTCAGTTGACGGAGGCAGCCCAGAGATTCCTCTTCGCTGGTACTGCTGAGGAAGGAGAGAGGGGCCACTGGACACCTTCCAGCAGGGCTGCCCATGCCCCCCTTATCCTATGCATCCTGTACCCCTTACCTGTCTGAGGCAGAAAGCAGCACCACTTGTGATTGCAATCTCGGCCAGTTCTCTCTGTTGCCCTCTCAGCATAAGAGCGGGCCTGATCCCCTTACCAGGGTGACTTGCAGGAGGCAGGAATGTTAGCTCCCAGACTGCGTCAGGCTGGGACCCGCC
>NW_011495064.1:10855965-10860199 GCF_000754665.1 Bison bison bison
GCGTCGGGCGGGCCCCCGCCTCTCAGAGTCTCCAGAACACACCTCTGCCTCTTCAAAATGCTTTGGTCCCAGAGGAATTAGAAAGCAGAAGGTTGAGGTGTCAGCGAAGTCAAGGAATGTTAAAACTTCCCTTTTCTCAAACTGGCTCCAGCTCCTAGTACCACTAGCACATTTTGGTAATAGCTTAACTAGAAAATGTCAATGTACACCTGATCCCCACCCCATCCCACCCAAATTCCTCTTCTGCTTCCAACCTCAGACCCATTACCTGCAGTACCATCAAGGCCTTGCCCAGGCGGAAGAGGCCCCAGGGGCTACATCAGTCAGGGCTCACACCGGCTGACCCAGCCATTCACTGCAGAATGAGCAATTTCCAAATAACCTGATAAAAAATAAAGTGGGCCAAAGTCTGGGTCCTTGGCACCCCGCCTTGCCCTGATAGCTCAGCACAAAGGCCACCCCCACCCCCCACCTACTAGTGGTCCTGGGGGTTGAGCTTCAAGACTCAGGTGAAAAGGACCATGGCCTTGTGGTAGAAACCATTTTGAGCAAAGCTGGTACCCAACTCTGGGGAGAAGGGAGAGTGGGAAGTTCAGATGGGGCTATCCTAGGGAGGGATGGGTGAGGAAGGAGAAAGAATCTCACTTGCCAGCTCCTGGCTCTATTGTAAGGCAGCTGCCAGCAGTCCTGGAGATAACCTAGGGATGGGAAGCAAAGTCAAGGCCTCAGCCTCCCCAAATCCTTCTCCTTTGTCCAAACACTTTGCATCATGCAACGCATGGAGTCCTCATGACAGTTCTGCAAGATCGAATCAGCCCTTCTTTCCTGTAGAGGAAACTACCCTGGGTCAGGGGGACAGTGATGGATCTTGATCCCTGGTGTCTCAACCTTGGGGCCAGAGAACTCCTTCTACTAGTCACTGCCCTCAACCCTTAGTAGATCACCTCTCTTCCCAAAGCCCTCTGGCACCCCTTCCCCTGGTTCTAGCTGAGGTTCTTCCGCCCACCTCCTCACCTCTGCCTTATGACTCTGCCTAGGGCTCTCTTCTTTTGGAGTACTTCCTTCCTCCCGGTTCATCTTTTCTTGGAGACCCAGGCTTCTGCCTTGGGGCTAATGACTTAGTCCCTTTTCTCTGTGGGCATTGAGGGGTCAATCTCCAACCTTGCTGAAAGCCAGAGACACAAAAGTACTATTAACAGATAGATCCAGTGAGTCTTGTGAGCAGAAAGGAAAGTTAAGGAAGGGCAGGGATGACGTATGTCCTAGAGTAGTGGGAGGAGAGGGCAGGCAGAGACCATGAAGGGAAGGAGGGAGGCTCTTTCTTCTTCCTCACTACACTGTCCCTGAGCTGAGTTCCCAGAACTGGACGGGGGTCTCCCATCGCCATCTGTAACGGCCTCAGCCTGAAGGGAAGGTGAATAGCTAGAGTTGGGATCAGCTTGAGCTGCCTGCTTTTCCAGTCCCACCTCCTGGCACTTGGTGCTGTTGGGATCTGCCTGCAGACATTCGTGTTGGACTCCCTGCCATCCTTCTCCAAGTACTCTCTTCGCTTCTGATCCTTTTGACGCTGTGGTAACAATGACAAAGAAGAGGAGGACGTATTTTGAGCACTATACTTAAACATCCACACACATCCACAAACAAGATTTGTAACTTGAGACCAGCTCTTCATGTGGACAATATATACTATATGCCATGTTACTGGGCTAAAAGTTTTGCATACACTATGTCACTTAATCTTGAAGCTCTCTGAGGTAGGTTTTGTTGTCATCCTCATTTTACATGTGAAAAAGCAGATTAGACAGTCACCAGGCAGAGGGCTCCTAGAAAGCAGGCAGATTCCAGCCCAGGCAGCAGAGTGTGACTCTACAACCACTGCACCAAATGGCCTCCAGGAGACCCTCCCGTCCCTGAGCCCTGCTGGCCCCCCAGCCATCCTCAGTTCTTTCCTACTCCCGCCCCCAAATCCCTCAGGGCTCCCACTCCTTTGCCCTCCAGCTACCTTCTTCCAGAGTCTTTTCTTCTCTGCTTTCTCTTTCACACGCTCCTCCTCAGGCATCAGCTCCTTAGCAGGTTGCTGGCTTCCTGGAGGATCCTTCTCCACAAGCCATCATTTCTTGATCATTTCTCCATCAAAGAAAACCCACTATGTCCTGGGATGGGAAGGGGAAGGGAGGCTGGTATTGTGGGGAACTCTGAAACAGGGCAAGGAGCTTGGCTGGGTTAACCTCTCCACCACGGCAACCACAAACTAGCTACCCAGCCTGGAGAATTTGACAGGCCAACCTCTCCCTGCTCAGCATCTCAAAACACGCTGCTGGCCTTCATGGTGTTATCGCCTCCCTTCACTAATTCTCCTGCTTTCCCAAGGGCTGAAGGTAGCATTCAGTCCAGCCCTCTTCAGCATCCTGTCCCTACTCAGCCACAATGAGGCCCCTGAGATGGAGCCCTCTTACCTGCTCTTCCAGCTGTGTCCCTTGTCATATCCTTGAATATGAACATCCCCATATAATCCACCCTGGGGCTAGCTCAGTGCCTAAATGAGTGCCACAGTTCCTGGTTGGCCCCTTCCCTGCACTTTATGTGTTTCTTCCCCAAACCAAGTTCTCAGCAATTACGCCCTGTCTCAAAATTTTCCAGTAATCCTCCAATGCCAGGGCCACAGGCAAGATTGAGTCTAGCCTGGGACTTGGACCCTTCCAAAAAGCCCCCGGCTAAGCTTTCCAGTCTTCTCTTACAGTCTTCCCTTACTTAGCTGCTGCCCTCCCTCTGCTACCAGGCTCCTTCCAGCCTTGGGGGTCTTCCCCTAGCTGTCCTAGAATCCTTTCTGGCTCTGAGCTTCTTTCTCACCACACTTTGCCTTACCTTCAAGATGAAGTTCAAGTTCACATCCCATTTCTGCCTAAAGCCTTTCCAGACTCTTTCAACTCCAATTTGTGTGTGTGTGCTAAGTCACTCAGTCGTGTCTGACTCTGTGCAACCCCATGGACCATAGCCCCCCAGGCTCCTCTGTCTGTGGAATTCTCTAGGCAAGAATACTGGAGTGGGTTGCCATTTCCTCCTCCAGGGGATCTTCCCAACCCAGGGTTCAAACCTGAGTCTCCCACATTGCAGGCAGATTCTTTACCACTTGAGCCACCAGGGAAGCCCCTCCAGTTCTCTCTGCCCTCACTCAAAAAAGCAGCACTAACATAGCCTGTGGTATATAACTTAAAAGCTTGTTATTCATTGGTTTTTATTGCTCTTAACTGGCCAGGCAGCACAGAGCTGGAGAGAACACTGTGCTGGAGCAGAGCTGCTTGCACCTTAGTTCTGTCTCTGCCACTGCCTGGCTGTTTGATTTTGGACAAGTCATTTAACTTCTCTGGACCTCAGCTTACTCATTCACAAAATAAGGCAAGTCCCTTCAAGGCTTGCCCTGGACATTCTGTGGTTCTAATGAGGATTGTTTCCTTAGTAAGTGTTCTGTTCAGTTCAGTTCAGTTCAGTCGCTCAGTTGTGCCCGACTCTTTGCGACCCCATGAATTGCAGCACACCAGGCCTCCCTGTCCATCACCAACTCCCAGAGTTCACTCAAACTCATGTCCATCGAGTTGATGATGCCATCCAGCCGTCTCATCCTCTGTCGTCTCCTTCTCCTCCTGCCCCCAATCCCTCCCAGCATCAGAGTCTTTTCCAATGAGTCAACTCTTCGCATGAGGTGGCCAAAGTATTGGAGTTTCAGCTTTAGCATCAGTCCTTCCAAAGAACACCCAGGATTGATATCCTTTAGAATGGACTTGTTGGATCTCCTTGCAGTCCAAGGGACTCTCAAGAGTCTTCTCCAACACCACAGTTCAAAAGCATCAATTCTTTGGCACTCAGCTTTCTTCACAGTCCAACTCTCACATCCATACATGACCACAGGAAAAACCATAGCCTTGACTAGACAGACCTTTGTTAGCAAAGTAATGTTTCTGCTTTTGAATATGCTATCTAGGTTGGTCATAACTTTTCTTCCAAGGAATAAGCGTCTTTTAATTTCATGGCTGCAGTCACCATTTGTAGTGATTTTGGAGCCCCCCAAAATAAAGTCTGACACTGTTTCCACTGTTTCCCCATCTATTTCCCATGAAGTGATGGGACCAGATGCCATGATCTTCGTTTTCTGAATGTTGAGCTTTAAGCCAACTTTTTCACTCTCCTCTTTCACTTTCATCAAGAGGCTTTTGAGTTCCTCTTCACTTTCTGCCAT
>NW_011495064.1:10860299-10863927 GCF_000754665.1 Bison bison bison
CATAAGGGTGGTGTCATCTGCATATCTGAGGTTATTGATATTTCTCCCGGCAATCCTGATTCCAGCTTGTGTTTCTTCCAGCCCAGCATTTCTCATGATGTACTCTGCATATAAGTTAAATAAGCAGGGTGACAATATACAGCCTTGACGTACTCCTTTTCCTATTTGGAACCAGTCTGTTGTTCCATGTCCAGTTCTAACTGTTGCTTCCTGACCTGCATATAGGTTTCTCAAGAGGCAGGTCAGGTGGTCTGGTATTCCCATCTCTTTCAGAATTTTCCACAGTTTATTGTGATCTACACAGTCAAAGGCTTTGGCATAGTCAATAAAGCAGAAATAGATGTTTTTCTGGAACTCTCTTGCTTTTTCGATGATCCAGCGCATGTTGGCAATTTGATCTCTGGTTCCTCTGCCTTTTCTAAAACCAGCTTGAACATCTGGAAGTTCCCGGTTCATGTGTTGCTGAAGCCTGGCTTGGAGAATTTTGAGCATTACTTTACTAGCGTGTGAGACGAGTGCAATTGTGCAGTAGTTTAGTAAGTGTACACCATCTTTAAAACCAAACAGAAAAAGGCCTGCCTTGACCTTCTATTTCTCCCCAAAACACAGTCTATGCTACTCTCTTAATTCATGACCTGGCCACACATGATCTGGCCACCCAGTCTCTGCAGGAAATCACCTCCTACCCTTTCATCTTCTTCCAACTGCAGCAGTCTCCTTTGAAGTTTCTACAATGCGCCAAGTGTGCTCCCATTTCAGAGCTTTTGTATGTGTGATTTCCTTTGCCTTAAATGCTCTTTCCCCAGTGAATGGCTCAGTCCTTCACCCCCTTCAGATCCCTATTTAAATCTTCCAGGGAGGACTTCTCTGACCACTCCATTTAAAAAGTGAAACCTCTCACTTCTCCTCAGTGCTCCCTAACCTCCTTCTTGCTTTATCTTTCTTTACACTTCTCATATTTGACATATTGTTTATTTGTTAACTGGCTGCCCCCACTGGACACTCCTGATTCAATGAATAGAGGGATTTTTGTCTGTTTGGCTTAATGCTTTCTTCCCAGTGCCTAAAACAGTGTGCAGTACATAGTTGGTGCTCAACAAGTGTACACTGAATGTGCCCAGATGGGTGAGGCGGCTACTGTAATTGAGATTCAGCCAGGAGCTGGGCCTGAAGAACCCTGTGTGATCTAGTGAGTTTGGATTTTGTCTTGTTAGTGATGCGAGTGGATCTGATCTAGGGAGTAAAATGCTCAAATGAAAGAGTACTGGGGAAAGAGATGAGTCTAGGCGTGAAATGTTTAGTCGGCAGGTCTTTACAACTGTTCAAGTCAGAAATAATGAATTCTTGAACTAGGGCAGTGGCTGCAGAAGCAGGACTGGAAATAATGGGTTTGATCCAAAAGACACTTCAGAAGTAGATTTTGTGACTGAACACAAATGAGGTAAAGGAAAAGAGAGGAATATGGAGACTGGTTCTCAGATTTCTGAATAAAGCAACTGGAAGGAAGTTTGTGTGGTTAATCAAGATTAGAGGAAATGCAATGAATCTGCAAAGATGATGAATTAACTTCTGGATTTGTTGCTTTTTTGAGATAACCAGGAAGCAGTTGGAAGTATAGCTTCTCAGTGCTCCCAAATCTGATCCTGTCCCTCCCTCAATAGCCCTCCCACCTACTTCAGGACATCCAGACCCATGTGCCATTTTTTCAAGCCACTTACTGTCCTCCTTCTCGCCCCTTCTCTCAAACCCATAGCTAAGGTCTCACTTCACTTAAGTTCTTTTTAAGGTTTCTTTGCTTTAGCGCCTTTGTTCCCTCTGTTCATAATATCTTTCCCCAAGCAACTCCTTGTTGTTTGTTGTTTAGTCACGAAGTAGTGTCTGACTCGTTTGTCACCTCATGGACTGTAGCCCACCAGGCTCCTCTAGCCATGGGATTTCCCAGACAAGAATACTGGAGCGGACTGCCATTTCCTTCTCCGGGGGATCTTCCCCATCCAGGGACTGAATCCACGTCTCCAGTGTTGGCAGGTGGGTTCTTTATCACTGAGCCATCCCCAATCCTCAACTACCCATTCCCCAATCCTCAACCCTCCTCTGCCCAATCCTGCCCACTTATTACTGCCGAGTTGTCCCTGGCTCCCCACCCTCCCTCCACTTGCATCGCGCTGCTTGACAGTAAGCCCCACAGTCTGCTGCTGCTGCTGCTGCTGCTAAGTCGCATCAGTCGTGTCCGACTCAGAGCGACCCCCTAGACGGCAGCCCACCAGGCTCCCCCGTCCCTGGGATTCTCCAGGCAAGAACACTGGAGTGGGTTGCCATTTCCTTCTCCCTTGCGTGAAAGTGAAAAGTGAAAGTGAGGTCGCTCAGTCGCGTCCGACTCGTAGCGACCCCATGGACTGCAGCTTACCAGGCTCCTCCATCCATGGGATTTTCCAGGCAAGAGTATTGGAGTGGCTTGCCATTGCCTTCTCCAAAGCCCCACAGTCACTCCTCTCCAAAGACCCGGGAGAGCACCACAGGACAGCCAGGGAATTCCCATGGAGTCCTTTTTACCTCGGCGGCGCCGCAGCCCTCAGCACCGAATACCCTGCAGTGTTTGGAGACAGCAGCGACCCCCAGCGGGCAGCCAGGCCGCAGAGGAAAGCCTACAGGAAACTAAAGCGGTAGCGCGTCGGAGCCCTCTGCTCGCCTAGCGAAGCACAAAATCCCACTGAAAACAGATCCAAGCGGAGCCCTCCTGGACCCCCTCTGGTCTTGTCTCACCTGTTTACCTAACTTGACTAGCCCACAGTCTTCGGAATCGGCACCATCCCCGTCAACAGTGACGCGAGAATGAAAGAGAGTAGGGTATTTGATACCGGCCAAGGGCGAAGTGAGACGGAGTATGCAGCCATCTTTGTCGAGGGCGGAAGTATGTGCTTACGGAGCGTCAGAGAGTCCATGACGGTCCCGGCGGCACCCTGGCAAGAGCTGAAGGCTCCGGGGATAGGGCGGAGCCGCCGCTGTGGCGGGCGTTGGGCAGTGCGGGGTGGTGGGAATCGTTAGGCTGGTTCCGGACACGGTGTCCCATGGCCCAAGCGTCTCGCTGTGGTGGCCTTCTGCCTCCGCTGGCTGCCGTGCCGCCGTTACGGGCGCAGCCCGGGGGCGCCGAGGAGGAGCAGTGGCAGAAAAAGCGGGACGTTCGTGGCTGGCCAGGGCTGCCGGTCGCCCGGAGCATCCTCTGCCAGGACCCTCGGCCTGACGGGGCTCCGAAAGAGCAGCCGTGGTGGGTGGCGCCGGCGGACGCAGGAGAACACAGTGAAGCTGGCGCTGTAGACTGGGGGCGGGAGCTGGCCGCTGGTGGCCTGATTCCTCCGGCGCTACGGCGTCTCAGGGCTGTGTTGCTGCGGCTGCAGCGCGAGCGGGAGCAGCTCCTCCAAGCGCGGGATTGCGCCCTCCACCTACAGGCGGCCGTGCGCTTCCTGAGGATCCTGAGTCCCGGCGCTCCATCTCCCAGCCACGGCCTCTTGCTTCAGCTGTGCCGCGACCTGCTACAGCACCTTTCCGGAGGGGCGATCCTGCGAAGCAGGCTTCTGGAGATGCCCCACCCGCTACTCCTGGCACGCCCCGTCGGACTAGCAGCCCAGCG
>NW_011495064.1:10864219-10878166 GCF_000754665.1 Bison bison bison
GCCAAGAGGAGCGGGAGCTGTTGCCAGGGCTACTGGGCCTGTTGGGGAGCGTGACAGGTTCAGCCAGCAGTGAACTGGGGCTTGGAGGGGCCGGAGCTTTGTGGAGCCAGTACTGGACCCTGCTGTGGGCAGCCTGTGCTCAGAGCCTGGACTTAAGTCTAGGACCCTGGAGGGACTCCAGGGCAGCGGCACAGCAACTGAGTCAGGCACTGGGTCAGGGTGAGTGATGGGCCTGGGTGGGTGTTTGGGAAGGCTGGAGTCTTTTACTTCCGTATACACCTCACTCACCTGCCACAAGACTACAAAAGCAGGCCCTTTAGAAGGAACATCCCCCACCCCACCCAAGCCCTGGGGGTTCAGGTTGTAAGCTTCTTAGCTTTCAAGGCAAGGTCTTGCTTTCCATGCCAGCCTTGAGTCTTGGGAGAAACTTCCCCTCTTCCCCCATCATTGAGTGGGGGCAGTGGCTGTGGAAAAGAGAGACCTTGTTTTCAGGCTCCAGAGTCATTTCTTCCACTAGCATCACTGCCTCAGGAGTGTGAGAAGGAGCTGGCTTCTTTGTGTCGCAACCTAACTCATCAATCTCTTATTTGGAGCTGGGATCAAGGTGAGGAGGAAGGGGTAATGGCAGTGACACAAGCCCCAGATTGCCCCTTCCTTATCAAACCATACCCCTCATCTTCAGGCTTCTGCCAGGTCTTGGGATCTGCTAGTGGAAATCAGAGCAGCCTTCCCTCATCCTCCTGTACCACCAAACTTTTACAACAGCTCTTCCCTCCTCTCTTGGATGCCCTCCGGGAGCCCAGGTCAGGACTCCTCCTCTGCGGGCCACCAGGTGAGACAAGGTGCTGGGGATGGGGGGGATAGGAGAACACTGAGGATACCCCCTTTATTCCTTATTCTGTTCTGAAACCTGCCTCTTCCCAAAGGTGCTCCATATCCCTTCAGATATTCTGTCCCTCCTCTCCTCAGGTCCTGCACCCCTTGCCCTGGGGCTCTGTACCCTGCAGACTACCTTGCTCTGGTTTTGGAGCAGAACTCAGCAGCATCTGGCAGCGTGGGCCCCAGGTTCCTTCCTGCTCCTGATCCAGAAGGACTTACCTGTGAGTAGCTAGGGAACACGTGGGGAGCATCCTGCGGTGGGCTCAGAGCTGACTCTGTTTCTATCAAAGCCTCTACTGCAGGAGGCAGAAGCTTTGTCTCACCTGGCCTCAGAGGAAAGCTTGGCTCTGGATGTGGAGCAGCAGCTGGGCCTGGAGATCCGGAAGCTGACTGTGCAGATCCAGGTAAGGAGAGGCACCAGCTTGGGGGTTGGGGTGGTTGTGATGGTGGTAGAACAACTCAAGTGCCTTGGAATTGCCACTGAACGAATGTATCTTCTTGTGTGGACTGCCACTAAATCCACTTTTTGTCCTCTCATTATGGAAATTTTTTTTAGAATACAGAAGTAGAAGAATATAATGGACCTCCATATTCCTACCACTGAGGCCTTAATAACAATCAACTCATGGTCAATTTCTTTTGTTTGTATATCCCAACCCCCAACTCCTATGTCAGGCTCTCCTGTTGTGACTTTAACAGCCACTGATGATCACTGTCTATATCTATTATTTCATTAGAGGGTGCAAGGTGGTGACATTCTAATTCTGTCATCCTTTCTTCATTAGTAATCAGATTACTCTTACAAAGTGAAACTTTAAATTTTTTAATTTACTTATTTGGCTGAGTCTTAGTTGTGGCATGTGCAATCCTCGTTGAAGTACGTGAGATCTTTCATTGTGCATGGGCGCCAGAGTGTGGGGGCTCAGGTGCCCCCTGCATGTGGGCTCTTAAGTTCCCTGACCAGGAACTGAACCGGGGTCCCCTGCATTGGAAAGTGGATTCAACCACTAGACCACCTGGGAAGTCCCAAGTGAAACTTGCCTCAAAAATTATTTGGTTACTTTGAGGTATATTTTGTAGAGAATAAGCAAGATAAATGATTGACTTTATTTACTAGTTTTTGATAGAATGTTTCTTTTTTTTTTTTTTTGGTAAAAGTACAACTTGTATTTTTATTAAAACTCAAAATATTATTCTAGAAGGCTTGTAATGAAAAAATAGCACTTTGCTTCCACCTCGACTTCTAATCCCTGTTCTACAGTGGTGATTTTCATACATTTTTGGCTGTTTCTTCTAATATTTGATTATTTCCCTCTAAATTTATGAATTAAACTCTTGTATTTTAATCTTTCTCCATCTTACACTCTATCTGTTCCTATTGTGGATGATGTCTCTCTGCTTTTTGTTTTCTGTTCCTACCCAGATGTCTCTTTGCCCTGAATATAGGGGCATAGTTGTGTTTAGTCCCTGGCCCCCTGCTCCTCTCTCTGCACCAAGGTGCTGTGAACCCTCACACTTTAGCCCTAACCCACCATCTGCATCTGCCTGTTGGGCATTTCTACATCAATTTACTCCCATGTCCTCTCTCAATTCAACATGTCCCAGAAGACTCTTCATGAGTTGGGTTGGGCAGTGATGATTGTGGGAGCTCTGGGGAGGGAAGGCTTTGGTGAGCATGTGGTAACAGAAGCTCCATACAGGGCCTGTGGCTCAAGCTGGTAGATGGGTAGCCTCAGAGGAGCAGCAGGGGTTACTGGAGGTGGGGAGTTCACAGTTCCTTGGGGGAGTAGTGGGGAAATGGCCTGACGAAAGCAAAAGCTCCCTTTGTGTGTGTGTGCATGTACATGGGCATATACTTGCCCTAGCATGCACATGTCAAGAGTAGGGGCGGAGGATTGTGGAGGAGTAAGTTGTCATCAAGATGTGGAGGGCAGCCCACAGATTTTAGACTTTATCTCTTAAGTGATAGGGAGCCATTGTAAGTTGTAAGTGATAAGAGTTTGATCTAGCTATAGCAGTCAAGATAGAAGGGAAGTGGGGAGACATAATACGAGAAAGGTCCAACTCTTGGTAGTTGCAGTGAGAACAGAGCAAAAGGCGCAGGGACAGCATGCTCACCATGTGAATGCAACGCCGTCTAGTTTCGTGCCTTGCTCCACTGCTGGGTCTGTTCTGCACTTTCAGCTACATACATCACTGGGACGAAAAAGAAGAATCAGATGTGAATTTTCTCCTCAGCTGGACTGTAATGTCTCATAGAAAAAACTGTCTCAGAGTGTGACCTTGTATTTCCTGAGTGTTGAGTCCAGAATTTCCTAACAAATGTCAGTTGGCAAAAGGGTAACTTCTTTATCATATATAAGGGAGAAAGGGGTTCTGGTGTTTGGGCTAAGAGAAGAAGAGTTTGGATTTAGATAGGCTGTTGTCAGAATATGTATCAGGAGCCACAGGGGCCCTCCCCAACCAAGTCTGCCCACCCCCACCCCCCAACCCAGTCCCATCCTCTCTTCAGGCTTCAGGCATACAGTCACCTTTTCTTTAGACCTGCCACAACACACCCCAATTCTTGGGGTTCTTCTCCAAGATGGGCTGTAGACACCTCTCTCTTTTTGCTGTCTTCTCCCCCATCCAAAAACAAAACCTATCAAACCAGAGAAACCAAACCAGCACATGGACTTTTTCTTGGTGTGTGGGTTATAATGCTTTGGAGAAATGAAAGTGGCTATAAAGAATATTCAGTGTGAGGACATTCCAAAGGTTCCTAAATCTCAGCAAGTTATATTGATTGCTCCTGATCTACAAGCAGTCCTTGCCTTCCTTTCATAGATGACATAAGATCATACAATTCACTTTTCTCTTTTCAGCTGCTGCCTGTCTGCAGATCATGCAGACCCCTTTCTGTAGCATTTGTTTTTGAACATTGGTGGTAGTGAGGGTGTCTCCATCTTTTTTTTTCCTATTAATGTTCCTATGGAATAAAATTAACCTGGAGGATATCCATCTTCTAAACCAAGCTGAGGAGAGCAGGGTAATCTTAGGGCAATTGTCCATAATCTTTTCTCAGTCCAGGCCTTTGGAAAACTCAGTAAAGGCTATAGCATCTCTCCTCGGAAAATGCCCAAGCCCATACAATTATGCGTACAATTCTGTTCTGGGGCTTTATGGATGCCAGGTTAATAAACACCTCAGATTTAGAAGAGCGTACGACTTGACAAATCCCTCACGAATAAGCAAGCCCTTTTACTTTTTCCTTATTCCCATAGCTCCTGCCTGAAGAGTCACTGAGTCTCTTTTTTCAAGAATGTCATAAACAAGCCACACAGGACTTTGAACTCCACATGCCACGGGGTCGGTACTGGAGGCATCGTCTGTGTCCTGGTAACTCATCATGGCATTCCCTCCCAGGCTTCCCAGGGTAACAGTATCCAAGCCCCTCTGTGTCCTTGAGGGGCTCCACCTCTCTGCCTCCATCATTGTCCTCACCTTCTTTGTCCCCACACCCTGAAATCCTACCCTCTTCCCCCAAATGCTCCATTAGGGGCTGGAGGGATCTCCCTAACCTCATATCCTGTCCTTTCTCTTCTCTCACTCCAGAACTTCCCAGCATTCCTAGTGAGTATGCTGGGTTGGTGGTCCGCAGGGTACTGGAGCCTGTGTTGCAAGGACTGCAGGGACTGCCACCCCAAGCCCAGGCCCCTGCCCTGAGCCAGGCGCTGAGCGCCATCCTGGGTGCCTGGCTTGACCACATCCTCTCTCATGGGATCCGGTTCAGGTGAGAAGAAAAGAAGGAAGTGGCAGGGCGATGAACAGAGCTGAAAAAAGGGAGGGGAATGGTGGGGAAGAGCAGTTTGGAGAGACAGGAGGGTCAGGTGGCCACACTGTATCTTGGCCTTCAGCCTGCAGGGGGCGCTGCAGCTCAGACAAGACTTTGGAGTGGTCAGGGACTTGCTGGAGGAGGAGCAGTGGGGCCTGTCCCCAGAACTTCGCCAGACTCTGTTCATGCTCAGCATCTTCCAGCGGCTGGATGGGGCCCTGTTGTGTCTGTTGCAGCAGCCCCTGCCCAAGACTCAAGTCCACAGGAGGCTTCCCCGTTGCTGTGAGTCACTCTCCCTCCCCAGCTCCAGGCTCTCTTCGCCCCAGCTCATTATTCGTAACCCATTCCTATCCTCAATCTGGCTTTAGTGTCCCCCTCGCTAGCCACCTGCCTTCCCCTCCTGCTTTACCAGGTGCATGTAATGAGGTTCAGACCATGGAATTGCCCAGCAGCAGCCTCAACAGCCTGGAGAGCTTGGAGCCCCCTCTTCGGCCTGGAGTATTTCCAACCCAGACAGCTCACCTGCTAAGCACACTGTGGGGAGGAGGACCTAGCCCTGATGCTTACTTGGTAGGAAACCAGCAGGCCTGGCTTGCTCTGAGGCAGCACCAGCATCCTCGCTGGCACTTATCTTTTCTTCCCTGCCTGGGGACCAGTTCTGAATCCTAAGGACCCTCATCAGAAGCTAGTCAGAGCTCCCCATCTCTGTCTGAAGAAGCCCAGACATTTAGAAATGCATATTTTAAAAGCTTAATTGGGAGCTTGGAAGAAAGCATATCTGAGAACCACAAGCTACAGAGAGCCTGGACTTGAAAAGCCAATCCAAGATAACTACTCCAATTGCCTGGAATCCAGAGTAAAGGGCATAATCACAGCTTGAAACCTGGAAGTCAGCATCCTTGGGAGGCTCAGGCACAGTTCCCCATCAGTAAGGACATCTCAGGGCTAGACGCTAGCAGCTAAATCCTGGGAGTAAGACTTTAGTGTTGGATCCCAGGAGAAACGGGAAAAGCAATAGAAAGCAGGGAGCCTAGATGTCACTTCCTCTTCAATCCCAGGAGCCAGGCTAAACACAAGACAGGTTGGGACACTACTACAAAGTAATTCCTCAGGAACCAGAGGTGGAATTTCTACACCCAAATCAGTCCCCACGGCCTATGTTACAGTACCCTGTACTCCCCTCATTACTATTTTTAGTCATTTAAGAATAGTGGGCTGTAGAACCTTCACGTGTAAGCGTTAGCTACTCCAGAGTCCACAGATTTAATCTGAAGTTACCTGAGTGGGGTTACCCTCTGGTAGGTTTATAATCCCTGCGGTGGTAGGGACCAGCACTTAAGACGGTGTTAACCTAGATCTAGCACAGCAGGGTGCAGAGAGGGAGAGGCTGCAGAAGGCGTGTCATCCGAGCCAGGAGCAAATGGCTTTCGCTTTATTCACTGTCTTCACCGTGGTACAAGAGGGCTGTTGATGTCACGTAGTGTTTATTGAGAGCGTACTTTGGGCCCTCCATACCCTGTGCCGAAACCGTCTCTCTCCTTCCTGGCGTTCCGCCTCTTGGTTGGGGAGCCCAGGGCGGCAGCTTGGGCACCAGCACAGCTAACACCGGCGGAGAATCTGCACCGAGCGGAGGTCCGTGACTGCGGAAGTGCGCCGCGGCTCACAGACTCTCGCACCAGAGACACTTCCGCCAGCCAAGAGTCCTTCCGGGGCGGATGTCACCATGGCGGCGGCCTTGGCTCGGCTCGGGCTCCGCTCGGTCAAGCAGGTTCGGGTTCAGTTCTGCCCCTTCGAGAAGAACGTGGAATCGACGAGGTATGAGGGGCAGTGGTGCGGGGCGAAGGGACACGCCTCCCTCCCGCTGGGGATCTAGTCCCTTTTGCCCGGCGCTCACGCCGTTTTCTCACCGTAGGACCTTCCTCCAGGCGGTGAGCAGCGAGAAAGTTCGCTCCACGAACCTCAACTGCTCAGTGATTGCGGACGTGAGGCACGACGGCTCCGAGCCTTGCGTGGACGTGCTGTTCGGTGGGTTTCGTTGGGAGTCGGGCGGGAGTCGCGCGCCCTCGGCCCTGGCCCCGCAGTCCTGGTGCCTGACTCGTTTTTCCCCCTCCAGGAGATGGGCATCGCTTGATTATGCGCGGCGCTCACCTGACCGCCCAGGAAGTGCTCAGTGCTTTCGCCTCCCACATCCAGGCCAGGGGCGCGGCGGCGAGCGGGGACAAGCCTAGCGCCAGTACTGGGCGCTGACAGCACAAAAGAGACCAGTCAACAGATTTTAACCCAAGACTGCTAAGGACACTTATTTAAGAAGAACTTAATTACTTATATCACTATCTGGAGGGCCACAGAACGCCAAAAAAAAAGAAGAGAGGCCTGTGACTACAAACCTAACCAGTGTTTCTGGGACGAGGAACGACGAGGGGTGCGGACAAATTTGAATTTATTTCAGTTTCTTACCATCACTCACTGCTTAACCCTTTTGAATTTGGCTTCTCCTTCCACTACTCAAGGTACCTCTTACTCTATTAGAAATGCTGTTTTCTCAGTCCTCATCTTTTCATTTCAGTCGCATTTGCCACTCTTAATTAACTCCTTGTGGAACTTCTCTTCCTCTCGGGTCCCTTGTCTTAACCATAAAGGTGTACTACTCTCCTTTCTTTTATTTTTGGGGCATCTTGTCTTCTGTCATGACTTGAAGTATCCTCTTGGGTTAAATCCTATATTTCTGTTGGGCTCTAATCTTAAATTCTGTGCTATATAGTCAGGGTACCTACTACCAATTTTCGCCAAATTCCAGCAACACTTTGTCCAAAATAAAACTGATAATCTTGCATACTGTCTATAATGATCCTTGAACAACGGCAGGTTTGAACTGCAGGGGTACTCGTATGTGCCTATTTTTAAAATAAATACTACATGATCTGTGGTTGTTTGAATCTGCAGTTGTGGAATCATGGATGGTGACTGTAAAGTTATCCCCGCCTTATCAACGCTGAAGGAGTGGAGCCCCTAACTCCCTTCCCCACCCCCATTGTTTTAGAGTCAACTGTACTTGCCTCTTCTGACTTCCTTATTCCTTTAAAAGGCACTTCATCTGCTCAGCCTCTTGAGCTGAAAACCACAGCTTTATATCTGGTTCTGCCGTCTCCCTTTCCCTGCATATCCAGTCAGTAAGTTCAGAATATTTTGTCTTAAAATCTCCTGAAATGTTCTCTCCATTCCCATTCCTGCTCTTGTATTATTGCTGTATTCTCTCACCTGGTCTCCTTTTTTTCTAACCATTTTCATTCCTTAATTTTATCTTTCCAAAGCATTGGTTTTATGTCTTACTACTACTTGTTTCTGGAAAAGGAAATGGCAACCCACTCCAGTATTCTTGCCTGGAGAATTCCATGGACAGAAGAGCCTGGTGGGCTACATACAGTCAGTCCATGGGGTTACAAAGAGTAAGACACGACTGAGTGACTAACTTTCACTACTTGTTTCAGAGAACAGTGCCTAAAGTGTTTTCATACTAGGTTACGCTGTGGATCATGAAGTTAATTTAGGGGGATTAAATCAGCCTTTAAAAAAAAAACAGTAAAATAGAATAAAAAGTATCAGGGTGCATGGCACATGGACTGGGAAGTATTCTTTAAGAAACCTAAGTTTTAAGCATATAATCATGAATATAGTTATATAAAGTGTGTGGATGTGTTTTTATTTGCATGTACTTGGTTGCAGTATAGAATTATTTCTTACCATAGGTTGTAAGAAAAAATGCTTGATAGCCACTGGTTTAGAGAAAAACTTAAGAATGTTCAGCCAGGCATTCAAGAATCTCTGGACACTGGCTGCTATGTACTTTGCCAAATATATTCTCCTACCACATTACTATAGTACTTCTCCGCTTAAAACAGTGATATTTTCAAAGGACTGGTTTTCTCCCCTCTCCCTTTAAAGAAAAACTATCAGGAGACAATCAAGTGTAGTAAAAACCAGAATGCCTGGGATTGAAATCCTAAGCTTTTCCCTTAAGTAGCTATGTAACTTTGGACACATTACTTAGTCTCAGTGCCTATTTCCTCATTTGTAAAATGGGGATAATAGTACCTACCTCATAGAAGGTATGTTGGGGCTTCCCTGGTGGCTCAGAGGTTAAAGCGTCTGCCTGGGATCTGAGAGACCCAGGTTCCATCCCTGGGTCAGGAAGATCCCCTGGAGAAGGAAATGGCAACCCACTCCAGTACTCTTACCTGGAGAATTCCATGGAGGGAGGAGCCTGGCAGGCTACAGTTCATGGGGTCGCAAAGAGTCAGACATGACTGAGCGACTTCACTTCATAGGACTGTTGAGAGGATTAAGTGAATTGATATCTGGGACTTCCCTAATAGTCCAGTGATTAAGACGCTATGCTTCCACTACAGAGGGCACTGGTTCAATCCCTGGTCTGGGAACTAAGATCCCCACATACAAATAAGTAAATAGATGTCTGTAAACTTTCTCGAATATTGAGTGAGCATAACATAAGCATGTAAGAGGCCTTATGCCACAGGCCTCTATATAGTGATGATACTACCTACCTAGATTTGAGTTCTCCACCCCATGGTTAACCTCTTATCTTTGACTAGATTAACCACTCTGATCTGTAAAATACAGATGGTCCAAACATTGCTGTAAACATGGATTGAACGCTGGCCCTGTGCTTCTAGATTGTGAAGTTGAGGTTGGGACTGTTTTCTCTGTGTCCCCAACATTTTGCTTAGTGCCTGATAAGCAGTGTGCAATAAACGTGTTGAATTTACACATATTTAGCATTA
Source organism: Bison bison bison (assembly GCF_000754665.1). Classification (NCBI taxonomy): domain Eukaryota; kingdom Metazoa; phylum Chordata; class Mammalia; order Artiodactyla; family Bovidae; genus Bison; species Bison bison. The sequence continues at coordinate 10,873,712 of NW_011495064.1, forward strand.
ACCTTGTGACTTGAACTGATTATTATTACTGAGATGCAAGGATGAATGGTGAAATTCAGGTGTGTACTAAGTTCTAAAATATAGAAGTGGACCAAGTGCAATGGTAGCAAGAAAGGACTGACCATTTGCTTTGGTCAGAAGGTGATTGTTAAATGAGTAAAAAGTCTACCATTGGAGGGTAGGGCCAGAAGTCAGATTATAGTAAAATATGTGAGCATGCAACATAAAGTGTGAGTTTTATATAATTAAAATTTGGATGGGAGGTGTGATAATAGCTAGAATAACATAAATGTGGATTCGGGTTTTTTTGATCATGAAGTCGCTCAGTCTGTCCGACTCTTTGTGACCCCATGGATTGTAGCCCACTAGGCTCCTCCATCCATGGAATTTTCTAGGCAAGAGTACTGGAGTGGGTTGCCTTTTCCTTCTCTAAAATATTTCTTTTGAGCCGCTTTTTTGGGGGTAGGGGGCAAGAATACTGGAGTGAGTTGCCATTCCCTTCTCCAGATCTTCCTGACCCACGGCTTGAACCCGGGTCTCCTGCACTGTAGGCAGACACTTTACTGTCTGAGCCACCAGGGAAGTCAGGGTTTTTTTAGAGGATGATAGAAATTTGTACTTTATGAAAACACCTTTTATGCTGAGCTGTTGGTGAGAACTATGAATCTAAGTTGCATTTCTGAACCATCATCAAATGTAACGTTGGGACTTACTTAGTGGTCCAGTGGTTGACTCCCTGCTCTTGAGGCAGGGGGCCTGGGTTCGATCCCTGGTCAAAGAACTAGATACTACATGCAGCGACTTAGAGTTTGCATGCTGCAACTAGGACCTGGTACAACCAAATAATTTTTTTTTTTTTTTTCTAAAGCCCTCTTACAAAAAAAAAGAGTAGGGCTTCCCTCATGGTCCAGTGGTTAAGGATCCACCTTGAAATGCAAGGGACTCGGATTCAATCCTTGGTCTGGGAAGATCTCACATGCCCCAGCCAGCTAAGCCCTTGCACCACAACTACTGAGCCTGCACTTTAGAGCCCCAGCTGCACAATGAGAGAAGCCAGAGCAGTGAGAACCCATACATCACAATCAAGAGTAGCCCCTACTCACCACAACTAGAGAAAACCCGTGTGCAGCAAGCAAGACCCACTATAACCAAAAATAAATCTTTTTTTAAAAAAATGTAACCTTGACTCTATGTCAACATCAGGTGCAGATGCCACCTCTGCTACAGCCTTCCCTGACCTGGACATAAGCAATCTTTCCTCTAAGCACCTTTGCTTCCTGGGTTGTAGGAAAGGCTAAAAAAAAGTATGCACAGCACCATTATGGTCCTTTTAGGCTTCATCTAAATTAGGAACCTTAGACTGGAGATGCCACAGCTAAAGTCAGAGGGAGGCTTAAAGACACTGCTGGAAAAGATGCTCTTGTATCCACTCCATTTCACTAGGAAGGCATAGGTATGTGGACAATATGGTGCAGTCTGATTCAGATACACCTAGGTTCCAAGCTAGCCACTTAGCTCTGTGGCCAAGGCCAGCTTACTGAACTTTCTAGGCCACGGTTTTCAGCCACCAGATTGGGGCGCTGTTGGGAGAGGTTAAAAGTAAAACAGGATGGCGTCTCAGGCTCTTATACATAAAAGGGAAAAAAAGACAAATGTGAGACTAGTTTCTCCTACTAGCCTGTGAACTCTGTGAGAAGGCCCACCCCTGAGATCAACGTTATGCCACAAGGGCGACAACCTTTCCCGGTCGTGGAGCTTAACCTGACGTGGCGGGGCGGGACTTCCGGGAGGAGGCGGAAGCCGAGCTGTAGGCACCGGCAGGCAGGTGCGGCTGACACATCGGTGGTCGCCCCCGGCGCCGCGCAAGGCTAGGAGGCAAAGCAGGACCGGGTTCTGTTGCCATCTTCCCGGGTCCCCGCGACGAAGATTTCTATGCAAGGATGGCTCGGGGTGACCGGCGGCGCCGCGGAGCGCCGGCGGACGGACCGCGGACGGCAGAGAGGGCGGCTCGGGGAGGCCCCGTACGGCGGGATGGCCGGGGCGGCAGGGCCCGGGGCGCGGCGGGGGGCGCGGCTCTGGCCTTAGTGGTCCTGTCTCTGGCCCTGGGCCTGTCCGGCCGCTGGCTTCTGGCGTGGTACCGTTCGCGGCGGGCTGTCATGCTGCACTCCGCGCCGCCGGCGCTGCCTCCCGACTCTTCCAGCCCTACAGTGGCTCCGGACCTCTTCTGGGGCACCTACCGCCCTCACGTCTACTTCGGCATGAAGACCCGAAGCCCGCAGCCTCTCCTCACCGGTAACCTGGACCCGGGGCGGGCAGGCAGGCGGGCATTTAATCTGGGTGCCCCAGCTTCGCGCCAGATTAAGGGTGGTGAGGAGTGGATCAGGAGAGTTAGGAAGAGGGATGACCCTGAAGTAATCGGCGACCCAGAGGGACAAGAGCTCTCTCTTTGACTTACGTGGCCATTCTACCCCCAGGACTGATGTGGGCGCAGCAAGGCACCACCCCAGGGACCCCTAAGCTCAGGCACACGTGTGAGCAGGGGGACGGCGTGGGTCCCTATGGCTGGGAGTTCCACGACGGTGTCTCCTTCGGGCGGCAACACATCCAGGATGGGGCCTTAAGGCTCACCACTGAGTTCGTCAAGAGGCCTGGGGGTCAGCACGGAGGGGACTGGAGCTGGAGAGTGACTGTAGAGCCTCAGGTCAGGGCCCTCAGGACACCCCTCCCCCAGTCCAGACTTCCTCCACCCTTTCTTTGCTGCCTGCACATGCAGGATAAAGTGGGGGTAAACAGAAGGGGCTCTGAGTTTGCTGCTTGCCTTAAACACTTGCCTGTATGACCATCTCTTTTTACTATCTTCTGAGCCTTGGTTTTCTGGTCTGTAAACTGTAAATAAAAATAGCACCTAATTCACAGAATTGTTAAGGATTAAAGGAAATACCAGTAATATGTAGAGTTCTTCGCACAGTACATGGCACAAAAGTACTATTATTTCCCAGAGCTGAGCATAGCTCTTTATCCCATCCCACTGGTGCTTCCTCTCAGTGACCCTTGACACTGCTAGATGTGTGTTGTTTTCACCTGCTGTCCCTTTCCCTAAGGCTGATTCTCGGGGGAATGCCTGCTAACCTAATGCTGTTTTTCTCTCCTCATTGGTCACCCAGGCCTCAGGTACTTCTGCCCTCCCTTTGGTGTCCCTGTTCTTCTATGTGGTAACAGATGGCAAAGAAGTCCTTGTGCCAGAGGTTGGGGCTAAGGGGCAGTTGAAGTTCATCAGTGGGCACACCAGTGAACTTGGTGACTTCCGCTTTACACTTCTGGCACCAACCAGTCCAGGAGATACCACCCCCAAGTATGGCAGGTAACTGGGGGAAGAGAGTGTGGGACGGTGGGAGGGGTGGTATGGATGCTGACTTAGTCTGATTTCCATCTCCTCAACCCTACCCTCTTTTCACCAGGCATCTCCCTTCTCACTAGGCTCCGTGTCCCCTGCATTGCCAAGACCCTCCCATCCTGACTCCTCATCAACCTCGTTTTTTATAATCCTCACCGCTTTCTCCTGCATAATATTTCCTGTTTATCTTCTTCCTTTCAAGCTACAATGTCTTCTGGTCCTCCAATCCAGGACTTCCCTTGCTGACAGAGATGGTGAAGAGTCGCCTAAATAACTGGTTTCAGCATCGGCCCCCAGGGGCTTCCCCTGAACGCTACCTCGGCTTGCCAGGATCTCTGAAGTGGGACGACAGAGGCCCAAGTGGGCAAGGACAGGGACAAGGGCAATTTTTGATACAACAGGTGACACTGAAAGTCCCCTTTTCTGTGGAGCTGGTGTTTGAATCAGGCAGCGCCCGGACAGGAGGCAGCCAAGCCCTAGAGCAGCTGGCAGGCAGCCTGCTGACCCACGCCCTCGAAAGCCATGCTGAAGCCTTTAGAGAGCGCTTTGAGAAGACTTTCCGGCTAAAGGAGAAGGGCCTGAGTCCTGAGGAGCAGGCTTTGGGTCAGGGTGCCCTCAGTGGCCTTCTTGGTGGGATTGGCTACTTCTATGGTCAGGGTCTGGTGTTGCCAGACATGGAGGTTGAGGGGTCTGAGCAGAAGGTGGACCCAGTCCTCTTTCCATCTGTCCCTCTTTTCACAGCAGTGCCCTCTCGGTCATTCTTCCCAAGAGGCTTCCTTTGGGATGAGGGCTTTCACCAGCTGGTGATCCAACGGTGGGATCCCCGGCTCACCCGGGAAGCCATAGGCCACTGGCTGGGGCTGCTTAATGCCAATGGCTGGATTGGGCGGGAGCAGGTGCTGGGGGATGAGGCCAGAGCCCGGGTGCCCTCAGAGTTCCTGGTGCAAAGGACAGCCCATGCCAACCCCCCAACCCTGCTTTTGCCCGTAGCCCACATGCTAGATGGTGGTGACCCTGCCGACTTGGCCTTCCTCCGCAGGGCCTTCCCTCGCCTGCGTGCC
>NW_011495064.1:10878266-10879959 GCF_000754665.1 Bison bison bison
TGGTTCTCCTGGCTTCATCACAGCCAGGCCGGGCCAGTGCCACTATCTTACCGCTGGCGCGGCCGGGACCCAGCCTTGCCAACCCTACTAAACCCCAAGACGCTGCCTTCGGGGCTGGATGACTATCCCCGGGCTTCACACCCCTCAGCCAGTGAGCGGCACCTGGATCTGCGGTGCTGGGTGGCCCTAGGTTCCCGTGTGCTGATGCGGCTAGCAGAGCAGTTGGGAGAGGCTGAGGCAGCTGCAGAGCTGGGCCCACTGGCTGCCTCCCTGGGAGCAGAGGAGAGCCTGGATGAGCTGCATTGGGCCCCAGAGCTAGGAGTCTTTGCAGACTTTGGGAACCATACAAAAGCAGTGCAGCTGAAGCCTCGGCCCCCTCAGGGGCTGATGCGGGTGGTGGGCCGGCCCCACCCTCACTTACAGTATGTGGATGCCTTGGGCTACGTCAGTCTTTTCCCCTTTCTGCTGCGGCTGCTGGACCCCAATTCACCTCGCCTTGGACCCATGCTGGATGTTCTAGCTGATCGGCATCAACTCTGGAGCCCCTTTGGTTTGCGCTCTCTTGCAGCATCCAGCCCCTTTTACAGCCAGCGCAATTCAGAGCATGATCCTCCCTACTGGCGAGGTGCTGTGTGGCTCAATGTGAACTACCTGGCACTGGGGGCTCTGCACTACTATGGGCACCTGGAGGGTCCCCACCAGGCTCGTGCTGCCAGGCTCCACGGAGAGCTCCGTGCCAATCTGGTGGGCAATGTGAGACGGCAGTACCAGGCCACAGGCTTCCTGTGGGAGCAGTACAGTGACCAGGATGGGCGAGGCATGGGCTGCCGCCCTTTCCAGGGCTGGACCAGCCTTGTCCTACTGGCCATGGCTGAAGACTACTGAAGGGGAGCGTGGGAGGGGAAGCCAGCCCCCTTATTCCACTCTGGACTAGAGGGACAGGTCTCTCACTTCTGCCCCTAGCTATTAGATACCAGTGCTTCAAACCCTCCTCAACTCATCTCAGGTGTCTCCTAAGTGACATCCCACATAGCCCTGGGGTGAATGTGAGTTCAGAGTCTTATTTTTCTAAATAAATGGGAAAACCATGCCAGACTCTATTGCTTTTACCAGCTTTCCCTCACCAAGAGGTCTTAACTCAGTCCAGGCCTTAGGGCTGCCTGCTCTCCTTCAGAGAAGGTGGAAAAAGTGGCCACTGACTGTCCCTTCCAAACCTAGTCAGGTCAAGTGCAATGCAGTCAGTCGAGCACTAGTCCACCCAAATCCACAAGCAGCTGGTTCACATCTCTTTAATGAGATCAAAGGCTCCTGTGTATGTCTTGGGGGACAGAGCTTGCACAGTCCCCCAAACACTGCCCTTCTCAGGACTCCAGCCTTTTCAGATTCTAGGAGGGCAGGGAGAAGCCAAGAACCCAGGGAGGTGGGAGCCGGGCTGTTTCTGGTGGGCAAGTAACCCACCCCCCGCCTCCCAAAATTGCTCATGGGATGTCCCCTTCACTGGAAGCCAGCCCCACAGGAGAGACTTGGGGGGCAGGATTTAGGGGCCGTGCACAAGGGGACTGGTCCTCCACCTCTTGTGAGGTGGCACTAACCCTAGCCTCCTTGACTGGCTCACCCTCGCTGGAGTCAGGACAAGGGCAGAGCTCAATACCTGAGTCACCAGTCAGGCGGCGATAGCGGCAGGGGGGGGGGG
>NW_011495064.1:10880059-10898877 GCF_000754665.1 Bison bison bison
AGGAGGGGGGTGTGGGGGCAGGGCTCACTCCTGCCCCAAGCTCACCCTCCTGATGAGGAGGGGCACTCTGGCGGGAGGAAACGTCTTCCACGTTTGTTCCCTCGTGGCGGGCAGGACAGCTGGAAGCGGAGGAGCAGCAGGTGCACTGGCTGGAAGCAGTCGAGGGGCAGCCAGTGGCTGCAGTGTAAGGAGGCGGTGGTGTGCCTGGGCGGTGAACCACATCCTCATAGGCTGGGGGTTTGAAGGCGCTGAGGAGGCCTGCAGGAAAGAATGGTATGGTTGATAGAAGGCAACCAGGGGTGGGGTGGTGGCGTCTTTCCTATGAGGGAAAAGTGTGCTTTGAAATCTCTGAAAAGGGAGTGTGGAATGAACCAGGGTCCTGGTTTGGGAGGGACCACTGAGAGGCCAGAGCCTCAAGTCACTCACGAAGGTCAAGCAGTGAGCCAAGCAGGGACAGGGCCAGCCCCATGGCATGCCCCATGGTAGGCCAACAAGTTGATCTCACGCTGCCGCTGCTGCTGCTGCAGCCGGAGTTTAGCTCGTCGATGGCGGAAGGCGCAACAGCAGCTAAAGAGAATGAGGACAGTCCAGAGCAGCCAGAACCCTGCAGGAGGCGAGGAGGAAGAGACTTAGATACCTCCTGTGCAGAGAAGGGTCCTTGAAGGCTGAAGTCCAAAGGCGGGTGGGCAGAAGAACAAAAGAAGAGCCCCCTTGAAGACTCACACCAGAGCTCATAGTAGTACGTGCAGCAGCCAGTCTCCCCACAGCAGTGACCACTCTCACAGAGGTAGGGCTGGTTGTTCACTCCTGGGCACAGCTCTCGAAGCTGGGAGCAAGGAAGCACTTAAAACAAAGGGAGATTCCAGCCCAAGGCACTGTCCACCCCCACCCCCTGCATACACATACACAATCCCATCCTGTGAGCCAAGTTTAGCTCAGAAATCTATGGGGAGAGGAAAAAGTGATGTTGAAAGGAGTGTTCAAATATCTGAAGGGCTGCCAACATGGAAGAGGATTTGGAATAGCAAGAATCAGTCTAGAGACTAAGAGGCAAGGTGTGGGCATACAAAGAGGCAGATTGCAGCTCTGCATATAGGAGACCTCTCATATTCAAGCCTGGCTCCCTAGGGTGTTTAATGTTAAAGGAGTGTTTTGGCAGAAGTCCGAAGACTGGGCTATCTCAAAGTCTCAGACGATGGGTAAGGGGTTTAGGTAATTTCCTAAGCTGTTTTCATTGTCATTTCCTGTGGTCTGCCAATCCCCACTCCTAAGCTGGATCTTTCCACCCCTGGGTCTCAGGCTTCCTAGGGTAGAGGAGGAACAATAAGAGACCCAGAGCAGGGTTCCCAACCAGATGGGATTGCTGTGGATGATAAAGGATGGCATCCAGGGCGTGATTCTGGGTTCCATCTCTTCTCCAAATTGCTCCCTCAAGAGAAGACGCTGCCAGACTCTGTTATGACAATAGGCACATAGAAAAACATCACAAATAACTGTTGCAAGACAGAAGGAACCTCCCTGGGGCCTCACTATGCCTCTGGTCACTGGAGAGCCACTGCAAGCTTCCACTGCAGCTAAGGGATGGGATCTACGAAGCTGCAGGCAAAAGTCAACAGCACTTACATTACAAAGTTTACACAGAGTAGAAAGGCCGTATCTAGGAATTTCACAGTACCTTTGGCTCTGAGAGTTCCTCCGCCACCCGCCAAAAGGCGGAGGCAAGGAATGGGGAAGGAGAAATAAATGGCTGTCGTGATAGGCTTTTGGAGCTGTTGGGATACCTGCTGTTGCCGCACCCGAAGTGCCCCCCAGGCCTCCTCGCTGCCGTTCCCGCCGGTAGCCCGAGCCATTCCTCCACCTACAGCTCCCTGAAGACCACAGTCTCCTCTACCGCCAGCTGCCCCGCCCCTGCCACCTCTAACTCCACCGCCATGGTCCCTGCCCGGCCCATCTTCGCTGCCGCCACCATCACTCTGCGACCGGACCTTCCATCCAGCGAGAGCTCTGCCAGCTAGCACCCAGGTTGTTCCGTCCCACCAATCCGCATCACTCTCGGACAGATGGGCCAATAGGAAAGATCACAGGCTTCTCCCTGCAACCAATCTACAGCAGCACCTCCGCCACTCTCCCAGACAACAGGAGCTTGACAGACAAAGAGTGGGGAAGGTTCGACCCATGGCTGTGACTGACAGCGACAACAGCCAATATGGAAAACAGAACAGGGTTTGCGTTATCAACCAATGAACGGCCGCCTGGGACAGCAAAGTTCCCGCTGACTGGCTTGAGCCCTATTTTCTGGATGACGCCAAACACTTGACCACGCCAGGTAATCCCATTAGGAGCCGCGGAGTCCAAGGAGTCTGCTGGAGTCTGGGTGGGCGCTGACCGGCTACCATTCTGGGGCCTGGTGAACGATTCCCGGCACCAATGCAAGCAGCGGGCGTGGGGGAAGAGGGCAAGCTGTGTGTTTGGGGAATTGGCCTACCCGTACTCCATTCCCCCAATTCTGTACAAGTCAAGGCACTGGATGAAATTTAATAAGGTGGGGAGGACACTGAAAACAAGGGGCAGAGGAGAAGGCACAGAGTCCAGATTGTGGGGGGTGGGGGTGGGGGGCTTAAGTAGCCAGAAGTGGGGATCCGGGGCCCTCAGGCCCACCTAGCCGCATCTGCAAATTGATGCGATAGCACTGAAGGCTGCAGAGTGCCTGGCCCGTGCGCGAGCAGGCATAGCGGCGCGGATGGGGACAGCCGGGGACAGAGCATCGAGGAGGTGGGCCAGATGGGGATGGCCGCTGAGACACAGGCGCGGGGGCAGGGATGCCAGGCGGGAAGGAGAGGGTGGAACCCTGTGCCCCGCTGCTGTAGCGCACCATGGGGGCTGGGGCCACCGCCCGCCCTCCCCGCCGCTCGCCCCGGGAGGCCCCTCGGCCTCCCCGCCCACTGGGCGCCGCAGTCTTGGTGAGGCGCTCGATAGTCTGGTTCTTGTGCTCCTCGGCCCGCCGAGCTGCCTGCAGCCGCCTCTTCCGTGCCCGCTCCTCACGCTTCAGCAGCATTTCTTCGGTGAGAGCGGGGGCCGGGCAGCCCCCAGCCACAGGTAGTGACAGCATCGGGGAAGGCTGACTTCGAGCCTTCTGCAGCAGAGCTCGCTAGGGAGATATGGAGATGTCAGCAAATCGAGAAGGGAGTTCTGCCGGAACGAGGGAGGGGGAAATGGGGACACGGAAAGCAGGGTCTTGAAGAGCAGGCCTTGAGAAAAGAGTCAAATGGGCACAGTCTCTAGGAGCCTTTCATACTGCCTCCTCTCAGGTCTCCAGACTTTCAGCTTTAGATCCTTGATCCTCAAGGACAAATGCTTTAGTAACGTTACCTTCCTGCCCTGAGTCCCAAAACTCGGTCCTAGTTCTCTGGAGGCTTTTTTGTTGTTTTCAGTCTTTGAATCCCAATGGATAGCATCAACTGGATAATTGCTCAAGTCAAAAACTCAGGGTTATCCTTGATTCCTTCCTTCCCCAACAAGTGTCTGTTTCCTAAATATATCCAGAATCCATCTGGTTTCTCCAACTCATTTCACCTTGGTTCAAGCCACCACCATCTCTTACCTGACTACTTCAATAGCTTCTTAACTGGTCTTGCTTCTATCGTTTACCACCACTAAGAAACCAAAGTAATCTACTGAAATATAAACCAAACATATCACTTCTCTGCATACCACCTTGTTGTCACAGTCACATTTATTCTTCTCCTTGGCCATGATTAGGCATGTTCCACTCTCAGGGTCTTTGCCCTGCTGGTCTCTCTGCCTGGAAAGCTTCTCTGGTATTGGAAACATTATATTTTTAGAGAGGTCTTTCCAAACTACCCTATCTAATGTTGTTTGTTTTCTGCTTTCTATTTCATCACCCTATTTTTGTTATAAACATTCCAGTTTTTCAAAATTATTTACTACACAAGAATACTAGCTCCATGAGAACAGAAACCTTGTCTGTCTTTTCTCCACTGCTGATATCCCTGCTGCCTTGCAAAGTTCTCCAGACGTGGAAAGCTCTCAGTATCAATTTGGCAAACGAATAAAGAATGAACCTACTCACCTGCCGAGCGGTGAGCAGCCGTTCATTGATCTCCTTTTTGAGATCTCCATTGTCATCCAGCTCCCCCTTCTCCAAGGCATCCAGCCACCTCTGTTCTTCCTCTTCCTCCTGACCTCCTAACCCCCCGGACAGGTCCCGCAGTGGGGAGGGGGACAGATTACTGTCTTCATCTGAAAAGTAAAGTTGGAGAGCTAAAAGAAGAATTGTTCAGATTGGGAACCTTAATTTGGCCAAGTTAATACTGGGACACACAAAATTTTCACCTTCCTCAGAACGAACCCTCTTCCCTTAACCAGGTATAATGAGAAACCCAGTTTCCCCACCTCTAGATCCTTCTCACCCAGCCAGGCACGGTACTGCTCAAGGGGGACTCCTTCCACAGGTTCCTCTTCATTGTCCACAACCATAAGGGGAGAGGGTGAGCGAGGACCTTCAGGGATCACAGTGAAGGTAGGAACACTGCAGAGAAGCAACCACTCTGTAAGGTGAGCAATCGTCTCCTCCTGCTCAGTACATCTAGTCTTCCCTACGCCCTCTTGGGTTCTTGCTACATTAACCTGGGCCCTGAAGTCACAGCATCTATTCTCTGTCTTCTGAAAACTGCAGCCAGTTTCTCCTACCTTCTGTCTCTGCCTGCTTCTAAAGTCCCCCAAGTAAAACCTTGGCTCTCTTGGCCTCACCTCTTGGTGCCCAAGACCTGCCCGCCCAACTTGATTTTGAGTTTGAGCTGGGGCTTGGCTGGAGACTGCTGCGTTGGCCCAGCCTCCTCTTCCTGGTAGTGTTTTTTCTTGTGTTTCTTCTTGTGTTTCTTGTGCTTTTTCTTGTGCACTCCGTGGCCGTGGGCACCCGCTAGACTCAACTCCAGGGCTTCCCCTGCAGAAGGAGAGCCTGTCAAAGATGTATGGGAGGGGCAAGAAAAGCCCAGTACCCCGAAGGGTCCTATTGTTGCCGCGGTATTCTGGTATTACCAAAACAGCCCCACCTTTTTGCTTCCCACCTGTGGCGAAGTACCCGGGGGAAGCTCGAAGGAGCACGAAAGAGACTGCTTTTATGCGAAGGCCAGACTTGCCTTATGGATCCACGCTTACCAGGCTCAGGGGCCTCCATAGCCCCAGAGGTGCTCCCGCGCCGCCACAGCTTACTCATGGGGCCCTGCGAGGAAAGGGGGCTGTAAATAGTCGAAACACATTCAGACATACCTTTTCCGCCCCGCGGAAGAACTTATCCCAGCAAATAAACGGGTACTTCCGGGGCGTAGGAACCATGCTTGTGCGGGGCACGCTTTGCGACTAAAATGCTCCAGGAGAAACAAGGGTCCTTCCAACAATAGTTCCGGACTCTTTGAGGCCGGGAGGGTTTTCCGCTCGCCCCGCAGCCCCACAATCGAGATCAGAGCTCAGCGCCAGAGATTGAATTATTATTAGACGCAAGGGTGATGAACGTATCTGTATGTTCCGGACCAAATTCGGGGCTAGGCAATGATAATACAAAGATAAATATGAATACTCCTCTCTGCCTTTGAGGAGCTTACAGTTTGGTGAAGGAGCACGAAACAATTTGCCAGCAAAATGAAGGAGGGCTTAACAGCACAAGTGCCCTACAAGGTGGGCAGATGGTATTTAAGCCTCAATTCTTTATCAGTAGAGAAGTGGATAGATGAATTATGGTACAAGCTAAGAGTTGATCGGTAATTGATAAGATAGACGTGGGATTTAGATCCTAGTGGGTAATAGTATTGGAAACAATCTAAAGAAAAACCAAAATTGGTACAGGGATTTGGTACACCATAGTGGGAAGCTGTCAATGGCACCCCACTCCAGTACTCTTGCCTGGAAAATCCCATGGACCGAGGGGCCTGGTGGGCTGCAGTCCATGGGGTCGCTAGGAGTCGGACACGACTGAGCGACTTCACTTTATTTTTTCACTTTCATGCATTGGAGAAGGAAATGGCAACCCACTCCATTGTTCTTGCCTGGAGAATCCCAGGGACGGGGGAGCCTGGTGGGCTGCCATCTATGGGGTCGCACAGAGTTGGACACGACGGAAACGACTTAGCAGCAGCAGCAGCAGCAGTGGGAAGCTGTGGTGCTATTAAAAGAAATGGGGCCCCAGAAAGTTACCCAAGAAACTGGTGACAGCAGTCCAATGGATGGTTGGGAGAACAAGGGTGAAGGGAGACTTATTCTTCCTAATATACCCTTTTGTGCCTATTGAACTTTGTATAAAACGTGTGTAAGATAACCCATGTCTCAGTGGTAAAGAATTCACCAGCCAGTGCAGGAGACGCAGGAGACTTGGGTTCCATCCCTGGGTTGGGACGATCCCCTGGAGGAGGAAATGGCAACCCACTCCAGTATTCTTGCCTGGAAAATTCCACCGACAGAGGAGCCTGATGGGCTGGAGTCCATGAAGTCACAAAGAATCTGACAGGACTGAGCACGCAAGTGCACGCATGCATAAAACGTGTGTTTTACTAATTTTAAAAAAAGGAACAAGGTAGATCTATATGTGCTGACATACGGAATAAGAAAAGCAAATTTCAAGATGAGGTGATTCCATTTTATGAGACTGAGGCGCTACCTACTGCCCTAATGAAGCACCTGTTATTCCATTTTTAAAAAGCATAATATGCTACTACATTCCTAGAAAAAACTAAGGAATGTATACTAAATGGTTAATGGTGATTATCTTTGAAACTTAGAGTTGGGGAACTTTCACTATCTAGATCTGTAGTGAGTTTTCTTACTTTTTTTTTTTTCTTTTAAAATATTCCTTAGTATTTTGTGTAATGAATTTTCTTACAGCCAATATATATCACATAAAAAGCACTATACATGTAGTGTATAGATATATACATGGGATACATGTCTGAACAGAGTAGCAATAGTGAACAAAGTAAGGGAAGAACTGACTCAAGAAATATTTCATTAATGAAATTTAAAGGAACTGATAAACAATTGTATATGAGAATTCAGGAAGAAATCAATATAGTATAGTGATTGAGAATGAACTTTGGAGTCAGACAAGCCTATTATCAAATTCGTTTATTGGCTATGTAACCTTGGGTTCACAGTTATTTAAGTTCTCTGAACCTCGTATTCCAGCTTTGTAAAATGGAATGAAGTAGGATCTAGTTCGGAGAAGGCAACGACACCCCACTCCAGTACTCTTGCTTGGAAAATCCCATGGACAGAGGAGCCTGATGGGCTGCAGTCCATGGGGTCTCGAAGAGTCAGACACAACTGAGCGACTTCACTTTCACTTTTCACTTTCATGCACTGGAGAAGGAAATGGCAACCCACTCCAGTGTTCTTGCCTGGAGAATCCCAGGGACGGGGGAGCCTGGTGGGCTGCCGTCTATGGGGTCGCACAGAGTTGGGCACGACTGAAGTGACTTAGCAGCAGCAGCAGGATCTAGTTCATAGTGATAGTGAGGTAGCAGTGAGTGGTGGCATGAAGTACATTCTTAATTTCCTGCCCAGGAACTGAACTTGGGTAGCTTGGATGAGAACCGGGAATCCTAGCCACTGGAGCAGCAAGGGCCAGAAGCTAAAAGCTATTTTTCCCTGGGTCTTTGCCCCCAGTGAAAAAATGCATTTATCACAGAGGCAGAAACTGTAAATGCAGGTACAAAGTTTATTATTAGAGACATAGTACAACAACAAGTGGGAGAGAAAACAGAGAAACAATGTGTTTAGATGAGCTAGAAGCAAAACAGAGAGAAAGGGTGTGGACATCCTCCCTAGAGAGGAGGAGGAGCGCAGTAAAGAGGTTAAGTCATTTATATAGGTCAGTTCTGCTGGGCCTTTGTCTTCTTTTGGCCAATTATCTGGTTTCTTTTTCCACACCTGAGCTACCCTGGGACCCTTTCCTGGGTGCTCACGCACCCCTCAGCCAAGATGGCTCTCAAAGTGAAGGCTTCTGAGAGGAGCAAGGCTCATTATGGCCTGGAGTTATACCTTGACTTTTGACCCACAAGGAGCCTTTCTGCCTATGTGTGGTGTCTTCCTTGTCCCCAAAATGGGGGGAGCAGAGATCCCTTAATCCTTGACTCAAACAGGATTTTGCCCCTCTTTGTCCTTGCATGACTATTACCTTGATTATTGCCATGACTATTACCTTAAGATGTTTACAAGAGACAAACACTGGCTATTTATCCTGTTTCTGTTGTTACTTCCATTTCAGAGACCAAACAGGAGGTTGATTGTAAATGCTTAACTGGAGCCCATCTATCTCTTATCTCAGAAAACGCTAACAGTTTTAAGTATCCAACCCGAAGCCCACTTATTTGTGCCCCGTGAAATGCAAACAGGAGGCCAGTTGTAAATATCTAGCCTGAAGCCCATCTATTTCCTACGTCAGAAGGGCTCTTTCAAGGAATAAAGCAAATCGAGAATGCAAAATATGTAGGATAGTATCTTGACATAGTAGATATTCAATAAGCATACAACCACAATAATAAGTGACTTCTACATTTCTAGCCCAAGTATTAGAGAGAAATAATATTTTTAATACAGAAGAGAACATAAGAAGAGAAGTAAAAAGAAAACCATTTAGTGTCACCTAAGGTGAACTTAAAGTGCATGTGAAAAGTCAAAACTATAATGAGGTATCACCTCACACCCGTCAGAATGACCATCATCAAAAAATCTACAAACAATAATTGCTGGAGAGGGTGTGGAGAAAAGGGAACCCTCCTACACTGTTGGTAGGAATGTAAACTGGTACAACCACTATGGAGAACAGTATGGAAATTACTTAAAAACCTAAAATAGAGCTACTGTATATGACTCAGCAACTCCACTCCTAGGCATATGTCCAGAGAAAACCAGAATTCTAATGGATGCATGCTCCCTGATGTTCATTGCAGCACTATTTACAATAGCCAGGACTTGGAAGCAAACTAAATATCCGTCAACAGAGGAATGGAGAAGGAAGATGTGGTACATATATTCAATGGAATATTATTCAAGATATAAAAAGGAACAAAACACTGCCACTTGCATAGATGTGGATGGACCTGGAGAGTCAATTCAAAAAGAAAAACAAATATTGTATAATATTTCTTATATGTGGAATCTAGAAAAATGGTACAGATGAACTACTTGCAAAGCAGAAATAGTCATGGATGTAGAGAACAAACTTACAGTTACCAAGCGGAGAAGGAGGATGAATTGGGAGATTGGGATTGACATATATACACTACTATGTAGAAAATAGATAACTAATGAAAACCTACTGTATAGCACAGGGAATTATACTCAGTGCTCTGTGGTGACCTCAGTGGGAAGGAAACCTAAAAAAGAATGGATATGTGTATAGGTAGAGCTAATTGACTTTGCTGCACAGCAGAAACTAACACAACATTGTAAAGCAACCATACTCTTAACAAAAATTAATACAAATAAAAGAAAGGGCATGTGAGAATGCCCACATGGAGATGGAATACTGAGAAGAGAAGTCTTCTTCTCTTCACAGAAGGTGTGAGCTGGGGTGTCATCAGCACTGGAAATGCTAAGAGATGGGAATAGATGAGACCTTCCAGAATGAGCAGATGAAGAGGAAAGGACCAGGAACAAACCCAAGTGGGCATCAGTCTTGAACAGACTGGCAGAGGGGGAAGGCAGGGCTGAGAAGAGGTCAAAGGGGCAATAAAGGCACCCAAGATCAGAGATTGTCAGCAGACAAAGACTATGATGAGCTCTGTACAGTTTTGCAGAGCCTAGGTTGAGCTCCAAGAAGAGGATGCATTGTAGCAACACGTGAAGACAATAGTCCTGTATCACCAGGAGTTAAAGTGTAGTTAGTATTTGTCAAACATATTAGAGTTTATAACCTGCTTTCGTATTCCTTCCCTTCCTTGAGCCCATGGCAGCTCTATCAGGGAGATGCTATTGTTCCCTCATGAGGAAACTGAGGCTTAGAAGGGTTAAATGATGTGGCCAGAGTCACATAGTTAAGAAGCGGCAGAACCAGCATCAAACAGAGACTTCCTGACACTAGGCCCAGTGGTGTTTCCTCAACATCCTGATGCCCAGCAGGGAGGAAGTGGTGACAGTAAGCAGCTATGGGCTTCATTATTTTGTTTTGTTTTTAGTTTTGCTTTGTTTAGTGTCGGAGAGATTTGAGCAGGTTTGTAGGCTGAAAGGAAGAACTTTGTCCTTCTGAAAAAGTTCTTAGCTTTAATTTTTTAGATATTTTTGGGGGACATGATTTCAAAAGTTACAGAAAAGTTGCAAGAAGACTACAAAGAACTCGCTTAGCTTCTTAAATCAAATTCTACCATCATTAACATTTACCATTTCTTCCCCTTCCTCTCCATTATCATTACTCCTCTTCTGATCATTCTGAGAGCAAGTTGCAGACATGATGCCATTTCACCTCTAAATATTTCATTGTGTATTTTCCTCAAATATAAGTACATGATTCTATAACCTTTTTGCAACCCTCCCAATCAGGAAATTAACACTGATACAATACTACCATCCTATCCATGGATCCCATTCAAATTTCACCTACTGCCCAATGTCTCCTTTTCCTTTCTAGGTTGGAATTCAAATCCACAGTCCTACATTACAATTCCTTGTCATATGTCTTTGATCTGCTTTAATCTGCTAGACCATTTCCTCACTCCTTCCTTATCTTTCGTGACCTTGCCAGTTTTAAACAGTGCAAGCCTTTGATTCTGTAGTATGTCCCTCAACCTGGACCATCTGGTGTTTCCTCAAGTCAAGACTTAAGTTTTTGGCAGGAGTGCTACTCAAAAAATATTTCACTGTGTTCTTCTCAGTGTATCACATCAGGAAGTACAGGACATCAGCTTATTCCACTGATGATGCTAACCTTAATCACCTGTTCAAGGTGGTGTCTGTCAGTTTTTTCCACTGTAAAGTCACCATTTTCTTTTTTTTTTTTTTCATTATTTATTTTAAATTTATTTTAAATTTGGCCATGCCGTGTGGCTTTCAGGATCTTAGGTCCCTGACCAGGGATTAAACTTGGGCTCCAGCAGTGAAAGTGCCAAATCCTAACCACTGGGATGCCAGGGAATTCCCAAACTCACCATTTTCAACACTTCACTGAGTGTTTTCTGGGGAAATACTCTGCAACTACTCTGATATGCTATCCCCCATCAAACTTCCACCCACGCAGTGTAATATCCATTGATGAATACTGTACGAATCAATTCTACTGTAATAATTGCCAAGAGGCATTCTACTTCCGTTATTCCATCTACATTTGTTAGTTGGTGTTCTGTAGTGAAGTGCAGTTTTCTCTTCTCCTTACATTCGGTTACATTAGTGTTTATTATATCAGTATGGATTCTCATTTCAGTCAATGAGTTGTAAATCCGTTACTATTATTATTTATTTTGATGCTTAAATTTGTCCCAGATTTGGTCAGTGGACATTTATTTAAGATGGTTTCTATATTCTTCTCCCATATCTTCATCATTCCCTGAGCACTTTTTACTTCCCAGCACTACAAAATATTTGGATCTTATCTTGTACTCTCCCTGGATAAGGGGTGGGAACCCTTGGGAGGCCAGGCATTGGGAATATATGGCTGAGGTTATGCTGAGCCCAGTTGGTTCCAGATGGCAGCTGGATAACATGGCAGCAGTAGATTGAAGAGGCAGTGGTGCCCTAAAGAGGTGGTAGTGTCATGGGCAGTGGGTTCGTAGAGATTCCCATGGAGGCAGAGCAGGGTAGTGACTGGAGCCCCTGAGTTCCTAGCACGGTGGGGTGTGAAGTCATGAAGCACTACGTGCCCCACTCAGTTAGGCTGGTCTCGACAGGCTTGGACAATAACTACAAGGAGCCAGAGAGGAAAGGCAGGGGCCAGAGATCAGCTGGCGGCGGGCCATGCAGGTGGCAGATCAGCCCCAGGGCACCTAGCAGCAGCAGTGAGGCTGGGGAGCTCTATGCTCCTGGGCATCCTCCAACCTTGGCTCCAGCCTTCCTTGGACCCCCTTCCTGGAAACTCCAGTAGGACCTTTGCCCTGGCCCCTGGCAAAGGTTTACATGCTCAGTGAGGACCAGCAGTGGGTCAACCAGGGCGCTGGACATGTCCTCCAGCTACATGGAGTGGCTGAAGGGCATATCCCTGCTAGTCAGGGCCTGAAAAAATGTGGTCCACTGGAAAAAGGAATGGCAAACCACTTCAGTATTCTTGTCGTGAGAACCGCATGAACACAATGAAAAGGCAAAAAGATACGACACTGGAAGGTGAGCCCCCCCAGGTGGGTAGGTGTCCAATATGCTACTGGGGAAGAGTGGAGAAATAGTTCCATAAAAATCAAGAGGCTGGCCTAAAGTGGAAATGTCACTCAATTGTGGATGCGTGTGGTGGTGAAAGTAAAGTCCATTGCTATAAACAACAATATTGCATAGGAACCCAAAATGTTAGGTCCATGAATCAAGGTAAATTGGATGTGGTCAAGCAGGAGATGCAAGAGTGAACACTGACATCTTAGGAAGCAGTGAACTAACTAAAATGGATAAGAATGGGTGAGTTTAATTCAGATGACCATTATATCTACTACTGTGGGCAAGAATCCTTTAGAAGAAATGGAGTAGCCCCCATAGTCAACAAAAGAGTCCAGAATGCAGTACTTGGGTGCAGTCTTTTTTTTTTTTTTACTTTACAATATTGTATTGGTTTTGCCATACATCAACATGCATCCACCACGGGTATACACGTGTTCCCCATCCTGAACCCCCCTCCCACCTCCCTCCCCATACCATCCCTCTGGGTCATCCCAGTGCACCAGCCCCAAGCTTCCTGTATCCTGCATAGAACCTGGACTGGTGATTCATTTCTTATATGAAATTATACATGTTTTAATGCCATTCTCCTAAATCATCCCCCCCTCCCTCTCCCACAGAGTCCAAAAGACTGTTCTATACATCTGTGTCTCTTTTGCTGTCTCGCATACAGGGTTGTCGTTACCATCTTTCTAAATTCCATATATATGCGTTATTAGTGTTTTTCTTTCTGGCTTATTTCAGTCTGTATAATAGGCTCCAGTTTCATCCACCTCATTAGAACTGATTCAAATGTATTCTGGATAAGAAAGCTGTGGTACATATACACAATGGAGTATTACTCGGCCATTAAAAAGAATACATTTGAATCAGTTCTAATGAGGTGGATGAAACTGGGTGCAGTCTTAAAAACGACAGAACGATCTCCGTTCATTTCCAAGGCTAACCATTCAACCTCACAGTAATCCAAGTCTATGCCCCAGGCACTAATGCTAAAGAAGCTGAAGTTGAATGGTTCTATGAAGACCTACAAGATCTAGAACTAACACCAAAAAAAAAAAAAAAAGTCCTTTTCATCATAGGGGACTAGAATGCAAAACAGTAAGTCAAGAGATACCTGGAGTAACAGGCAAGTTTGGCCTTGGAGTACAAAATGAAGCAGGGCAAAGGCTAACAGAGTTTTGCCAAGAGAATGCACTGGTCATAGCAAACACTTTTTTTCCAACAATACAAGAGACGACCCTACACATGGACATCACCAGATGGTAAATACTGAAATCAAATCGATTGTATTCTTTGCAGCCAAAGATGGAGAAGCTTGATACAGTCAGCAAAAACAAGACCTGGAGCTGACTGTGGCTCAGATCATCAGCTCCTTACTGCAAAATTTAAGCTTAAATCGAACAAAGTAGGGAAAGCCACTAGGTCAGTGAGTGAGTGAGTGAAGCTGTTCAGTTGTGTCCGACTCTGCGACCCTGTGGACTGTAGCCCACCAGGCTCCTCTGTCCATGGGATTCTCCAGGCAAGAATACTGGAGTGGGTTGCCATTTCCTTCTCCAGGGGATTTCCCAACCCAGGGATCGAACCCAGGTCTCCCACATTGCAGGCGGACTCTTTAATCTCTGAGCCACCAGGGAAGCCAGGTCAGTGATGTATGATCTAAATCAAATCCCTTATTATTATGCAGGAGAAGTGACAAATAGATTCAAGGGATTAGATCTGGTAGAGTGTCTGAAGAACTATGGATGGAGTTTTGTAACATTGTATAGGATATGGTGACCAAAACCATCCCCAAGAAAAAGAAATGCAAGACGGCAAAATGGTTGTATGAGGAGGCCTTACAAATAGCTGAGGAAAGAAGAGAAGCAAAAGGCAAAGGAGACAGAGAAAGAAAGATATACCCATCTGAATGCAGAGTTCCAGAGAATAGCAAGGAGAGATAAGAAAGACTTAAGTAAAGAATACAAAGAAATAGAGGGAAACAAGAAAATGGGAAAGACTAGAGATCTCTACAGGAAAATCGGAGATATCAAGGGAACATTTCATGCAAAGATGGGCACAATAAAGAACAGAGACAGCTAGGACCTAACAGAAGCAGAAGAGATTACGAAGAGGTGGAAAGAATACACAGAACTGTACAAAAAAAGGTCTTAATGGCTCAGATAACCATGATGTTACTCAACTAGAGCCATATATCCTGGAGTGTGACGTCAAGTGGGCCTTAGGAAGCATTACTACGAACAAACTTAGTGGACATGATGGAATTCCAGTTGAGCTGTTTCAAATCCTAAAAGATGATACTTTTAAAGAGCTGCACTCAATATGCCAGCAAATTTGGAAAACTCAGCAGTGGGCATAGGACTGAAAAAGGTCAGTTTTCATTCCAATCCCAAAGAAAGGTAATGCCAAAGAATGTTCAAATTACCATACAATTGTGCTCATTTCACATGCTAGGAAGATTATGCTCAAAATCCTTCAAGCTAGGTTTCAACAGTACATGAACCAAGAACTTGCAGATGTACAAGCTGGATTTAGAAAAGCAGAGTAACCAGAGATCAAATTGTCAACATCTGTTGGATTGTAGAAAAAGCAAGGGAATTAAAAAAAAAAATCTACTTCTCCTTCACTGACTATGTTAAACTTTTGACTGTGTGGATCACAACAAACTATGGAAAATTCTTAAAGAGCTGGGAATACCAGACCACCTTACCTGTCTCCTGAGAAACCTGTATGTAGGACAAGAAGCAACAGTTAGAACCAGACATGGAAAAACAAACTGGTTCCTAATTGGGAAAGGCTTCCCCATTAGGTTCCTAATTATTTCAAGGCTGTATGTTGTTACCCTGCTTATTTAACTTACATGTAGAGTACATCATTTGAAGTATCAGCCTGGATGACTCACAAGCTGGAATCAAGATTGTGGGGGAAAATATCAAGAACCTCAGATATGCAGATGATACCAGGCTAATGGCAGAAAGTGAAGAGGAATTAAAGAGCCTCTTGATGAAGGTGAACGAGGAGAGTGAAAAAACTGGCTTAAAACTCAACATTCAAAACATGAAGATCATGGCATCTGGTCCCATTGCTTCATGGCAAATAGATGGGGGGAAAGTGGATAGATTTTATTTTCCTGGGCTCCAAAAATCATTGCAGATGGTGACTGAAGCAACAACATTAAAAGAGGCTTGCTCCTTGGAAGAAAATCTGTGACAAAGCTCGATAGCACATTAAAAAGCAGAGACATCACTTTGCTGACAAAGGTCTGTATTAGTCAAAGCTATGGTTTTCCCAGTAGTCATGTATGGATGTGAAAGCTGGACCATAAAAAGGGCTGAGTGTGGAATAACTGATGTTTTCAAATTTTGGTGCTGGGAAAGACTCTTGAGAGTCCCTTGAACTGCAAGGAGACCAAACCAGTCAATCCTAAAGGAAATCAACCCTGAATATTCATTGGAAGGACTGATGCTGAAGTTGAAGCTCCAATACTTTGGCCATGTGATGTGAAGAGCCAACTCATTGGAAAAGCCCCTGATACTGGGAAAGATTGAGGGCAGGAAGAGAAGGCGGCAACAGATGATGAGATGGTTGGATGGCATTATCGACTCATTGGACATGAGTCTGGGCAAACTCTGGGAGACGGTGAAGGACAGGGAAGCCTGGCGTGCTGCAGTCCATGTGCGTGTGTGCTAAGTAGCTTCAGTCGTGTCCGACTCTTTGTGACCCCATGGACTGTGGGCTGCCAGGCTCCTCTGTCCATGGGCTTCTCCAGGCAAGAATACTGGAGTGGGTTACCATTCCCTTCTCCAGGGGATCTTCCTGACCCAGGCATTGAACCGGCGTCTCTTATGTCTCCTGCATTGGTAGGAGGGTTCTTTATAACTAGTGCTGCCTGGGAAGCCCAGTCCATGGGGTCGCAAAGAGTTAGACGTGACAGAGCGACAACAAAGTTGTATTTAACAGCTGGAATGCACAATTCCAGAAAATTCAGCAATTTTCTCTTATGAGCTAGTATGAGGCTTCAGCATTCTATGGCACCAAACTGTCTCAGTGTTTTTCTGTGATTATGGGAAAAGTGTGGTTTGTTCATGTATTTTTTACTTTTATTATTTTTTAAGTGGTAGAAAAAGAAATGTTTCAAAAACTGAATGAGTACTTTCAAAAAAGAATTTAATTAAAAAATAATACCTCCTCAGAAATTTTGGCCCTTGTCTCTCCACCTTCAGTTGAGGACAGTGTCAGCTGGCTTCCCAAACCCCAGACACAACCTCGTCCAGCAGATCTATGCAAATGCACGTCAGATTATGATCCCTAAAATATAACTCTGGTTGTGTCACTCCTTTCCCAAAATCTGAAGTCACATCAAGTACACATTCTCAGGCAGGATTTGAGCTCTGTTTTCTTTCCAAATGCTTTCCATTCCTCCTGCTCTTGTTAGGGGTTTTCAAAACCTTCTGCGTAGCCTGTGTTCCACAGGTGTGTGCATCCCTGCATGCAGCTGAGGGGGCCTCTGGAGAGGACACGATTTGGGGCTCCAGCCCCGCTTCTATTACAGCAGCTGTGATCATATTTCATGTATTTCAGGTGACATTTCATTTGGGGAAAAAAGCATTCTGCTGCCAAAAGTTAAACATTTGAAACGAACCATTTTAGTCCCACAGCGTGGCTCATCCCAGTCAAGCACTCTCAAATCTGTATGTTTCCTTTGGGCGTCTCATTTGTTCATTTACTTCAACCAATGATTTATTGAGAACTCCGTATGTGCCAGGCACTGGGCATAAAGCACTGGATAAGACAGACTGTCTCTCCTTAGGGAGCTTACAGTTTGGAAGAGTGATGATAGATATTTGAAGAAATTCAGAAACAATGCCTTCCTTTCCCCTTCAGTCTTCCTTTGAGATTTATCTCAGAGGCCACAGATTTTTCAAAATCTTTTGATCTGCCTTTCCTACTGACAGACGAACTCCCTTCTCCATGTAAACTTCTGTAAACAACAAAGATGTTTGTTGTTTTTTTCTGTCCAGCATCCATTCTTTCACTTTCTGGTGGTAGGACCTGTAACAGGTTTTCCGAAACCATGTCTCCCTCCCCTCTCTCCCAGCTTATTGGGTTCCATTTGGTTTCCAGGACTGGGAAGTGACCTAGGCCTGGCCAACTGACACATGGAATCCTATTTGGCCATAGCGATTGGTTCAGGTTTGGCCACCCCTCTGCCTATAAAAATCGGTTTGAGAAGGATAAACGATCTGAAATGCCCCATAGTGAATCCCAGACACAGTGAATCTTGAAGCACAGGAGCTTCAAGAAACAGAGGCTCTCTTCTGCTGCATTTAAGCCTGAAAGTACACAGACCCAGAATTTTTGACAACCATTTTATAATGCTGTGGAGAATGAAGCCCTTGGAGAGGAAAGTAGATCCAGATGAAGGAGAAAGACAGGATCCTTGTGGGCACTGACTACCTGGGTCAAGCCACGACTAAAGCCTGAGCCCTGGATATCATCAGTCCTTAAGCCATAAATTTCCCCTTTTACCAAAGTAAATTTAAGTCAGGTTTTCTAAAAGAATGTTGAGTAATTTTTCATAGCCCAGCAGTTCTAACCTGGGCTCTCTAAAGCTATAGCCTGGTATTTCTCTGGCTCTAGCTTTGAAGGAATCATTCTCTCTCTCTGTCTCTCTTGTTCTCCCCAGTAAATTCCTAAGTCCCAGGAATTCCTCATCTGTGGTCAGCAAATTAATCCTCTGCCATTTCCTTCTGTCCCACAGAGCTGGGGGTGGTGGTGAGGGGCCCCTTTTTCTGCAGAAGCTGAGAATCCTAACCCTGTCTCAGCTACCCAGCAAAGCAGCAGAGAGCCCATCTTAGGTAACAGATATCCTCACCCTCTAAGGCAGTCAAGGTCTGGGTCCAGGGAACTGAAGGTCGCTGGTGCCCCATCCAAGGGCACAAAGGGGCTGCATCCTACCCTTTTTCTTCATAGCTCCGCTTAGGCGGCGCTTGTCTCGTGCCAGGCACTCATGCTCGTCGTATGTAATCCTCATAACGACCTGAGGAGTGCGGTAATTACTGTATCCTCACTGCACAAGTGAGAAAGCTGAAGCTCAAGAAGTTCTCTGACAGTCAAGGATCCACGGTTAGGAACGAAGAGAGCAGAATTACCAGGCATGCTTAAGCACTGCTCGGTGAACTGTGGCCACTAGGGACGGAGGGGAGCTTAAAGTGAGGAGGGGGACGAAGAAGGGACTTTTGGGGCCGTAGGAAGTTGAAACCCTGAGAAGCTGCTCCGGGGTGAGACTGGGCGCAGTCCCAGGGCCTCGCGGTGTGACTCGCGGTGTGACTCGCGGTGATCCCTGGGCCTCGGGGTTTTCCGCGCGCAGGTAGTCCGGCTCGCCGAGGGGGCTCAGCCTTTGGGGCGGGGCTTCTCTAGGCCCGCCCCTCGCCCAGGTGTGGCGCCCGCAACCCCCGCCG
>NW_011495064.1:10898977-10899326 GCF_000754665.1 Bison bison bison
GGCCTGCTTGGAGCCCGGGACTGGCCCGGCCGCCCGGGCCTTTGGCGGGGGCGGGGGGCACGGGGGGTGGAGGGAGAGAGTGCCGCGCCCTGCCGGCCCAGGTGTCGTCTCCGGAGGAGGAGTTTGGGAATCCGGCTGCGGGAGATTCCCAGCCGGACTAGCTGAAGGGCAACGAGGGAAAGAAGCCTAAGGGACAAGGCAGAGCCGGGCGGTGCGGGGAGTGCAGAAGGGAGGCAAAGCCGCGGGACCGCCAGCATGTTCTCCCGAAACCACCGGAGCCGGGTCACCGTGGCCAGGGGCTATGTCCTGGAGATGGAGTTCAAACGCGGCCGCTTCCGACTCAGCCTCT
>NW_011495064.1:10899438-10903500 GCF_000754665.1 Bison bison bison
CGGAGACGCGGTGGGTCGGGTACAGACCAGAGGTTGTTGACTTGAAAAGTCAGGCGCGGACCGTCTGCACATTAGTCCAACCGTGTCACCCCAGACATTCTCTGGCCCAGTGGGATGATTTGCCTCCGCCTGGAAAAACTTCAGTTTAAGGAGCCCTAGGCTCGATTCCTAAGATGCGCCTTACGGCAGCACTTCGGGGTATCCTGGAGATGTGCAACTAGCCGGGCTCTAACCAGACTCCTGGCCTGGGTGCCCGCTCCTTCCCTGGCCTCCAGCCGCATCCCACAGCCCGTCTCTACCGTCTGGGACAGCCTCCGTCGTCCGTCCTGACTTCTCGGCCTCCTTCGCTGAAACTCTACGCAACTGCTCCTCTGTGGCTGGGGGAATCGGAAATGAGGGGTTCCCAATTAACGATTTGGGATTATTTCCCACACTCAAGCTTTCAGCCTCCTTTTCTGTGGCCTAAGAGGAGTACAGCCTCTACAGTTCCCTCCCTGGCCCACTACTTTGCCCAGGTCTGAGCCCTACTTGTAATTCCTTAAAGAGGCTCAGGAGAGGCTGAAAGATGTGGGGGCCGAGCCAGGACTGAGAGGGCCAGTAGCGACAGCAGAGGCTGTCCCCCAGGTCAGTTCTCCTTCGCTGCTGGTCCTGGAAAGGGTTAAGTGAGGGGGCCTTCCTCACTCCTCCCGGATTCCAGTCCTGGCTTCTGCACTTTACCCCACAGCCTGCCCAGAACAAAGGCTCTTTCACACCCCTGTCCCACAGTCCCAGGCCTTCTCTGACTCAGA
This sequence comes from Bison bison bison, assembly GCF_000754665.1. Lineage (NCBI taxonomy): Eukaryota > Metazoa > Chordata > Mammalia > Artiodactyla > Bovidae > Bison > Bison bison. Next base: position 10,900,227 of record NW_011495064.1, read on the forward strand.
AGCTAGTGGGCCTGGGAGACAGGGCCTCTATCGAGTCCCGCATAAGCAACGCCGCGTGGGGCCAGCGTGGGGGAGTGAGGGGCGAGGCCCAGGGACCAGGAGGAGGGGCCTGTTAGCTGGAGCCGCCCCCGGGATAAGCCCGGCCTTTTGGGGGCCATCGCGGAGGAACCGGGGTGGAGCCGCTGGGCCCCGGAGCGGAGTGTGACTCCGTGGGCCTGGGGTGGAGCGGGGGCGGTGGTGGCAAAGCTGCAGCTGGCTGGGAATCGGGGCTGGTTTCCTGTCTGGAAGGGAAGGGGCCCGCAGAGGGGAGCGGGGGCAGCGCAGCCAGGCACACCCCTGCCTTTCTCCCTCCCTCTCCTCCCTTCTGCTGGAAAAGCAAGGTAATTGTGAACCCAGGGTGGGGCGGGCTGGATGAAGGTCCCAAGTTGGAAGAGGTGGCCCTGGGGGTTGGGCTGCAATTACCCCTCTGTCCCACTTCCTAGGCTCACTCAATCAAGTCCCCACCTCTATCCCTCTTCTTCCTCAAACTAAGCCCGAACCCTTTCAGAAAGCAACCTCCTGACAATCCCCACGAGTCCACAGAACCTGCATGAAGTGTCCCTTCCCGGCCCCCTTCCAGTTGTGCCTGCCCCTCACACCCTACAGCACACAGATTCTCTGTCCACCAGGCCAGGGTTGTGGGCGGGGGCTGGGGAGGGGCCAGAGTCGGAATGAAAGAGCCTTTTTCTTCCACAGCTGGGAGAACAGCTGCCACCAAAGCAAGACTGGACACTCTGTGCCCAGAGCCCCTTCTGCAGCTGGCCTCCTCTCCGGGTACCCTGCTCATCCTCACCTCGCTTTCCTTTCCTCCCATGCCTGGCTCCATCAGGGCCCTGGAACAGCGGTAGGCAAGGAGACTTTGTCACAGCAGCCAGAGGGGTCTAATTGGAGCACGAGAGGGACAGGGGCTGCCTCTGCCCTCTGACCAAGAACTGCCTACCTCTTTCAAGACGAGGAGAGCAGCGGGAGAGGAATTCTGGGGCAGCGTGGGGCTTGCTTGCCACCCCTCTGAGGGGTCAGCAAGGGAAGGGGAGCCCAGGGGGCACAGAGATGCAGGACAGATTGCACATCCTGGAGGACCTGAATATGCTCTACATCCGGCAGATGGCGCTCAGCCTGGAGGTAACGCCCCCACCCCTGGAGTGCACCTCCTCCGCAGCATCCCAGCTCCGGTTCTGCGGCTCTGCGCTGCCCTTTCCGGCTGGGCCTGCTCCAAGTGGGGAGAGGGATGAGGTGGTTCTGTGTGCCCTTCTTTGGGTGCTACTTGTGGACCCAGGTTCAGTTCTGCCAGTTAGAGTATTGTGCTGGCAACAGGGTCTTCACCCTTATTTCTGGAAGCTCTGTGGGTTGGTGTGGCTGTGTGTTCTGGGGCTGAGGGCCCCTTTTAGGTGTGGGAAGAAGAGAGTACACTGTGAGCGTGGTCTTCAGGAAGGAGACGGCCTTACCAGAGAAGCGGAAGAGGATTCTAGGGCAGGATATAAGGATTCTGTGGCCCTGAAGATGGCAAGGAGCTGTTTATTCATTTATTTATTCTTAATCACATTTACTGAGCACCTAATATATGCCAGCTGCTTTCTAGATCTTGGGACACCTCAGTGAACAAAACAGGAAAGGTCCACTCCAGGGGACCTAGAAACATGCAAACACATAAATAATCTCACAATGAAATTGTGATAAAAACAGGGGTATCATAAACATCAGGTAGGAGAGGCAGCATTAGATGTAGGAGTCAGGGAAGACCTTTGTGAGCTCTTTGAGCTGTGGCCAGAAGGATGAAGATATGTAAAGATGGGAGGAAGAGCTTTCCAGACAGAGGGCAGAGTAAGGACCTTAAATGAGGATGATGATATGTTTGGGGAAGAAAGAGAGCCAGTGTGGCTAAAACATACTGGTTGGGGTCAAACTGACTGGCGGGGACCAGATTATGCAGGGCTTTGAAGGCCATGACAAGTCATTTAGATTTTACTGTAAGTGTGATATTGGCCCGTGGAGGGTTTTAAGCGTGTGGGACAACTCACCTAATGTTTTAATGTGATAGCTGTTGTGTTTGAAAGGAACAGGCTAGGTAGGGGTGGGGGTGACCACCAGCTAGGAGGTCATTACAGCCTTTGGGGAGTGAACCTGATGGTGAGGAGTAAATGCTCATGGTGAAGATAGGGAGAAAAGGGTGGATTTGAAATGATGGTGGTAGATCTGACAGGGCTTGCTGATGGATTGGACGTGAGGCTGAGGCAAAGAGAGGGCTCCCGGATGATTCTCAGGTGTGTGGCTAAGCAACTGGGCAGTGTAGTCATTTACAGAGATGGGAAAGATAGAGGAAGCTGTGGCAGTGACTGCCTGAACCAGGCAGAGGGTTGCTGCTGAGGGAGGTCAGAGGCTGGACAGTAGAGTCTAGCTCAGAAGGGGGATTTATCACATGTTTTTGCACCCTCAACCTGGTCCACACTCCCTAGATAATGATAGACACATGGCACTCTTCACCAACAAATCCATGCGTGGCCTCACAATCTTTCTCAGCACAACCTTGGCATAAATTATGCAGATTGTGTCTTTCACAAGGGCATTGCATAGTGGCGAGAGTCCTGGCCTAGTTTCAGGCTGGGTGAGGAGGAAACACCTTTATCTAAGTTCTTTGCCTAGTGAGGGTCATCTTTTTCTGATGTGCAGAAAGTTGCCCAAGGTTTCCACTACCTATTGTCTTGGGTCGGCACAGGAGATAAAATCTGTTTGCCATCCCTCGTCCTCTGCACTGTTCATGTTACTAGGTACATGTAGCTATTTACATTTAAATTTTAGTTAATTAAAATGAAATAAAATAATTTTCAGTTCCTTAATTACGTTAGCCATATTTCACGTGGTCCATGGCTATTGAGCATTTCCATCATTGTAGGATGATGGAATGATCTTATTGGACATGGCTGGTCTAGGTATTTAAGTATTCAAATTCTGCATCCCTCCCCCTCCAGGTAATTGTTCTTCATAGGAGCCCTGCCCAAGTTCTGGACAGAAAAGGGGGCTTAGATTTCACTTTAATCATCTCTTATTCAGCCATTAGTTGGTTGAGGGTGCTGTGTTCTTTCTCCGGGAGGCTCAGCAGTTCTCCAACCCCCAACTCATTGATGTTTCAGGGATTAGCAAGATGGGTAGTTGTGAAAGTGTAAATTCAAGGAGATTTTTCTGGAGAAGGCAACTTGAGGTACAAGTAAGGAGGAGGTGGGAGTGCTGGGCCCAGGTA
>NW_011495064.1:10903600-10917480 GCF_000754665.1 Bison bison bison
ACCCCCACCCCCAGAGGTTAAGTTCTCACAGCTAGTTAAGTTCCTAAGCCAGGATTTGAATTTAGCCCTGGTGGAGTTTCTAAAAGGATCATAAGGCAATGAGAAGCAGAGCAGGAAGTTAGAGACAGAAGAGGGTGGGAGGAACTGGAAAGGATGTCCAGAGAGGGCCTAGTATGTGCTGGGGTTTCAGGCCATGACTCATCCTTCTTCAGCCGCTTGGGTCCTGACCCAGTCCAGCTGACATCCAACTGAGGGCTCTTTCCCAGGAGAGCCTGGTGGAAGTACTGCTGGCTTGGGAAAAGAGGGCATATGGGTGGGGAGGAGGGGACATGGAGCTATCCCTGAGGTAGGGAGAGGGGGTGAAGGTCTGGGATCCAGATCCTGTGTCAGGATTCCCAAAATGGTCTGCCCAAAGGATGGGAGGTTTTTAGGGCATTCTCCACTGTGGGGCCGTGGGAGAGTGGATTCAGACCAGAGGGCTGTGGGGGCAGTGGCAGACAGGGTGTCTGGGCCCCTAAGCCAGCTCATCCAGGCTGGATACCATGACTTCTCTGCAGCCCTTTATACCAATGTATTCCAATGTATATACCATCCTCCCTCTGGCAAGCTCCCAGGCCAATAGTCACCTTGGAGAGCACTTGTAACGTGGAGGGGTCTCCTGGTCTCTGGCAGTTCTAGACCCTGGAGCCCTTTCCAGGGTGAGGACAGTGCTCCTGGAGGTACCGTCCCTCTGCCACTAGATCTCTCTGGTTAACGCTGCCGCTGGAGCCTAATGGGGCCAGGTGGACAGAGGGAGCGAGGGGCTGCCTGCAGCTCACTCTCGTGACAGCTGGGAGCTTATATCATCTGCGCTCACTGCAGGCGTGGCGGCTCCCCAGGGTACCTGGTCTTGAGGTTCCCCTGAGGACCAGCCATACTGCCTGCATCGTGCTGCATGTGCAATGGACAGGGCTAGGGAAGAATCCGTGAGTGCTGGGGCTGGGACCAAAAGGCAAGTCAGGAGGGGGCTGAGGCTGTTGCGCAGCCCTACCCCCCTCACTTGTTTGGGGTATTTGTGGTAGAAGCTGGATGCAGAATGAGATGGGGGTGGGCAGGCAACAAACCTTAGCAGAGATGGGATCCTGGTGCAGGCAGGCATGGTGGAGGTGGGGACAGCTGTGTAGCCTGAGAGGGCTTTCTGGTGGAGGGGGCACTGTACATGTTGGCCTATTTAAAGAGTCAGGAAGGGAAACGTGGATAGTGAGGGTGATGAGATGAGGTGAGAGGTGATGAGAGTCTGGCCTAGCCCAAGTAGGGAAGGAAGAATCAGCAGGTAGGTCAGACAAGGCAATTCCTGCACGCAGTAATTTAGGGTGTTCAGGTCTTGGAGACTTGAAGGCTAGAGTCATCAGGGACAGAAGCAAGGGCACAGAGTGTGAAAGAGAGCTGGTGTGAGGGAGAAGACAGGTTTTGATGTTGGGCAGTCACATTCACCCTCCTCTTCCAATGCTATCACTCCACTTGGCTTGCTTCTGATTTGTATACACTGTAATAGGGTTAGTCTTCCAGTTGCTGTCTGAAGCCTTCCCCATCACCTCAGCCAGAGACAAATAGGGCCTGTTTCCTGAGTGCATTTGTGCCATGACCTGGCACTTACAGAGCAGCCATTAATGTCTGCATCCCTCACCTCCCAGCTGGATTTCAAATGTGAAGCCTTCGACAGCACAGGGATGCTCTAGTGTTATTACTGAGTGAATGTTACTGGGGCTGAGGTAGCATCATTAAAATAAGTACACACTACTTCCTCCCAGCCCCCACCTCCTTCCAGGTACACCATATGTTGGGCATTTTGCTAAGTGCCTGCTCAGCAACTCGCTCTTGACCTTCTGTTTCACCTGCCTTCCTGTCTGTCTTCACCTCCCATACTCAGAAGGCCAGCAGGTGGCAGGCTCCAAAATCTGGGGTGTGTACTGCATTCTGTACAGCATGGGTGAACACTGTAGGTAGTATGCTTCTCCACTGACCCCTTACCAACTAGATGTCCTCTCTCATCACTTGAGTCTTTGGGGTAAGCCAGGATCTACCATCTGTGGCCATTCCCTTTAGGTAGTGGTTCTCAGCCTGGGCTGCACCTCAAGGTCACTTGGGGAATTCTCCCAAAAATGCACATGCCCCACCTGTTAAGAGATTCTTATTCTGCTAATCTGAGGTGGGGCCTGGTGACCTTTTTTTAAAAAAATCAGAAGATTTAATTTTTTTAAAAGGTAACACAATTTCCAATAGTACGGTAGATTTATAAACTATCATAAGTTGACTTTCCATTCCTGGTTCCCAGCCCCACAACCACTACTGTTTTATGTGTATCTGTGGATATGGATATGCATATATAAATATTGTGCCCAAATAGAAGCATGCTGTAATACTGTTCTACTATCGTTTCTCACTTCATATATTTTGAATAGTTTCATTTTTGCATACATGTCTACCTTAATGTCTGCAATATTCCATATTCTGTGGTATAGATGTACTATAACTTATTCAACCAATGCCCTATTGAAGGACTTTTAATCTTGGTGTTTTAAATTGATGCTGCAATGAATATGGCTCTGCCCACAAGTGTCACTATATTTGTAGAATAAAATCCTAGATGGTGCATAGCTGGAGAAAAGGATGTGAATTTGTAGTTTTTACAGATTTTTCCAAATTGTGCTCCAAAGAGGCTGAAAAAATTTATACTCCTGAAGGGCATCTGTATTTTTACAAAGCTTCTCTGGTTATTCCTGGGCAGTTGAAGTTGAGACTCAGTCCCTGCCCTTTAGTTGCCTGAAACCTAAGTTCATCAGTTTCTTGTTGACCACAGCCCACTTAGGGACTGAAAGGTGCATCAGCCTGTCCCCAATTGATATTTCCTTCTCTTCCTTATCCCCACTCTGGCTAGGACACAGAGTTGCAAAGAAAGTTAGACCATGAGATCCGGATGAGGGAAGGGGCCTGCAAGCTGCTGGCGGCCTGCTCCCAGCGAGAGCAGGCTCTGGAGGCCACCAAGAGCCTGCTGGTGTGCAACAGCCGCATCCTCAACTACATGGGCGAGCTGCAGCGGCGCAAGGAGGCACAGGTGCTGAAGAAGACAGGCCGGCGGTAAGCAAGGGGAGGCGAGGCTTTATGGGGATAGTGGTGCTCTGGATATATATATGGAGCATGGAGCATGGAGCACCTCGAAGATGACTTCCTGATGAAGACTTCCCAGGGACCTAGAAGATACCTTGATGTTTATCACCACAGTGTGCTGCCCAGAGGCACACTAGTGAGTTGCTAGGGCCCAGTAAAGCCCGTGTGTCTGGTGAAAGGCTGCTAGTCTGAGGATAGTAATGCAGGAGTGCTAATTTGCTAAGCCGTGCCTGTGATCTGACAAGCCTGTTTGTCTGGCTTCTGGAAAGCTAATTTTCTCAAAGCCAGTTCACCAAATGGTCAATTTGCTAAATGACCAATTAGTCATTTACTGTAACAGACAGTAGCTATTGTACTTGGGGTTTGCCTCATTTGAGGCAGAAATTGGGAGAAATAATAATAAAAATAATTTAAGTAAAAGCCTGCTGCTGCTGCTGCTAAGTCGCTTCAGTCATGTCCAACTCTGTGCGACCCCATAGATGGCAGCCCACCAGGCTCCCCCATCCCTGGGATTCTCCAGGCGAGAACACTGGAGTGGGTTGCCATTTCCTTCTCCAATGCATGAAAGTGAAAAATGAAAGTGAAGTCACTCAGTCGTGTCCGAGTCTATCGACCCCATGGACTGCAGCCTACCAGGCTCCTCCATCCATGGGATTTTTCAGGCAAGAGTACTGGAGTAGGGTGCCATTGCCTTCTCCGAAGTAAAAGCCTACCCATTCATATAAATTAGACTGTGTACTAAAAGGACTCAATCTGACAAAACTGTAGTGAAATGGTTGAGGTGATACTCTGGTAAAACTAAAATGTGGGAGAAAATATTTGGCAAATTGATCAATTCTGAGAACTGACCATTTTTTTGTAAATTGGTCACTTGGAAAATTGGCTTCTGGCAAAGTAACCTGTTTGACCCCACAAGGCTGAGTGGGGAGAAGGTCCAGGCCCCTCGCAGGCATAGTGTCCATTCCAGCTCACACACAAGGAGGTTGCCAGGAGGCCTCTAGAGTTCACCCATGAAGACACCAGGGCAAGGCAGGAACCCCTCAACGGCTGCTCCATAAAGTTAAAGGAAGAGCAAGCAGGCATAGGGACAGCTTCTACTTTGAGTCTGCTGTCTCTTAAGAGGTGGCCGTTGACAAGCTCTGCCTTGCCCAAGTCCTCACACATCCCATACAGTGTGATCTGTGGCACACCGTAAGTCCCTGGCAGCTGAACACGTTGCCATCAGTGCCACATCATTTAGTTTAAGGCTGTTCCAAGTCTCTAGTTTCATCATGACGAATTATAAATTAGTATGGAGAAGCTGGCCACCACCTTAGGAAAGGGACACATGCTCAGTGAGTTCTAATGTTAGGCAGGGAGGGGAGGAAGACCGGATGTCCCTCCCACAGTGGAGGAACTGGGGAACTTGGGGCACTGGGAAGGTTTAGCCAATCTAGCCAGAAGGTTAGAGGGGAAATCAAAGCTGGGGGGGGGGGGGGGAGATGGAGAGAGATTTGTGATAAATGGGATACAAATGTCCCCTATTTGGGTTCTTGATTTTCTGACTGAGTAACCTCCTTTATTGAAGTGATGAGATGGCGGAGACAAGTACCCTCCTTTGTTGTTAAAAAGAAAGCCTGCACACTCCTCCAAGCCTGAGGAGAATCCTTGAAAGGGAGTCTCTCTGTGGGCAACCTGTCTCCTCAAGCCCCACTTCTTCCTGGCAGGAGTCTAGGGAGGTGGTCAGGAAGGGTGCTTGCTGGGGGTGGCCTGAGCTTGTACTGTGTGTGTGAGCTAAGTGCCTCTAGTATTCCCAAGCCCAACAACCTCCTGGGTTCAAAGGACAACTCTCCCTAACAGTCCTTCAGCTCTGCCAATGTCAGCCTGGCAGGGATCTGGCAGCTGAGCCCTGGGCCGGGGGGGTCCTAGAGCCTTTGGGAACCAGAGCCAGGGGGAATAGTGTCAAGAGGCCAGGCTAGGATGTTGTGATTTGCCCACAGGCCTTCGGACAGTGGGCCACCCACTGAGCGCTCCCCCTGCCGTGGCCAGATCTGCATTTCTGGTAAGAAGCACAACTACCCCAGCTGCTGGCATTCTTTGCCCAGTGATAAGATCTCCTGTCCTGTCTTGATGTCTGTTCCTATCCCTCTGCCCCTTAGATCTTCGGATTCCACTCATGTGGAAGGACACAGAATATTTCAAGAACAAAGGCGGTGAGTTCCACACATGTGGGACAGACTTAAGGGAGTGGCCCTGAGATTGGAGGTCCCCTCGGGGGCACATCATTACCGGTTTTGCTCTCGGCCCCCAGACCTGCACCGCTGGGCTGTGTTCCTGCTGCTGCAGATAGGGGAACACATTCAGGACACAGAGATGATCCTGGTGGACAGGACCCTCACAGACATCTCCTTTCAGAACAACGTGCTCTTGTGGGTACCTCATCCCTGTGGCTCCCCACTTTTTCTGCTAGGCTCTAATCATGTAGCTGCAGAGGAGGGGAGGAAGAGAAGGAGGGAGGGAGCTGGGCCTTCCCTGTGGAGCTGTCCTGTACTTGCAGGACATCCATCCTAACCCCAGTGCCGCTCCCTGGACTGGCCCAGACTATCCTCCCCTCCTTGCTTCCTCCCATATTCCTACAGTGCTGAGGCAGGGCCAGACTTTGAACTGCGGCTGGAGCTGTATGGGGCCTGTGTGGAAGAGGAGGGGGCCCTGGCTGGAGCCCCCAAGAGGCTTGCTACCAAACTCAGCAGCTCCCTGGGCCGCTCCTCAGGGAGGCGTGTCCGAGCATCGCTGGAGACTGCTGGGGGCTCAGGCAGCAGTCCCATCTTGCTTCCCACTCCGGCTGTGGGGTAAGCACCTATTTTCCTCCCTGGCCCTCAGCTGGCCACTGGTGATCTCTAAGCTGTGTTGAGCATGCGGAGCCTATTTTCAACTGTTGCCAGGACATGCAGACAGATATGAATGAGCAGTGGTCACATACTGGGAGGCACTCTGGCCCATACCTCAGGTACTTCAAACAGCCAACTGAGAAGACCAACAGGAATGCAGGAAGAGCTAGGTTCTGGGGTCTTCACTGCTTTTGCAGCAACAGATACACCTTATATAGATATAACAGAGTGCCCCTGGCTACAGCAGAATAGCCTGGGTGCTGTGGTGTTGCCTACAGGCACCTGGAGGCATCTAGTAGACTCACTGGGTCTCTGAGGAGCAGTTTGAGAACCTTGCAGGTAATGAACAGATTGCTTATTTTGGAGACAGATGCAGATTCAGATTCAAGTTCTACCTCCTCAGCTTTATTTTGGGGCAGACTTCTTAACCTGTTTAAGCCTCAAGCTGCCTCGTCTATGAACTAAAGAATGCCACCAACCTCAGGGCTGTTGTGGGAATACAGTGGGATAACGTATTTAAAGCACAGGCCCCAGCACTTAGCGGGAGTACAGTATATGTCTGTTTCATCCCCTGTGGGGGAGGCAAGCTAGCTTTCTGTGGGGCAGCCTAAACAGGGGGGCAGACCTGCTCAGCTCTTACTGCTCTTGCCACCCAGCATGCCCCTCACTTGGCTGCTGCCCACTTCTCTGTCCTGCAGTGGTCCTCGTTACCACCTCTTGGCTCATACCACGCTCACCCTAGCAGCTGTGCAAGATGGGTTCCGCACACATGACCTCACCCTCGCCACTCCTGGTGAGTATGTATCTATGTGGGGGACGCTGGATGATGAGAAGAGGGGCTGATAGATGGTTCCTTCGGTTCCTTCCCCTTCACATTTCCCACCCTCACCCTGCACTTCTCTCTCCCCCAGAGGAGAGCCCTGCCTGGCTGCCCCTTTACGGTAGCATGTGTTGCCGCCTGGTGGCTCAGCCCCTCTGCATGACTCAGCCTACTGCAAGTGGTACCCTCAGGGTGCAGGTGAGGGACCCTGAGGAGTGGAAGGGAAGTGGGAGAAGACAAAGGAGAGCCAGATCACGTAGGGATCAAAGAACCATTGAAAACGTAAGATCTGGGTGGAGGAAGGAGGGGCACGGTAAGATGAAAGGAGGGTAAGGTAGGAGGGTGGGCAGAAAGGAGTCATTTTTCTGTGGGGGGCTGGGAAGAAGGGTGTTGGGGGTGTGATTCCCCTAGGAAACCTTGAGTCATTTATGCAGCAAGCAGGGGAGCCGCGGGACTGGGTGCAAGTACACGGAGTCCTGAAAGGCACAAACCTCTTCTGTTACCGGCAACCTGAAGACACAGACACTGGGGACGAGCCGCTGTTTACTATCGCAATCAACAAGGTGATGAGTCTCTGGTGGTGAAGCCACCAGGTGCCAGGGTTCGGGAACCTCTCCATCAGGCCCTGGGAGGGCACAGAGGGCACAGAGACCTCAGAGAGATTAAAGCTAGCTTCCTGCTCCCAACAGCACCACACCCTGCTTCAGGGCCAGGGATGCTGAGGGACCGTGTTCTCCCCACCAGCATCACGGAAAACGAGTCCCTTCTACTCACCAGCCTCCGCCCCTGCCAAGTGTCACAGAGAGTTCGATTGCCAGTTTAGGACTTTTCATCCTCCTCCCATCTTTCTTCAGATTCCAGTCTGCGTCTCTTTTACCCTTTCCTGGTTTTCTCTCCCAGCCCAAGTCCAAGAACTTCTTTGTTTCCTAGCCCTTTTGCTGGCACTCCTGCCGACTTTTATAAAAGTATTGAGGGGCCTTAGTGTTCCTGTTCCTGCCTGCCTCCTCACCTTCCCTGCCTTGCTCCATCCCTCCTTTCCTGTCTCCATCTGCTCCTTTTCCTGACTAAGGATGACTTGTCTCATTCCAGTCCTTTCTTGCCATTTCTTCCCACTCTGATCAGTAGGAGCCAAGTGAGAGGGCTTGGTGAAAGCTCCACAAGTTCCTCCTTCTAAGGGTAGGGATGACCAAGCCTGCCTGATGTCACTGCTGACTTCTGTGACCAAGGTGAAGGTGGAAGCAGATCTTGGATTTCTCCTCTAGGAGACTCAAGTCCGGGCAGGGGAGCTGGACCAGGCAGCCAGCTGGCCCTTCACCCTGAGCATCAGTAACCGGTATGGGGAGGAAGAGGTAACGCACACTCTTCAGGCAGAGAGTCGGGGAGCCCTGCAGAGCTGGATGGAGGCTCTGTGGCAGCTTTTCTTTGACATGAGTAAGAGGAGGGGTCTGAATTGGGGCTTGTTATTTTTACCAAAGTAAAATTATTTGATAATTCTTATAATTAAAAATTATATAATACAATATTAAATTATTATAATAATTCTTATAATAATACAATACTTTTTGAAATGAGCCTGTTTTCAAGAATGTGTGGAAGGGAATGTAGCAGGGGAGAAGGCAGCCCACCCCCATCAATGCTCTCCCCTCAGGTCAGTGGAAGCAGTGCTGTGATGAAATAATGAAAATTGAAACACCTGCTCCTCGGAAACCACCCCAAGTGCTGGCCAAGCAGGGGTCCCTGTACCATGAAATGGGTGAGTGAAAATGCACTGTGGGGTCCTCATGGGCAGCTGCGTTGGGAGCTTCAGGGGAACCCAGATAGTGGAGACAGAGAGAAAGCACACTGTGGGCTAAGGCAGAACTCTGGGGACCCAAGTCCCACCCAGGAGTCCTTTCCCTTCTCCAGCTCTTCTTAAAATCACCTCCACCAAAGTCCAAACAAATCCTTGTAGAACCAGACTCATTTCATGGATTTTTTTTTCCTAATTTTTTCTTTCCTGTTTCCCTTTCTGCATGTGGATTCCTGTCTGTTCCTCTGACCCTTCACTTGCCCGGCAATGCTTTAATTTTCCTCCTCTTTCTTGGTTTCTTCACCTCCTTCTGCCTACTCCCCTCTCGCTGTCCACCCACTGCCCCCATGTGCCACAGTCTGATCAGAGCCTGTGGCTCCTGGGGGCCCGTGTGAGGGGCTGCTCCTGCAGGATAATGCAGTCTCAGCAGAGATCCGGGCTCTGCTTTCCTCCTCTTACACTGACAGGTGATGCTCAGGGCTGAGTAGCTCTGGGGCCCAAGCTCTGACTCCCCTCCCCTCGATCCCTTCCTGATGCCACAGCTATTGAGCCGCTGGATGACATCGCAGCAGTGACAGACATCCTGGCCCAGCGGGAGGGCGCGAGGCTGGAGACACCCCCACCCTGGCTAGCAGTGTTTACAGACCAGCCTGCCTTGCCTGGCCCCTGCTCACCTGCTTCAGTGGCCCCAGCTCCAGCCCGGATCCATTCCTTGCCCTGGGGGAGACCCCGAACATTCTCTCTGGATGCTGTCCCCTCAGACCGTTCCCCTGGGGCTTCTCACTTGGTCGCCCCTCTCCCCCTGCAGCGATCCCCACGATCCAGAGGCCTCTGCAGCAAAGGCCCACCCCACACTTGGCTCCAGTCACCAGTGTGAGAGAGAAAGGTGCTGGCAATAGGATCTGGCCAGAAGAGGGGAAGATGTGTGTGCAGCTGGGCTCGGATTCAGCACTGTTTGCAGCAGGCTGACCAGCTTGGCCTCCCCTTCCTCTGCTGGAGTCGGGGTAGGCTGAGAAGGGGTATCAGAAGCCCCTTTAAGCTGTGGTTGCCACGGTGCTGAGGGACTTGTTCCCAGGGCTGGCTGGGACCCCGTAAACCCTTCCTGGGAGAAAACTGGAACCAACCCTGCCCTACCTCCCTGCATTAACCAGCTTTGAGAATGGCACTGAAGAGCCTTGGGAGGGAACACACCTCCCTTGTGACTTTTACATTGACCATTAAAGTTATTTAACATCACCCTTCACCTGGTTGTTGAGAACAGATTGCCTCTTGACTTGGTCAGGACCCACCATAGCCTTTTATCCCTGGAGCTTATTCACTAGGTGTGAAGTGTGACCATGAGATTGAGTAATCAGACAAGGGCTGGGTGGAGGGGGAGTACTTTATAAATACCACAGGGCAACAGAGGGCTGCTCTTCTCTCATATGCTGCTGAATCTCAGGATCTCAGCGACGTCATAGCCAGTCACAGCAAAGGAGCTGCCTGAGGGGTCACAGAATCGGGCACCACACAGCTGGGTGTCAGGCACACACTCACCATGACAGTGTTCCACCTGGGAGAGAAGACAGCTGTTCAGGCCTGTGGCCTCATCCTCGGGCCCTCATTCCATTCCTCTTATGACACATACCTCAATGTAGCCATCCTCTGGGCTTCTGCTCAACTTCCAGATGTGTACGAAAGTGTCTTCAGCCGCAGAGAGTAGCTATTTTAAAGAAAGGCAAGGAGGACCAGTGGGAGTCAGAATGTGCTGACAGAGGGCTGGTATAGGCTGTAAAGCTCAGTCCAGGTGCCTGGGAAGGGGGCTACCCTGAGAGGCAGAGATAAGTCTGTGGAGTGCCTCTCAACATCCCAGCACCAGGAAACAAGGCTTTGCAAGGTCAGAGCTGGAGACTGACCTTGCCCACCTCAGGAGCCAGGTCCAGGGCACAGATGGCCCGGGCGTGGGCATCGATCTGGACGTGTACAGTTCCTGTACTGGCTTCATATAGACGCACTTGCCCGTTCCCGTAGCCTGCTGCTATGGTTCCCTGCCACAGCTGCACAGAAGAGCACGGGACCCTGCAAGGGTGACATCGCACTTTGATTTCCCAGACCTAAGCCCACTCCCCACCTTGAAGCTACCTCAGGAAGGCCTCAGCCCCCTTCTGCCTCACCTACCCGAATCCTGGAATCTGGGTCAGTAATTTGAATTTGGGCCCTGATCTCCAGACACACAGCAAGCCCGAGTCATCTGCTGTCACAGTGTCAGCCACGCAGTCCTGAGGGGAAAGGCAGGATTAGCCCTTTTTTCTCCCTGCTGGGTCCTGTATACAGGGCAGGAGGGGAAGGGAGGCAGTATTTGCATCTTTGTCTTTCCAGGGAAAGGGGAAGATGTGGAGCCATCACTGGCTGGAAGGGTCTCTTGGAAGCATTAAATGCTTTCGTTATATTCCTTATAGAGTCTGACTCCCTGCCCCAACCCCAGCACACACCCCGTGTGTCAGGGTATACAATTGTCCTCATTGGATGAATGATGAAACTAAGGCCACAGTGTTAGGGCCTTCTGGAGGTCTTGCACTGAGCCAGTCACAGTCATGACTGAACTCTGGGACTCTTGACAGCCCCTCAACCCAGGCAGCCAACAGAGCCCATGGGCCCAACTTTGTGCCAGGTGTAGTGTAGCATAGGAATTATAAGATACATACCCTGTTTTCAAGAGGTTTACAATCTAATCAGGGAGGTAAGAGTTGTCTTTGCAGGCAGTGTCAATTCAGGGTTCAGCTAAGGGAGACGAGTGGGGGCTGGAAGAGGGGGAGGCTTCCAGGAGAGGATAGCACTGGAGGTGGGCCTCAATAGGGTGGACTCGCCCAAGCTCAGAGAAGGAAGCCACACATGTCAGAAACCATCGGTCCCAACTCCTCCATTCACACCAGGATCGTAAAGTATGAGTGAACTATTAAGTACCACATAAATAGAAAGTATTTCTGGACTCATCACTGGACTTGAGGTTGCTGAAACTTAGCAAAGTCCACTAATTTGCCCAAAGTCATTCAGCTGCTTAATGGCAAAGCCAAGGCTTGAACCCAGGTCCCCTGCTTTCCCAAGGTGGGGAAGGCCCTCAGATTCACTGGAACAGGTAGGGGGGATCCACTCACCTGTCCCTGGGCAGGCTCAGTGGCAATGTCTGAGATTGGTGTCTGGTGCCTTGCCAGCTCTTCACTCAGTACAATGTTGGGACCCTTCGTGGGGATGTCAAACACCAGTACCTGGCCCGACCATGTTCCTGCAGAACCAGTGCTCCACTGATGGCTTCCTGATGCTCCCAGGTCTCCAGCCACCATGTTCAGCCCTCCCTCCATCCCAGAAACCTTAGTAACAAACCCACCTCTCAATGTTCCAACAGCCCCACTCCCAACATTCACTGCCCTTTTCCTATACCATCCTGACCCTCTGAACCCCTCCATGCCTTTTTGGAGTTTCTCAGACCCTCCTTCACTCCCACCCCTCTAACACTCCACAATTTCCTCAGACCTTCAGCAGCATCCTGGTCAAAGCCCACACCCCTATACCTCAGCACTCTCCAATGCCCTGCCTTTGGCCCCCTCACCCACACAGACGTAGTGGCCACTGGCAGCAATTCCTCGGGCAAACACAGCCTGCACTGAGTATGAGAGGGGAAAACGATTAGAAGTATTATCCCCCCTAGGCCCAGCAAACACTCCCTACCCCCAACCCAGTCCTGCAGGTACCTAGAGAGGCATCTCCAGCGTCCAGTGCATGCCAGTAGACCATGACAGAGCCATCAGACTCGTACATCTGGAAGACCAGGGCAAGGACGGGGTCATAACCCAGCTGACCTTTGCTGAGCTCTGTACCAACTACTCCACATACTCATGTTAACCTTAGCCTGTTTAATCCTCAAAATTACCCTGGGAGGGAGGCGCTACTTTTATCTCTATTTAACAGAAGACACTGAGGCTCTGAGAAGTTCACTAAATTGCCCAAGGTCACACAACTAATAGAAGGGCAGATATTGGAGGTGGCACTTAAGAATTGGAAAACAAGGAAGGTATGAAGATGAGAAATGAGGGGGCTAAGCATGAAACAGCTTGGAAATGTTTAGAAGTAAGATCGCTGGGTTGGGAAGATCCCCTGGAGGAGGAAATGGCAACCCACTCCAGTATTCTTGCCTGGAGAATCCCATGGACAGAGGAGCCTGGCCGGCTACAGACCACGGGGTCGCAGAGTCAGACACGACTGAGCGACTAAGCACAGCACACACACTAGGGGCCTTGGCGAGAAGTTAAGACTCTAGCGGGGGAGGATAGGAAGGTCCTCGTCTTACTTGTATTCCTCGATGAGAGGTGAGTACCAGCAATACTCGGAAAGGGAGGACACACCAGTGGATCTAGAGGGAGATAAATCAGAGTAAGAAGTAGGGCAGAGGACATGAGGACTCGAAAGTGTGGAAATTCAGACAGTCAGGGAAGGCCTATTCCTTCAGGTTTGGAGAGGAAGTACCGGGTTCTAGGTAGGGCGGGGTTCAGCAACACCACTCCCAACTCCACGCCTCACCTGGGTGATAAGTGGGGGGCTCACTCCAGCGCCCTCCTTAGCGTGGAGTTGGCGCTGGGCCAAGGGCACACCCTCAGGAGCAGCGCTGAGTAGCTGGGCGCTGGGTCCATGAACTACTCCAAAATGAGTGAGGTTGCGGGCGGGCAGCTGCAGCACACTGAGGTTGTTGCACAGGGCGGCCGCCGAGCCTCGAAGCGGGATGGAGCGCTCCCGGCGGAACATTCTTGGGGAGAGACGGTCGATCCCAGGCGCGCGGAAAGCAGAAGATAGCCGAGATTCCTAAGGGGGCTTGGGGGTGGAGTGGTGCTGACAGAAGGCAGTGGGAAAGCCCCCGGCGACTGGGTCGCGAGGTGAATGAACGAGGGCCTCGGGGATGATGATGGGGGTTGGTGGTCACATGTGTGGGAAGGGTAACGCGGAGCTGGCGAGGGGAACCCTAGGGCTGAGTCATGAGGTGATGGGGGGAACCCCAGAGGAGGAATGGTGATGGCCCAGGACCCAGTGGCCCCAAAAGCCCGAGTCAAGGCAGGATGAAGCAGGGTAGCCCCTAGGCTCTTCCTCCCTCAGCCTGGCTCCCCGAAGCCCCCGGACCAGGTCAGAGGTCACACCAGCAGTTCCGAGACTCCAGAAGCGTTCGGTCTCTCCGAATCCGCCGCCACCATAGAGACGACGCACGTACGCACAGCCGTTGGGTGGGGTGAAC
>NW_011495064.1:10917580-10925323 GCF_000754665.1 Bison bison bison
GGTGGGGTGAACTACCCTAACGTGCGACGCGCGGCCGGCGCGGCTGCCAGGGCAACTGTGGGCGGGGCGAGCCTCAGCGCGGCGCGGTTGCCGAGGAGACCGATAGGCTGCAGTAGCAGCTGCGGCTGGACCGGAAAGCTGCTGGAGCCTGGGGGTTGAAGCTACAGTTGAGGCGATGGCGCACGAAGGCCCGGTGAGCTTTAGCTCAGCTGAGGGTGGCCCAGAGCGGGGTTAAGACCAGTGTCCGGAGCGGTGGGCCAACTCTGAGCCACCCGGCATCCACCTTTCACGCGGGCTTTCAAGATGACCGAGGAAGCCATGTCTGTGCACTAGGACGGAAAACCTACACCTGCACCACGCGCACTCACAAGCATTGTCACACTTGGAGCCTGAGGGAAGGGGGTTAAATGGGTGACGAAGAGCCCAAGAACAAGAAGTAACTTTGACAACAGTTAATGCATTTAATGAGTCTCTTATATTGAGGTACTCATTTAAATGGATAAACCAGAATTGGTCAGGCACTGGGGAGAGGGTGTTGCTAGATAGGTTTCATTTGGAGAATTTCGGGAGGAATGAATGGATTAAACAACAATTCTGAGGCTGCACTTGAAAGTCAATTGTTTAAAAGCCAAGAAACTCTAAAATAGACTGAAGAGCATTCATGCAGTAATATCTCCAACCCCTCTGGTCAGGCCATTTCTAGGTGTAGCCATTAGCGCGGGTGTAATGAGAGCCTGGGCGTGGTTGTCTAAGGAATCAACTCTCCTCTCCCAGCCCTACCTACCCCTGCTCTGGCCAAGCCTGAACGGGGCTGTGGACCGTTCCTTGGGCTTGCCAACAGAACTGTTCTCACTAGCAGAGAGGGGAAACGAAACAAGGGATTTTGAGTTCAGTGTGAGGTTTAGGAAACACCAGAGTTGGGGGAGAATGAATTTTGGGGAACACCATGTATGAAGCAATAATGTTGGGGGTGGGGAGACAAAAGTTAGGGAAATTGTGTTGGGGGTAAATTTTAGAAGGAATCAGCTTCAGGGAAACTGTTGTGGGGAAATTAAGAGGCTCCCAATAATTTACTAGTAAATTTGTATGTCCCTAAAATGGGTTTTGGGGAGACTAGACTTTTTTTTCAGTGGGTTTTTCTTGATTATAAAAGGATATAAAGTCATTGTAGAGAACTTATAAACTGGAGAAGAGTGTAGGAAAAAAACATATACACGGTGCTTTCCTTTTCTTCAACACATATAGGTTTACACACCTGAGATCATACTTGATATGTAATTTTATATCGTTTCTTTCATTTAAGATTACATCATAAGTGTTTTCTTATGCTATTGTAAATTCTTCCTAAAGACTGCCTTTAATCATCACATAATATTTCATCATATAGGTAGCACACAATTAGCCACCTATTTTCCTTGTTAGATGTATGTTTTCAATATTCTGCTATTATAAATGACATCACAGGGAATATTTTAGAGAATATATTTTCAGAGTATGCCTTTGTGTATTTATAAAATGGAATTGGTACTTTTGAAGATTGGATATCTTTTCAAATGTTTATTAGTCATCAATAGTTCCACTTTTGTGAAATATTATGTTCTTATTATCCTTGGAGATCTTATGGTTATAAAAATTTATATGCATTTTTAATGTATTTGGGAATATCTTTTTAAAAAATTTGTTGCATGTATTTTTGGTTTAGGAAGCAGGATAAAGCCAAGCTCTGGAGTCAGACAGACCTGCATATGAATTATGACTCTACTACTTCCTTACTCTGTGATCTTAGGCAAATTCTGTAAAATGGGGATAAAAATAGTATGTAGTCTAAAAAATGTAGGAACTGAATCCATGTATGTGACTAATATACTTTCAGTTCAGTTCAGTTGCTCAGTCGTGTCCGACTCTTTGCAACCCCATGAATCGCAGCACGCCAGGCCTCCCTGTCCATCACAAACTCCCAGAGTTCACCCAGACTCACGTCCATCGAGTTAGTGATGCCATTCAGCCATCTCATCCTCTGTCGTCCCCTTCTCCTCCTGCCCCCAATCCCTCCCAGCATCAGAGTCTTTTCCAATGAGTCAACTCTTCGCATGAGGTGGCCAAAGTACTGGAGTTTCAGCTTTAGCATCATTCCTTCCAAAGACATCCCAGGGCCTGATCTCCTTCAGAATGGACTGCTTGGAGCTCCTTGCAGTCCAAGGGACTCTCAAGAGTCTTCTCCAACACCACAGTTCAAAAGCATCAATTCTTTGGTGCTCAGCCTTCTTCACAGTCCAACTCTCACATCTATACATGACCACAGGAAAAACCATAGCCTTGACTAGACGAACCTTTGTTGGCAAACTAATGTCTCTGCTTTTGAATATGCTATCTAGGTTGGTCATAACTTTCCTTCCAAAGAGTAAGCATTTTATAATTTCATGGCTGCAGTCACCATCTGCAGTGATTTTGGAGCTCCAAAAAATAAAGTCTGACCCTTTTTCCACTGTTTCCCCATCTATTTCCCATGAAGTGATGGGACCTGATGCCTTGATCTTAGTTTTCTGAATGTTGAGCTTTAAGCCAACTTTTTCACTCTCTTTCACTTTCATCAAGAGGCTCTTTAGTTCCTCATCACTTTCTGCCATAAGGGTGGTGTCATCTGCATATCTGAGGTTATTGATATTTCTCCCGGCAATCTTGATTCCAGCTTGTGTTTCTTCCAGTCCAGCATTTCTCATGATGTACTCTGCATATAAGTTAAATAAGCAGGGTGACAATATACAGCCTTGACGTACTCCTTTTCCTATTTGGAACCAGTCTGTTGTTCCATGTCCAGTTCTAACTGTTGCTTCCTGACCTGCATATAGTTTAAGTGCCAGTAAATGATAACTACTGTTATCAGCTTGTAATTAGGAATTTTAAGAAAAAGCACAGGAAAATTTGACATATATATATATGTGTATATACACATGTGTATATAAATACATATACAGTTGCTGCTGCTGCTGCTAAGTCGCTTCAGTCGTGTCCGACTCTGTGTGACCCCATAGACGGCAGCCCACCAGGCTCCCCCATCCCTGGGTTTCTCCAGGCAAGAACACTGGAGTGGGTTGCCATTTCCTTCTCCAATGCATGCAGGTGAAAAGTGAAAGTGAAGTTGCTCAGTCGAGTCCAACTCTTAGCGACCCCATGGACTGCAGCCCACCAGGCTCCTCCATCCATGGGATTTTCCAGGCAAGAGTACTGGAGTGGGGTGCCATTGCCTTCTCCATATATAGAGTTACCTACCCATTTCTTTATTATTTCTTACATTACTTTTATGCTTAGGCAGCTGTTTCTCACCCAGAGATTATATGACAATTTAAACTATTTTCCCTACATTTTATCTTTTGTTTTAATTTTGTTTTGTTTGTATGCGTGCTTTAATTCATCTGGAATTTATTTAGATGTATATTGTGAAATGAGGATCTAAGTTGATTTGGGGAATGGGAGGAAATGGGAAACACACCAATAATTCCTGCTGTTTATTGAATTTTTCAAATTCCTGAACTCTCAAGAATTTTGAATACTTTGAACTAGCACAAATAACAAGGACTGTGCAGTTAGAGCTATATATAGCCTGGGCTCACTGTGTAATCCCAAGCAAGTGGAGGTGAACTGCTATCAGGCTTTAGTTCCTTTGTCTGTGAAATGGACTGAGTGAGCTGTTTGAAAAATTAAATCGGCTAGGTCACCTGAAAAGCATCTGTCACATAGTAGGCTCTTAGTAGTAAATTGTCCCTTTCTAAAGGCCTTTCCTAAAAAAAATTAAAAATAAATAAATAAATAAAGGCCTTTCCTTCATCTTAGACAACCTAAGGAAGCTTCCTCCTAACCCATAACTGGTGCTCCACTCCTCGGTTTCCCGCCCTGAGTGCCCTATTCCTTTCCCACAGAGGCAGGTCCGAGACCGCGGGATGACCCGATCCAAGGCGGAAAAGGTGCGGCCACCTACGGTTCCGGTGCCGCAGGTGGACATCGTGCCTGGGCGGCTCACTGAGGCCGAATGGATAGCGTTCACGGCTCTCGAAGAGGGCGAGGACGTTGTGGGCGACATCTTGGCTGATCTGGTGGCCCGAGTCATAGACTCCGCCTTTAAAGTCTATCTGACTCAGCAGGTAGGCCTGGATCCTTGTCCTTCAGACACATCTCCCCTCTCCTGACCCCTCCCTGCCGGACTGAGACCCTTTCTCGCCTCCGCAGTGCATTCCATTCACCATCAGTCAGGCACGGGAGGCCATGCTGCAGATCACCGAGTGGCGCTTTTTGGCTCGGGACGAGGGAGAATCTGCAGTGGCAGAGGACCCCACATGGGGCGAGGATGAGGAGCCCTTGGCTTGCACGACGGATGCCTGGGCTCAGGGATCCGTGCCGGTGCTGCACGCCCGGGCCTCGATGGGGCTGGAGGAGACGTTTCAAGGCGAAGTAAGCCCAGCCTCCAGCTGCCGCCCACCTCTTACCGCCGCCCCCGATCCATTACTCACCCCTGACCTCCACCCCTGTGCATTTTCCCAGGACCAAGACAGCGTGGACCAGATCCCTTTAGGAGGATCGTGGACGGATTCAGGCTCTCAGGAGCCGATGGAATCTTGGGAGCTAACTGTCACCCCGGACTCTCCACCCACGCCCGAGTTGCTTCAGGAGACAGGGCCCCGGAGTCCTTTGGAGAAACTAGGTGACGAGTCGAGGAGCGACCAGACTGACCTGTTTGCAGTCGGATCCTCGAACTCGAGCAGCCAACTGTCGATGGAGATGGTGCCGGCAGGCAGTACCCACGCTTCTCTGGAGCTGTCCTTGGTAGCCAGCCCTCAGGCCTCTGTCGAGCGGGCACAGCCCATCAGCTCTCAGTTCTCTCTCGAGGACCTCTACAATTGCACGCCCCAGCCGCACGCGGCTGGAGACCGGCTGGAACTCAGGGAGGAAAAGGTGCCCCTCATCCCCTCGCGGGTGTTGGTGTCCGATCCCTCCGCGGGCGGCCCCACCACGCTCACCCCCTCGGCGGGATTCCAGCCGCAGCCGCCGTGGCTGGCTGAAGAGCGGCCCAGCGCACTTCACTCCAGAATTGGCCGTAAGGGGGCGACGGCGCGTCTGGACCCCGCGCGGCTGCCGCGCCCCTGGGTGCGCCCGCTCTCGGAGGTCCTGGTCCCAGACTCGGAGGGCCGCCCCTTGGAGGCCTACCGGGGGCGCCAGCGGGGCGGGAAGACCGAGGCCCCAGCCGGACCGCAAGCCTCCCGCCCCAGCTGCCGCGTCTCCCGGTCAGAGTTCTTCCCTTTCCCACCTGGCGTTCCTGTCCGAACTTTGGGCCCTGGTCTAAGCCTCCAGTTCCCTACTCTAAACTTAGGCCTACCATCGCCAGGCTTTGGTTCAAAGCTTCCCTTCCCCAGTCCCGGGCTCCGTTTTCTCGCCACACACCGGGCGCGCCCGGACATGGCACGCAGCCCCAGCCCCAAATTATGGCCGGGTGCTAAGTGGCCCAGCGGCTGGGAGGGGGAGGCCGAACTGCTGGGTGAGCTCTGGGCCGGTCGCACCCGTGTACCTCCGCAGGGCCTGGACCTTGGGGACCGGGAGAGCCAGGATCCTCACCAATATCGTCATCCCGTGCCTCAAGTTCTGGAGGCCACGTCCCAGGTGACGTGGAAGCCCGTGTTGCTGCCGGGAGCATTGAAGCTGGCTCCTGGTGTGAGCATGTGGAACCCAAGTACGCAGGTGCTGCTTAGCTCCTCTGAGCCTCAACGGAACGACAGAGAAGGCAGCGCCTCTCCTCCCATCCATACAGGTGCCCCGAAGCCCCAGGTGACTGTGGCACAGCTAATGAACTCAGCCCTCAAAATGTGGTCACTCCCCTCCAAGCGCCTGCCCAATTCTAAGCCCTAGGCATTGGGAATTCTACCTTCCTTCTGTCTGCTTGCTAGAAATAAACAGCCGAGTTGCCTTAAGAATTGGCCTGATGTCCATCAGTTCCTTCCAAGTGTGTACTCTCACTGAACTGGAGAGGTCTATAAGAACACAGAACATAATTACGTTACACCCTTAGGAGACCCTGCTTTAGGGTCAAGGTGGCTCTCCAGGAGAGGCATTCTGGAGAACCATCCCCATTTCCACAAAGGAGCACGCAAGGGTTGCAAGAGGGATCTGCCTCAGTTGGGAGAACTTAGTCTCCTTCCAGTAGGGGAAGAAGGGGTGGCTCTGTTTAAGCACAGAGTGATTCAAGACATGAGGAATTTGATTTTCAGTCCCTGGAGCTCTATCAATTCACCTTAGAGTGCGTATCCAAGTTTTCTGTGAATACAAATTTGAGGCTATGCAGGATTTAGGGAAACTCTGACTCCCTTGATCTTTGACCAGCATTGGAATGAGGCAATCAGATAGCGAGTGAAAATAATTTAAGGAGGAACTCACTCTCAGGTTCAAATGGGATACTTGAACACATCCAAGAGTGAGTGGTGCCTCCTTAAATTTTGTGCTTTATGCTCCACATCAACCTGTTGGCTGGTCCTACTCTGCTCTGACTAGTCCCTCCCCGCCCCACTTCTGTGGGCAGCACTTTCTGGGGGTGGGCCAGTCTTCTCTGCCATGTCTTTGTGGTCTGTACTCAGCAGCCCAGTATGGGGTCCTGGCTCTGCCCTCCTCATTCTGGTCCTCCTGCTTAGACTAAGTGTGCAGATCTGGCATAAGTTTTATCTCTGGGACCTCCAGCACTGCTCCACGGATTTGACTGGGAAGACAGCAGTGGTGACTGGGGCCAACAGTGGTGAGTGTTCCTCCTGACCTGCCACAACCACAGCCTCCAACTGCCCCAACAGGGAGGGCAGAGAGGAGGACCAGCTCCCACTGTCAGAACCCTTGTTTCCCACCCTACTTGCTCCATTGCCCTCTAGTCACTCCCCAGACTAGCATACTCTGAAGCTGCCCTCCCACAGGCATTGGGAAGGCTGTGTCCCAGGAGCTGGCCCACCGCGGGGCCCGTGTGATCCTGGCCTGCCGTAGCCGAGAGCGAGGACAGCAAGCCCTGGCTGAGATACAAGCAACATCTAAGAGCAACCGCCTCCTACTTGGTGAAGTGGACCTGAGCTCTATGGCCTCCATCCGGAGCTTTGCTCAGCGGCTGCTGCAGGAGTGTCCTGAGATTCATCTATTGGTTAACAATGCTGCAGTCTGTGGTATGTGCCTTGACTTACTTCCCCTAAACACATTTCCAGAGTTTCATTTCTAGCTCAGGGACCTCAAAACAGGCATCCTTAAAGCCTAACCTGTACATCCCATGGAAACTCTCTAATTCAGACACTATCCTGAAAAACCTAAAATTATAGTCTCAAACATCATTGCCCCCATCTCAACACATCCATGCTCCTGTGGTGTTTCTGTGCTGGGTTTAGTCACTCAGTCGTGTCCAACTCTTAGTGACCCTGCCGGGGACCAGCCCCGGCTGAACCAGGGTATTCGAAGGAGAGACGGCGTAGGCGAAGATCAGGAAACAATTGCTTAATTAAACGTTAATTAAGGATATAAAGAGTAATAGAATGAGGATAGCTCAGTAAAATTCAGTGGAGAAAAGAGGCTGAGATAAGGATAGCTCAGTGAGGAAATTCAGTGTAGAAAAGAGGCTGAATAATTCAGCCAGAAGGTAAGAGAAAGAACGACATGGTGAGACCAAGTTTCGGTGAACAAGGCCCGTACTTTATTTTTCAAAGTAGTTTTTATACCTTAAGTTATGCACAGAGG
>NW_011495064.1:10926386-10927314 GCF_000754665.1 Bison bison bison
TCGTTTACCTTTAAAGATGTCACGCATATCCACCGGTAATCAGCGTGGCAAGACAGAGCCATTTTCACTTTTAAAGCCTGTAACTCAGTCCCAATATGCATTATTGCCTCTTCTAAGGTCTCTACTCTCATCTCCAATTTTCTATCTATAACTTTCTGTGTTGCTAGAGTTAAAGAAACATTTTTAGACATGGTATCAACATATTGGGCAGTATGCACTTGTTGAGTCAATGATATTGCTGCCACAGTAACAGAAGTAATTGCTGCTATTAAAGTTGATATTCCTAAAATAAGTAAAGCCCACAAATCGTCGTGATCACATTAAATCTTGTAGTTGTTGTAACATAGCAAGACTATAGTTAACATATCAATAAGTGGTTACATCATAAGATAAGGTGGACATTGTAACACTATAAAGGAGCAAACATTATATTGAGGGTTTAAACAAGATGAGAGCATGCATTGTTCACAAGTCACTACATTGGGTCCACCAGTGAAAGTCACATGTACATTAAGTTTTCCAGAATCGTTGGTAAAGAGAAAAACATAAGGAGAGGGTAGACAAGCCAAAACAGAATAAGTAGAATTATTTTCTGGTTGGAGTTCGCACTGCAGCAGCCCCGTCGGTCGTGCCGGGATCTCGATGTTTATCTTGCCTCCCCTTCTGGCGGGCTCCTCTTTTGTGATCGAAGCTATGGGGGAACTGGATGTCTGGGGGTCTGCAACATGGCGAATCAACCTGTCCTGGATCTAAATTGAAGAATCTGCATCCTGTGGAAAAATACAAGCACATCCTCGACCGCTAGTTAATAATGGGTCAGGACCCTTTCCATTGTCCTGAGAGGAGGTCCTTCCATTTGACTAATGGTTTTGCATTTAATTGCTCCAGGCACCAATGACGAAGCATTGCAGTAGTTCCAGCCAGATCA
>NW_011495064.1:10927767-10931041 GCF_000754665.1 Bison bison bison
AGAACAAAGGACAGTTTTCCAAATGAAGAGACATGAGTTACATCCATTTGCCAGAGTATGTTAGGTTTGAGACCGCGAGGATTAACTCCCATAGGTAGACTATTATAAACAGTGGGGCAATATAAGCAAGAACGCACAATTTCTCGAGCAGTCTCTCTGGGAATTTGGAATTGATATCTTAAAGCAGTAGTGTATTGATGATGAAGTGAGTGAGAGGCTCTGGCCTCCTCAATCACAGTAGCCACTGTATTTCTGGTTAACAAGTTAGCCAAATCATTAAAGGCATTTTAAGGGCCGGGCAATCTGGAATGAGCCCAAATGTGTCCAATGAAAAATATTTTGTTTTCCAAATTTGTTGCTGTAATTTAGTTAACAAATGAAATATGGTAGTTTTATTTTCAGGCAAAACCGCAGTTTCAATGTGTGGAAACAACCTGACAATATACTGAGAATCAGAATAAAGGTTAAATTCCTCATCTGCAAACATAGGAAAAGCCTCTATGACTGCTGTTATTTCAGCGCTTTGAGCTGAAGTTTCTTGTGTTTCTAAAACCTTTTGGTGATTTTTAGTAACTATGGAGGCTTTACCGTTTGCTGACCCATCAGTAAAAACTATTTGAGCATTTGGAATAGGAGATTGTTTACATCTGACAGAAAAAATAACTGGATGTCTGGATATAAAATTCAGCAAAACATGCGAGGGTAAATGATGCAAAAATTTTGACCAAAATAGTTTCCTATAGCAATCTGCCAATTTTCAAACATTAGAAGAGCATCAAGTTGTTCCTTATTATATGGAATTACAATTTCTGATGGCTCTTTACCAAATAATTCAATGTTCCGCTTTTTTCCTTTAATATCAAAGTAGCTATCAATCCCGGATAAGAAGCCACTACAGTTTTAGTTTGAGCGGGAAGATGGACCCACTCTAGGGGGCTGTTTTGCTATAAAACCAATTTTTTGTCTGGCCACCCCAATTACACCTATGGGGGTTTTATTGCAAAGGAATTATCAAGCAGTTGTCAATTTAATTTTTAAAATTTTTTAAAATTTACATTTTAACAACATAAATTTAGAGATATGTTAATTTAGGTCTAATGTTTAGTTTAGGTCTCTATAAATTTAAATAATAAATGTATAACCTCCTTATCTCATTTTGGTAAACAGATATACCTAAATGCAAAATGTATTTATATATGGCAACAAGTATAGACTTATTGACATAATATACTTGAATTAATCTTTATAATTAATGTTAATTAATATATATTACAGCAATACAACACGTAGACAGCTAATACCAACCAACACAAACCAATGTACTGTAATAATACATGTCACACATATATAATTATACAGCATACAGAACATATATCATCACAGCACATCAATCCATACCAATTAATATCAGCCACACACATTATATTACTGCAATATACATTTATACAGTATATATATAATACATATATTGATTTATATACAAATTAAGTAAGTATAGATCTATAAATAGAATTAGGTATACCTTTATTATGTTTTATTTATACCCATACCTAATTAGGCAAACTGTAGTTAGGCAAATATATTTATATTACGTATTTATAACAATATATAAAGTATTGTTAATTGTACCACCTGTTGATAACTAAGAAATTGAGAAAACCCTTCTCTGAGTATCTCCTATTTGAGACAGCACGTCCCTCCCCCATAGGGTAAAGGGGAGCGTAGGAACTACATACGGTTGGAAAGTTCCACAGGTATCCTCAAACTGCCAATCTAACATTTTTGAACTTTTAACGACTGTGGGGGCTTGAGGGCAAATGAAACAAAATTTGACCCCTGAAATCTATCAGGGCAACTTGCCAATCACTGTATTGTAAAAGACTTGTAGTTGATCCTTATTGAATGGAATTACTATATTTGCTACTCTTTTTTTTTTTTTTCTAAAAAGTTCCACACTTCTTTTTTCCTCCTTTTATAATTAATTGTGCCACTGAGCTAGGATAAGATAAAACTATTTTTCTTGGGGTCACTGGTAGATGGAACCAATGGGCCTTTTTGTCACAATCACCCTGTAGGTGTATGTTTTATGGCAAGAATAATTTAATCTCATCTTTTGGTAGTATTAATCCTAATTAACTGATCATTTAAAGTCTCATCTACTTTAACAAGAGCCAACTCTGTCTCACTAGTCAACTTAGAACTGGAATTAGGGTCACTTTTTAAGCAATTAAACAAAGGCTTTAAATCTGCAGTAGTCAGTTTTAAATGTGGGCATATCCAATTAATGTCCCCTAATAATTTTTGGAAATCATTTAAAGTTAGTAAACAATCTCTCCGCAGCCTCGAAGGGGCATTACCAGTTTTTAAAACTTTTGGCAGACCTAAATATGAGAAGCAAGTAAAGAGGTGTTGCACAACATGTTTATAAGCTTCTCCAGTTACCGTTTTGTAAACTAAATCTGGTCTATAGCCTTTTAGATGACAAGCAACCATCTAATCTTTGCTTGACTACTTCCAGCAATGGGGAACTCACTACTCTTCAAGGTTTTAAACTCTCCCTCACCTTTTTCTCTACAGCATTCCCACCCCACATACCACTTTCTCTAATCTCAACTCATTTTCAGTAGTTATTTGTTGGCCAGGAGCTGGGTCAGTCTTCCCCAGCAATGTTAAGAGACGTCTGTTCCTGTGTCTAATAGCCCTGACAGTTTATTTTCTTGAATTAAAAGATCTTTTAAAGGCCTTGGAGCTGTACTTTCCTGCACCCAAAAGGCTAGATCACTAGATCTAAATACTCTGTGGCTCTTAGCTTGAGAAGTCAAGTTTTTTCCTGCCTGATAAGGTAAAAGCAAAAACTGTGTTACTCTTTGACCTTTATTAATTTGCACAGTTTTGGTAAGCGGCGAGATCAAAACTATAATTTCTCCAATATAATCAGAATCTACCACACCATACACCACCGAAATTTCTTGAAAAGAAAGCGAGCTACACCCTAGCACAAGTCCTACAATGCCCTCAGGCAGGGGGCCAGCCACTCCCATTGGAATCGGATCAGGGGTTAATATTGTTGCTAAATCCCTTTACTGTCCGCTTTTTTCTTAGCCTGGGTGAGACCCCCCTGAGGGGGTTTTCTCCAAAGAGCACGCTCTGCATATTGTGCACGCAGTCTGTTTTAAAATCTCCACTATTCAAAAAACTTTTTATCTTCCTCAGGCTTAGGCAACACTTTGAGAGGCTTTGGGGGCAAAGTGGGGAACTCTTGGGCCCTGGAAGG
>NW_011495064.1:10931823-10932149 GCF_000754665.1 Bison bison bison
GCCCTGTCTATCCTACAGGGGGGTCCGCGGCACCCTTGAGTGGGGTCCTAGCCGTCCCGAACACTGGAAGAACAATAGGGCTGATAACCCAGATTGTTCCGGGGGAGGAACAGTAGGCTGATGGCCCAAACTGTTCCGAGGGAGGAGCAGTAGGGCTGGTGACCCAAACTGCTCCGTGGGGGAACAAGAGGGCTGGTCACCCAGTTGTTCCGAGAACGGGGAGCAATAGGGCTGATGGCTCTGATTGCTTTGGGGAGCTTACCTTCGAAAGTCCCTGTTTCGGGCGCCACCTGCCGGGGACCAGCCCCGGCTGAACCAGGGTATTC
>NW_011495064.1:10933156-10940207 GCF_000754665.1 Bison bison bison
TTGTAGGTTAAACACTGTCACACCCAGGAATTATTAACTGGAGCTGTAAGCTAACTTTTTTCAGAGAGGTAGTGGGGGACAGCCCCCCGTAAAGTCAGAGGTGTAGGTGAAAGCACAAAGCAGAAAGTAGGCAGACTCTGGTTTTGGGGGTAGATTGCTCGAGAATTTCCAGGGAGACTCCTGAGGCTTGATCCCGCCTTTGCGTATGCCAAGCCTCCTTCCTCATGACCTTTGTCATGGGTGGAGTTCCTCACGCTGGCTACCGGCAGTGATAGAATTCCAGTTGAGCTATTCCAGATCCTGAAAAGTGCTGCACTCAATATGCAATATGCACTCAATATGCAATATGCCGGCTCCCGGCATGACCCCATGGACTGTAGCCCTCCAGGCTCCTCTGCCCATGGAATTCTGTAGGCATACTGGAGTGGTTACCGTGCCCTCCTCCAGGGGATCTTCACAACCAAGGGATCCAACCCAGGTCTCCTACCTTGCAGGTGGATTCTTTACTGTCTGAGCCACCAGGGCATTTCTATTGAACCCAATATATCCTCCCCAGATTTTGTCTCCCTCAGGATTCTCACTCCATCACCCACTACCTATGTTTTCATCTTCCACAGGGTTCCCTACCACACTTACTCCAGAGGGCCTTGATCTCACCTTTGCAACCAACTACACTGGACCCTTTCTGCTCACAAATCTGCTCCAAGGTAAGGAAGGATGGGTACTTACCTTCTGTGTGACCCCTGCTTTTCCATTCCTCTAGCATTTTCATGGCTTACTGTCTGTCATGGTCATCTCCTTTCCCTTGGCACCCAGATGCATGCTGAGTAATGACCCAATACATTTTAACTTTTCATACCTGGCATCAGTCAAGATTAGGAGACTGGTAATGGAATCAGTTAGCCCCCAGATATCCATACAACAAGCAGGAGGATATAAGATCTACACCACACCTCTCTTTCCCTCAGGTCTGTGTTCTAGCCAGACCAGTAGACTCAATCATCTCAGGTCTGAGTTCTAGCCACACTGGTAGAGTCAGTCATCTCAACAAAAGCTTCTTGAGGGTGGTATTAGGCTACTAGGTTTAAGGAGGCTGTGTTCTCCTAGGGAAGGGAGGGTTTAAGCAGCAGGCGCATTCTCCCTAACATTTTCCCTGGATTGTCTGATAGCCTGTTTATAATTTTATTTATTGATTGATTGATTTTTGGCCGTGCTGGGTCTTCCTTGCTGCATGGGCTTTCTCTAGCTGCCCTGCAAGGCTTCTCGTTGCAGTGGCCTCTCTTTTTGTGGAGCACAGGCTCTAGGATGCCCGGGCTTCAGTAGTTCCGGCCTGCGGGCTCAGGAGTTGCAGCTCATCTGTGCTGGGGCTCAATGGTCACGGTGCACGGGCCCAGCTGCTCTGCGGCACGTGGGGTCCTCCTGGATCAGGGATTGAACTCGTGTCTCCTGTATTGGCAGGCAGATTCTTTACCACTGAGCCATCTAGGAAGCTCTCTAATAGCCTCTTTAAAAGAAAATTAATTTTTTGTTCAGGTAATGAATAGATGTCCAAAGTACAAAAGGGTATATAGAAAAAGAAAGAAAGAAAAGAAAAACTCTCCTCCTCTCCTGGAAAATCAGCTGCCCATTCCCTTCCTGGGAGGCAACTCCTATTGCCAGGTCTCATGTACCCTTTAGTGAGCAATTAAATTAGTCCTGACTGGAAAGTGAACAAAGAGCAAGGCCAAGCTCTATGGCCTATTAATACATTAATACGTAATATATTAATATATGTTTTGCCCTTTTCCAAAAATTGTAACGTGCTACAATACCCTGTGTCTTGCTCAGTAATAATTTCTTGAACTGTCTTCTTGTTACTAAAAAGTATGTGTGGGGGGGGGTCTGACTGCTCGCCACTCAAAAGCCAATAAACAGGCCAGGTTCATGGAAAGGAAAGTTTGCTCTATTTCGGATTCTGGCAGCTAGTGGTAGGGAGGGTGGCGGACATCTGTGCAAAGGCCGACTCCACCACCGGACAAGCACTGGGTGAGAGCTTTGATAGACAGAGTGTGTGTAGGGGGGAGATTACATGTGGAAACAGTGCATTTATCTCTAAGAGTCATCTTCAATTGGTCATCAGTGGTCTGACTAGCATCATCTTCATTGTTTTAGGTAGAGTTAATCTTCAGTCCTAGGTACAGTCTGGTCACCATGGAGTTAACTTTTCCACCTGATATTTTGGTATCTATAAGACAACTCACAGGATATGGCTCAACATATTATCTATAACCCTTGAGAAAGAATTAAAGGTCCTTAACTATGCTTAATGACTAAATTACTATTATTTAGTCTCTTTAGACAGTTTTCCTTTGTTTCAGCCATTTTTCACTTTTCTGATTAAACTTATTCTTTGATTAAAGTTTTCTATAGACAAAAGGCGGGCAGAGGACATGGGGCGGGGAGAGGGGCAAGGACCATATGGTCCTGCTCTGTTTCATTCTCTCCTATCTCCTCTGTCTAGTCTATTCTCCCTTCTATGTCTTCTAAGAAATCACCTTTCATCACATCACTTTCTTGCTTCAAATTTTTAGAGGCATTCTAACCTTTATACAATAACTAAGCTGTTTATCTCCACTTACAAAAGCTCCGGCAGGCTGAGAGCCTCGCCTTGACGTTTCCCAAACCCACGCCCTCATCTTCAGCCAAGATTTTTTCTCTCTTAGGCCACGCTCTGTCTTCTAAATCCTGGCTGTAATTTGCACATGTGTTTCCCTCTATTTGGAATATCCTTTCCCATCCTTTTAGCTTGGCTAACTTAATTCAGCTTCCAGCACTCAGCACAGATACCACTCGTGCTGTGGATCCTGTCCTGACACCTCTGCCTCCCACCCGGTGTCCCCATTTTCCTCATAGCTCAGGTGGTAAAGAATCTGCCTACACAGCAGGAGACCTGGGTTGGGAAGATCCCCTGGAGAAGGAAATGGCAACCCACTCCAGGATTGGAGATGGAGATTGGAGATTGCCTGGAGAATCTTATGGACAGAGGAGCCTGGCAGGCGGTCCCTGTGGTCGCAAAGAATTGGACATGACTTAGCAACTAAACCACCACCACCACCTGAGCCCCTGTAAACAGCTCTGTTCCTGTACAGATGCTGTTGCATGAAGATCAGTCTCCAACTAGGTTGTGAGCCCCTTTGGTCTTTATGTCACTATGTTTGCAAGTCTGGAGTTCACTGTCCTCTTTAAGAATAATTTTCTCTTCAGCAAATTATGGCTGAATACCTCCACTCAATTTTTCATTTGTGATTCTTCATGAGGGCTTAAAATAGTTTTAGTATTTTGAAACAATAAGTAAACTCTATGTGATAACTATAATTTTTTATACTTTATATAATCCAGACTTTTTTTTGTATAGTTAGGAAACTCTTTTCTTCCCTAAAGATTTGCTTGTACCTCTTCTATTGATAGTAATTTTACTTTCATTCTTTTGGAAGATAAATTCCAAATTTTTTTTAATTAAAAAAATTTTTTTAATAAAACTCTTTCCCAAGAATCTCTGCACATATTTCTTTTCCCCTAAGCCTAGCACCCATATGTCTTTAGTGCCTAGCATGGTGTCTGCCATAATTCAGGGGCGCAGTGAATATTTGTGGGATGAATTCAGTTCAGTTCAGTTCAGTCGCTCAGTCGTGTCTAACTCTTTGCAACCCCATGAATCGCGGCACGCCAGGCCTCCCTGTCCATCACAAACTCCTGGAGTTCACTCAGACTCAAGTCCTTCGAGTCAGTGATGCCATCCAGCCATCTCATCCTCTGTCGTCCCCTTCTCCTCCTGCCCCCAATCCCTCCCAGCATCAGAGTCTTTTCCAATGAGTCAGCTCTTCGCATGAGGTGGCCAAAGTACTGGAGTTTCAGCTTCAGCATCATTCCCTCCAAAGAAATCCCAGGGCTGATCTCCTTCAGAATGGACTGGTTGGATCTCCTTGCAGTCCAAGGGACTTAAGTGAATGAATAAATGTATGAATGTGTGAAAGCCAATTTTCACAGCATTTCCAGCCTCTCCTCCCCATTCTTAGCCATCAGCAAAATAAAAATATAAACAAGGATTAATTAAATTAGCTTCAGCTGGCAAGCGGCAGAAAAGGGAAAACTCCACTTTTACTTTAGGCCAAAAAAAAAAAAAACCACACTAAAATAAAACAAGAAGAACCACCTTCGTAAAGCAGCTAATGAAAATAGTCACAGTCACATTACACTCTGCACGGGGCCCACTGACTGTCTTTTGAAAGCCTGGGATGGACCCTGCTCTTCTGTAGTCTCGTGGAGAGTGGGCATGGGGGTTTACTCCATGACTTGGATTAAGGGTATGTGCTCTTCTCTCCACCTAGGGGCCCTGCAGCGGGCAGGGTCAGCCCGGGTGGTGAATGTATCTTCCTTCCGGCAATCACATGGGTACATTGATGAGGATCATCTGATAGGGGCGGGTAGACCTTTGACCTTCAACCAGAACTATGATTGCAGCAAACTGCTTTTGGCCTCGTTCACTGGGAAGCTTGCCCAGAGACTTCAAGGAACAGGTAACTGCCTCTGACACTCCCTACCCTTCCACTCCCATCACGACCTCCCAACCCTTCCCATCTCATTCCAATATATTCTGGCCTTAAAATACTCCCAATATCCCCAAGCCAGCTGTTAATCTCTTATCATTTATCATCGGTGCACCCAGTATTTCTCTCAATCCCATCTTCCTACCTCCTTTTCATTCTTTTCCAACTTTCTCATCATCCACAACTTCCCTCTCCTCCAACACCACCCATCATATTCCCCCTGAAGATCACCCCATGCTTTCTAATACTTCTATGTCCTTACTGGCTTGGGCATTGCCATTCATGTAAGTTGTGAAACACGGACTTCTCTGGCACCACCCCCAAGTCTCTTGTCGCCTCTACCCGACAGAAGTGGTAGGATCCCTCCTTACTGCACACTGCAGAACCACACTTAACCCTTCCTTCCCACCATCCTCCTCTCACTTCACCACGCACCACACTTCTCAGGTGTGACCGTGAACTCTGTGGACCCGGGCGTTGTGTACACGAAAATCATGAAGCACTTCTCCTGGTCCTATCGCTTCCTCTTCTGGCTCCTCAGCTTCTTCTTTAAGGTGGGTAGTGGAGAAGCTGGCGGTGCCTGAAGAGGGTGGGTCAGGGCTCTGCTGCTCAGCGTCCCGGTAAGTTAGAGCTTGCCTGGCTTTACTCTTCACTTCCTCTATGTCTCTACAGGATAGCAAACAAGGTGCAGTCCCAGTCCTCTACCTGAGCTTAGCCAAGGAGCTGGATGGCATTTCTGGAAAACATTTTAGCAGTTCCTGTGTGATAACTCTTCCCCCTGAAGCTGCTCAGGATCCTCATGTGGCCCAAAGCCTCTGGAATACTTCAGTCCGACTAACAAACCTAGACAAGATGGACTGATCTTCTGTGGCCCCTGCCTTAACTAGCCACCCTCCCTCTGACTCCCAGCCCTTACTCTGATTATGCCTTCTGTTTGCCTGCTCCAAGGATCAATCTCTTTGTCTAGTAGAGTGACCACTTCCTCTTTCTGTTGGTTCAGGGGCATGAGACCTCAGATCAGCCAGGGGACAGTTTCAGCTTCTACTTTATTGCTAGTTGTCTGATAGAAGTATTCATGTCTTAGGCACTGGGATCTCCAGACCTTCTGAGTCCCACATTGTAGGGACAGGGACTAAGACTCCTTTCAGTGGGTATTAGACATGCCAATAAGAGGGGAAACTTCTATCTATTGCCCTTGGTTCCTGGCCTTGGGAGAGGCAGCACCACAGTGTCCTCTGGATCAAGGTGTGTGCCGCATCCTGCCGGAAGCACTCTAACTCCATAGGGTGCTGTCTCCCAGCTGTACCGTAACTGAACCTACAGGTAACCCTTCCACCTGTCTATCAAGCCAGCTGCTCCTGAGTGCTGAGTCCTGCAATAAAGATAGTGAATTCTGAGAGAGAGAGACCACTGTTTCTTTCAAAAGCTAAATGAATTTTGAAATAAACTTTTCAAATTTCACATACACAATGCCTGTATATGTATGTATCTACTTGGGAGGATTGAAGTTTTTATGACAATGAGTTGTTCTAAACATGAAAAGTATGTACTTTTATCTATCTAAATCTTTTTAATATCTTTATAAATTTTTGAATAAAGATCTTATACAAGCTTTACTATATTTAATTTCAGATACCTTACTTTTTATGCTATTGCAAATGATATTTTAAAATTTGTATATTAATCGTATATCATTGAGAAACTTTACTGTTATCTAATTGTGATAAGTCATCCATACATTCTTTTGGTTTTTGCACATGGAAAATCATACCAACTAGGAATAATAACATTTATTTCTCCTCTTTCAATTAATATAAATTTTATTTCTTTTCCTAGACCTTAACTGATTTTCTGCTATTAAACCAAACTTGCATTTAAACCAACTTTGTCAGAGTGCTAATTTTGTATGAAAAAAAGTGGATGTTAGTTGCACAGTCATGTCTGACTCTTTGTGATCCTGTGGACTGTAGCCTGCCAAGATACTCTGTCCATGGAATTCTCCAGGCAAGTTTACTGGAGTGGGTTGCCATTTCCTTCTCCAGGGGATCTTCCCAACGCAGGAATTGAACCTGGGTCTCCTGTATTGTAGGCAGATTCTTTACCGACTGGGCCACTAGGGAAGCCGCTAGTATATAATTTGGTATACATGGCTAAATTTAGTATACTCATGTTTTTGTTTGGAACTATTTATTCATATAGTTTTGCAAAAAAGCAAAATGGCTGTCTGGGGAGGCCTTACAAATAGCTGTGAAAAGAAGAGAAGCGAAAAGCAAAGGAGAAAAGGAAAGATATAAACATCTGAATGCAGAGTTCCAAAGAATAGCAAGAAGAGATAAGAAAGCCTTCTTCAGCGATAAATGCAAAGAAATAGAGGAAAACAACAGAATGGGAAAGACTAGGGATCTCTTCAAGAAAATCAGAGACACCAAAGGAACATTTCATGCAAAGATGAGCTCGATAAAGGA
>NW_011495064.1:10940307-10940903 GCF_000754665.1 Bison bison bison
ACGACCCAGATAATCACGATGGTGTGATCACTGACCTAGAGCCAGACATCCTGGAATGTGAAGTCAAGTGGGCCTTAGAAAGCATCACTACGAACAAAGCTAGTGGAGGTGATGGAATTCCAGTTGAGCTCTTGCAAATCCTGAAAGATGATGCCGTGAAAGTGCTGCACTCAATATGCCAGCACATTTGGAAAACTCAGCAGTGGCCACAGGTCTGGAAAAGGTCAGTTTTCATTCCAATCCCAAAGAAAGGCAATGCCAAAGAATGCTCAAACTACCACACAATTGCACTCATCTCACACACTAGCAAAGTAATGCTCAAAATTCTCCAAGCCAGGCTTCAGCAATATGTGAACCGTGAACTTCCAGATGTTCAAGCTGGTTTTAGAAAAGGCAGAGGAACCAGAAATCAAATTGCCAACATCCACTGGATCATGGAAAAAGCAAGAGAGTTCCAGAAAAACATCTATTTCTGCTTTGTTGACTATGCCAAAGCCTTTGACTGTGTGGATCACAATAAACTGTGGAAAATTCTGAAAGAGATGGGAATACCAGACCACCTGATCTGCCTCTTGAGAAATTTGTATGCAGGTCAG
>NW_011495064.1:10941281-10947324 GCF_000754665.1 Bison bison bison
ACCCTTATAGCAGAAAGTGAAGAGGAACTCAAAAGCCTCTTGATGAAAGTGAAATTGGAGAGTGAAAAAGTTGGCTTAAAGTTCAACATTCAGAAAATGAAGATCATGGCATCCAGTCCCACCACTTCATGGGAAATAGATGGGGAAACAGTGGAAACAGTGTCAGACTTTATTTCTTTGGGCTCCAAAATCACTGCAGATGGTGACTGCAGCCATGAAATTAAAAGACGCTTACTCCTTGGAAGGAAAGTTATGACCAACCTAGATAGCATGTTCAAAAGCAGAGACATTACTTTGCCAACAAAGGTTCGTCTAGTCAAGGCTATGGTTTTTCCTGTGGTCATGTATGGATGTGAGAGTTGGACTGTGAAGAAGGCTGAGTGCTGAAGGATTGATGGATTTGAACTGTGGTGTTGGAAAAGACTCTTGAGAGTCCCTTGGACTGCAAGGAGCTCCAAGCAGTCCATTCTGAAGGAGATCAGCCCTGGGATTTCTTTGGAAGGAATGATTCTGAAGCTGAAACTCCAGTACTTTGGCCACCTCATGCGAAGAGTTGACTCATTGGAAAAGACTCTGATGCTGGGAGGGTTTGGGGCAGGAGGAGAAGGGGACGACAGAGGATGAGATGGCTGGATGGCATCACTGACTCGATGGATGTGAGTCTGGGTGAACTCCAGGAGTTGGTGATGGACAGGGAGGCCTGGCGTGCTGAGATTCATGGGGTCGCAAAGAGTGAGACACGACTGAGCGACTGATCTGATCTGATTTATTCATAAATGAGACTGACCTGTACTGTACTTTTCTTTATTTATACTGCCATTGTCTAGCTTTGCTGTCATGGATAGATTCATTTTATAGGATAATTTGGAATTCATGTTAGTATAGTGACGTTATGTAAGAAAGTGTTAATTGCTCAGTCGTGTCTGACTGTTTAAGACCTCCATGGACTGTAGCCCACCAGGCCACTCTGTCCACGGAATTCTCCAGGCAAGAATACTGGAGTGGGTTGCCATTCCCTTCTCCACAGGATCATCCCAGCCCAGGGATTGAATCTCTTTGCAACTCCATGGACTGTAGCCCACCAGGCTTCTCTGTCCATGGAATTCTCCAGGCAAGAATATGAAGATTCCCTTCAGAATACTAAAGGGAAGATCCAGGGGCTCTTCCAAACCCAAGGATTGAACCCAGGTTTCCTACATTGCAGGCAAATTCTTTTCTGACTGAGCTACCAGGGAAGCCCTTATATAAAAAGCAGATACCAATTAATTGGAGATTAAATGTGCAGGAAACATGCTAGGGGAAGTGGCTGTGAGAGGAAAGTGGGGAGAGAAAGCTAAGAGATCCATCAGACCATGATACAAGTCTGACCCAGAGAGAAGGTTGGTTGGAAGCATCTTAGAGTGCAGTGGAATGCTTTTTCCTTTATTTTGGGCCATTTTGCATGAGGGATCTTACTCCCTCTACCAGGGATCAAACCCGCAGCCCCTGCCAGTGAAAGTACAGAGTCTTAACCAGTGGACAACCAGAAAACTCCCAGTTATTCCTTTTTAAAAGTCCCTCTTGTATACAATCTATTTCTGTTCTTTAGTGGTTAGTCTAAAAATTTTATTTTATTGGCCACGCTGAATGCAGGATCTTTGTTTCCCCACCAGGGGTCAAACCTATGCCCCCTCCAATTGGAGCATGGAATCTTCATCACTGGACTACCAGGGAAGTCCCTGCATTTAAAAAACCTAAAATCTTAACTCTTTTTAAAATTAATCAATTTTTTTGGCTGCATGGAGTCTTAGTTGCCTTGTGAGAGCTTCTTTCTAGTTGTGCTTCTTTCTTCTTCTTTGGGGTCTGGCTTACAGGCTTAATTGCCCTAAGGCATGTGAGGTCTTGGTTCACTGACCAGGGATCAAACCCACATCCCCTGCATTGGAAGGCTGATTCTTAACCACTGGGCCACTAGGGAAGTTCCATCCCTGCATTTAACATTATCTTTATATCTTTATTCTTCTTTCAAACAATACATACATCTTAGAGGTCTTTAATGTCCTTTAACATTAATCATTCTCTTTGGATTCATATGCTTTTATAATCTATCTTGCCTGGAAAATCCATGGATGGAGGAGCCTGGTAGGCTGCAGTCCATGGGGTCGCTAAGAGTCGGACACAACTGAGTGACTTTACTTTCACGCATTGGAGAAGGAAAACCCACTCCAGTGTTCTTGCCTGGAGAATCCCAGGGACGGGGGAGACTGGTGGGCTGCCTTCTATGGGGTCGCACAGAGTCGGACATGACTGAAGCGACTAAGCAGCAGCAACATGCAATTATATTGTTATCTCATTAATTTAACAAATCAGGTATTTTGGTATTTTAAATAGTTGACATTTATATGGATTTACTCATATGCCTAGTTTTTTCTTAGTTCATTCTTCTTTCTTGTGTCTCAGATCCTCTATCTGGGATTATTTTTCTTCTACCCTGAAGCATATGCATCCTTTAGGAGTTCCTTTCATGAGGATTTGTGGTAGACAGAATTCTAAGATGGCTCTCAAGATCTGCATCCCCCCTGCCTTATGTACACATTCTCTGTAATCACTTCTCCCTGGGTGTGAGCAGATCTCATGAACATGATGGAATTATACTCTTGTGATTATGTTGTATATCAGGGATTGCATGGGATTTACCAATGTAATTAAAGTCTGTAACCATTTGGCTTTGTGTATGTGCTGTGTGTGACTGCACAATATTCATGTCTGTTGTATTTTTCTTATATCTTTCTACATTTGAGTTCCTCAAAGCTTTCCATAGTTTGTGTCATTCATTTATTTATTCATTAAATGAATTAATGGAGTGTCAACTGATTCAGGCATTATTCTATATGTTATTGTCCTGCAGTAATAAGTAAAATAAATAAACATTCATGAATTCAAGCAGTATATATTCTAGTGGAGTAAGAGAGATAATAAAATATGTGGTAAAATTACATGGATATGAGTGCTTCTTGGCAGAAAAGCTATGATAAACCTAGACAGTGTGTTACAAAGCAGAGACATGACTCTGTCAACAAAGGTTCGTATAGTCAAGGCTATGGTCTTCCCAGTGGTCATGTACAGTTGTGAGAGCTGGACCGTAAAGAGGGCAGAGCACCAAAGTATTGATGCCTTCAAACTTTGGTGCTGGAGAAGACTCTTAAAAGTCCCTTGGATAGCAAGGAGATCAAACCAGTCAATCTTAAGGGAAATCAACCCTGAATATTCATTGGAAGGACTGATGCTGAAGCTGAAGCTCCAGTATTTTGGTCATCTAATGTGAACAGCCAACTCATTGGAAAAGTCTGTGATGCTGGGAAAGATTGAGGGCAGAAGGAGAAGAGGGCAACAGAGAATGCGATGGCTGGATGGCATCACCAGTGCAATGGACATGAACTTGGGCAAACTCCAGGAGTTGGTGATGGACAGGGAGGCCTGGTGTGCTGTAGTCCATGGGGACACAAAGAGTTGGACATGGCTGGGTGGCTGAACAAAAGCAACAGCAATGAGTGCTATGGACATAAGTGAAGCAAGAAAGAAAAGGAGTGTCATATAAGGGGCCTGGGTAAAATTTTTAAATAGGTTGGCCAGTAAAAGATTCAAGTAACCTGTTGACTTTGAGATAATCAAAGGGGACCTTATTTTGGGTGTGTTAGTTGCTCAGTCATGTCTGACTCTTTGCAACCCCATGGACTGTAGCTGCTAGGCTCCTCTGTCCATGGAATTTTTCCAGGCAAGAATACTGGAGTAGGTTGCCATTTCCTTCTCTAGGGAATCTTCTCAACCCAGGGACTGAACCCAGGTCTATTGCATTGCAGGCAGATTCTTTACAATCTTAGCCACCAGGGAAGCCTAGCCTAAGTAGATAAGCCCTTTAAAAGGGCTTAGTCTTGGCAGTCAGAGAGATTCAGCAACAAGGCTCCAGTCAAGACTCTCTTGCCCCACCCTCTCATGCTCTCTGGCCTCATGTTCTGTAAACAAAGACTTTGCACAGTTATGTAGCTGAGATTACTTATGGCACTGCGTATGAGCATCATGAGGTACTCACTGGGTCATGGGCTACTTTGTGCGTTATACCTATGTGAGCTTCACCATGGAAGCCCTGGCTGCTGCTGTACTGAAACGACATTGGAGTGGCATCATGGTGATGTTATACGAGGTTATGTTATGGCTATGTCATGGCTACATTATGGTTATGTTATGGCTGCTGTTACAGCTGCTGCGTCAGCCAGGAGAGAGGCTGTGTTATGGCTGCCATGCCAGTCAGGAAAGAAAAAGTGTGTCTGCAGTTCCTATGGCTCCTTGAGTCATCTTCCAGCCTTTTAACTTGTGCCTTGCTCACCCAGGGTTCAGCAAACAGTGTGAACAGCAAGACAACTGGCATCATGAACAGGATCAGAATACAACCATGTAGAAATAAACTGCCATATTGTGGAGAAAACCACATGGCCTCTAGTAGTTGAGGCTTTGGTCCTATAGTTACAAGGAGCTGGATTTTGCCAGTGATCAGTGACCTTGGAAGAGGACCTGGGGCCCAGATGAGATTTCAGCCCTGGATGGCACCTTGATTTCAGCCTGGGGAGGTCCTGAGCAGAGGACCAAGCTAACCTGTACCCAGACTCCTGACTCTTAGAAACTGTGAGAAAATGTTGTTCAGTTCCTGAATTGTGTCTGACTCTTTGTGACCCCATGGACTGCAGCACACTAGGCTTCCCTGTCCCTCACTATCTCCTGGAGTTTTCTCAAAGTTATGTCCATCGAGTTGGTGATGCCACCCAATCATCTCATCTGCTGTCACACCCTTCTCCTCCTGCCCTCAATCTTTCCCGGCATCAGGGTCTTTTCCAATGAGTCAGCTTTTTGAACCAGGTAGCCAAAGTATTGGAGCTTCAGCTTCAGCATCAGTCCTTCCAATGAATTTCAGGGTTGATTTCCTTTAGGATTGACTGGTTTGACCTCATTATTGCCCAAGGGACTTTTAAGAGTCTTCTCTAGTACCATATTTCAAAAGCATCAATTCTTTGGTGCTTAGCCTTTTTTGTGGTCCAACTCCCACTTTCTTACATGAC
The DNA here is from genome assembly GCF_000754665.1 of Bison bison bison. Lineage (NCBI taxonomy): Eukaryota > Metazoa > Chordata > Mammalia > Artiodactyla > Bovidae > Bison > Bison bison. The sequence continues at coordinate 10,946,372 of NW_011495064.1, forward strand.
TACTGGAAAAACATAGCTTTGACTATATGGACATATGTTGGCAAACTGATGTCTCTGCTTTTAATATGCTGTCTAGGTTTGTCATAGCTTTCCTTCCAGGGAGCAAGTTTCTTTTAATTTCATGGCTGCAGTCACTTTGGAGCCCAAGAGAATAAAATCTGCCATGTTTCCATTTATCCCCATTTATTTGGCATGGAGTAAGGTGTTGCAAGAGGGCATCAGGGGCAGACACACTGAAACCGTAATCACAGAAAACTAGTCAATCTAATCACACTAGGACCACAGCCTTGTCTAACTCCATGAAACTAAGCCATGCCCGTGGGGCAACCCAAGATGGGCGCGTCATGGTGGAGAGGTCTGACAGAATGTGGTCCACTGGAGAAGGGAATGGCAAACCACTTCAGCATTCTTGCCTTGAGAACCCCATGAACAGTATGAAAAGGCAAAATGATAGGATATGAAAGAGGAACTCCCCAGGTCAGTAGGTGCCCAATATGCTACTGGAGATCAGTGGAGAAATAACTCCAGAAAGAATGAAGGGGTGGAACCAAAGCAAAAAGAATACCCAGCTGTGGATGTGACTGGTGATAGAAGCAAGGTCCGATGCTGTAAAGAGCAATATTGCATAGGAACCTGGAATGTCAGGTCCATGAATCAAGGCAAATTGGAAGTGGTCAAACAAGAGATGGCAAGAGTGAATTGTCAACATTCTAGGAATCAGCGAACTGAAATGGACTGGAATGGGTGAGTGTAACTCAGGAGATCAGCCCTGGGATTTCTTTGGAAGGAATGATTCTGAAGCTGAAACTCCAGTACTTTGGCCACCTCATGCAAAGAGTCGACTCATTGGAAAAGACTCTGATGCTGGGAGGGATTGGGGGCAGGAGGAGAAGGGGACGACAGAGGATGAGATGGCTGGATGGCATCATTGACTCGATGCACATGAGTTTGAG
>NW_011495064.1:10947537-10949567 GCF_000754665.1 Bison bison bison
CTTTTTCACTCTCCTTTTTCATCCTCATCAAGAGGCTCTTAAAAAAAAATGAGGCTTTTTAGTTACTCTTCGGTTTCTGCGATTAGGGTGGTATCATATGCATATCTGAGGTTGTTGCTATTTCTCCTGGCAATCTTGATTCCAGATTGTGATTCATTCAGCCCGGCATTTCCCATGATGTACTTTCCTTTCCCAATTTTGAGCCAGTCCATTGTTCCATATCTGTTTCTAACTCTTGCTTCTTGACATGCATACAGTCTTCTCAGGAGACAGGTAAGGTGGTCTGGTATTCCCATCCCTTTAAGAATTTTCTAGTTTGTTGTGATCCACACAGTCAAAAGCTTTAGCCTAGTTAATGAAGCAGAAGTAGATGTATTTTTGGATTTCCCTTGCTTTTTCTATGGTCCAGCAGATGCTGGCAATTTGATTTCTGGTTCCTCTGCCTTTTCTAAATCCAGCTTGTAGATCTGGAGGTTCTTGGTTTACATGCTATTGAAGCCTAGCTTGAAGGATTTTGAGCATTATCTTGCTAGCATGAGAAATGAGTGCAATTATATGGTAGTTTGAACATTCATTTTAGGAATCAGTGAACTAAAATGGACAGAAAGGGGTGAATTTAATTCAGATGACCATTATATCTACTACTGTGGGCAAGAAACCTTTAGAAGAAATGGAGTAGCCCTCATAGTCAACAAAAGAGTCCAAAATGCAGTACTTGTGCAATCTCAAAAAGGAAAGAATGATCTCAATTCATTTCCAAGGCAAGCCTTTCAACATCACAGTAATCCAGTCTGTGCCCCAACCACTAATGCCAAAGAAGCTGAAATCGAATAGTTCTGTGAAGACCTAGAAGACCTTCTAGAGCTAACACCATAAAAAGATGTCCTTTTCATCATAGGGGAATGGAATGCAAAAGTAGGAAGTCAAAAGATACCTGGAAAACAGGCAAGTTTGCCTTGAGGTACAAAATGAAGGAGAGCAAATGCTAACAGAGTTTTGCAAAGAGAACACAGTGGTTATAGCAAACACCCTCTTCCAACAACATGAGAGATGATGCTACACAGGGACATCACCAGAGGGTCAATACCAAAATTAAATTGATTATATTCTTTGCAGCTGAAAATGGAGAAACTCTTTGCAGCAAAAACAAGACCTGGAGTTGACTGTGGCTCAGATCATCAGCTCCTTATTGCAAAATGCAGGCTTAAATTGAAGAAAGTAGGGAAAACCACTAGGTCATTCAGGTATGATCTAAATCAAATCTCTTATGATTATGAAGTTCAGTTCAGTTCAGTTTAGTTCAGTCGCTCAGTCGTGTCCGACTCTTTGCGACCCCATGAATCGCAGCATGCCAGGCCTCCCTGTCCATCACCAACTCCTGGAGTTCACTCAGACTCACGTCCATCAAGTCAGTGATGCTATCCAGCCATCTCATCTTCTGTCATCTCCTTCTCCTCCTGCCCCCAATCCCTCCCAGCATCAGAGTCTTTTCCAATGAGTCAACTCTTCACATGAGGTGGCCAAAGTACTGGAGTTTCAGCTTCAGAATCATTCCTTCCAAAGAAATCCCAGGGCTGATCTCCTTCAGAATGGACTGCTTGGATTTCCTTGCAGTCCAAGGGACTCTCAAGAGTCCTCTCCAACACCACAGTTCAAAAGCATCAATTCTTCGGCGCTCAGCCTTCTTCACAGTCCAACTCTCACATCCATACATGACCACAGGAAAAACCATAGCCTTGACTCGATGGACCTTTGTTGGCAAAGTAATGTCTCTGCTTTTGAATATGCTATCTAGGTTGGTCATAACTTTCCTTCCAAGAGTAAGCGTCTCTTAATTTCATGGCTGCAGTCACTATCTGCGGTGATTTTGGAGCCCAAAGAAATAAAGTCTGACACTGTTTCCACTGTTTCCCCATCTATTTCCCATGAAGTGATGGGACCGGATGCCATGATCTTTGTTTTCTGAATGTTGAGCTTTAAGCCAACTTTTTCACTCTCCACTTTCACTTTCATCAAGAGGCTTTTGAGTT